>NC_141241.1:440000-1052500 GCF_054856555.1 Leptonotus elevatus | reverse complement strand
AAAATCCAAATCCTCTCAAATGTAAATGCATCCATAAAAGCAAAAAAAACGATCCCTGCATTTGAAGCAATCGAAGACATTCGTGGATATCGGTGGACTTGCAAAAACATGTTTGCTATTTTCTGCACATGGACCAGATATTCCCAGACCTAAAGTGTACCAGGTCCCAAATGTTGACATCAGAACCTTGTGCATAATACAAAATCAACACTTGAAAATAGATCCATTACCAAAATATATCATTTTCATGTTCCGTGACCAAATGTGTTCCAAAACGAAGAGCATTGTTTAAGTGTGGGGATTGTAGGGTTTTTTTGCCCTCATGTCCCCCTCGTCAAATATGCCCATGGATCATCAATAATAATTTGCATTAGTGAAAAGCTTGTTATGGCATGTAAAAAAAAAGAAGAAATTGAATTGTGCGTTATTGTATAATGTGTTAGAGTATACAAGAATATTTAAGTGCGTGTCAAGGTTTTAAAGTAGGCCTATGGGCAGGAGACCCTGACCCCCCCCCCCCCCCCCCGCGCGCCCTCCTCCCAGAAAACACGCTCATGCACGCCCCTCACCTCGTTTGTCTTGCACCTTGACGCCGATTTCCACCAGCGGTTCCGTCTCTCGGTCCAGCCGGCGCGCGATGACAATCTCCCCCGTGTCCCGGCCCACGCTGACCGGCGAGCTCTCCGCGTCCTCGGGTTCCGCCAGCTCGAAGGCGGCCGCCTGGAAGCGCACCGGGTTCAAGTTCATCACCACCGAGCCGATGCCCGCGTCCTCGGACACGTTGATGAAAAGCGGGACGGCCCCCGCGTCTTGGACGGACCGGGACGTCCGGGCCGGCGCTTTTTGGCGGCTGCCGGCGCGCAGCCACTGGCGCGGGCTGACCTCCACGCCGACCCCGCGGCTGGTGCGGGGCGGCCATCCTCGGTCCCGCGCGAACACGGTGAACTTGATGGGTCCGTCCCGGCCCAAGATGGAGTCCACCAGCAGGATGTCGCCGCTTTTGGGCACCACGTAGAAAGTGCCGTTCTTGGGCTCGGCGAAGTAGAAGAGCTCCGCGTTCTTGCCGCTGTCGGCGTCCCGCGCCGCCACCGTGTGGACCGCCGTGCGCAGCGGGGGTGGCGTCGTCCAGGCTCAGCCTCACGTCGGCGTCCCGGAAGGCCGGCCGGTGGTCGTTGATGTCCAGCACGTCCACTTTGACGGACGCCAGCTCCGCGCACGAGCCCGCGCAACACACGCCGACCCCCAGCCGGTACTCGGCCCGCTCCTCGCGGTCCAGAAGCCCGCGCGTCCTCAGCAGGATGTGACCGCGGCTGTGGTGCGCCAGGACGCGGAACATGTCGCCGCCGTCGCCCAGGAGCCTCCAGCGGGGCTGCGGAGCGAGGTCCGAGGAGGCGCCGGTGCCGCCGCCGCACGGCCGCTGCCAGGTGAGCCTCCGCAGCGGCACGCTCAGCCCGTTGACCCGCGAGCCCGGCGACGCGTTCTCGAACACATGGCCGTGGAAGAAGGGCAGCGCCGGGACCGGCTCCAGAGTCCGGTTGGCGAGCGCGCACGGCAGCAAAAGCGGCAAAAGCGGCAAAAGCGGCAAAAGCGGCAAAAGCGGCAAAAGCGGCAAAAGGCTCCCCCGGATCATGACGAGCGCGTCTCACCAGCACCGCCACAGCGCCAACTCCGCCGAGGCGCCCATGGGTGCCGCCGCTCGTCGTGCGCGTGAGCGTGAGCGAGACGCTTGCGATCCGTCCACGTCCGAATAAGCGCGCGACAAGTCAGAGAGCGGAACCGCGAGGCGGCACACCGGAGGATGCTGCGTTGTGTTCGGGAGAACTTTGCGTCCTCCTCCTCCTCCTCCTCTTCTTCCTCTTCCTCTTCTCCCGCGCTCTCTCACCGGCGCGCGCCCCCGACAGCTCACGCGCACAGCTCCTCTCGCTGCATCTTGCCGAGCCTCAATCCGCCTCACACGTGTCAAATTGACACCGAGCGCGAGCGCGCGTGCATGCGTGCGCACTTGACGGACGTCTATTCGTTTTGAGCTGGTCTGTCGATGCGCATGCGCGGGTGGGTCATGACGAGTCCTCGGGGGGGGGGGGGGGGGGGCGACCCGAGGCCCTTATGTCACGCTCATCAATGTCCGGCCCTGCACACACATCACATCGATCTTGTCCCCAATAGCACGTCACTTGAGTGGATTAAAATAATTCAGAAATCGATCTGCTAAAGTGCTTTTGGCTGCTGATGCTGCTTGCTGGGTGCGTGCGTGCGTGCGTGCGTGCCTGCGTGCGTGCGCGTAGAAAGGAAATTAACAAAAGCCTTGCAGGAGTGACTGTCAAGTGGTGGAAATGTTGAAGTAAAATGTAAAAGCAGCTTTTTTTTCCCCCACAGGGTTTCAAATGAAGGTTTAGCGTTTTAAAACTAGGGTTCAATTTAGCCATCAAAAGATTTGGCTTTCAAGTCAAGTTTAGGGTTTCAAGCAGGGTTCCGTGTGTAAATGTGGCTTTCGAGACTGGATTAGGATTTCAAGAAAGTGTTAGGGTTTAAAATTAAGGCTTGAAGTGTTAGGGTTTCAAGTCAGGGTAAGGGTTCGACAATGTCGTATTATGGTTTTAAAATGGGTTTCAAGCCAGAACAAGGTTTTTGTATTCGGACTTCCAGCCAAGTTTCAGGTTCCAAACCCAGGTGAGGGCTTCAAATCGGAAGTGAGGTTTTAAATGAGCATTTCCGATGAGGTACGGCATTTCAAGGAAAGGTTCCAAATTACGATTTGAAGCCAGTTCAGGTTTCAAACTCGGGTCACAAGTCGGATGCCCAATTGCAGTTTTAAGTCAGGGTTAGCGTTTCAAATTAGTGGTAAAACTCAGGCTTTCAAATTTTGGTTTTAAGAAAGTATTGGGGTTGACCTACAATTTCAAGCCTGACAAAAGGTTTTATCTCGGGTTTAGGGTTTCAATTTTAGAGTTTCGAAGCCAAGGTTCGGGTTTCAAGTCAAGATCAGGGTCTCGACATGGATGACACGTCAGGCTTGACGATCTCGCATCGACTCACTCCTGTTGTGCTCATGCGTGTCGTCAGTCGTCTTTCACGGCGCGGTACGAATCATCTCACCTCGTCTCATTGTTTGCAGAACAACTACATCACAACGACGTCTCGCCGCGCATGCCGTGTGGTTACATCACAAAAAGCGTTCTCTTCGTTCGTGCACAATAGAAATAAAAAGGGAGCGCTGGAAGAACTTCACGGCGCCATGAAAACCGAGGACGAGCATCTTTTTCCGAGTCACTGACCAGCAACGCGCTGATGTCACGTCCGGGTTAGATGAACGCTACTCGGACCCTTTCGCGCCGTCGTCCGGGAGCGACAACCTGATGAACGCGAGACGCTCCCTGCGAGAGGTCGCCGCCCCTTCGTGGTTGACGTCCGCGCAAAAGACGACGCCGTCAAGCGTGCAGCAGGACATTCAGACTTTGAATCACAGGACAAGTGGATGCCAAACGATGTGAACAACTACATTAACTATGAGCTACTATTTGACCTACTACATTACGTCGTTTGTGAATTGATCGTTACCTATGTGAGCAATTTTATGAGCTACTAAAATACCTTACCAACATAACCAAAGTGACAACATGACCAACTACATTATCTATGACCGGCAACATTTCCAACATGACGGCGACTATGTGACCAACTACATTATCTTTGACCGGCAACATTTCCAACATGACGGCGACTATGTGACCAACTACATTGCCTAACTACACGGCATACCATGAGACCTACTACATTATCAACATGACTGCCCACGTAGCCAACTACATTATCCATGTGGCATACTATATTAGCAAAATTAAGACCGACCAAATATACATAACCAATGACATTGTCATCTGCTGGATGAGCTACCATGAGACCTTCTATCTTACCTATGTGACAAACTACATTGTCTATGGGAACAACTGTATGAGCAACTACAATACCTACAGTATGTGAGAGAATTCATGGGCTACCATGAGACCTACGTTGTCAACATGACCACCTACATATGTGACATACTATATTAGCAACAGTAAGACCTTCTAAATTACTGACATTACTGACGCAATCTGCTAGATGAATTACTATGAAACCAACTATATTATCTGTGTGACCAACTACATGACAAGGTCCATTACCCAAGCGACTACGCAACCCATTACATTGCCAAAATGGTTTACTAAATCAGGTGCTAAATTTACCCACTAAGTGACCTGCTACATTATCTAAATGACCAAGTATATGAGATACAAAATTAGCTACATACACGTGCAAGACACTACTCAAACTATGTGACCTACTACATAACCGAGGTGACTGACTGTGTGACATACTACATTACCTAATGGACCAACTAGCATAAGCTGCTACGTTAACTATGCGACCCACTACGAGACCTACGAAACAAGCTAATTCATTACCTGAACGACGACATACAAAACGACCTTCATGAGCAGCTATGTAAATGACTACATCATCAAAAGTCTTGCCTGACGCACGCCCCACCTCCTAAATGTTACGAATTATTTCGGCGACGCCCCCTTTCAAACTTGATTGCCTTTCCATTAGTTTCCGTCCTCCTCTCATCACGCCGGGAAATCTCTATTAGTCAATTAACGCCTCCGCACGCCCGTGTATCGAGCGAGGGCGAGCGAAAGAGGAATGGCTTCATTACCAACTGTCTTCCACCTGCGGCGCACGACAGCTAGCAGGGGAAATATCGGCAAAGAAAACAGACCAGGGGGCTGCGCTGTTTTGTGGAGGAGCCAAGTGGGCTCGTTGCCCATGCGAGTGACCAACTACATGATCCACTACGTGACCCACTACATAACCTGTCATTTGACTGACTGCACGCACTATGTAACCTTCACCATGATCCACGACGACACGGACGAGTATGCGACTTTCTAAAGTTGCTATTATGTTACCTTCCAAATGAGCTTCTAAGTGACATACTACATTACGCTCTAAAAACAGATTGGCCAAAAAGGGCATTTAGCCAACTTTCGGGGTTATTCACCTACCAAATGAGCAACTACATGATGTACTACATTTCTTCGTGATCCTACAATGTGAGCCGCTACGGGGCCAACGGTGCGAGCGACAACATGACATACTATAAGAGCTACTGTGAGTCTTTTGTGAGAATCATGACTGGCTACATTATCGACTTGATGACCTCAAACATTGCCTAAAAAGTCACCTACTAAAAGAGCACTATACGCCGCGCATGACCAACCACGTCAGCGACTACGTGACCTGCTACTTGACCTTAAGTGGATAAATGGCTTCATTATCCAGACGTGCAGTCGCACCCGCAGCACAGCAGCAGCTAACCATGAGGAAATATCGGCCAAGAAAACAAGAGGAGGCGGCCAGACGCCCAACGTTCTCGAGGATATACAGCGAGCGCGGGAGACCCGAGCGACGCGCAGTTCCCGGAACGGGAACTCCACATGCGAATGTGCCGGCGCCGCACGGGAAAAATGGCCGCCCAAGCCTGGACTCGCTCAGCTGCGAATGTGTCCTACTACATGATCAGAAAGTTGAGCTGCTATGTGGCCTACTACATCAATTGGCTACGACATGAATTTTGCCACCGCCAGTGTGAAGTTTATTGCTTTGATTGGCTTATTGAACACATAAATGCAATAACAAAGAAACAATAAAAGTCAAAGAAAGAAAACGACAATTTAAAAGGAAAAGAATGATTAGTCAATTCAATTCAATTCAACAAAACTTTATTCATTATTATTCAGCAAAAACGGCTCATCTTGCTTGCTCGCCGGTCGACCACACGAGCTGCGACCTGACCCGGAACCCTCAACCCGTGTCATAATTGACATTTGATGTAGTCCCACCCGTACTAACTTATATCATGATCACGTACAATAAGTTATTATATTCAATAATGTATTAAGAAAATAGAAAAAGAGAAGCAAATGAAGAAAAAAACTAATACAGTAATCGACTTCATTAACTTTATTGGCATTTACGTTAAAGACGACATCGTGCCGAACGATGTCATCGTCACGCTTGTCATTTTTTTGTATGCTTTTCATTTTTGACCGACATCTTTGATATCTGTTTTTCTTTTCACTCTTATGCATTCATTTACCTTTTTTTTTTTTTCTTTTTTTCCCGTTAATAACGCCGCGCGTGGTTTTGTGCTCGATATTCAAAGTGCAGCCGACGCTCAAACAAACAAACAAAAAATCTCGGCGTGGAAAACTCGACACGACTGCAGGCAAAAACATTTTCTTTTCGGGACGAGTGAAGGTGAATTGCATGAGCTACTCCGCTACGTGACGTACTACATCACCAACAATGTACAAATATGCCACATTAAACATTCAATAACAATCCGAGCATAAAAAAAAAAGTTTAGTTTGGCTTACTTTGAGACGACCGGAGTTTCTTCTTCGCACCGCTCGTGTCGATCAACGTGATCGTTTTCTAATCATCGTTCGGTCAACAATCAAAATGCTCAAAACACGAAAGAAATAAAAGTGCAAACAAACGACTCAAGAAATGCTCGGCAAAAGTTTTCCCGCCCAAACAAGCATTTCCTCCTGACGAGCGCACCTGCTCCAATCAAGTCAACTTGTCACGTGCTGGCCTGAACACAAGACATTGGCCAGCAGGTGGCACAATTGCTCGTTTTAAATCAGCTGCAAACAAAAATGTTGGCTCCAACGTGACCGACGACGCGACCGACTACGCAGCCTTCTAAATCAGCTACTACATTACCTTTATAACCCAAGATGTGAATTAGCCTACTTTGTGACACGCTATGTTACTATACTATATGAGTGACTACTTGACCTACTATATTATTTATATATATATATTAATATTTGAATGAGCAATGACATGGTATACTACATGAGCAACTACTTAACGAGTTTCTACTTGAGCGACTATGTGACATACTGTATTACATACTACATGACCAGCTATGTGACATACTACATTTCCCACTACATATTCAACTGTGATGTATTATATTACTTAGCCTACTAAATACGCAACTACATGGCCTACTACATTATCGTACTATATAGCATACTACATTAACAACTACTTGGCAAGTTTCGACATGAGCGACTCTTTGACCTACTATATTACTTACTGCATGACCAATTATGTAGCATACTACATTTCCTACTAGATAACCAACTGTAATATACGACTTGACTGACTGCATGAACTATGACATTAACTACTGCTTGACATACTACAAATACATTAGACACTGCATGATCAACTACCTAATATACTACATTACCCAACAAATGAGTGACCACGCGATCTACATTACTTACCTTTACTACTACCACAACAACTACATTACATACTGCATGTTCAACTATGTGACCTACTTTATGAGCGATTATGTCACCTAACACATTAGCTACTACTGTAGTTGAGAAACTATGTGATACAATACATGACCTGCTACATTAACTATTACTTGCTGGACTACATTACATACTACATGACTTACAATATTACATAGCAAATGAGTGACCCCGTGACCTACATTAGCGACGACTACCGCAGCAACTTACTACATAATCAACTATGTGACCTACTACTTGAGCCACTATGTGACATACTACATTCTCGATTACATGGGCGACTATGTGACCGACAACAGTAGAGGCTACAATACATGATCTACGACAAGAATTACTTTGTAATGAACAATACCTAAATGACCTACAAGATGAACAACTACGTGACCCATCACACCCTCTCCTACATGAACGACGACGTGGCTAACTACATTACGTACTACAAAACCAACATAACATTGTTGAAACTTTTTGGACCGAAGGACGCCGTCTGGACGCCAGCCGACTCCAAAGTTGATCTTTCTGGCAGCTTCCTCTTCCTCCTCCTCCTCCTCATCCTCATCTGTGCGATGAGACTGTTGTTCTGCCTAAGTGACTCCATTTGACCAATTAGCCCTCGTCAGGAAGCTTTGCTCCATGATGACCCCTCCCCGCTGCCACCAAACAATGTCGGGCCGAGGCATTTGCTAGCTCATATACGCGGGCGTGACATTCAAGCTCGTGACCGTCCCTCGCCGTCAAAAACCTCATAAAGCTCGGCGCCAAACGAGAGGCGACACTCGCTTGATCGATGGCCGACGGCCGGGCGCCGTTTGCCCTTGGCGCCGCGCCGCGTCTGTTTGGCCATCAAAATTAGAGCCGATATGGAGGCTAATGACGGGGGGTGCCATATTTGCATATGCAAAGCAAACGCCACTAATAAGAAGAGTCTGCCGGCCCCCGAAGAGCGGCGGGCTTATTTCGCCTAACGAGGCCCGTCCTGGTCATCAGAAAGCCGTCACGCCCTAAACGCACTTAGTCAGTGGAGGAAATCGTATTGTATCATAATTGGAGTAAATCATATCACATCGTAACTGGAGTGAGGCTCGCGTATCGTAATTAGAGTCAATTGTATCGCATCATAATTGGATTGTATCGCATGGTCGCTGGAGTAAAACATCGTTTTGCATCGCAACTGGAGTGAATCTGTGGTGGAGTGGACTGGTCGCCATGACTGGATGGGAGGCGAGTGGACGGGTCGCCATGACTGGGCGAGACGCGAGTAGACTGGTCGCCATGGCTGGCCGAGATGTGAGCGGATGGGTCGCCATGACTGGGTGGGATGCGAGTAGACTGGTCGCCATTGCTGGATGGGACGCAAGTAGACTGGTCGCCATGACTGGATGGGAGGCGAGTGGACGGGTCGCCATGACTGGGCGAGACGCGAGTAGACGGGTCGCCATGGCTGGCCGAGATGTGAGTGGACGGGTCGCCATGACTGGGCGAGACGCGAGTAGACTGGTCGCCATGGCTGGCCGAGATGTGAGTGGACTGGTCGCCATGACTGGGCGAGACGCGAGTAGACTGGTCGCCATGGCTGGCCGAGATGTGAGTGGACGGGTCGCCATGACTGGGCGAGACGCGAGTAGACTGGTCGCCATGGCTGGCCGAGATGTGAGTGGACGGGTCGCCATGACTGGGCGAGACGCGAGTAGACTGGTCGCCATGGCTGGCCGAGATGTGAGTGGACGGGTCACCATGACTGGGTGGGATGCGAGTAGACTGGTCGCCATTGCTGGATGGGACGCAAGTAGACTGGTCGCCATGGCTGGCCGAGATGTGAGCGGACGGGTCGCCATAACTGGGTGGGATGCGAGTAGACTGGTCGCCATTGCTGGATGGGACGCAAGTAGACTGGTCGCCATGGCTGGCCGAGATGTGAGCGGACGGGTCGCCATAACTGGGTGGGGTGCGAGTAGACTGGTCGTCCTAAATGACCTGAATCGTGAATCGTATCACGTGGGAGTTGGAGTAAAACCTGTTGTGTCGCTTCATTATTGGAGTGAACGATATCGCATCATAATTGGAGTGAATCGTGTCATACCAAGCCTGGAACGTACTAAATAGTTGGAATTCTTATCGTATCGTTGAAATTAGAGTGACCCAAATTTCATTTCAAGACATCTTGCGCAAAAGAAAACACGTTTAAAATGAAAATGAAATTGAACACATCTCATTTGAATTGGAATAAACCATACTGTATGCTTTCAAAAGGAAATTTTGAATATGCTCGGCGTGGCTTATTTGTTCTCATCTCACTTAGTAGGACATTTGCAACATTGTTCATTGCTACAAATGAATGCAGTCGCGTGACAACAAAACAACATTTAAAAAAGCAGACACGAGGACAAGAGGCTCCTCGTCAACACACTCAACAAACGCTAACGAGTGGAGCTTAATTAGCTGCTAACGAGCTAGCGAGGCCAATCCCCGGAGCCTTTTCCGAGTCCTTCCTTGACACCGTGAGGAGGCAAACGCGGCCCAACGGCGGCTTTGGGGGGGGGGGGGGGGGGTCCGCCCTTGGTGGTCAATTAATTCACTTACACGAGTGGACGTGAGCCTTTGCATTGTCGCCGTGACAACCGTTAGCAAAAACGCTAGCAGAGCGGGGCGACAACATGGACTCAAAGGAGGAAGAACGCAGACAAATGTGAAATTATTCGACACGGGCGGCGACGCTTGCCAAACTTAAGACGCTATTTTAAGCAAGAAACTTCCAGAATAATTTCACGGTCTCGAGGACAATTTAATTATTATTCCCTGTGAGATGAATACGAATTCATTCATTGATTAAGAAAGCGAGAAATGCTTTCTTCTCGTCCCTTTTATTTTATTTTTGTAGGAAGGTTAGCTATTCTTGCTTGTTATTAACATTGAAAAAAAGACGCATTCGCTTTCTTTCAAACATTGACCAGTCACATTATTTGGTACAACTTTCATTTTTCATGTATGAAGGCCATAATAATAATAATAATAACTAGACTAAGTGCAGTTTCTGCAGAAATTGCGTGGGAATGCTGAATGCTTATGAAGTCAATTGAAAGATAAATTATGTGAGAATTACAAAGTACTTGACGTAGTCGAAATAAATTATATAAATTATTAAATAAATAAAAAAAAGAACACTTGAACCTGGGAGGCGTGAATTTTTGAAGCAAATTGACATTTATATGGAAAAGAGTTATCTGCAAGTACCCTTCATTCATTTAGATGGAAAAGTGCTTCCAGCATTGCCACAATAATAATAATAATAATAATAATAATAATAGCAATACAATTTATGTTTTAAAAGACGGAAGATAATACTGCAATTATAATCGATAAAAAGAATAACCACAATTTTAAAATATATCATTAAAAACGTAAAATTGTATTCGATTCCTACACTTTGGGGTACATTTTACCAATGTCAGATACATATTTTTCTACATTTAAAAATAAAATGTATCAATAAAAAAAATCGGGAAAAAAAATCGAACAATTATGTAGGCCTGGGTTTAAAAAACAAAAAATCGAATAATTGATATCCTTTTCGAGCCTAATATCGATTCATAAAACCATGAATCAATTTTTTTTAATATCTTTTTTCAATCAATTCTTATCTTTTTAGTTTATATTTACAATTATTGAATTACAAATTATAAACATATTTTCATATCATCCTTGCTGATGTTAATGTTTGTGTGATTATAACACGTGTTACATTCATTAATAAACTAAACCATTTGTCCAGTTACTGCCTCCACATCAATTTACTTTATTATTAAAACGTAATATTTGTAGAGTTTTTAATCATGTCTTTGACATTAAAGAAGAATTGATGTTCCATAATTAATCAATATCCGATTGAACTGAAGTGATTTGAATCAGGAAAAAATTAAATTGAATC
The DNA here is from genome assembly GCF_054856555.1 of Leptonotus elevatus. Lineage (NCBI taxonomy): Eukaryota > Metazoa > Chordata > Actinopteri > Syngnathiformes > Syngnathidae > Leptonotus > Leptonotus elevatus. The sequence continues at coordinate 1,041,190 of NC_141241.1, read as the reverse complement.
GAATTGAGGAAATTAGAATCGATACCCAGCCCTAATAAAAAGGACCAAAAAATAGATAGGCTTTTATATTTTTATGTTGTTACGACGACAGTTTGACTTGATGCAAATATCAAATGGCTTCTTTGTACAACGTGAACGTGTTGTTGAGGGGGAAAAAAATATTGTCCACTTTTCTTTGCCAGTGAGGACCACCACAGTCTCCTGTTGCTGGACACACACACACGTGCACACGCACACGTGCACACGCACACGTGCACACGCACACGTGCACACGCACACGTGCGCCTTTCTCAGGTAAAGGTTATAGACTTGAAGAATGTTCTCATTAGTTCCCATACAACATTGTCAGTGCGTGCGTGTGTGCGCGTGTGTGTGTGTGTGTGTGTGTGTGTGTGTGTGTGTGTGTGTGTGTGTGTGTGTGTGTGTGTGTGTGTGTGTGTGTGTGTGTGTGTGTGTGTGTGTGTGTGAACTGTGGGGGTATTGTGAGGTTGGTAACTAACAGTGTGACAACACTCTCCATCAACTAGCACCCCTCCCCTCCCCTCCCCTCCCCTCCCCTCCCCTTCCCCCTCCCCTCTCCCGTCTCGCCCACCAGGTAGGAGGCTCATTATGTTGATTAGCTGGACCAGCTGTCAATCAAACGCTGGTCACAAGCGGATGTTGGCTACGGAATGCAAAGCCCTTTCAATGGCATCTCGGTTTGTCGTAATATTACAAAGCCGCACCAAAAGTCATAAACATTTTGAACGTTTTCAGTTTTGGATGGTTTTGGTTGTCCGGAGTCACCAAAGATTTGCGACTATCACTAGAAAATAAAATCCTCGGATGGCGTTGAACTCACGAGATGTTGCTTGTATCTTTGATCTCTTTTATGTCAAACTGAAACAAATGAAAATACAAAATACAGCATAACATTAGCACGGCACTGAAAATGCCTCACATTGTTTTCTAACTAAATTAACATTCACACAATCACAAATGTAAAGAAATAACATAACACAAACAAGGTACGCTAACAAGTTAGCTTAGTTAGCAAACTCAAGCCCGCTAGCATAAGAGGATAGCGGATGCTAACATCTTCCCTGACTAACATTTTAATTCCCAGAAACGTTCGACTTGACTAGAAAATTATAATGTGAACACAAATGGTGACTTAAAGGCCGTTCGTGTTGCTCTTCGGGGGTCTCATTGAAAACTGAGGTCAACTTAAGGGAGTCAGACGTAATACACATTTGACCTCTAGAGGGCGCTAAAAGTCAACATAAATCACTGCAACTACAACTAGAACGTTACACGTTGACATTATGTCACCAAACTAAATCGAAAGTAATGGCACACCTTTCGTTAATGTTTTGAATGTTTCAGTTTTGACTGCAAGCGAATAACTGCTAGCATGTAGCGCTAGTAGCATTCTAAAAAGTGGAGTGGCTCCATGCGGTCGATCATAAGAATAAACTATATAAAGTCGACCGTTGACGTTTCCCGGTGTTTACGCCAGCAGGGAAATATTAGCACAGCAATTTTTCTGTCGACGTTCCGAATTCTCCTTGGGGGAGGTCACCCTGCACGGGGGTGTGTCCATAACAAGCTGAGGTGTGGTCACTGACCTTCGCGATCTTACGGCGGGAATAAAAAGTCACTCGTGCTCTTACTCCAAGCTGAGGTTCGTCCCCTGCTGGGGCTTCAGCGGCCGCAAGATCAATTCTTCGTTGCCTTCGTCGTTCCGTCTGCGCTGCCCTTTGCTAAAGCCTCCATCCATCCATTACATCCATTCATCCATCCATCCATTAATCCATTCATCCATCCATCCATTTATCCAGCCTTCCTTCCCTCCATCCATCCCTCTTCCCGCCATTTATCTTTTTCTTCCAGCGCGCTCTTCTTCATCAGTTGTGCCCAGCGCAAAGTAGCGGATGACTCAAGTGAAGCAGCATGTGGCTCACGTTACGTCTCAACTAAGTGTAAACCATCAAGAGCTTTGTGGATCATCGGACATCTTGTGTTTAACGGAAATGGGACATTGACCAAAATATTGATTATTTGGTACACGTGTTTTTTTGTTTTGAAGGACGAATGCACACGAATGAAAAGACTTCCATGTAAAGTAATTGTGTGTTTCATCTCACCTTCCTGCGTACCTGCTCGCCCCTCGCCTCTCTGCAACTGGCCACCAATTTGCTTGAAAGAGGCGGCTCGTTTGCTCAACTCTGCAAGCAGCCAATCAGATTGCACCGCGCTGAGACGTCCTCGAGCTCATTACTGGTGAGCGGCATGATGGGCGCTTTTTCAAACCGTGGGAAAGCGTCAACGCCGGCAATCGTCCGCGTCCAGTCGTCTCCGTCATGACAGCCAATCAGGGAGCTCCTTTGTGAAGTCCGCCTCGATACAACAAACATCTTTTTGATGTCATTGAGCTCGGTTTTGCTCAATTTGAATGCACGTTTTAACTTTTCTGCTGTCAAAATCCTGCTCTTAATAATAAATAAGACCCGAATGAGGTGACGATTTCCGTATTTCATATCAAGTGTTGTCTTCTTCGCGTGCGCAGTCATTATCTGCGATACACAAAAGCTCCGAAGCCAAAAAGATTTTTCTTGCCAGCGTGCCACCGCGACGCGTCTTCGTCTTTGCTCTCGTTCGACCTGCCTCCTTCGTCCCCCTTCGTCCTCCTTCGTCCCCCTTCGTCCTCCTTCGTCCCCCTTCGTCCCCCTTCGTCCTCCTTCGTCCTCCTTCGTCCCCCTTCGTCCCCCTTCGTCCCCCTTCGTCCTCCTTTGTCCTCCTTTGTCCTCCTTTGTCCTCCTTCGTCCGTCTCGGCCTTTCATGGCCAAAATGTCGCCTTTCCTAATGAGCGACCGGTCAGCGACCGCTTTCAACTGGGACGCCGTCCATCAGTCGGGCTTTGTCGGAAAAACAACAACTTTTGTCTCAAACTCAAGGAATTGTCAACTTTTGGAACAAACGCCACTCGTGAAATGCAGCACTGCCTCGTTTCTTGCGCTAACCTGTTAGCCGCTTTGTGTTTAGCGACTCGGCATTATTTTGTTGAAATTTTGTTAACCTTTGTTGAATTAAGCGTGGCTTTGTCCATCCGTCGCCAACAGTGGAGGAATTTGCATTTATTCTAACGGGCAGCGCAAGGATACATTAAATTAGCTCGCATTTTTTACCAAAAGACATTGGTGGTGAAACTCGGGTGGCCGCACGTCCGGATTGAGGCCGGACAGTCTCACTTTTCAGTGATGATTCCGGCGTCCTGAGCAACCCTAAGACGGACGCCGGCGTGTCCGCCTTTTAAAGAAAACGAGCCGTGGTTGATTTGATGTGACCGAACGTCAGCCCGAACCCGCCCCCAAAACGGCCACATCACATAAACACATTAACGCTTGATTGAAAATGATGTTGCCAGATGTTGTCAATCGGGGGGGGGGGGGGGGGGGGGGGGGCGTTTGCCCGCCGAAGCCTGAGCAATAACAAAAAACGACGACGACGCCCTGGCTGACGGCGCGATTTCCCCCTAATGCGCCGTCGTGACAACCGCGCTGAAGACTTGCGGCAGTTTTAGCCAATTATGATGTTTTCGGCGGTGATGTCGTGTCGGGCCGCCGCCGCCTCTCGCTTCGTCTACGAAAGTCGAATCTGCGTAATTGGCTGCTTGTATTGGACGGCCATGCTCGGACTTGACCGCAGACGCTGCGCGCACAACAGGCCTTTAAGCGGAGGAAAATATGACGGGAAATTAGACCTCCAAAATGCACGCAGGCGACATGAGAAAAAACATTGGGATCCACTTTGTCGTTTTTGGTTTCGTTGAACCCTTTTTAATCCATCGGGATGAATACATTAATATCCATCCATCCAGCTATGGAAGCGTCCAGGAGAGGTAGCAGTAATATATATATATATATATATATTTAAAAAAAAAAGAGCAATGATGATGACATTTCCGAATGAACAATACTGAGCTCTACAGAAAAAAATAATAATAATAATTTAAAAAAAAAAAAAAAAAAAAAAAAGGGAGAGGTAGCAGTAGAATTTCTGACTGGGTTGTTCAACAGGATCTTAAGATAGTGAGAAGATGCCTGAGAAATGGAGGAGAAGTTGCGCCGGTGCCCGTTTTTAAGAACACGAGACGAGAAAAGTTGCGGCAACTAATGAGCCACAACGAAACGATGGGAAAGAGTAGTTGAAGCGAGACTGAGGGCAGAGGTCAACAGAGGTCAGCAGCAGGATGCTTTCATGTACCACAGATGCAGTATTTGCGTTGAGGATGTTGATAGAGAAGGTCCGAATCGTGTCTTTGTAGATCTGGAGAAAGCTTACGGCGCCGTGCCCAGAGAGGAAATGTGGTTTTGGACGAGGAAGTCTGGAGCGGCACAGAAAAGTATGTTCAAGTGGTGCAGGACAAGCATGAGGACAGATGATGAGGTGTGCTGCAGGTGTGAGGGCGGAGCTCAAAGTGGAGGTGGGACGAAATCAGGGATCAGCTCTGAGCCCCTTTTTGTTTGCTATTGTAATGGACAGGATGACAGATGAGGTTAGACAGGAATCTCCATGGATGATGTTTGCAGATGACATTGTGGTCTGCGGTGAGAGCAGGGAAAAGGTGGAGGAGAAGTTGGAGGTGTGGAGGTTTGCCCTGGAAAAGAAGGGAATGAAGGTAAGCCGGAGCAGGACCGAGTATCTGTGTGTGAATGGGAGGAACCCAAGTGGAAGGAGTGAGCTTACAGGAAAGACCAAGAAGGTGGAGGAGTTGAAGGATTTAGGGTCAACAGTCCAGAGCAAGGATCCCCAACTGGCGGACCGCGGTCCGGACCCGGACCCCGAGACCATTTTATCCGGACCTCCTAGCATTTTTTTTGTTTTAAAAGTACGATAATACGTTCATTCTTAACAAAAGCCATTTTTGAATAGGCGCGCGCGAGGGCCGCTATGATTGAACCGGGGTCCTTTGACCGGCAGCGTGCTCTTATTTACATGGGACAGGCTTTGCTACGGGAAAGCGGGCGAACTGTGGCGCGGTCTGAAGTTAGAAAAGTTGACTCTGAAAACCGAGACTTAAGAGATGAGTGGACTGAAGCTCACGCTTTCATTTTGCCAGCAGCGGGTGCGACAAGGCCAGCGTGTCTCGCATGCGCGGAGTCTGTTGCTCCCGTTAAAAGGCGGCAATATCGAGCGGCGTTGCGAGACAAGGCGCAAAACCTTCGTCGCAAATTTACTACTTTTGCGATTGGGCATGAAGACAAAAATGAGCCAAGTGAAAAGGTGAAGTAAAAAGGTGGGGGGGGGGGGGTGTTGGGAAAAAAAAGGAAAACATGGAAACCATGTGGAAAAAACAAGTTTTTATGAAAAAGAAAAAAATACTGCCCAAAAAATTGTGAAAATTAAAAAAAGAAACATCAAAAAATGTGGATAAAATATTTGGAAAATAATGAGAATTATTATTTTTTTTTTTACAGAAAATGTTTCTGAATGTATTTATAAAATGTATATTTACATTTATTTAAAAAACATTGTGAAACTTTGTGTTTTTTATAATTAAAAAAATACTTTGAAAACAAATGAGTGAAAATGTAAAATAAATAAAAATAAAAATAAATTACCCGCCAGGATCAGCGACGAGGGCACAGAAATGACACGAACGTTAAGGTTTGTGCACGAGCACACGTATTGCACTTCTAGGCGGTATGCAAATATAAGAATAGGAGTTGCGCAATACATTTTTGTTACACTGTGATTGACATTCAAATATATTTGCACTAAAATGAACGAAAGAGAGAAAGTTTAACAAGTTGTATTATTGTCAACGTAACAGCACGTTTGCAATTTAATAAAAGGACAGAAAAATGAATTAGCGTCTGAATGTTGTTGCATGTTCGGACCCTGGTCTACTAGGCTGATGGGAGTTACTGGACCTCGTGCCGGTTTAGTTGGGGACCCCTGGTCTAGAGGAAGACCAAAGAGGAGGTTTTTATGGATGTCGTTGAAGAGGACATGAAGGTCGTTGGTGCGAGAGCAGAAGATGCAGATTGAAAACGGATTGGCTGCGGCGACGCCCAAAGGAAAAGAAGAAGTTTGACAAAACGTATCGATCACTAAATCACGTTGATCGGGTTTTCTTTCCGTAGGTGCGAGGGTGGCCACAAACCGTTCCATCCCGCAATCAAACTGACGTGACGTCACGTGTGCGCCGACAGCCAAGCGCACTTCCCACTTTTCACAAACGGCAGGAAAACATGAAGCGCAGTCGTTTCACTTTCGACGGAGCACGAGGTGCGTTCAAGGACAGCCAAAAAAAAAGGAAATTTTAAACATTATCAAAGAGTAATTTAAACGATGAAAACAACACTAATTGCTGTCACTAACATCTTACAAATGCAATTATGCCATCTGGTGGCAGAAAAATGACCTCAAGACAAATCCATATCACACTCGTTAATTTCAAATCAATTTTATGAATTGTGAAATGAATGACTAAAAGATGCAGCCATATTTCTATTAGTTTATCTTTTCCCCCCATTTTTTGTTAACAGGAGTATGAAAATGCGGACAACAAATATTTGATTGTACATTCAGAACAAATATACAATCGGATTAATCATGAGTTAACTTTTGAATTCATACGATACATTTTCGATAAAAATGTTGATCACCCGACAGCCTTTTTTTCTTTTTTTTTAACACACTGACAGCCTTATTTTTAAATCGCTTCAAATGTAGTGGAGGCGGAAACGAGGAAGCGTGAAATAATCTACATTTGCTGTGACTACTTTCCTTTTTCCCGCCTCCCACCTAAAATAATGAAGCCTGCCAAAAAGTTACTCGCGCATTTGCGAGTAGAAATGGAAGAAATGTGCAAGAGTGAGCTTGCGAAAGTTTTGATGGCGCCTTCAAGCAACGACCTCGGCGACCTCCAGATGTGCGCAACGCCGGACGCTGCCAAGAAGAGCTTTTTGTTTTGTTTTTGTCAAAGTTGAAGCGTAGCTGTAATCAATAGCGTACAAAATGATGCGTTCTGCATGCCGATTTAAAACTGCGCGTTGCTTGTTAAGCATCAAACTTCATCTTGACTTTCAGTGTGGATTTGAAGACGTGTGACCTCGCGTCTCGGATTGTGTTGTTGACAACATTTGTCTTATTGTTTTTGATATTGAATGAAAACAAAACTAAATATTCTTTCTCCCTGAAATATGATGATTTAGGAAAAATAAGACATGTCATGATTGTATTGTTTATGAGATGCTGGTGGGAACAGATGGAGCGTAAAAAGATGTCAGTGTTTCCACCACATATGAACTTTTTTTTTCTTTTTTTTTTAAGATCTTCAGTTGATCGTTTGATCGTGACAATTCCGAGCTGATCAGAAATAATAATTCATATTAATAAACACTACAACAATAAAACAACAGGAATGTCTATTAGATCTGGCGAGTAAACAAAGCACTGCAAATGTTGTTTACCGCAAGAATAGTTGTCAAGGCTGAGCATTTGAGTTTTTGTGTGTGCGTGCGCGCAACCTTGATAGAAAACCTTGCGGTGCCTATTAAGGGACGAGCAAGGCGGCAAGAGATTGAAATTATTAGCGCCATTACACGACGATGCTCTGACATGAAGAAGGCCCGGCGAGAGAAAGGCGAAGTTCATCGTGATAACATACGCAACGCGTACACACACACAACTCACACCAACGCGCACGCACACACATGTTCATCGGGGTATGTCAGCAAGCGTCATACAAAGAAGGTGACACGCCAGCTCGCTCGCTCGCTCGCTCAGCAGTACGCCTCTTCCCTCTTCAACAAGAGCGTTCATCTAGATTATCGAGAGCCAACGTCAGTGGCGTGGGAAGCACGGTGGTCAGCGCCCTCAATTCCCCCTTTGGAAGCTTTCTGTACGGCCCTGTCTCAAATGAAATGTTGTGCGGGTGCAAAGCAAAAAAAACTTTTTCAGTGAGGGGAATGTTTAAAAAGAAAAAAGAAAACATCCATGAATCCGCCCATCCAAGTTGTTTTCTTTTTGGTACAACTTATGCATTTGTATACTGTCAATGTCATTATTTGATGTATATGCAGGACACATATGAAGTAAGACAAAAAAAGAGAAAGAAAAAAAAAAGGAGAAAGAAAAAAAAAGAAAAGAAAAAAAAGAAAAAAATATATATATGAAGACAATAAATTTATGTATTTTCTTTTTATGTTTTATAGCTATATTTCTCTCTCTCTCTCTGTACTTATACAAATCTATTTAAAACTAACTTAAATTGCAAACAATTTCTCAAGTTTTAAATTTTTCTGGGATTTCCAGAGTTAAATTTGTTTGCTTAAAAGGTTTACTTTACAGAGTTTGCCTTTATAAAAAATTATAATTACAATATAAAATTTAAATCTCTACATGGCCGATTCATGAAATCAAGACACTGTATTGAAATTAATCCACAAGATTCTATGGTTTAACTATTTTGTTCGACTCGAATAACGACCGCGCGTTTCCTGTGTTTTGTCCAAGAGGAGTTGCCGTACAGTTTCGCTCCCGATCCGGTCGTGGGCGCGTTTCGGGGTCGTCGTCGCTACTTATGACGGCCGCTGCAACTTTTCGTCCGTTTCACATCGCTTCTCTTCATGTTCCAATTGTGCTGATCGTAATCGTCAAGTCACTTTTATTCCCGGCTGTGTCGGTGCAAATGCACAGCGCGACGCCCGCTACGCGTAAAGGCGTCATTCCACTGCTTTTGTCTAATGGCACTCACGGTACTTGGATTTGACACTCGTGTATTCATGCGAGTCAGGAGCACGTCAATATAATGAAATATATTTCTCTATGCCATGTAAAATGTCAAGCGTAATAGTGCATAATTACAGCAATACTGTATACGCCAAAGCTACTTGTAAAGTGAAAGTGAAAGTAAAAAAAAAAAAAAAAGGAAACCATGATGGGCTTGAGTTTGCCTCATGCCGTTAACATAAAATAACACAAAGTAACACGGATAAAGAGCATATTGGAACATATAGCCTAATATATAATTGTTTTTTTATTGAATAAGTGAAAAATGTCACATACATTATGTGCAAGATTTTTTAAAAAGTATGTTTTTTATTAATTTTGTTTGTTTGTTTTCTTCTTTCGGTGATTCACATGCTCAAGTATTTCCGGACAGCGTCGACTCACATTGCGGGCTTCCCAGCGCGTACGTCGAGGCGGGCCACGTGGACGGCGTGGCGCTCATACGCTACGACGGCGATGGCAAGAAAGCGCAAGCCAAGCAGGACCGGATGGAGAAAGGTCACCGTGGACGACCCAGACAACTGGCGGTGACCCCGACGACTGGGAGGCGGAGCCGCGGAGAAATGTCGTCAGCGAGCGCGTCATCAAGTCAACATCGCAATCGCCAAGAAGCGCTTCGACCACACGGGAGGTTTTGTCAAAGGCCAACCTACTTTTTTTTTTTTACCAGTAACGATTGGTCAATTTTGGGGACAAAATGGCGGCGCCTTTCCTTCGGGTGTCCACATTCTCCGGTGGATGTTTGGCTGAGAGAACAGGTAGGATCACATGATGTAAAATGGAGGCACTGCCACGTTTTTAAGAGCCAAATTTGCAATTAGAACATTTCTACGATGGTACGAGATGTGAGAAAAAAAATCCCTCTGATGTCTAAATCAACGTCCGTAGATCAATGACAAAAATGGCCAAATAAAACTCCCGACTCATTTCAAGTTCAACATTGTTTCCTTGACACCAAAATGCTGGCAAAGCACCGTTTTTGACTAAATGAAACTCCTCAACTCGCGTCAACATAGTTCGCGTCAACAAAGACAGCAGCCGAGCACTGTTCTTGTTTTTTTTTCACGGCCGATACCGATGATTAGCGTTCAAGGATGCCGATAACCGATATTTGGAGCCGATATGCATTTTCGAAAAGCATCAGCATCAAAATAAAAAATAAATAAAAATACAAACTCCAGCTGTTAACATTTTTAAGAATGTGTTTTTTGTGCTCCCGCAGCCAATGGCGCCGGTGTGGCGCTTTCATAAAATGGAAAGTCGAACCCCGAGTGAGACAAATCTGCCAACGCGACATGGAGACGACGCCCACATGGACTCGGGGCCGGTTTCCAAATGGCTGAGCTGTAAGACGAAGCGGGGCTGTCGCACCTCCCGTTGGCTTCAACGTCATCGACGTTTTGGTGTCCTCTGATTGGTTGGTCAGAGCGAGCCAAGATTGACCAGCGGAACACGTCGGTCGCAATCTGCACACATGAATACATTTCGCAATCAGCACCTTTGGACAATAGGATGCATTGAATGTATTGTTTTTGTTTTGTTGAAATATGAAGATTGATTGTGAACTGCTCCGGTATTTACGCTTTCCATAATTGTGACGTGACAATGGCGGTATTAAAGACGGATCGAGTCCCCACCGAAGGCAACAGCGGCCAAATTCAAGGCCCGTCCGCCATTGCAACTAATGAACGTATAGGATGAAATTTCACTTTCACTTTTGACATCAAGCGACACTGAACATCTTCACAAACTTCACACGCTCGTCGGTGTCAAATTTCATCACATCACGTTTTCAGATCTCACCACTGAGTGTTTTTCTTTTTTCTTGTTCAACTTGCGTTTGCTACTGTTAATGTCATCCGTGTACTGTATTTAAATAAAAGTGTTTTTAAATTTTTTTATTTTTTTTTTTCAATTATATGAGTCAGAGACAAGGCCCCCCCCCCCCCCCCCCCCCCAAACATACGCACACTGGAGGTTCAACTGTCCCAATAAGGTCTGCATATCTGAACAAACATGCCATTTTTGAGGTCTTCTGAAAAGTAACTATTTTGAAGGTACAAGGTTTTGGCCCGACGCTAACGATTTGCATTTTTAACAAAACTTGCGCCATCTTTTAACAATTCATCTTTTACTTGCAACCTCTTCACGTAGCCACTAGGGCAGTGTTTCATTTCAGTTTTGGAATATAACGTGGACCACAAATTTGTACCCCAGATTTGACCTCGCAATGTTCATGGGTCAAAGCGAACTGTTGCATGTTTAAAAAAAAAAAAAACGAATTGAAATATAATTAAAGCTACTGCACATAGAATATTCCATTTCAAATGCTGCTGCCACCTGCTGACGAAAAATGAAACTGCACACACCCTTCGTCACCTACGCGACGCACACACGTCGCATCCGCAGACATCCATCCATCCACCCATCCATTTTCTGTACCGCTTGTCCTCACAAGGGTTGCGGGGGTTGCTGGAGCCTATCCCAGCTGGCTTCGGGCAATAGGCGGGGTTACACCCTGAACTGGTTGCCAGCCAATCGCAGGGCACACAGAGACGAACAACCATACTCACAATCGCACTTATGGACAATTTGGAGTGTCCAATTCACCTGCCATGCATGTTTTTGGAATGTGGGAGGAAACCGGAGCACCCGGAGAAAACCCACGCAAGCACGGGGGAGAACATGCAAACTCCACCCAGGAAGGAATCCGCAGACAGAGCGCGGGAAATTCAAACCCGAATCCAGTCTGAAAACGTTTGGCCTGAAACTTGCAAGAGTACCCGTTGTGAACAGCTAAGGTGTTAAAATTACTAATTAGACGACATTTCAATCATAAATGGTCAAATAAAAAGGCTACAGTAAAAATAATTTTTAGGGAAAAAGTTCCATATTGCAGCTTTAAAAGAATAATAGGGTACTTTTTTTTGATTGGGAAAAAAATAAAAAAATAACTGGAGTGTTTTGTTCAATGCATGTAAATGTAAAAAAATAAAGCGTCTTCCTTTTAAGTGTGTTTTTGTTCACTGACGTCGTTGACCGTTTAGCCCGACCGCTAATCCTGCTACTTGCCTCGAACCTCATGATCCACAAGTGAGTGACGGCGAACATATGTTACATGCGGTATATCTGGTCGCTCTTGCATACGAGTAATGGACCTAAAGATATAGTTTGATTCATAAAACAAATCAGCACATGAACCAAAACCATCTGATTTCAACAAAAATGGCGGAAAATAGCTTCCTTCCTGATTCTGCCACAATTGGATGACGACGCGAGTGGATGAATGTCTTTGAGACGAGTTATTTCGGGGGCAGAAGTTAGCGACACTTGTGATGAATTTTTGATGGCTTTATTTGCAGATTGTCAGCGTATTGTTGTTGTTGTTGTCGTCGGGCAGATGCTGCGGGATGTTTTCACGCCGCTGAAGCTCATTTAAATTACAGACAAAGACGAAGAGGTGAGCCAACATCTGCGCGCCTCTTTTTAGATAAACACAGATCAGCCAGATAGAACAAATGCGAAAAAGATTCATGCGCCGCCGCGTTGGTGCCCAATTCCCATTTTCATTTCATCCGCCGCTCGCACCGAATGCTGAGAGGAAGCGCAATGCACATCACACGCACGTATCAAAAATAAGATTAATGATAGCAAAGCGTTATGAATATGGAGATGATGCCGGAACGCCTACAAACGCGCTTTGAAGTCACAACCAAATACTTTCTGACAGCGGCGGGCGCAAACTTTTCATTCGCACCTCCTTGTTTGTGTTCTGCGTGAAAATATTCCAAAATGATCCATCCATCCATCCATCCATCCATCCATCCATCCATTTTCTGTACCGCTTGTCCTCACAAGGGTCGCGGGGGTTGCTGGAGCCTATCCCAGCTGGCTTCGGGCAGTAGGCGGGGTACACCCTGAACTGGTTGCCAGCCAATCGCAGGGCATTCCAAAATGATGCAGACCTCAAAGTAAAGTGAACTTTTGCAACAACTTTGTGGAATGTTAAATGTCATTTCAAACCCCAAATCCTGGCCTGGACCCGACACTGAAACCCAAAACCATGTTTTGAAAGCATGTAACCCAGTGGCTAAAATCCTGCTCTGCAACCCGAAACCGGTCTTAAAAATGATGACTTGATCCCGTCTTCAATTCACAATTCTTACTTGAAACTGTCAATGCAAATCGAACCCAAACGTGGACCTCAACTCGAACGCTAATTTGGAATTTTTATTTGAAACCCTAATCTTGGTTTGAGAGCCCGATTCTTACTTGAAACCTCAGTTGCAAATCAGAATCCTGACGTGGAACTCCAGAACCCCAAACCCTGCATTGACACCCCAAGCCTAATTTGAAACCCTGATCCTGGTGTAGAACTCTATTTTGATAGCCCAATTTGAACCGCCTAACCCTGGCCGAGTTTGAACGCTGACTTGAAAACACAATCCTGCCTTGGAATTCAAACATTAGAACCTAATCCTGGTTGGAGACCCTTACTTGAAACCTTGATCCAGTTTTGTATTCCCAATTTTGAAACCCTCACCGCACAGCATAATCCTGACCCGGCACTCAAACTCCTGATTCTGTCTTAAGAACTGTACTTTAAAGCCCAACGCAATGCTTTCTTTAAATTCTAGTATGAAACCATAATGCTGGCCTGGAGCCCAATTTTGATATCCCAATCCTGTCTCGAACCTCTAACTTAAAACCCTAATTGGAAATGTGTTTGTTATTGTGGGAATGTTATTGTGATTTTTATTCTCCATGTTTTTGCCGTGTAACAACTCCCACATAATATTTCCGATTCACACCGGATTCAATTAGCTTCAAAATTTCCCGCTTATTTATTGTCTGATTTCACACTACTTACAGTATTTGCACAATTTAACGTTAAATATAAACTTTTCCCAATTCATTTACAAAGTACAGTACTACTTTCCACGCCCACTTCCATAAATACAGTTTATCATCATTACCACGTGTCTGATACTGCTCAGTGGCGCAGTGGGTTAAAGTGCATTGTCCGGTAACGAGGAGGTCGCAGGTTCGAATTCCACCTCCAAACGTATCGACGGCCATTATGTGATTTACATGTATACCAACTGACCATCATACTAAGAAATGGATTATAATTTCTCTATAATTTTTCTTTTTATTAATTTGTCATTTAACGACAGTTAAAAATTTGTAATTTTCACATGATTTATCTTTCAATTTACTTACATAAGCACATGCATTCAAATCTTAGTATTCAGCTTCTTAGCATTCCCGCGCAATTTCAAGCAAAACTGGAATCACATTTGTGTGTGTGTTTTTTTTTTTTTTAATCAAATCAGACAAAAGGAGGCGAGCGGCAGTCCAGATCGGAGGGAGGCTGCAGGTATGACGGAAAGGTACCGTCGGGCATGGGGTACTGCGGGCCGGATGGCCGCAAGATGAAGAAGGGCGGCGGGATTGGCGCAAAGTAGCAGTCGTACGGCAAGTGTTGCGGAGGCTCCGAGTCCAGCGCGGCGCCGTCGTACCCGCCGTCGTACCCGCCGTCGTACCCGCCGTGCCCCGTGAGAAGGCAATTTTGCCTCTCCAGCTTGGAGATGTGCTCGTCCCGTTGCACGATCCCGGCGGCCATGCTCTCCTGCATGCTGAGCATCTGCGCCCGCAAGTCCGCCGCCACGGCGTCCATGTTGCGTTTGGCGCCCTCTAGCTGGCCACGGAACGCAATCACGGTGTCCTGCACGATCTGCAGCGCGCTCAGAAAACGCGCATTCTCTTTCTCCCGCACCGACAACCATTGGCGCCACTCTTTCTCGCTCTTTTCCTTGAGCCACAAGTTCTCCTTGAGGGCCTCGGACCCCTGGGAGACCCGGTCTTCAGCGGTGAGCCCGTCTGGGGTCGCGCCGAGCTGGGAATTGCGCTGGGGTGGATCGTTCTTGTCCGGGAACTCGTCTTCACGCGGCTAGAAAAGACCAAAAGGCGCAAGGCTTGCTTGGTTGTCTATTATTTACACCCGCGGTTCCACAACCCCGCCTTGGTTCAAGACAAGCTCCATGTTTCTTAACAGGGGTTATCGTAAGTCTACACACCCCTGTTCAGATGACAGGTTTTTATGATGAAACGTTTTCCGCCATTGTCACCATGAACCGCTAAAACGCAACAGACATTAAAGTGAAACCTCCACACAGCAAGTCAATAACCACCAATGAAGTTCAGCTGTTTGAGTAGGCTTTTCTTGACAGTTTTTTGCTTTCTGAAATGTGTGTGTCTGCAATTTATAAGTGTTCGTAATTCTTTCCACCGTGGCTAAGGCGCCAGTTCCAGCAGAAGAAAAGCAGCCCGTAGGCTTCTCGTCTTTTCCTCAGTTTTGGACGGATGTCCACTTCTTGGGAATGTCACCGCCGTGCCAAATTTTCACCAGCTGCTGATGACCGTCTTCGGAAATCCATGGTGCATATCATGCCTTGGAAATTCTCACAAATGAATACCTTTGAACGACGGGATCCCCCTGACGCCGTGGAATCTCCCGACAGACTACGGCTAGCGAGCAGTGACTCGAAAAAAATGTCAGGAAAAGCCTACTCGAACATCAGAACTCTATTGCCATTTACATCCTATTTAATGACCTACTAGCTGCTACTTAATGTACCGTAAACCTCCCACGTTCTATCATATTTACAATATTTTGAATACAATATCTAGCAGTAATGCACCATTAGAATTATTGTGCCTCCGATGGATATTTAATGTCCGGTCGCATATTGACATGAGCTTTATTGCACCATAACGACTGTTGTCAGCCTACCTGTTTCCTTTTCTTTTTTGACTTATTGAAGAGCTGACACTTGAAGAAGCTGCTGAGAACGTTCATGCTTTGCCTTACGCTGGCGGGCGGGCGGGCGGGCGTCGCGAGGTCCCGCAAGAAAACCAACCCTGTGGCGGGGGGCGGTGAGGCGCGCACATCCGGCCGTTGTCTTGCGTTGGCCTCCTTGACATAAGCGAGCTGCGGCTGGAAGCCGTGACCTCACAGAGCCATCAAGGGGTGATGTCACAGATATCGGTTTTGGGGGGTAAGTTATGAGAGGATTACAGCAAGCATATTACAGGAAGTGCCAAGCATATTACAGGAAGTGGAACTGCAAGCTGGGTAAGGAAAGCTGGACAAACATCTGGAAATGATTGGTTTTGTTTGAAACACAAAGTTTAAAACCCCTAGCTATGTCCTAAGGCAAAAAAAAAAAATGAGACCCCAACCTTGGCTTGAAGTTGAAACCATAGCTTCCGAAACATGAACAACGTGAATCAAAATACTAACTTTAAACCCTCATTTGAAACATTGCATTTGTTGAAAATCACAACGAGGGCTTAAAACCTCTAATTTTCAAAGCCCAACCCTTGCTTGGGATTTATATTATAAAATCAAAATGTGGCTTGAAATTTTACATTTTTAATTCCTAATGCTTTCAAAACCCAATTTGCAAACTTTTTCCACGCAGACTTGATCTTATTTGAAACCCTCCCTACCGGTAGTTCACAAAATACTGTTTTGAACCCTAGTCCAGACTTCAAAGCCTAATATCTTGTTTCAAACCACAATCCTGACTTGAATCCCTTTTTTGCAATTGTATTACTTGGAAACTCTTATCTTTGCTTGGCATCCACATTTGACCGACTAAATGTTCTCTTGAAATCTTCATTTTCAAGCTTAACCCATATCTGAAGCTCTACTTTCAAACACTAACCAAAATTTGACAAAATAACTCTTTGATTGAAACCGTAATGATTCAATCAAAAGTCCATCACAAGAAGAAAACATATAAAATAAGTCGATTTTGGTGTGTGTGTGTGTGGGGGGGGGTGTCAAGGAAATACGCCAATTCCATTCAATAACTCAAATGTGCCCTTCTGTTATTCAAAGTACCCCCAAAAAGGCACCCAGTGCTTACAAAGAAAGGAAACAGCTCCAAGCTGCTGATTTCTGTATAATATACATTAAAAATAAAAATGGTCGTTTTAATGTGAGCGGATTGCACCGTTTAAAGTAGGCAGCTGCAAGTTCTGGTTGGATGAAACTTCCATTATTTTCAAATGGCTTACCTTAACTCTCATTTTGTGTGACATTGGAGCCAAAGTTCGAAAATCCTGGTCAGTTATTGCGCCTCTTGCTGCTCTAAATAGTAAATCCTTGTCATAGCTGGCTACATGCTATGCTATCCGATGCACGTCCACGTGTCTACGGACTTTTACTCGTCTTTTATTTCTTCTTCTACTTCCTTTTGACAGTTGTCAATTACTTTTTGGTGCATTAGCGCCCTCTTCTTTAGTATCGATATTTATGGCTATGAATAAGGCCACCGGTGGTAATGCAAGACTTTTTCTTCTTCTTCTTCTTTCTCATCGCGGTTGACTGGTGCTTTTGGTGAAGTAGCGCCATCTTATGAAACGAAGTGCAAGCACGCGGCAGTAACTAATCTCACCTCAAAAGAAAAAAAAGAAATAAAGTAAGAATTGGCCATGAAAACACAAAATGTAAATACATAATTGGAGGAAAAGCTATGGTTTTAATATATAAGGAAAAAAAATACAGTAAAAATAAGTTTGAACTACATGTATCATGAAGATGAAAAAAAAAGTTGCACCTGAGTATAAATCGCAGGACCAGCCAAACTGAACAAAATGGTGTGATTTATAGTCTGACAAATAGAGTCGTTGAAACTCGAACCCAGGCTTGAAACCATACTTCAAAACCCCAACCCTGACTTGAAATTCAAATATGAAATATAACTCCTGTCTTTAAACCTTCACCTTGTAAACCGTAACCACTTAAAAAAAAAAAGTTTCTTCTTCTTTTTTAAAAAATCTGAAACGTGTACGTTAATAAATTCAAAGTAGTCATCAGGGCGTTTTTTCCAAAACCTTTCGACTATATTTTCCTCGCTCGCCGTAATCTCATCAGCCGCCCTAATCTTCGTGAGGCATTTGCACGGAGATGCAAGCGCCATTTTCTTCTTCTTCTTCAGCCTCCCAAGGTTGCGTTTGAATAATAGAAAGCGTCTCTAAATTTGAGAGCGTCCTCAGTTGGCCAATAGAACTGAAAAGATTCCAGCCGTCAGAAGACGTCGCCGGGGGGGTCGAAGAACAGCAAGTGGCATGCGGAGGCCCACTTTACACTTGCCGTGACCTCCTTCTATGCCGCTCGCCAGCTGTCTCCTTTGCTTTCACTTTTTTGCTTGACGTGCGCCGTTCGCAAGCCACAGAAACATTCATGAATGCAGTTAAGACATATTTTGTATTCATTCATTAAAAAAAAAAAAAATGGAGAATGTGTTTCAAAAGTGTGTCTTTCCAAGCATACCATATTTTAAGTTAAAAAAAAAAGAAAAGAAAAAAGAAGCTAATTGATTCGGGGTTGTTTTGTATTAAACAGCCTACAAAATATTTGGTGTTTTTGTGGGTTAATCATTTGACCAATTTTTGGGGGTTAAAAAATAACCCTAAAAGTTGGGTCAGTCCCTTTTTGGTCTTGTTGTTTTTTGTTTTTAAATAATTGTGTTTTGTTTATTGAAAAGGTCGGTCCAATAAATAATCCACAAAGCAATCGACTTTTTGTGGGCCGCTTTGTGTCAAATAACCCAATTTGTATTTTTTCAAATGTTTTTGTTCAATTTTGGGGCTTGATTTATTGGTTATTGCTTCGATGAAACTTTTTGAGTTCAACTGACCCAAAAAGGGATGGTCGCTTTTTGACCCAACTGTTTTTAGAGTTGAATTGTGTGGAAAAAAACATTTTGCTTGACTTATTGAACCCAAAAGTTTGTTCATGTGGCTGACTCCTCCCAATCGGCAGCAATACGAAAGCGTGCTGGGAAAGGTCGCCCGGGTTGAGAAACACAAACAAAAGTCGCTCACCAAAGTTCCCAACTTGATGAGAATGTCGTGATTGATTGGTCGATTGATAAGGGGCCTGTCCCAATATTTGTGTCCAGCAGGAAGACGTCCCCACTGAGGCCTCTGATCATTGATTGGTCTTCCTGGAAGGTCGCATGGAAATCAAGGCGGTTTTATCGACCGGCGCAGCCCGCGACTGATGTGTTATGAAGTCTTTGCTCTCCTTGGATGCAATCGACGTATCGGCCGGCGACCTGTCTTATATGCCGCTAAATATGAGCGGCAAGTTATAATGAAATATTGCCAAGGTTTGACAATTTCATGTTGGCTATCGGCTGAAGTGCTCGGTTGAGAGGGGTCGCCGGACGTACAACGTTCTGAAATATTTATTTTACGCACGACGAGCTGTCCAGTCGCATACGCACTACAGGTAAACAATGTCTGACCATTCAGCTATTTTGGGATACAGGTCTTCCTTTAAAATGATCTGTATTGTCTTTGGGGAGGAAATGATATGTATCAAAAGTACTGGTCGTATCAGTACTTGGTATCGGTGACTACTCAAGAGTTGAAAGTGTCATCAAACATTCCTAAAAATAGAAATGCTTCTTCAAAATTGCAAAGTAATTCAAATCGACAAATTGCTCCATCTTGTGATCGTTTTTTCTAAACTTGCTGATCTGTTGTCGTGGTTTTTTTGCGTCGACTGTCGAGTTCCCGGCGTCCGCTCGCTGAGCCTCAGACGCGTTTCCACGTCCTCGGGCGCCGGCTGAACAAAGACCGACCCCCCGAAGCCCGACGTGCGAGGCGACGACAATGACACATTTTTGTGTGCCACAACAAACTCCAAAATGTTTTTCTCATCTCTGCTTTGTGACGCCGGGCTGCCAATCCTTTCGTAGCGGCCGCCGCTCCTTTCATACTTTGATCATGCACACGACGACAACTCAGGGCCGCCGTTTTTTCCACGTTCATTATTTAATAACGAGTGCGTTTACAAATTGAGTTCAGCACAGATTTTTTTTTAAGATCCACCATTTTTTCGAAGTCTGACCTACCGATCCCGATGTTTGCCGATCTTTTTTCCCTCATAACCAACAGCATAGATACACCTTTAATGTTCCAATCTCGTTTTATACATTTAAAACATTGACCAAGAACTGTGAAACAATACAAATGTGTTGTTTTAACTGCACGTAATGTAGTTTGCTGAGATAAAAATGAAAAGCCAAGTGGCGGATGTTTTCTTTCTTTTTTTTCCCCCAGACTTCTTTTGGTCGTCGGTCGGGCTGCAAATGACACTTAAAGATATCGGGCGCCCTCTGCTGGTTCTTTTGTGAAGAGCAAAAAGGAAGAAAAAAAAGTACAGTTTCAATTTAGTTCACTGCCGTCCGTAACTCACTCCTAATGATAATAAATAACGATACTATTAATAATAATAAATATATAAATAGGGAAGAAAGAACGCACAATATATTATTGGATCTTTTTGGTATTTTGACATTCATTTTCTGCGAATAAATGCTCTAAGTGACAATAATTGTATAATTTATATCTGTCAATGTAGTTCTGTATATGAACAAATAAGTTGATGTGATGAATGCACACAGTTGAAGTACAACCTTTATTAATAGTGGAATCATCACAGTGCGTTTTTTGTTACATCAGCGAGTGACTAAAATGAACTCAAACGGGGGGAAAGGAAGGAAATAAAATCTCCAATAAAAAAAAAGAACAGAAGGGAAGACGTCAAATGAAATTAGAAGTCCGAGCTGCAACAGGCGACTGAACCTTGTTTTGTTTTGTTTTTTGCATTCAAAGACCAAGAAGACTGTCTTCTCAATATTGATTTGAAACTGCGCGTTTTCGTGGTTTATATTCATTTTGTTGTTTGTGTACAATTGTGCTTGTGCGTGTCTTATTGTATTTTGTGTACAAGGTTAGTTTTTTTTTTTAAATTCAATTAATATGCTCAGGGGTGAAGAGACCACCTGCAACATGTTCATGAAGGAGAACAAAAAGTTATGAAATTAATAAACATCAATGTTTTTTTTACAGTGTTTTGATCTTTTTGAACTTCCTTTACAACGTTTTGTTCTTTTTTTAACACGCACGCCCGCACACGTGTCGCATGTACGTCGTTACTGTTGGAACGAATAATAAGATGAAGAATCATCCTTTTTGTTTCTGCTTCTACACACACTGAAGTTCAAAGAACGTTCCTATTGGACTGTAAGCAGACATGAATTACAACACACTCAGCATGTTTAAAAATATAGTCCATATTTACTATTTGGGCGGGAGGAGCTTCTTCAACACAAAAATGGCGGTTTTGTCGTCTTGTATTTCCATGATTCTCTTTTTTTTTTTACCTGCACAACTTCTTTGGGATTTACGGTAGTCTAATTTTAACCTGGGCAACCTTTTTCAGGATGTGGTCGTTTCCTTTTCATTCAGACTTATTTGAAGCTATATATCTTTTCTCGAGGATTTATGGTAGTTTTGGTTCAACGTGCACAATTTTTGAGTGATTTCCGATGGCTTTGTTTTAATCTACGCAATTTCGGGGGGATTTTCAAAATAGTTTCAAGGCATTTATTTACGCGAGTCTTATTTTGTCAAGATACGCATCTTTTGAGTGATTATTGATGGACTTATTTTAAGTTTCAACCTATGCAATTTTTTTGTTGGTTTATGGCAGTTTTCACAATTTTGGGGGACATTTCTGTAGATTTATTTTGAACCTATGCAATTTTTGTGGGATTTACTTCAATCTGTGCAATTTCTTAAGTGGATTTATGGTTTTATTTGAAGCTCGGTCATTTTGTAGGGATTTATGGTGGTTTTAGGTCCAATTTTTGGGGGAATTGTTAAGGTCGTTTTATTTTAAGGGCTGCATTTTTGGGGGGTAGATTTACACTCGTTTTATTTCAATCTACAGAAATTTTTGGGTGATTTCTGGTAGACTTATTTTTACTTATGCAATTTTGCAGTTTTGGAGATAGTGTGAACCTTTGCAATTGTATTTATTATTTTTGTGGGTTTATGGTCATCTTCGCTGAATTTAAATTACGGGGTGTATTTTTTAAGACTTGCTGTATTTTAACCTATGCAACTTTTGTGGGATTTACTTGAACCTGTGCCATTTCTTTTGGGGCTTTATGGTTGTTTTATTTGAAACTACGTCACTTTGTGGGGATTTCTGGAGGTTTTAGTTCCACCTGCACAACCTTTGGGCGATTTCAGATGTCTGTTTTAATCTCTGCAATTTCGGGTGGATTTTTAAGGTAGTCTTGTTTTAAGGGCTGCAACTTGATTTCATCTTTCTGTCTTATTTCAACCCATGCAACTTTTTGGGTGATTTCCGGCAGACTTATTTGAACCTATTAATCTTATGCCGTTTTGGGTTGGTTTAGGTCACCTAAATGTAATCTAAGCAACATTTGGGTTGATGTAACAATTTTGGGGGCGATTTATTTTACTTTGCAAAATGGTCCACAGAAATGCTTCATATGAACATATTCCAAACCTGAACAGAAACGCCCCCCCCCCCCCCCCCCCCCGTTGGAGGATTCGCAGACTTCCTCTCTTTAAATTATGCGCGAGTTAAATCAATAAATAAACTAAAAAACGCGAAGAAGTGTTCACTCGCCTCCGATCCCGCACATCCTACATTATATTACACATAGCTCACTTTTGTCATTATTTTCTTTTTACATTAAAAACACACACCCAAAAAAAATGAAGGAAAAGCGCACACACTCATCCGGCCTCTTTCACGGTCACGTCCAAACCTTTTTTCCATCACGTCCGCGTTTCATTTTCTCATCACTCACGTCTTCATCTCGTCCTCATCATGTCACCAAACTTTTCTGTCCTGAGCTGTTGTTTCCGTTTTCTGTCTGAAAGTTACATTCGTTTTCTATAATAGGTGAATAAATGCTGATTTAAATGCCTTCTTTTTGTCTTTTGAAGTGTTAAGAGTTGACAATGCGATTCGTTTTTTTTTTTTGTTGTCTGATCAAAATACACATGTGACTTGTCAGGGAAAAAAACAACATCACCCCAACAAAAACGAAACCTCGTCGTTCGATTCGCAAAAGTTTTGTTTTAAGGAATTTATAGCAGATCGTTTAGGAGGGATTGACGCTACAGTTTTCTTGGAAATGAAAAGTCAGTCGAATTGAGAAGTTTGCAACTTTTGGGCGGTTTGCAGTTTACAGTCGTCTCGTTTGAACGGAAGGATTTTCCTCGTTTTATTTCAACCTTCCAACATTTGAGGGGTTTTGGCAGCCTTGTTGGAAACTGCACAACTTTGGTGGCAGTTTTATTGTAATCTACAAAATGTTTGTGGGGTTTATGGTTGACTTCCTGAACTCCCAAGATTTTATTGAATTGACAGTTTTAAATTTCGTAGTGATATTTGAACCTGTGCAATTTTTGGAGAGATTTGCGGTCGTCTTGATTTAACGTTTGCAACTATTGAGGAATTCATGCTCGTCTTCTCCTTTTAATATTTATGTAGCGTATTTCAAGGTGACTCCATGTGCTTCATGAAATTAGTAATAATTAAAAAAGAAAAAAAGAAAATAGTCTTGCTTTAACTTGTGGGTTTGGAGAGATTTTCGTAATCTTTTTTTTATTTTTTTTAAACATTTTTATGGTTTTCTTATTGGCTTCTAAAACCTTTGAGGATTTAACGAAGTCTTAATTTTATTTGTGAAATTTATGAGGGATTTTTGTGGTATTTGAATCAATTACAATCTGGAGGAAGTTATGCACTGTTAAAAAAACAAAACAAAATTTAAATTTAAAATTGGGAATTTTGACAACATATTTTAAATAAATAATAAGTTTACAGAACTATTTTTGTTGCTTGCATTGTTTTAACGTTGTTGCAACTCAAAATACATTTTTAGCCCAAAAATACACGTTTTTATTTTTTATTAACTTTTTTTGGACAGTAGTGTGCATTTTTGAGGCATTTCACAGTCTTGTTTTGCAACTCATGTAACTTTTGGAGGATTTAAACGAGTCTTATTTTGAACCGACACAACTTTTCATGGATTTCTCGTTTTTCATTTAACCTGCGCTCCAATTTTTAAGACGACAACAAACGACGAAGGACGTTTTTGTTGACAATAGCGTATTGTTTGTACATGAATACAAATTTTAGCGGACCTCAACAACAACAACGCTGTGGAGGTTTTTAATTTCCACTTCACCGATCAACTCGTCACTTCCGCTCTTCTTCTTCTTTTTCGTCGGTAAGACTTCCGGGAATTGCAAAACGCACGCCGCGAGTTGACCGCCGAACTTTCCGTCTCACAGCGAGCAAGAAAATAACACATTTATTGCTGCGTTTGTCACTCTTCTCTCTGATTCTAGAAAATATATTGGACGTGTACACATCCGTAACAACCGCTGGCTTCGCGCCGCTTGCCCCGTGGAGGCGCGCAAGGAGGATGACGTCACGATAGAAAGCCGAAAGAAAAAACACGAGACACGCGAGAGAAGACGCCTCATTGGCTCGCCGGCTGTCCTGCAGTGGCGCACACGCGCACACACACACGCAAAAAAAAAAAAAAAAGGGGGGGGGGGGCTTCGGCGCTACTAGTACAGTTCAATGCCAACAAGCAGACCGACCCACAGAAGGTCGGCGTGCAATGTTAGCTCCCCGTGCTAGTAGCTACCCGAGATTCAGTCAAAAAGAAGCAGGAAGTCATGTGACCATCAGACCCCACGGGACCACCCTCGGACCCCCATCAATACATTTTCGGTTCTGCTTGGAGGGCAAACGTGGAAAACCATTTGAGCATTTATTTTGGATTTTAGCTGAAGGTCGATGTACTAGTATGCCAATTCAGTGACGGTGTTCCTATTTCTCACTACAAGTGCTACTTTTGGCCTACTAGTATGCAATTTAGCTTCACTAGTAAACTCACAGGACTAGTAAACCTTATCAAGCACACAGAATAAATGCTTAAATGTACTAGTACACATCCTCACAGGTAAGACAATCAGTTTTGTTTTTTTCCACAACTAGTGCAACTTTTGGTCTTCTAGTGTGTAATTTTTAAAGCAGCTAGCAAAGAACTGCGGCACAATATAAGCCCAACTAGTAGTAGGCATGTCACTAGTAGCCTCCTTGTCAAGGTTATCCAGTTCAAGTGTACTAGTATCTTTGATCTTCACTTTTGCCTTCAATTATGAGGCAAAACTGCACTAGTTGTCATCAGTGTGCTACTAGTATTGATAGTACTAGCAGTTAACTAGTCCAGTCTTGCTTCACTAGTAGTTTCCCCAAACAAGTATGCCAAAGTTGTCCTACTTTGTACTGATACTAGTACAAAGTAGTCCCAAGGCCATGAGGACCTTTAGCTGATATCAAGAACATTGAATAAATGCTAAAATAATTGCCTACTAGTTGCAAGTAGTAGTTTTGCTAGTGTAGCACAGTGGTTTACAGAGAATGATATGCTAGTAGGCCAAATAGTAGAAGAAAATCAAACGAGTACAATTAAATGTCTTACTAGTGAAGACTGTACTAGTCCACGGACCTCAAGCTGGCCTTGAAGGATTTGAAATAAATGCTCAAACGGATTTTCATAAGCGTAGAGAAGAGAAACATGCGTCCAACACACACACGCGCGCACGCGCGCACACACACGAGTTACGGCGCTAACGTGTTAATATTTTATAGCGTCGCCGCTAACGGCGTCTTTTTACGTTTGTGTATGTTTTCATTCGACTTGTTTTATACGATGAGATCTCCCTACGTGTTCAACAGGATCTTCCCCCGCCCCGCCTGCGGATCACAAGATGCGCGGCGCCGAGCGGTCGTTGGAGACGGTCTTGCGGAGTCGGACGCCCCTCCTGATGGTGGTCAGCATGTCGCCGGCGGATGGCTCCGCCCCCTCCAGGCCCTCGCCGGGCCCCGCGCCGGGCGGCGTCGAGTCATCCGCGAGGGTGGGGAAAGGGAACTGCCCCTCCCCGAGGGCGTGGGCGCCGGCCACCAGCTCGCCGATCTTCTCCACCAGGCTGTGGCGGTTGGCGGCGATCATCTTTTCCTCTTCGGACCCGGAGCCAAGGGCTCCGTGTTGCTGGGCGTAGACCTCAAGAGCCGCCCCGGAGCCCCAGGCGGTGTTCGGGAGGCTAAGGCGTTTGGGCGACGCCTTCACGTAATCGAGCGCACCCTGGGCGTCGTCCACCATGTAGACGCACTCCTCGCTTCCCACTCGGACCGGAACCCCTCCGGCCCCGGGCGAGTGCGAGTCTCTGGGAATGGTGGGCGTCTTGACAGGCACGATGGGGGGTCGGATGGGAATGGGGCCGGCGCTGGAGAGGGTGCGCCTCACTCCGGGTTTGGTGGACGGCGTTCTGCGGATGGTGGCGGTGCCCGGCGTGCCGGATCCGCCACCCGGGGGGGGTAAGACGTGACCCCCGGGTCCCAGGACCCCGCTGGGCAATCCGGCCGTGCTGGCGGGCCGCTTGGTCTGGATCATGCGGCGGTAATTCTGGGCGATGTTGGAGTGTCGAGGGATGGTGGACGACTTGTCGAAGTCCGTCTGACCGTCGGGGCCTTCGCCGTCGCCGTTCACCGAGTAGCAGTCGTAATCGGAACCTGCCGCACAGAGAAAACATTACCCGCACTTCTAAAGTTATTTAACCCCCCAAAAATGGGCCAAATGAATAACCGACAAAACAATGCAAAAAATGGGTTATTAATTTCATAAAAAGTTGGTTAAAATGAGGAACGCACAAAGCTGAGTGAAAGTTGGGAAAGATTGGTTGGAGCCACGTAGAAAATGAAGCCCACCCTGAGACGGGATGGTGTCCTCCGAGCAGGAAGGGGTGGTGGTCTCGGTGCTGTATCCGCTGGAGTACTGCAGAGAGTCCCTGCTGCTCTTCTGCTGCTCCGTGCTCAGGCCTCGGGTCAGAACCATGGCCAGGTCGCTGGCGGCTGGAGGAACCTCGTCTCCGTACTGAGGAAGACAGGCGCATATTTTGCGGGGGGAAATAAAAACGAATGTAAATACGAGGAATCCATTACATCATCTCAAAAAGCAACATTTTTTAAATGTATTTTGAATTTAAAAAATCAGTTCTTTTTGCAAATTATTTTTGGGGGGAATCTGACCTGTGTGTCACGAAAAATATGTTTTTTTTTGGTGCTCATGCCAAAGCAATAAAAGTAATAGTTTGGCGCCATCTTGTGGCATATTTGGCATCTTGGATTTCTTTTTTTTAAGAAAGGACTTGAAACCTTCCTTTTCATTTTTGTTTCCTTCTTTTTTTTTTATAAAAGAGCTCAGTATTGTTCATTCGGTAATGTCATCATCATTGCACTTTTTTTTTTTGGTATGTGCGTGCGTGCCTGCGTGTATTCCTTTTCATAAAAACATAGGAACTTTGATTTTTAGGATTGTTTTATTTTATTTACAGTGTTTTTATTCGTGCTATTGTTTTGCTTTTTAATACATTGGTTTTATTGTTGTGTTATGTTTTACCCATTGCAGCACTTTGAGGTTTGATTTCAAATGTAAAGTGCTTTACAAATAAAATGTATTATTATTATTATTATTATTCTCTTGGTGTCAAGGAACAATGTTGTCAAGTCCAGGTTTTACTTTAGACAAAAATAATGATTTGCCACATAGTGTGAGTTTAGGAGTTTCATTTAGACAAAAAAAACAACAACACCCAAAACAATGCTATGGAATGCCTTACTACGGCATCTTGGTGTCAAGCAACAATGTTGGACTGAGTTGAGACATTTCACTTGCACAAAAACTGTGCTTTGCCTCCATCTTGTGGCATCTCTAGTGTGTGTGTGTGTGTGTGGGGGGGGGGGGGGGTCCATGATGCACAGATCTCCTTCCCTAATCTGAATAGACATAAACACGTTGTCTGCGTGATGAATGTATCCCTTTAAGGGGTGTGGCCTAGTGAATGACATCAGGCGGGAGGATGAGCGCCTCCTTGCAAGTGTTCTCATTTGTGCGTTTGACTGGTTGTCCAGTTGAGAAAGCGGCTGCAGGTAACAGAATGTTGCAGAAACCCGTTACCTTGGCAACGGACGACATTCTGGACCTGTGGCCTTCATCGGCGTGGGACGGGCCGGCGTAGCCTTGGGCACTGGGCGACCCCTCGTTTTCCCGCAGCCTATCGAGCGGCGGCTCCTTCCTCCTCTGGACGGCTGCGGCGGCGCTCGCGGCGGCCACGGGCTGCTCGTAGGAACCTGCTTTGGACCAGTCCTGAAGAGTTTGGAACGTGGTTATCGGCCGACAGGAAGCAGCAAGGCCGCGAAACAGCGAGACGCGTCCGCTATCCGGCAGTTTGACACTCGTGGGTGCGCGTGCTGGTAAGAGGGAGCGGTCGCTCGCTTGGTTTGACTGGTCAGCTCACATCCTTCACATCCGGGCGGGGGGGGGGGACAGACGCTAAGGGTGCGTTCACATTAGTACAGGTTTACCCACTTTGGTGCAGTTGTTGGAGAAGGAAAAGTCAAGTGAAAAATGTTCTTTACGAGACGTTCGACGTGACCCCACGAGTCCAAACACATTCTGGTTAATATTTTTGCGTTTGTGGAATTTGAATTCAGTAGAAAAAAAAAGCACCCATTTTTATCCATCTCAGCGGGCGGCCATTTAGCAGTACCAAAGGACTTGCATATGAATGGACTGCCAATGCCGTTTACTCGTCGTTGGGAGAAGTGAAGCCACTGGCGGCCATCTTACGTTGCCATTCACCAAAGCCGCCGAACTTGAACACGCGGACGTCTCTGCTGCGTTTTCACAATATTTTTTTTGCATCTACAGCGAAAATGCCACCGCGTATGCAAGTTGTACTAACACGTATGGGAGAAGTGCTACATGTATATTTTATTGCTAAGAAAAAGACTTTGAAGGTGTATAATTACACGTCGATTTTCGCTATTTGTAGGTTAGCTCAACTGTAATGATATTGTTCCAAAAAATAACACAAATGCAAATGGTTGGCAGCAACACATTGCCTGTAAGAGTTCCGGACGTGTTGTCGCTACCCGTTTTGCAACTATATTGTTCCCAGAATGCATTGTGTGGCGCAGTTAATGAAGATATAAGGACGTTAATTCTTGTCATATGTGTTTATGTTACCAGTAATTGAATGTGTCGTTTTTAACATGTTTATGTCGGTCCATGATTTATTTATTTATTTTTTCAACAAACACATTTTAGGTGGTGTGTCAAATAATGACATGCAGGGCAATTCCATGTACAAGTTGCATTGCTCATCTGTGGATTGCTTGTGAAATTACAAATTCATATGTTTTGATTGTGGCCGACTGATTAATAATTTTTTTATATTTTTACTACTACAAAATCATCTCGCGGGCCGGATTAAACCCCTTTGTGGGCCTGATCCGCCCGCGGGCCGTATGTTTGACACCACTGATGCTACTCAAAGATTGGTCTGCATCATGTTGTCAGAGCCGTCAACAATCAAGCGAAAGCAAAGCCCGTCAGGAAAGAAATACGGCTGCAAAATGGAAAGCTAAGCGCTGCGAGTCACGATTCACGGCGCAATGAATGTTCGCCGCAAACGGTGAATTTCGCTCTTTGCCAAACAAAGAAGTTGTCAGTAAAAGTGGCAACGTAAGATGGCTGCCCTCTGGATTCAGCTGCGACGGTCCTATTGACAGTCCATTCACATTGAAGTCGCAAGCTGAGTTCTGAGGCAATGCGATGTCATTTTCAGTCGACAGCAAGCGGCAAAATGGCCGCCGCCTGAGATGGAAAAAAAAAAAAAAAGGTGGATTTTTCTGCTTAATTCAAAGACCTAAGGCTGAAATTGAACAGGAAGTTGAGCGTGTATTTCCTAATTCCAGGTCTCAACTGATTCGCGCCAGGGAAAACCAAACGGCGTGTGAAAGCACCCTTAGGAAGCAAAAACATGGAGGAATGAAGGATTCAAAGACAGAAAAAATGACACTTGAAGCCAGTGGGGGGGGGGAGGGGGGCAAAGCGGAGATGAGCAGGCAGAATGGGGAACAAACCTTCCAGGTGGGAACCTTGCAGGATGTGGGAGAAGAGGAGCAGGAGCCGGAGGGCCGGCAAAAGGGTGGGGGCGCGGTGACAGGAAGTGTGACAGAGTGAGGCCTGGGCGAGCCTGAGTGAGAGAGAGCGGGGCGGAAGGTAGCGAAGGACGAGCCAAACTGCGGGACGAGAGACAAGGTCACATGGTCATCGGCCTGAGGAGGGTGGGGGCCGCGTCGCCCCCTAGTGGCGCGGGAAGCACACGCAAGGGACCGCAATGAAACAAAGTAGCTTCGTCTACTTTGTGTTGGCATGAGATGAGTTCAAAGCAGCCCCGCCCATTCATCACATGATCGCAACATACGTCAAATATCATTTCGTTACAAGTACGATATCATAAAATGCCGAGTACGATTGTAATGTTGGTAAACAAAGGATACATATTTGCTTGTTCAAGAAATGAAACAGATCAGAATCATAAAGTTATCGTGTGTGCCTTAAACTGTATTTTATGCTGTATGTCAATTGGTGCGTTTTAGTGCGTCTTTTTGGTGTGTTATTGTGCGCACTGCGTATGAATGTGTTGCGGCGACGTGTGCAAGCGTGTGTGTGGCTCGTGGAAGGCAAATGAAACGTTCGCTATCACACGGAGCGAGCGGCGAAGCGCTTACGGTGGTTGGCGAGTTGCATTCGCTGACCGACTGGCAGGTTTCCGAGGCCTCCGATGACGCCGAGCTGGACGACTTCTGCCGCACAACGCACAAAAAGAAAGACATTGGGTTATTCTTCGCGTTATTGCTTGAGCTCAAGTTTGGGTTAAACGACAACTCGAGAAAGTTTGCTCGGCCACCTTTTGACTCAATTTGGGTTCTTTTGGACCCAACTGCTTCTTCGAGTGGAAAAGGTGGTGTAAGAAACAAACGTAAACTCTTGAAACTGCTGGGTCGAAAACATTGGACCGGCCCGCTACTTGGGTCAAGTAATAACCCGACATTGGGTTGTTATGACCCGACATTGGGCCGTTTTGTACAAAACAACCCAAAGTTGGGTCAAATTCACCCAAGTAGCAAGCCGGTCCAATTTTTGACACAAACTGGGGGTTTTGGACCCAGCAGTTTTAAAGGGATACAGGACGCATTGAGCCATTTTCAGCACTACTAAAAAGTTCATATTTTGTCCAGAATGAATTTGATAACTTCATAATTTTTCATGTCGGCAGCCTGTAAAAAACAAAATCTTCCACTTTCTGTCAACTGAAGATGACATCACCTGTGCCGAGGAAGTAGGTAACGACCAATCACGGCTCAGCTTGCTGACCAAACCCGGAAAACAGGTAAGCCATGACTGGTCGTTACCTACTTCCTCAGCACAGGTGATGTCATCATCAGTCGTCAGCAAGCGGAAACATTTGTTTTTAACTCATTGACTCGCGGCAGCCATTTTCACTGAAGCAACGCATTCCCTTCTTGCTGTTTTGCTGGGTTTTGATAGACAGAATATTGTGTTCTATATGGAACCTACCAAAAGAAAGATTAGAGTCTCTTCTTTCGTTAAGAAAAAAAAAAGTATGTTTGTATCTGTTTCCGTTTTGCAGCAATTAGCATTAGAATATAGCTAAGTTTCTGCTGGGTCCAAAATTGGACCGACCCGCTAACTTCGGCCTATTTGTCTCAACCTTGAGTTGTTTTGTACAAAAACCAACGAGTTACCGGGTCGGTCCAATTTTTGTCCGTTTCAGTGTGAAGGAAGTTGAGTCCCACCTGACTGGTGATGTCGCCGGGCATGGGCGAGGGCGGCTTGGAGTAGATGTTGGCGTCCTGAGACACGAAGCCCGAGTCGTGGGACGAGACGCTGCTGAGGCGGTGGGCGGCCACGCCCCCGGCGGGCCCCCCGGGCTGGCACGGCAGGCTGCTGCGGTAGCGATACGAGGACGAGGAAGAGGAGGTGGGTGAGTGGGGCAGCGAGCCCCCGCCGCCGCCGCCGCCGCCCAGGCCCCCCCCGCCACCGCCACCGCCGCCGCCGCCGCCGGACGAGCGAGAGGCGCTACTGTGGCCGCTGTTGACGCTGCTGTGGGGTGCGTGCGGTGGTGATGTTGATTGGCAAGCGTGTGGAGGTTAGTGAGCGGTCGCCGTTTAAGAAGCACGAGACAGAAAGAGGGCCACACACGCAACAAACGCACAATGTGCACACAGAGACACACACGAAGAGGAAGGTTGTGTGTGTGTGTGTGTGTGTGTGTTGTGCGTGTGAGGGGGAGCAAAAGGGGGGACATGGGAGAGTGTCAGTCACATCAGGAGCATCAAGGTAACACACACACACACACACACACACACGCGTGCGCGCGACGGGTCCAAAGTCGCGCAACACATTGACACACATTTGTCCACAACTTGACACAAGTGAAAACAGTAAAACACACTTTAACAGACACACATTGACACACAAAAACACACTAATACTTATTGAAACAAACTAATAATAAAGCATTGCTACGATAAGACACACATGAAGTCTTTTAGCACCAAAAACTAATGAAGTTAACTACGTTTTGTTCGTTTTTTCTCAATGGCCATTGCGACGTGTTGTGCGGCGCTGGTTTGCAAATGGACTTTGTGAAATCCCAAAACACACACTACCTATGGCCAGCAGGTGGCAGCATTGTATCTCTTTTCAATGGGTTCCGTGTCTCGTGAGTGACAAGTTACGATATCGACATATGATGACTTGGATAAAGACACTATTGTTCGTTGACACACCAACACATGCTGTAACACACGATAACACACACACACACACACACACACACACACACACACACACACACACACACACACACACACACACACACACACACACACACACCGTCAAGGACAGGGTCACACACGGCACCTCTTTCAACAAATCAAGATGTCAAGGTTCAGCACCGCCATTCGATTTTCAACATTTATTCCCTCTTTGAATTTGAAACCAAATGTCTGAATTGCAAATTGTGTGATTTGCAAACGTAAAACGTTGACGGCAACTACGACAAAAAAAAAGAAAAGAAAAACGCTGTGGATTCGGAAGCTGCTCCGAGTGTGTGCGTGTGCGTGCACCTGCACATGCTGCTTTTGCGCGAGCAGGAGCTGCTGGGCGAAGAGGGCGGAGTCTGATAGGACCAGCTGTAGTCGGACCCCTTGAGGTCCTTGATCACCTGAGGACACGCGCGCGCGCGGGTTCAGAGCTGTCTGCATGCGCGTTCTGTGCGTGTGCGTGCTTGTCACCTGTTCGCTGGCAGGGGGCAGCTTGTGCGGGTCGGTGGTCAGCACAGTGAGGTCGTCAATGATGGCCTGCAGGTGTGTGATCTCCCCCAACATGGCGATCTCGCCATTCTGACAACAAACACGCACACAAGAAGAGACAGAACAGATATCAAATTTGCGATTAATCGCGAGTTAACTATTGAAGTGATGTGATTAATTACGATTAAAAAATTTACTCGCCCCTAATTTTTATAGTACGTTTTACTCGATTTAATGTGTGTGACCTGATACATCATGAACCCGAACCCGAACCCGAACCCGTACCCCAACCAAAATACAATTTAAACCTAAACTCTAAAACCAAGTCTTGACCCTCAAAAAGAGGTCTTGAGTTGTGAGGACAGGCCAAAATGTCCCCCATCATGAAAATGTCCTCGTTTTTTTTTTTTTATTAAAAGCTCATTTTGGTCCTCACAATGTCGTATGTACAAGTACACACACAGACACACAAAGGTGGCCACTGACCACGACTGGCTGTAGGAACGCGCTGAAGGTGCAGAAGCGTCCTCGTTCCTCCACCAGGGCCCGCCGCACCGCCTGCTTCTCCATCTCCTCCATCAGCAGACACATGTCGGTCACGTCCTGCATGGCGCTGTCCAGCTGAGGCTGCAGGTCGCCGCGCCCTGACAAACGGACAGATGGGCGACCATTCACATGCGGTAATAGTCAAGATGACTGGTCGCCAGAAGTGGCAAATCCAAGTCCAGAAAGTCAAAACCCTGCCACAGTTTGGTTTTAGCTCCTGATGCTAGCTAGCTAGCTCCCTAGCAGGTAAACGAGCACTATGAGAGCTAGCTAGGGAGCTAGTGCTCTCGGCTAGCTAGCTAGCTCCCTAGCAGGTAAACGAGCACCATGGGAGCTAGCTAGCTAGCTAGCATCAGCAGCTAAAGCCAAACTGTGGCAGGGATTTTACTTTCTGGACTTGGATTTGCCACCTCTGCTGACGTGGAGGTGCTAACAGTTGCTACTAACAGCGGAACTTCCAAAGTCAAAGTGGTTCCGACCGTCTACTGGATTCGTCACATCTATTGATTTGGAGTGACGCTGAATTTAGGATACATTTTATCACCTCGATTGATTATCCACTAAGCGTAAGAATTTTGGAGGTTCCGGCATCGGAATGATGCAACAAGCGCATGCAAAAGCCGTGAAGAGTCCCAACGGCCCTAAAATCAAAAACTGCTCTACATGATGAGTCAGCAAAATGGAGACAAGTTGAAGATGTTACAAGATGGCCGACGTCCATGCAAAATGGGAGGCACAAACACTTCCTGTACGTACACAAAGTGAGATTGTGCATGCATTGTGTTTATTGATTGTATACGGTAGTGTGAGAGTGTATGAGTCTGTGAGAGTGGGTTCGAGTGTGCAATTGTTACATGTGAGATTGTGCGTGACAGTTCATGAAAGCATGTAAACGTGTGCGTCTTTCTGTCCGTGTTTATATGCGTGTATTAAGGACGTGGGAAAAGGTACGAGGCCCACACACACACACACACACACACACACACACACACACACACACACACACACACACACACACACACACACACACACACACACACACACACACACACACGCACACGCACACGCACACGCACACACACACACACACACACTTACCCTGGATCTCTATTAGAAGCCAACCAGAAGGGCGTGAGTGTGTTTGAGGTGAGGTGAGTTGGGGTTGGGGGGGGGGGGGGGGGGGGGGCAAAGTGGGAGAAAAAGAGTGAGCACAAACTGTCATTAAGTGTTAGTCAGCCGATATTAAGAGAAAAACACCGAAAATAATAAAAGCATAAACAAACATGTCATAATGCTTGAATTGTTCTGACATGCATTCATATTTGCTGAGATTTGTTTTCTGCCTGGCAACTAACACAAGGGAACCAAATGAGTGCCGAGGAGAAAAAGCACCTCGGGTGGCCACCAGATGTCGCCATCTAGCTACCTACGTCTTCTTCTATTCAAGAAGTCACAGAGAACGTCCCTGATGACTCATGCTGAGGGCATTGTGTAATTAAAAAAAGAAAAAGAAAAAGAAAAAAAAAGGGAATGGTATTTGACTCATTTATTTACATTAACGATATCAAAATAAAATATATTTTTTATAATCTCTTCGTTCTTTTGTAGTTTTTGTTCTATTTAATTTAATTTAAAAAAGAAATCCTTACAATATTACTTTATTTTTTTTTTACCGTCTTTAATTGAATAATTACACGACGACTACTGCTGATAATAATAAAGATAATGAGAAGAAGTGCTAAAACCAAGCACGTGTCCTTTTCACACACAAAAATATTCGTAAATGAGCAATTTCATTTTCAACAGAAAAAAAATCCAATTAATCCTTGACAATAATCCCTTGAAGTAATTAACGGGGAAGAAAATCCTAATTGAAGTGGAATAAACAATTCCCGAGTGACCCGGCCACGTTCCACTTCCTGCGACATCGCCAAACCTTTCCCGTGACGTGCGTGCGATGAGCAATCTCTAATCTCGCTCCTCCAATCTCAAACTCACCTTTGCGAGCTTTCTTCTGGAGCTTCAAGGTGTCCGACGACTTCTTCTTGATCTCGTGTCGTGACCGCTTGTACTCTGGTGAACACGCCAATCGCATTAATTGCAAAGCAGGAGTTGAGAACATTCACAGATCCTCCCAGAACAACGAATTGATGGCTAACGGTCTGCACAGTCACTATCTGCATGTCCGGGGCCTTCACACGGCCGCTGCGGCTTCTCGCATTCAGATAACCGCGCGCCTCGGCTACCTTTGGCGTGGTCCTTGTCCAGTTGGGTGGCCGTCTTCTTCCAGTCCTCAATCTTGTCCTGCAGAGGCATGATGAGGCTCTCCATCAACGCGCTGTCGGGGAAAACAAAAATCAAAACACATCCACTTTGGTTCTGAAGGCGAAGTTCTGAAGAAGCAACTGTTGTATTCAGTAGTCGTTCAGTTACGGCTGCGGCAATTCATCGAAATTCAATTACAATTTCAATTATTACACTCCACAATTACAAAATCTGGGTAAAAAATAAAAAATAAAATAAAATAAACGATTATTAATATTAATTTTTACTGAAGCAATCCCCTTCGCTCCTGGCTGTTTTACTGGATTTTGATTGATTTCGCAAGGTCCACAGAATATTGTGGCCTATATGGAACCCACTAAAAGAAAGATTAGAGTCTCTTCTTTCGTCAGGAACAAAAAGTATATTTCTATCTGTTTCCGTTTTGCAGCAATTAGCATTGGAATATAGCGAAGTTTCCTCATTATTCACAAATCTGTTGAACACAGTGGGGGAAAGAGCTTTCTTGCAACATGGACCTGGTTGAGCTCTTATACTCTGCTGCCACCTAATGGCCGTTTTTTGTAATAACTACCATTGCTTCAAGCATTCTCTTCAGTTCAGAGGCTGCATCAAAGCCTTCTGTATGCTCTATCATAATTTTTTATATATATATATATATATATATATATATATTAAAACAACGTATAAATACGTCTTTGGGAGCACTTCAGAGTTTGAACATCCTGTGAAGTGTTAAAATTCCGAATTTGTTCAACCTCTGAAACATCAGTAGTATTAGTTACAGTAGTCGTTTTAGTACTAAGTAGAAGACACTATTAGTACTCAGCAGTAGAAGAAGTAGTCAGTAATCGCAGTGCTTAGTAATTAAAATAATAGTAGTGTTCAATAGCAGGTGTTGTACTCAAGAGTAGTAGTGGTACTTGGTAGTAGTAGTTGTAGAAGTACAAAGTAGTAGTGGTATTATTTGTAGTAATAATAGTTGTCAGCAGTAGTATTTGCAGCAGTGTTCG
The DNA here is from genome assembly GCF_054856555.1 of Leptonotus elevatus. Lineage (NCBI taxonomy): Eukaryota > Metazoa > Chordata > Actinopteri > Syngnathiformes > Syngnathidae > Leptonotus > Leptonotus elevatus. The sequence continues at coordinate 1,004,389 of NC_141241.1, read as the reverse complement.
CTATTCAGTGCTCGTAGTTGTACAGTAGCAGTAATAGCATGTTATGCTTAGCAGGAGTAGCAGCAGCGTGACTCAGCAATAGTGCTTGAAGTAAGAGCGTAGGGTTTCTCGTGGTCGTTGTCAGGATCGGTCGTCGTAGCAGAAGAAGGAACAGAAAAGTTAGGACTGTGGAAAAGTCATTACAGCTTTTGTGGGCTTGACGGCAAACAACGGTTGAAAGGAAACCTCGCTGCTTAGCATTCGAACCCCGACTTCACAACCGCAGCGTTCCTCTCAACGCAACCTGGCCGTCAGGTCGCGCGGAGGTGCGAGGAAGAAAATAAAACACGGCGATGGGATTCTCGTCTCTTGTGTTTGTGCCGAGACGGGACGGGAAGTAGCTAACCGGCTAACCGGCGAGGGAGCGGGCGGGGCTTACTTGGTGAACTGTCGAAGTTTGGCCTCGATACTGCGATGCCTCATGCACATCCTGGTCAGAGCTGAGCCGATGTCTCTGGTCGCCCCTGGAGACGGCAACACCATCACATCGCATTAGTACGAGCACATTACTAGCACTCACTAGTAATAGTGGTGCAAACTAATAGCAGTGGTGATAGGAGTACTAGTAGTAGTAGTAGTAGTAGAGGGTGTCCGGAAAGTATAGGATAAGTAGTAGCGGTAATAGAAAAAGTCTGAGCAGTAGTAGTAAAAAATAAAATAAAAATAAAAATAGTTGTAGAACAAGAACTAGTAATCAGTAGTTGGAAAAGAATTCAGTAGCAGTAGTAATAGTAGCGGTAGTCAAAAACAGAGCCTGGACTAGTAGAAGACGTACTAGACAAAGTATAGTAAAGAAGTAGCGCAGGAAAAAGAAGTAGTGAGTGTTCACTATTAGTAGAGGTTAAAAAAAATAAAGTACTAGCAGAAGTAGTAGAAAAAGTAAACTCTGTAGTGAGAGAAACAGAAGAAGTACTAGTAGTGCTGGTCGGAGTACAAGTAGGAATAACAGTAGGAATGGTAGTAATAGTACAAAAGTAGTAGTAGTAGTTAGTAGAAGTTGTTGGTGGTGATAACCAAAAGACACCGATACAAATACATACTAATACACAATCCCGCCACGGTGGATGTCAAGTGGCCTGTAATTCTTGTGTTGTTGTTTTTAATTATGTATGCCACAGATTTACTGGATTTGAGTGCGCGTGTGCGCGTGTGAGCTAGCAGCTAAGATGCTAACGTAAACAATGGTGTCTATTTCTGGAAGCAGCCAAAGGAAAAAAAGCCGACGGGTCTGCCTTTTGAATGATGGTCGGCGAGCGCGTGCGATTCCCAAACAAGGTGCTGCCCGTCCAGTAAAAAGCCCAAACAGGCCCGAGTCGTCGCTAATGCGGCTGCTAATGTACACAGTGGAAAAAGTTGGGATTCAAGTGGGATTCCGTCCCTGGGGGCCAAAATGAAGGCCAAGGTTTAGGAGAGTTGGCGGTCGGCGGCTTCAACGGTCGCCAGCGAATCTTTTGAAAATCGATTATTCCAGGGGTTCTTAACCTTTTGTTTTTGTTTTACCTTTTCCTGTAAAACGTGGCCTGAGGCCCATTCAGAAATGATGTTGACTTATTATTGTTTCTATTTAATAACTAAATTAAATCGAGTTAAGGTTTATTAAATCATTATCAAATAACATGATCCAATGTGGTCAATTATTTGTCTGACACCCAAAAAGCAAAGAATTCCGTTTTTGTGTGTTTATGTGGATGTGTTTATTATTATTATTATTTTTAAAGAAACGAAGCAGAACCAGATGGATAATTGTGATTCAGATTCCCTCAAGGGAGTTCTTCACATTATCAATCTGCAAAGTCTATTTTTAATGTTAACTTTTTTTTCACAGCCCTAACGGCAACCAAATGTGACATAAGACTTTTAAGACTTGATATTCTCACATCTGTATTGACAGCCGGCTCACGTTCATCAAAAACGAGAAGTTAAATCCCTAAAAAAGTCGATTAAACGTTCTTGCGAGCCGCTGCAACTTGAAAATTAAATGCAGTTCAGAACTACTGGTTTACAAATCTGAATTTCACAGACAAGATGGGCGAGACCCTCTTCGGACCCTCTCATTGATGCTTTGTATCAGTATCACGTTATATCGCACGCACGCACGCACACGCGCGCACACACGCACACACACCGTTGTTGTGATCCCCAGAAAAGTGCTCCATTCATAATTAACAAATTCCTCCCTTGCGCCTCCGATCTACCCGGCAACCATTCAATAAAGTAAAGACAACACACACACACACACACACACGCACGCACGCACGCACGCACGCCAGTCAGGCCTGTGCAAGTATGTAAAATGGAACTTCGTCCTTCATGGTGATGATGATTATGATGATGTCAGCGTATATCAACAAATATATATTTTTTTTTAATCGTAGGCCTACTGAAGAGAAGAAGAACAAAAAACGAAAATGAAAAAAGAGGAACGAGGAGGAGGAGGAGGAGGAAGAGCGGAAACCAGGCAGGAGGAAACGAGAGGGTTTGTCTCACACATTTTAATGAGCTTGAGAGGAGAAAAAAAACAACAACAGCCGAGCTACTGCCAAGTGTGCGTGTGCATGTGTGTGTGTGTGTGTGTTGTATACGTTTGATCTCGCTTACGTTTATGATGGTCTTTTTCCTGTTTGGCCGCCATTAACATGCCTTTCTAAGTCAGCGGGAGATCAACAACAAGATGAGGAGATGCCCGCCCGCACGCACGCGCGCGCACGCACGCACACACATTGCAGAATTCCAGATGTGCGGCTTGTGTGTGTGTGTGTGTGTGTGTGTGTTACATTATCATGTCCGAATCATCTTTGATGATGAGAGGGTGCGTGAAATTGAGTCGTAATGTAGATTCCGAGGCTTTTGAAGCCCTGTTGGGTGGGAACCCATGATCCAAAGCATACCACATCATGTGTTTAAATTTTTTTGGGGATGTTTGTAGATGATGCGCACAGAAGTCACAAGAAGATTTGTTTTCGTGGCATCGTCATGCCAAGGAACTACGTTGAAGGAAGTTGAGGTGATCCATTTTGACAAAAGTAGTGCTTTGCCACAATCTTGTGGCAACTACACGCAATTCGAACATTGTTTAGGTAGCATCAATTAATTATAGCGAGCTAAAATCCAAAGCATACATATCAGGTTTTTTGACTATTTCGTCAACAATCAGGAGAATAATAACAACCGAGTTTACAGATTTGGGAAGCTCTGCTTACGACCTTTAATTTGAGGTGTGACCTGATGGGGTTTGTTGGGAATTGATTTTCCACTTTGTGATTGGTGATCTAAAGTCAAGGTTAGAATTCCACAAAAATGATTTGGGATAAAAGTCAGCATCATAAAAAAAAAACACACAAAAAACCAAAAACAAAAACAGGATACGTTTACCAATTGGGCCTTTTGTTGGCTAAACTGGTTAAAATATTTTTTATACATTTACATTTATTTTGGATTTGATAAAAAAATTAGCTCTTTATTCCATATTTTCATTAAATCAACACTATTTTCAAATGCATTTTTAGTTCATTTATATTTTATTTTATTCTATTGATAATTTATTTAATTTTACAATTTAATTTTATTAATTTAAGAGGAATCAGAAAATGGATGGATGGATGGATTTAATTAATTTAATTATAATAAATTTTTGTTTAGTTTGATTTAACTGCTATTTGCATTTTTGGGATATTGGTCGTTTTTAAACTATGATCTTTTTCCGCTTCTAACAAGGAAATCAGGAAGTGCCGGTTGACGTCACAACAACCAAGGCCTCTGTTGCCACGGTTACAGCCGTCTGTAGCACTCCCATCCCGTCATAGTGACATAGCAACAACCAAGACAAAAGGAGGAGGGTGCGAACCAGGAGCTAGCCGCGCTAACCGAAAGCTAGCCACGCTAACCGAAAGCTAGCCACGCTAACGAGGCCAGCGAGGCCTGGATGAGGCGGAATTATTCATGAGGCTCACATTCCCACCCGAGACCTCACGGAAGCATCCCAGACAGACGCCTGCGCAGACGGAAACATCTATGAGACGCGCACGGGGGGATCGATCACTCATTACCTCCGCCAAGCATGAAAGACCGACAGCGAGAGGACGGTATTGTTGTTCGGTAGCAAGATTATGCGTGAACTGCACAACCCGTTTCTATCGAACCCATTTCAATGGCGCAAATCCACACAAATGTGATCCATACATTCAAATATTTCTCCAGAAGACAAACGGGTCCAGTCGGCCGTCGTAGTCGCTCGTCACTTGAGAAGCCTGTTTGTGGTTATGACATCATCATAAGGGGACATATCTATCAGATAGCGACAGATTTGGAACAAAACGACCCTGTTATGCGTTAACTGACTTAAGTTGATCGCTTTGAAATAAAAAAAAGACTGAAAATTGTCTCTCCTTCTGCTGCTCCACCAAGTTTTTAATCTGTTGGGTAAAAATTAAGGAACATTTCTCTCTCTCTCTCTTTTTAGGGGAGGGTTGGTGTGTTTGACCTTGACCCGGACAGTAGTTTTTAAATTTGAGTGACGACCTACAAAGTCATTCATTCTCTGGTCATGATTTCATATTTTTGGACAAAACAATAATACAACATCACTTTACTAGCATCGCATTTTAAATGGACGATTGCCGCACAGATTCCCGTGCTGTGCTGTGTGCGTGCATTCACGCACGCACACACTCAAAATGTCCTCACTTCATTAAATGTTCTCAATCTGCTGGTTAAAAACTCATTTGGGTCCTCACAATGTGGTATGTACAAGTACACACACACACACACACACACACACACACACACACACACACACACACACACACACACACACACACACACACACACACACACACACACACACACACACACACACACACACACACACACACACTGACTTCAGGCTGAGGGGTCATGGCACGGTCTCTTCCTGTCACATTACATTTCTCCACCCAAGCTGCTGTTGCCATGGCAACAAGAACCCCCTCCCAAAAAACAACCAAGCAGTTCCTCGTGGGTGACAACAGAGCCTCACAACGCGATCAGTAAGCGCAAAAGGCCAACCGATCAAGTTGTATTTATTGTAAAAAAAAACAAATCACACATTTGGGTTCTTTTTGATGCAAGAAAATTAGCATTAGCGGCAAAAAAAAATGGTGTGTGTCATTTTTGCGTCATGATAACTCCAATTACGGTGATCGTTTCGGTCACGATAAACACATCGTTTTCCAATCATTTCATCTTGAAAGACAAATTAAGCCAATCGGGAAAAGCCAAGCAATAGGTAAATATATATATATATATATATATATATATATATATATATATATATATATATATATATATGAAGTACTGCCACCATCAGTGAAAATTATTGTATTGTCTTTAAGGTGTTTGATTATTTTGTCCCTGACGCACATTCGGCTTTGCAATAAGAAACGCTTTCCTAATCTCAACACCCTAGCTGCGCCCCCCCCCCCCCCGGTTGTCATGGTAACTCATCACTGCTCAAGAAGTATTCTGGTGAAAAGTTTGTCAGATGTGTTTTTCAGACACCTTAAATTGTGTGTGTGCGTGTGTGGTGTGCGTGTGTGCGGGGAGGGGGGGGGGGGGGAATCAAACAATGGTTATAAGTGCAAAAAAAAACACAATGCCACACATGATCACACACACGCGTACACGATGAGAGCAATGATTTGACCTATTCGTCAGCAAGAATGACAAAAGCAACAATGATGACATCATCATCATCATCTTCATCATCATCATCCAGCCAGCCAGGCAGGCAGGCAGGCAGGCAGCAAGCGCTGAGTCACACACTGCAGTGTTCTAAATATAGCATGATGGGTAATGTAGTCTGGGCCCGAGACGACGTGGCCGCCGTTTACCGACGCTCCAAATGGCACGCAAACGCATCGTTGGGCCCACTCAAGACGTTGAACAAGAACGCGATCGATTTTGAAGCTCAAAACAAGAACAAGGCTGATTTTCAAGGCCATCACAACCAACCACTTGAAGGTCATAAAAACGATTGATTTTGACAAGCATTCAATTCTGGCGCTATTGATTCCTATTGAAAAAGAATCCTATTGATTTTAGTGATTTTCATTTTTGTTTCAAACGTCTGCTCGAATGCGTCTATTCCTTTTAAGGGTTGGTCTTTCCGTGCTTGCTTCAGTATTTACGCGGCGACAGGACAACTTCATCAACACGCACGCACGCACGCGCACGCACGCACGCACGCACACGCACAGCCACCGTCAGTCACGCAGCCTCTCGTCTCATTGAACACAACTCGGCCTCGGAGCAGAACAACTCGCTGAGCTTTCCGCTTCCCATGCTCACTAAAGCCCCTTCAATGCGCGCGTGTGTGTGTGTGTTGATGTGCGTGTGCGTGCGCGCGTGCACGTAATCGAGCACGTCTTGTGCAGTTGACCTGCAGGACAATGCTGGATTGTGACATGAGGAAATGTCCTTCCAGAGATGCCAGCTACTAAGTGACTAGACTACCGGATTATGGGGCTTTATTGTGAGGGGGCTTTATTTATTATTCATGAAACACCTTTTTTTTTTTCATGTTAAATAATAGCAGCATCCTTTTAAAAGATGCCGTTCCCGAGAGTAGTTGCACAGTCAACAAATGCCTCCCTCGTGCAAAAACGAACAAACAACAAAAACAAGGCAGGAAGTGTAATGACATGACTTCAAATTCCAAAACAAAAGGCCACCTGAAATACTTTAAACCCATTTGATTTCTGTTGCTAAGCAAAACAGCAGCACCAACAGAAGCTTCTCAGATCCGGACCAAATACAATTTATATATATTAAAAATAAACAATGTCGCAATGAAATAATACATGGTCACTATGATGAAATTAAATAAAAATGTATGAATGAATTAGAAAAAAAAAATCATTTATTCATTTATTAAAATGTCACAATAAATTGCATTTTAAGCCAAATGACTAATCAAGCACAATATAAGAAAATAAGAAAATGAAAAAATTGATTAACAAAATGGAAAAAAATGTGTATTAAAAATTACATTCTAATAAATATCAATTTAGTTATTAAAATCACACACAAAAAATCTTCAATAAACCTGTCATTTAAGTCTAAATAATAATCATGAATAATATTAGAAAATAAGAAAAATATAAATGAATAAGAATAGCAATCATAGTTGAAAATGAGTTGAAATATAAAAATGACTCGTGAGGATAAGCGGTTAGGAAAATGGATGGATGGATAAAAAGGATAGTTTTATAGATTAAAAAATTGAAGTCGCACTCATTTTAGTCCACATGAAAGATGCTCAGCCCATTTGAAATCCTCTTGCTGACCAAAACAGCAGTACCTGCAGGATGATCATAGACTCAGATAAATGCCTCGATCCAATTTTACTACACATAATATAATTATAACGATCCAAAATAATCAAATGATCAAAAAACAGTAAAAAATAAAATAAAAACATTAAAAAAATATATATATAATAATGAACAATACACCTGCAATAATCTCAAAACACACAAAGATGCCACCACTCAGCCCTTTGCTAACTGAAACAGCAGCATCTCCAGAAGCAGCCAGCCTCTTTGATGCCGTTGAACATATTGCGGGTGCGTGTCGATGGCAAACAAACAGCTGACTTGAACAACACAAGATCTCTTCACTCTTTCCTGCTCCGCTCTCAGCAACAAGGCTATTTTTTTCCTCACTTCACTTGTTGCCCGGCAACCGCGCCGGCACACGTGACCCGGGCCGCACGTGATTGGCCGAGGCCCTCGTGTCGTGTTGGAGGCAGAGACACGTGCACGTCATGCGTGTGTGTGTGTTGTTTTATATATTAAGTTCAAACACCAACAATCATCAAACATGACTCCGTTTTTTTTTCTTTTTCTTTTTTGGGGGGGGGGGCTTGTGTTTTGCGCCAAACACTTGCAGACTTTAGTTACTTAACCGCAGATGGGGGAGGCATATACAAGAGGGATGCTTTGGTTTGCATTTTTTTTTATATCAGTAATCAGTTACATTATTATGCAATAATGCAGCAACATGAAAAACAAAAAGAACCATTCAACATTAAAGCTGCACTATGTAGTAAAAATTAACATACCATAATAATTGTAATGTAATGCCAATGGGTGAATCAACCTAACCTACACCCTAAAAGCAGATTGGTCAAATTGACAAAAAAAAAAAAGGTTAAATTTGACCAATCTCGCTGGTAGTCCGACAGATCCTTGGTTAAAGTGTTTTCAACCAATATATATTTGTGATTGGGCCAAACGATACCAATTTTTCATTCTGACCAAAAGATTGTTTAGTCTATGCTAGAGGCTGATATTTAAAAAAAAAAAAAAGTACCACCAAAATTTGCTCTCCGCATTTGACCCATCCCCTGAGGGAGCGGTGAGCAGCAGTGGGCGCCATGCACAAGGAATCATTTGGGGATCATTTGGTACTTCTTTTTAACCAATCCGTTTTAGAGTGTATTAACCTGCAGCATTAAAGCTGGATATGTAATCATCTGAAGAGTGGAGAAGAAGCCTAACATTAACATTAAAGCTAAATTATGTACGTAATAATCTTGGCCCGAGTGTAAGCGTAAATTTAGCAGAAGCATTAAAGCTACACTATGTAAAAACTGTCAAATGAACATATCCGCATTCAAGTTGCTTTAATGTTGTGTTGGTTGTTTGATATGTTTTGTATATTTTGTCATTGCGCATGTGCTTTTGTAATCAGTCTGTTTACTTTATATACATGTTCAAAATAAAATTGCAGGGAAAAAAAAGTAAAACTATGTTACAATTAATCTCAGAAAATGGAGGGATAGTCAAGCATGAAAATTACATTATCCCAAACTGTTAAGAGTTGGTTGACGACGTCAAGATGGAAGCAAACGAGCTGAAGCTGCATTTAAACACAACACACTGTTTGATGTAAAGTAACAGCGGTTTCAAATGACCATAATAGTGAGGCTAATTTCCGTTAGCCATGAGCTATCCGCCCAAGTTAACGTAAGGATGTCTGAATGCAAACAAATGGAATTGCGGGAAACGCCAAAACGAGTCTGATGCTGCAAGACAATACGCAGCAAAAAATGTGGTTTCCTACCTCGAGTGTTGGTTGCCATGTCCGCCACCTTCTGAAAAGCATCCAGGAAAGCCACCGCTGCTAAAACCGTCGTTCTGCAAAGACACGTCCGCATTCATTACGAAATAGTCGATTCGTCACATTTTAATCGGCATCACAATTTTGGCAGCCACGACTAAATGAACGTAATCATCGCGATTTTTATATTCAAATGAGGGATCTGCTCTAGTCAACCACTAGTCATCCAACCACCAGGGGGCGACGTCTTCATTACACTAGGAAAGTGACACCCATACCCAGAGATGGCAAATCCAGGTCCAGAAAGTAAAAAAATCCATTGATGCTAGCTAGCTAGCTAGCTCCCTAGCAGGTAAACAAGCACCTGGGGAGCTAGCTAGCTCCAAATTCTGGCCGATTTTTTTTACTTTCTGGACCTGGATTTGCCACCTCTGCCCATTACTGATACCTTATCAACATTGGGTACTTGTGAAATGGGAAGGTGGTTTTGATTTTTGAGGACAAAAAAAAGTTCTTCCTCCTCACCAGTAGTTGGCACTAAGCAGTGACCGTTTGAAAACACAGCGAATATCAGAAAGGAATACGATTTTGTTCACAATGATCTGTCATTAAGTGAAGTGAAATTCGATGTATTAAAAATATGTATCATATCGGTGAGTACTCATGAGTGAATACTGGTTTTGGCCTTAAAAAAAAAAGTATATCTCAACCCGACTTATAAGACAATTTGAAATTTTGCTACAGATTGTTTTCAAGCATCACAGAAGAAGAAGAAGAACACGATTTGCTTTTATAGGCCACATCAAATGATGTGGCGGGCAGGATCTGGCCCCCGGGCCGCGAGTTTGACAACTGTGTTGTAGAGGATAAAGAATTGTTGCATAACAACACATTGATCAGCAAACTCACCTGAGCTGCGAATGAAGCTTTGTGGCCTTTGCGCTGAAGTCCTCCCACACTGGATAGGAGCACTGGAACACACACACACACACGCGCGCGCACACACACACACACACGCACACGCACACGCTAAATATCATGCCTGACATGTGGAATTAGATTGAGTTTCTTTTTCTCTTGTTTTGAAGATTGGAGACACACCTGACATTTTTCTCCTTCACATCCCATAACAGAACACGTGTACACACGCGCACACACTTGAATATAACAGATACACATTCCATATAACACACAAACACATACAAATGCACACGTGCACATAACACTAATACGTAAATATAACAAAAAACAAGTATCGAACACACACACAACAAACAGACACATTACCAAACAAACCTACATGAAGAATAACACGTGCACACACATTTAACAAACACACACACAGCACGAACACTCGTACAACACTCACAAACGTGTGTATGCATCGCACACACACACACACACACACACACACACGCATACACATGTATAACAGACAGAAATCACACACGCAGGAGCTTCAAAGTATTGCTAATGACCCCCCCCCCCCCCGACCGCGCCCTACGCTGCTATCTCAGCCCCCAGCTGCATCCCAGATTACATTACACTTGATCCACGCTGACCTCTGAACCCTATAAAACGCCTGCAAATTGACTGTGTGTGCGTTTGTGCGTACGCGCGTATCAGCTGGTGACATCATCAACCTGGCGACACCCCCACAAAATGGCAAGCAGCAACGTGAGCAACGGTGGCGTGTGCGTCAAAGCGGTGGTGAGGGGCGGGGGGGCGGGGCTATCAACAGTGATGTCACAAGCGGCAAAATATCTTTGATGTGGCCCGTTTGATGTGGCATCATTTGGGTTGGCATCCGAGTTGTCCCTTGGTAGCAAAACTCGCTCGCCGGCTCGCCTGCAACCGAAACCCCCCACGCCCCCCCCCCCCCCACGCCCCCCCCTACGCTCGTTTGAAGTGCACTGCCAAGATGAAGTAGTGCGGACGGGAGATAATGTGGAGCGACGCCCTCGTGTCGGGACACGTGCGTGCGCGCGCAAACGCACACGCTACCCTGCCTCATTAGCATATTCGACAACACAATCCATCCATTCGTTCATTATCCGTACGACGACGGTGTTAAAAGTCAACAAAATTGCTTCACCGAAGACTCAAAATCACAAAACAAGTTTTCAACACCCACGCTTTTGCACATCAAATATTTTACACCCGCACTTTTCAAAATGCAAATGTTCAACACCCACTTCTTGTTTCTCAATGAGGATTCAAAACCCACATTTTTCTCCACGCATGCTTTTCCCGATACAAGGTTTTGAGAAAGTGGGAATCTCTTCGGTACTCGAGCAGTGCAAGCCAAAGTTGAGTCCATTTGCCTCAATTTCACAAACGACTGATTTTCAGTACGATTCTGCGGAACGTGAACTCGTTGAAATGTGGTGTTGCTGCCTCCCTGATTCTCGTCAGTACTCCAACAATAGATGGCCGATTTGTCACTATCTCACCGGTCAGAGCATGAATTCCTGATTTTCTGTACAACCAGAAGGCGGAGCTATCCAAATTCAACAATCCGCTCAGTGGATCCACGGTTCTAGTCAGTACTCGGGCAGTCGATGGTGGTATGAACTAAAATGAAGGGTCTCTTGAACCGATGACAGAACTTAACTGCTCTCGCCATCTTCCGTCATTGAAAGCGATATCATTTCATGCATCTCAAAATATGATTTACATTCATGTCACTTTCCAGAGAAGCTTTTTGTGTGAGCGAAAAGCTTTTTCTTTGGCTTGCAGCACAAAAGCGCGCCGAGTGGAAGTAAGAGGAGATCATCATCTTCAGCTCGTTAAAACGTTTGGCTCGTTAAGGACGGAGGATGCTGGGATCCAGCCAAGATGGCCTCTTCTTCCCCCCCCCCCGATTGCCTTTGTGAGGCCTGTCAAAGCTTTTCTCGTCACACTCGGGCTCAATATTCCTCTTGTTTGTCTCCACCAGAAAAAAAAACTTCTGGAGCAATGTCAATACACGCTGCTCTTTCCCAGTTAGCTTAGCATGATAGCATCAATTCAGGAGTCTTCATGGATTTGACTTGGAATGCTAATGCTAACAAGGAGCGTTAGGGCTGCGACATCACAGTAGGTGAGGCAAGGGATTTCATGCTAACGAAGTCCGCTAGCTTAATGCTAGCACCAAATGGGAAACGTAATCGACGGGCTAACAAATAGCATTGTGCTGCGGCGTTGTAACTCTTTCAGCAGCGGCTATTTGAACACAAATGGTGCACAACGGAAGGAGCAGTACGATATCCATTGAATTGAAGCCAAAACTTTCTTTACATTCTTTTTATTGATGTAATTCGTGTATTTTTATTAGCACAATTAATTCTTTTCATTTTTGTTGATCTTTTGGAGTTAATTTGGCGTCAGATTACGACATCCTGACGTGTCAATGTAAAGTCATTTGTCCACGTGTGCATCAAATGAAAAGACAAATGTGTGTCCTCCCTGTGTGACTACAAAACACAGTTCAAGTCGACATTTTTGATGAAAAAAATGGTCGTTCATTTGATCGAATATGAAATTAGCTTCTTTGTCATCGTGTGAATTGGTGCGATTAGAGCGCAAAAAAAAAAAACGAGGCTAATCCCTCCATTCCTCTCCATCGCTCTCTGAGGCTCTTTGCTGGATTTCCTCTGTTTGGCTTGCCGGCCGCCGGCCAAACAAAAGAGACGTTAAGCTCCTCGTCCGCAGCGGCGGCCCGAGAAGCCCGAGAAGCGCGAGAAGCGCGAGAAGCGGGACAAGCGGGACGACAGGGAGGAAAAGCAGAGATCTTCCCCGAGATCAACTGGCAACATTTGTCTCACAGGCAAAATGGAAGAACTGCAAGTCGCACGGAAAGAACAACATGAGCTCAAAAGACCGTTTAGGGACGCAAGAGTTAAACACCCCCATTTTTCCCAATCAAACATGTCAACACCCACACTTTTCCAGATGAAACGCTTCAACACCCACACTATTGCTGATGAAAGGTTTCAACAACCCCATTTTTCCTGATCAAATATTTCAACCTCTACAAAATAAAAAGGTTTCCACACCCACATTTCCCCTATTAAAGTGTTCAACACCCACACTTTTCCAGATGAAAGACTTAAACACCAACACTACTGCGGTTAAAATACCCACACTATGCTCAGGGAGAGTTTGCAACATCTGTACTATTCCCGATGAAAGGCTTGAACACCCACATTAAAACATTTTAACACCCACACTTTTTCCAATGAAAGGTGTCAACACAAAGTTTTCTCAGTGAAAGTCTTCGACACCCAAACTTTTCTGGATTCAGTATTTCAACATTTCACAATAACATCCACGCTTTTCCCAATTAAATATTTCAACACCCGCTCTAACTTTTCAATACTTGCACTTTTCTTGTTGAAAGGTTTCTAAAGCCATGTTTTTCCCCAATAAAAAGGTTTTAACTCCCATACATTTCCCAATAAACAGTTCCAACACCCACTCTTTTCCCAAACAAAACTTTCGAAGACTACTGCTTTTCAATATGACCCAAGATGGATAGATTAGCTAAGTTCCAATATCAGGTCCGTGGATCCCTGATTCGAGTCGGTACTGTTAAGTTATTAACATTGTTTTTCAGTTTCAATTTATATTTTAGCCGTTTTGGATTTAGTTAACTCAGTATGGCTCAATGAATAGAATTGTATTCTTATCTGTGTTACTCTCATGAGAGGAGAAGGGGCAACGGGTTTTTACATTTGCTATCTTGAAGGGAGTTTAGTCTAGTACCGGTCTCGGTCGGAAGGGAGGCACAGGCTAATTATTATTGTTTTTTTCTAATCTGATTTATACCTATGGGAACAGAAGGGGGGATTTTTTGGTATTCACTGAGTTGTAAACAAATGTACTGTGGGCTGATGGGAGGAGACTTTTCGTATTCACCCACTTTTCAATAAATAATGATGTGCCGGAGTAGAGAGACACACAATCTGACCAGAACACGATTTGAGTGTCGTCAGTTTTTGTCATCAGAAGCTTCTGTTTTAATGATACCTTTGCAAAGGGACTTCTTCACCAGAATCTCACCATTCAGTTAATTGAACACGCAAAGAGCACAATACTTAATATTGTCTACTCTAACAGTACTCGACAACTTCCAGTTTCTGGTCAACTTGCAGGGATGAACCAATTTCATTCAACAATAAAACTGATATTCTTTGCCAAACAGAAGTTGGAGAAAGTCCTTAAGAGTCAAAGGTCAGATCAGCCCACTCGTTTCTCGTCTAGCCAGGGATGTCTTTTTTAAAAATGGTTTTCTTCTACATTGAACAAAAAAAGTCTTGTGAATATTCCCCTGGGAAAATACACGACCTGATTCTAATCGGCACTCGACGAGTCCGTTTATCCATCAACTTAACACACACACTTGCAATGTAAAAGTATGACGATGGTTGACTTTTAATTTTTGACACAAGACGGTGGAAGCGCAACGTCAACGTTTGGGTGTGTCGCTTCTTGGTTCTGGGCGGCACTCAAGCGGGCCGCCGCGTTCACTTGTCAAGCCAGCTTTATGTTCACAATTTCACATTGCTCTCATTCTCTGCTTTCTCTTCGAGCCTTTTTTTTTAAGGCTTTTAAAGGCAGTTGGGAACAACAAGAGACAGAGAGAAGAAACAGGCCCGTTCTTCATGCCCTCAAATTTAATGATCCACTTCCACCGGACCAGAATAGTGACTTCATTTTGCTCCCCCTTTGTACGAGCAAAACAACTCAAATTTGCTGAATCACTCGTATTCTATTCGTCTCTCTTTATGGCACTGGGGACAGACAGAGCGTCAGTATTGTTGATTTAGTACAGCTGCACTGGACTGCGATGATGATGATGATGATGATGATGATGATGAAGGGCATGCACTGCCGTGAAAGGAAGCCAAACTGTGGCAGGGTTTTTACTTTCTGGACCTGGATTTGCCACCTCTGGAAGTATCAAAGATCCGGTCAATGGATCCTTCAATCTCGTCACATCTCGAACAGTCGCAGTCAATAATTTGAATTTTTAGTAAAACACGAGACGGAGACAGCACCTAAATTTAAGTATCTAGTCGATGTTCTAGCAGCAGCAGATAGCAGTTGTTACACTCAATTTTTTTGAGCTCAACAAGTAGTCACCCTCATCCTGCCCTTGTCGTCATGGTAACGAAAGCCATGAAGCATTGATACACCCCGCAGTAGAGGGGGGGCTGCATTTGGATTCTTTGGCGTTCCATGACTGCCTATTGGGAAAATACACGGAAATATTTTCTGCTTCTCTTCCATGGCATTCGGCCCACTGACCGTGACTCTGACCCCTTGTGTGTGTGTGTGCGCGCGCGCGCGCGTGCGTGCGTGCAGATTAAGCCCGGCCTCCAGGGATACACCGGCAGACATACATTGTGCCATTGTAAACACACACGCACATGCACGGACACACACACACACACACATGCATAGGGGTGAGTTTTCCAGCGAGCGATGTGTGTGTGTTCAAGTCTACGCAGCACAAAAGCAAGCAGGCCACTTTGCATGTTTGCTGCACTCGCACTCGCACACGCACGCACACACATTTCGGGTGGAGCGCGTGTGCCGACGGCAAAGAGGAAGGGAGGATTGCGATGGGAGGCAGAGAGGAAGTAAAAGCGGCATTTTTTTAAGACACATTGCACATCCAAGCTGCTGAAGTGACATTATGTGCAAGGGTGGGGGTTGGTGGGGGGGGGGGGGGTTGCATTGGGGGTCAACAAGCTCATTAACAAAAAATGTTTTGTCAAAGTGTCCTCGTGGAAGCTGTGATAAGTTTATGTGCAGGCAAAGGTTAAGGTGGACGCCACACGAGGGGGGAAATAGAAACGAACTTCTTTTGTTTTTTTTAAGAATTGTTCATTTAAATTTAAATTGATTATATCATTCAAATGTTAATTTCAAGATATTTTTTGTACTTCAATAATAATTTTAATATCAATTTCAGGTGCATGGATTTCTACGGAAGAGGATTAGGGGAAAAAAAAGGTTTCCAGGATTCTGACTTTATTCTCAGAATTCTGACTTTAATCACAGAATTCTCACTTCAAAGTGAGAACTTCGGAGATTAAAGTCAGAATTTTGACTTTAAAGTCAAAATTCTGTGATTAAAGTGAGAATCCTGCCAATCCCCCCCCCCCCTCTTCACTGACCCCAATCCTCTTCCGTACCTGCATAACCTAATTTACTTCTACATTATTTAGCTGCACGGGAGGGTCAAAACAATAGGAACAGTTGACCCCAATCAATCGCATTCTCAAGGGAACACCCTTGGATTAAACGTGAGCCTCATCTTTCGTGTCGCAAATGACGTGTCCTTGCGCGCGCGCGTCTCGTTCCCAGCACTAATAGAGATGCTGTGTCACAGGTGCCGATGTTGCTAGGCGACCAGGCCACGAATGACTGCGCGAGTCTCAAAATGGTGGCGGGAGGAGGATGAGGAGGCAGGATTCACCTTCACGCCGAATCGTCAACATTGCCGGCAAACGCTCAACAGCCGTCGCCTGTCACCAGGACGACAGTTTATAGCGCATACAGAGCCACCATTTGTGACTACTGGTTTGGCTTTAGCCCCTGATGCTAGTTAGCTAGCTCCCTTCTTTTTTTTTCCCACTCACTCACACATACAAACACGGTCTCCCAGGCGAGGAAAGCAAACCCACGGCAACCTGCATTGTAGGCAAGTGACGGTACCACTCCGCCACCTGGAGCCCAGCTCCCTGGCAGGTAAACGAGCACCATGTGAGCTAGCTAGGGTGCTAGCTAGCTACCCAAACTGTGGCAGGGTTTTTACTGTCTGGACCTGGATTTGCCACCTCTGACTCTAACCACCTTGTGCCAGCTCTTAAGGGTCTTGAAAGAAGAAAAAATGGAGAGTTAAGGAACTGTAATGCCCTGCCATTTGGGCAAGGAGAGTCACAGTGAACATTTATTGATTAAAACCACCAGCCAAACACACAAATTGAAAATGAGAACACTGCCGTAAGCCACAACTCACGCTCAAAAGTTCACACGTAGACTCCTGATGTCACTCACTAGCCACACCCCTTAAAGGTAAATAAATAGCCAACACTTGAATTTTACAGCAAACACATTAAAAAATGCATATGTTTGTCTCTCTTTTAGTGTTTTATCACAAAACAGTCAAGGTAGCACTGCACTTGTAAAATGTTATGGCTGAAAGTTGACCAGATCAGCAGCAAATGTTGATGATTGCTGCAAATGTCTGTCATCTGTGTGGCGACGCCCCCATCCTGTTCTCATTAATGGCCGCTGACGGCACGTGAGCGCGTATTTAATGGCTGACCTTTACAAGCATCTGTTTCCTTTTTCAAGGCAAACACGGCAACGTTTTCAACTTCAATTGAGGAAAGAGGCAAACGCGCCTCTGTTGATGCGGACACGGCTACCTTGACTTACAAGTTTTGTTTGTTCCATAACCAAGATCGTAACTCAAGTTGCTGGTTTATCAAACCGATTTTTCACATTGCAAGGTGTGACTCGGAGTAAAGTGTTTTTTTGTAAATTGCTTGACGCTGGAAGCTAACGTAGACAGCGCCATCTTGCTAGCTGGTGGGAAAAAAACTGCATGGGGGGCGAGATTATGTAAATGAGCAGAACTGTGACATCACAATTCATTCAAATGGACTTTTTCAGCTTGATTGCTTGTTTAATTTCACCCCGGATGGATGAACACGCACGACTGTTGGTATACAAGCTATTAAAAAGTCACTTTAACGTCAAATGTCCCCTTTAAATCTCCAAGTGGAGTTAAGAGGGCATCGCGACGCATGCTAAGATGCGCTCACAGCTGCAGCCACTTGAACTAATCCGCACATTCATCGCGTGCGTGCGTGCGCGCGCGCAAAGATCACGTATCGCCTTTCACTACTTGGCAAAATGCTTTATATTGGATCAGTGCCGACTTAAATACTTGAGTGCTTTTAGTACGCGTGTCTACGTGACGTCCAAAGCACCTCTGGACAAACAATGGACTGGTCGCCGGGTCACGTCAGGGCAAACCACCAACGGCCAGTGATGAAGCCTGAGATTCAAACTCAGAACCCCAGAGCTGTGAGACAGATGTGGTCAACACTAGGCCAATATGTCGCTCATCTACTCTTTGACTGTTGTGCTTGTCGTCATTCAGGTCACGGCCAAACTGGAATCGAGTCCGGGTCGACAGCCAATCACAAAGCCGATGACATAGGTCATAACATTAGGCACACCTGCACTGTCTGAATCGAATTGGGGAAAAACATAATTGTAAATTTGCACCGTAAGTGAACGTTATTATGCTGGGAGGATGACCAATCTCACACACACACACACACACACACACACACACACACACACACACACACACACACACACACACACACACACACACACACACACACACCCACACACACACACACACACACACACACACACACACACACACACACACACAAAGGGGATGCTGAGGAATGACACGCTCGCAGCATCTCAAAGCTACCCAGCAGACAGACAGGATTTTTTATTTATTTTTTAAAGGGGGGGGGGGGGTGTCATTGGACTGGTGGCGGAGGGTTTCTAACGCCTGCATCGTGACACCATGACTGGAAATCAATGCGGTTGCGAAACGACTGAATTTTGGGGGGGGGGGGGGGGGGGGTGCATCTGTCTTGCAATGCATGAGGATGCGCGTTAAAAAGGAACGTCCGACAATGGATGCAGGGAGGGGGCACGGACGGACGTGCGCAGGATCAACAAAATTGTGATCGAATAAAACAAATACATGAGGAGGAAAGCCCATTTGGGGACGTTTGGGGGTTTCATTCATCTCAAGGTTCTTCCCATGGAGGTGGAAGAGGGGAGTGAGGGCGGGGGCGGGGGGGGGGGGGGGGGGGCTCATATGTCGTTATTAAGCAAAGCACGGAACACACCACACGTATTTACCTTCATGTCGTTGACAATGGCCTGGAAAAGACCCCCGAGGGCCCCGCATTCCTTCTCCACAGTCTCCATGTTGGCCAAATCCACCATTCACACACACGCGCACGCGCGCGCTCCCAAAGCGCGCGACCAAATGTATGAGAAAAAAAACGGAGAGAAAAACAAGATATTTCCAAGGAGATCTTCGCTCCGGTTTTCTCCCTCGAGCAGTCACACACGCAGAGGAGGAAGAAGATGAGGAGGAGGAGGAGGAACGACGTGAGGACGAAAGATGCTCGCTCTCTCTCTCTCTCTCTCTCTCTCTCTCGCTCTCACTCCCCCCTCCCTCTCTCTTTCCCTCTCAGCGTTCACACGGTACCGGGACGCGCGCGCGGATTGGCGCAACGTGGATTTGGCGAAACCGCGAAGGGACGCGCGCAGGCAGATAGAGCGATAGATAGCCGGCGTGCGCGTGACCGTGCGCTTGTGCGTGCGTGAGCGCAGACGCGGGCTGCGATTGGTTGCGCAGGCGAGGGTGTGGGGGCTCCAGCAACACCAACTGTGGATGCTTGGTGTCACGTGGTCATTCGCGGCGCACACACTGTCACCAAATTTTGCGTGTGCATGCGCGCGTGTGTGTTTTTTTTTTTTTCATTTTTCCTTTCGGACACAACCGAAAAGAAAAAGGCCTGACGGGATGAAGCCGACGTTTATTAATTTCCCGTCCCCAGAATACATCAGGATTATCAAGATGTCGATTTATCATGTGTCGCCATGCAGGAAAATAATGCCGGACATAATACAACGCGGAATTTGACTTTGGTGAATTCTCAGATGACCTCAGAATCTTAAGTCTGTTCATTTGGGGAAGTGAGAGAAATGATTGAAGGCCCTGCAGGAATTTCTGGCAAGAACTGGCTTTTTAGGGCACGTGACAACAATCTCCCGTTGTCTTCACATGTCCGCAGGGCAAGATGGAAGCCACATTCTACAAAAACACACTCGAATTCTCCAAAAGATGCAAATGCTTACACACACAATAGAGGGAGAAAACAACAAGAACAAGTCAGGAAAAGCCTACCAGAACAGCTGAACTTCGTCTGGGGTCATCAGAATGTGGACAGGGGTGTGGTGTCTCCCACCTGACATGAGATCGAATGAATGAATGTTCTGGATTGGTTCATCCTGAACACCCGCATCCCACTCAAAAGAGGGTGTGCACACTTACGCAACCACATATCAGCGGCTTATTTGGACTTATCTTCTTGTAAAGATTGCATACAGCTATTGTTCAATAAAGTTGTGCAGGTCATAGGTCCCATTTATGATGGGAAAAGTTTTGAAATAGTTTATATCGTCTGATCAGGGGGGGTGTAGACTTTTTATATTATTAACTCCATCTACCTTTATCAACCCATCATTATGATGTGTGAAGTCTGGATTGTTGTACCAAGGTTCCTGGTGTCCCTAATGAAATGTCCGCTGAGTGTGTGTGCGTGCGTGTGCGCACCACTTCCTTGTTTGTGCGCTGAGTCAGCACTCGGCCTTCCAAGTGTCAGCAGTGAAGCGAAGCGAGCCGAAAAGGAGTCCACGAGAAGAACGTGTCTGATATACGGACGGCTGAGGGGGTTTGGGGGGACCCTCATTTTCCTCACCCGTCCACCTTCCTCATGCCCCTCCTCCTCCTCATGTTGCAGAATGTAGGTCTGTGCTCGCCTACAGCCATCAGCAACAATCAGTTCTGCCCCAGTTACTGACGCATCTCACACACCAAAACACGCACACACAAACGTCACAACACACACACACACACACACACGAGATGCACACAATATGCGTCTAAATGTGCACACACACACATATTGAAGCGTGGTTGACGAGACATTTGCAAACATTTGAAGCTGATCATTTTCACACTCGGACCCGCCGAGGATTGCGCTGCATTATTTTGACATTTCAAATTAGACCATACGCACGCACACACAAAATGCAGAAAATACTAGGAATGATGAGGGGCAATCAAAAAGTATATCGGCTAGAAGAAAATCTGTTGAATTTAAGAAAATAATATTATTATTTTCAGAAATAATACGGTTATTGTTAAAAAAAAAAAAAAAAAAATCAAAGTAAATATATACTGTAAATATTTAAATTAAACAATTTTAAATTTCCAAATATTTCAATGAGATGGTTAACATGAAAGGTAATTTCATTATTTCAAAATGTCTGTGCAATTCCTCTTCATTTATACATATTTATGAAAAAAATGATACACTTTTCTCGTTTTACTATCAACAGCACTTATGCCTATTTTACACATGTATGACTATTTAAAACATCAAACTCCGACTCAAAATGTTGCCTGTATGACATTTTGTTAGTCTGTCTATAATTTTTAATTCACATAACCAATTAAAAATGTGTGCTAAAAATGATATTTTTCTCATTTTCTGAAGATGCTCAAATATCTCTCATACTGTACACTCTAAAAACTGTTGGGTCAAAAGTAACCCAATTATGGAAAAAAAATGGGCCGATCCACTTTTTTTGTCAATTTGGCCCAACTTTTTGGGTTGTTTTATACAAAATGACAAAAAAAATTGACCCAAGTAAAGGGTCAGACCAATATTTACGAGTTGTTTTACACTAAAAGACCCATTTCTTGACTCAAAATGGGGTCAAATTGACCCAAGTAAAGAATCGGTCCGTTTTTGACCCAACTGTTTTTACAGTCAAGTCATCTTTCTTTGTATTGCACTTTCAAACAGCCTTAGCTGTCACAACGCGCTTTTACAGACAACGCAACCTAAAACATAACATAAGTAGGTCATTATGCTGGCTAGCAATATTGTTTCAATTCTCATGATTGCCAAAAGTATTTTTGTCCAAATTTGGATTAAAGTGGAGGTCAGCCAACATTTTAGGACATTCTTTGCTAAATGCAAATAAATCCGAAATAAAAACAGATTTGATTTGTTTTCCATAAATGTTCAAATATGACCTGTGGGCAACTATGCTATCGGGCTAACTATATCGTTTCTGTTCACATGGTTTCCGATGTGATTTTCTGGGTCTCAGCACTTTTTTTTTCTCAATACAAACAACAAATATTCAGCTCTTTTTTTTTTCACAAGGGTGAAATGGAAACGCATGGATTCAAGGCAACCAATGAGGAGCATTTAATCTGCTCGCAAACAGGAAATGCACTCAAGTCCACTTCCAGGTCATTCATGATTCACATTCTCATCATTCTCACAATAAAGATGGCGAGTCGAAACCAACGTTCCCACGCTGTGTTTATTTGCTTTTTAATGCGCCCGTTTACAGACGACATCGTTGCCGGCAAGCGCGCTAATTGTGTTTATTGACCGTGGATGAGGAACGATACGAGGACAAACAGAGGCGAGCATCCACCCGCATCAATATTCATCCGCCGTGAATTATTGAAGAGATGGCTCGCCTTCATGAAATATACTCCAACAAAAGGGCTCATGATCGCACGTATACGCACGCACCAGTCGTAAATCGGAATATTTTGCACACACGTGCCGCATCCCGGGGGAGCCGATTAGTGGAACATTTGTCAGGCGTCCCACCGCAAACATACGTTCACCCAACCCCCGCCTGCCTTCTTATTGCCAACACACACAAAAATCAAACATTTCTATTATTTCCCTCACTTTATCAAAACAAGGCACAGTCAGTGAAATGAATAGAAATGCCAGCAACCCCTTCAGGACCCCCCCCCCCCAAAAAAAACCCCACTCTACAGTGTTATAACTTAAAGAAAATATACAGTAATGCCATCATTAATTTGCAATAATTAACGGAAAAGGATTAGGGCCAGTGAAGAGGGAAAAAAAGGTTGTCAGGATTCTGCCAACCTTTTTTTCCCCTCTTCACTGGCCCTCGTACCCTTCCGTATGAATTGAATGTAAGCAGTTTGTCCATCATGATTTCATGCTTCATTGACATTGTTCTCCTTCTAGTGTGTGAGCCTTGGCCACCAGGGGGCAGTATGATACATCCATAAACCACAAAGAAGTGTTTCACCACCAAGTGACTCAGTAAACTGCAGTGTTAGTTTTTTCATTTTTAACTGTGGATTTAAAAAAAAAAAATGCATGCCTGTGAGTCATATTTATGTTATATGACGTGTTGCTGCACTGCTTGTGATCAAATTTCAGCCCAGGTTTGTATTTCCATACAATATGGATTTTTCTGTCAGGTTACTTGCAAGTCAACTGTATATTATTATTTTAATATCTGTGGCACCACATTTATTGACATGAATGGTAAATGTGCTTTTTTGGTGATGAAGTGCTGCCTCCACCAGTGAAAATGTTGTCAAGTTTTTGTGGCCACTCCCTAACTTTTATGGGCGGGATACGGCTGAATTTGCTAGTTGTGGCTTCACTCAAGCGCCACTCTTTCTGCACCCTCTCTTTAAAATAGTTTTCCAAAAATATGTTGCATTTAAAAAAATTAATTAATTAATAACTCCTGCAGCTACGTTTGAGTTCAAGCACCCCTTTTTCCTCCAGCAGCATTCGAGAATACATTTATTATGAACTTCTTCTTTTTTCCGGCTGCTGGGTGAGTTCAAGATGTGAAAAGAGGTTACAGACAGTGCAGCGTGTGCGTGCGTGCGTGCGTGCGTGCGTGCGTGCGTGCCGTTACCGTACCAACTGTGCAAAAGAGTTGCGCCTGGCCCAGATACTGCTGAACATCACAAAGCCGGCAGACAGCATAGCAACCAGACACGTCTGATGGCAGTCCGGAGGACGAGGAGGCGTGGGAAGATAGCCGACATCCGCGCAGACTGAATCAAAGAAGAAGAAGAAAAAAAATGATACATTGACACAGAGGAAAAAGCTCACATTAAAAAATTGTATTGATATCTATTTGATGAGTCTTTAAGAGGGGAAAACTATTTTTTTTCTCTTCTATGCTTTTCCAATGTCTTTGTTGGCAACCTGCTTTTGTGACACTTCAAGCTCAGTGGTCACTTCCTGTTTCTTTTTGTTGATCAGTTGTTTTGTGTTGATGTGGTCTCATGATATGAAAATGTGAAGGTTAAATACCAATACTAATTGAATCAGGAAATGGTCTATTAAACACCTTGTCCTTGTTGGACTAAAGCAAGCCGTGAAAAAAATATATATACTGAAACGTTGGGAAAATGGACACATGCATTCATGTCACCTGTAACGGTTCAAATGCAGTGACCCTCAGCAGTGCGAGTACCACTAGTGGTATGCAGGCTCCCTCTGGTGGTAAGACAAATAATAATTTCCTATGCAGTTAAGTTATATTTAAATTTGTGATGGACAAATGAAGCTTCATGAAACACTTGGCATATTTTTTGATCCTCTATATGGCACTCGATGTAAAGATGCAGTCAAAACTTTATATATATATATATATATATATATATAGTTTTGACTGCATCTTTACATCAAGTGATGATGATTTAACAGAATATTGAAACAAGCAAACGAAAAAAAGAGCATTTTCCGAGGAGGATTGTACAATTACTAACTACTGTTATAAAGTTATATATTTTTAAGTGTTTACTTTATTAAAAAAAAAAAAGAGAAAAAAAGAGAAAAAAAGAGTTTATCTACTTTTGGCCTACCCTCTATATAAAGGTATATTTTCTATCTTACGTGTTGCCTATTATTCATTTCTGTATGTCATTTTTGTATGCAAGTGATGATGAAATGAAATCATGTAACATGCCTGTTTGCCATGCGGGTTTTTGCCAGCCATTCAAGGAGGAGGAAATTGGTCAGGCGCCGATGGCTTCAGCGGCTCTTAGCCAATCGGCGGAGAGCATTTCCAAGCGGTCCCGCCTTTAACCGCGTTCTCGGCCGACTATTGGCTAATCTTAAGGGACCTCATATTATTTGTGGGCGTGTCTGTTTCACAACGGTGAGCTCCATCCAGAGGTGCCGGGAAGTAGACGAGCTGGAACCCGGAGGAGAGCGACCATTGCCGGGTGAACCTGTCACGGTTGTCCCGCGGAGAACAGAAGCGAAGGGTGTGGTGCTGTTACAGGTAAGATAGTTTGGCAACTCCTACTCTCGCTTTAAGTTTCAAAACACCCGTCAGACTTTGGATGGACTCGTTTAAGAAAAAGGAAAAGACAAAAAGCGAGCTAACATGGCTAACTTACGTCACTATTTGTAACGATGGTGCCGTTTTCCAGCCTGCCATAAATAAAGTTATCAAGTGTTCGCTTTAACTATGAAATGTTTTGTTTTTGTAAATTGGTCTGACGTGACCTTTCACCAGTAAAGCGTTATGACACAACACGTCGACTTTGTTAGTGTTTCTATGCTTGAATGGCCAATCAATAATAAATCGAGTTTATTATATAACAACAGGGTGGACGCCATGCACAGAATGTGCTACAAGATGTTATCGGGATGGTTATCACGGTTAATAAACAACAACAGGATGGAGGTTATGTGCTGTCTTTGCCACACTTTTTTTTTTACCATTCAGTCACTGACATCAACATACTTCATTTCTCTGTAAAAAAAAATGTGAGCGCGTGAACCCCAAATTATCAAAATTCAACCCCAATTATGAAAATCTGCATTGAGACCATCACACACAAAAAAAGATTTACCCTATCAATAAACTTTAAATACATTTTAACTCATTAAAACACACACTGTTCTTTTCACTCCCATATTTAAGAGTACTGCAAAACCGTCTCCAAAAACAAAATACCATTGTTTATTTCAACACCAACAAGTTCAACCTCACCATTTATTGTGATTTCTTCTCACAAAATTATACTAACATATCATTCCAGGCTAACATACAACGCAAAACGACAGGCTTATCAAAATTAGCACCGATGTTATGATAATTATCAGCCTTACAAAAAAAACTATTGCAATACTCACAGGCATAAATTGTCGGCGCTGTGTGAGAACTACGACTGGCACTTCGGCAGACATGAACGGGGTCACGGAAGTCACCAGGAGGCGGGTCCAAAATGGCAGCCACATCCAGTCGGCGTCACACAAGACGGCGGAGCCTGCGCAGTGGGGCAGAGCCTGGTGAGTTGGTCACATGATCAGCAACACAAGTAGCTAATTTGTTAAAAATGACCGATGAATGCTGACGGCTGACGACATCCAGCCATTTCATGCATCACATTATTGCGTAATATGAACGAGAATGCTCGTTTGTCTCATTGAACATGCTGAAACGTGTGGTGGTGGTCTTCAGGGAGGTGGACTGGTTCTCTCTGCTGAGCGTGGTGGCCCTGCTGTGCTTCGCGCCGTTCATCGTCTTCTTCTTCGTGATGGCCTGCGACCAGTACCAGTGTTCGGTCACGCAGCCCCTCTTGGAGCTCTACAGTGGCCAGAGCACCCTGCTCTCCATCTGGGCCCGGGTACCCTTCGTCACCTGCTCGGCCGCCAAGATCTACGCCGCGTGGGTCACCTTCCAGGTGCGAGGCTTTCGCACTAGCATCCTTTTGGCCTGGTTTTTTTTTTGGGGCCTGTTTTAATCAAGTCTGGTTTGTCTTTCCAATGGAAAAGTTTTTGCCCCGACACCAGTTGAGACAAAATTGGTCTATCATGAGAGGATGCGCTTAAAAGTCTAAAGGACACATGCTCAATATTAGATAGTAAGACAACTTAGTGTGACATTTTGGTGTTAAGCCATTGAGGATCAAAACTGCCAAAATTAGAAATAAATGAATAAATAAATAAATGGAAAAAAGTGAAAATAAAAATGCATATAAAATATAATTCAAATAAATATATATATATATATATACATATATACCCATAAATAAATGAATAAATACAAGTAAAAAAAAATAAAAAATAAGATAAAAAATAAAAACATGGACGACTATCTTGTCGCAAGTTGTGGTGACAGTGGACAAGATAGTCGTCTATTGCTGTCGCCAACCCAAGACACGTTTAGGACCACCCCCTCATTTGAATAACATTTTGTCCCGACAGAGCGTCTGCAGCATGAAATAAATAAATCTCGTTTTTTTATTTTTACTTTTGTTTTTATTTCCATTTATATTTATTTTTTGTATTTAATTTAGAATTGTATTTTTTTATATTCATTTTTATTTTCACTTTTCTTCATTTATTGATTTTGAATTTTGGCAGTTTTGGTCCTCATCATTAAGGAGCCATTTTGGGCAAATTCTTTCACTCGTGCCCACTTAGAAAAAAACTGGCCCGTGACATGAGTGTCACCTATTGACATGAAATTGGGTCGACATGTCGATTATGACGGCATACAAAAAAACCTCAAGGACACAAGCCTAATATTGAACAGGAAGACATTTTAGTTTGAAGCAGATAAAGATCCTACAAGAGAATGTGACGCTAAATGGCAAAGCTTTTTCCTTGCACCATCTCCTGTAAAGAAAAAATAAAAAGTAGCAATAGCCTGGACCTCAGAGAACTGAATCTAAAACAAATAAAAAATAAAAATGTCTGCAAACATGTTGTTCCCAGGTGGTGTTGTACATGTGGTTGCCCGACGTCCTGCACAAAGTGCTCCCCGGCTACGTCGGGGGAGTTCAGGACGGCGCCCGAACCCCCGCAGGTACCGACACGCTCGCCTCGAAGCAACAACGTGAAGCGTGGCCTTGACAGTGTGACCTCCCCCAAGGCCTCATCAACAAGTACGAGATCAACGGGCTGCAGTGCTGGCTCATCACGCACGTCCTGTGGCTGGCAAACGCCCGCTACTTCCTGTGGTTCTCGCCCACCATCATCTTCGACAACTGGATCCCGCTCATGTGGTGCGCCAACGTGCTGGGTTACGCCGTGTCCACCTTTGCGTTCGTCAAGGCCTACCTGTTCCCCACCAATCCGCAGGACTGGTGAGAACATTTGCTTTTTATCACTTGCCAGGGTTCCACACCGCAAAATTGGCAGTGTTCATTTCAACACCTTGAGAGTTAAATTTGACAACTCAAAAGTGTGGATATTGGGCCACACTAAATATACGAGTTAAAATAACACTTTTGAAAGTGTTTTTTTACACTGAGATGGGGTTAAAAACAACACTTTTGAAAGTGTTTTTTTTTTTTACACCGAGATGGGATTAAAAACAACACTTTTGAAAGTGTTTTTTTTTTTTTTACACCGAGATGGGATTAAAAACAACACTTTTGAAAGTGTTTTTTTTTTTTACCGAGATGGGGTTAAAGCAAATCTGATGGTAGTTGAATTTTAATACTATTCAACACTGGTCAGTGTTGTTTTTCCACTAGTGCATGTCCATCCATAGTTGTGAAGGCAGAGATTACATCTCTTCAAAGTTAATCTAACACTAGAATATCAACTCTGTACAATAACACCAATTAACTCAAAATTACACTTCAGGAGTTTAAATCAACTCCCAAAAATTTAACTCTGAAACTTTAACACTGCAATTTTTGCTGTGCACTGTCACGGCCACAGAAAGACTCCACAATTGTGTCTCCGCAGCAAGTTCACGGGCAACATCTTCTACAACTACATGATGGGCATCGAGTTCAACCCGCGCATGGGCAAGTGGTTCGACTTCAAGCTGTTCTTCAACGGGCGCCCGGGCATCGTGGCCTGGACGCTCATCAACCTCTCGTACATGGCCAAGCAGCAGGAGCTCTACGGCCACGTCAGCAACTCCATGCTGCTGGTGAACGTCTTGCAGGTGAGCGCTGACATTGACACACAGGCCCTCACATGTGGGCAAGGAGAGCCACAGTGAAACGCTCAAATGCAAAATGCCGCCGATGTATACTATTCACACTGCCCCCTGGTGGCTGGGCTTTTATTTCTTTCAGGCCATCTACGTGTTGGATTTCTTCTGGAACGAGGCGTGGTACCTGAAGACCATCGACATCTGCCACGACCACTTTGGCTGGTACCTGGGCTGGGGCGACTGCGTGTGGCTGCCCTACCTCTACACGCTGCAGGTGAGCTCGAGCATCTTTACCAGATCAAAATGCACAAAGTGCCTCTCGGACCCTGCATATATTACAAATAAATGAATAATAATAATAGTAACAATAGAGCATACCGACCAACAAAAATGAACCAGCTTCCCCCCCCCATCCAATATTCCAGCGTACAAATTAAATAAAAATAATTAATAAAAGTAGAATTCAATTCATTCTACTATATCAAGATTTCCATGGGTTATTTAAAAAAAAGTCATTAAATGATTTGGCTTAAATTAAATTGAAAAAGCACTAAATACGATCGAGGCATTAACAGTTTAAATACTTTTGATGTCAAATATTGTTGTTCATGCTTTATTTTACATACAACATTGTGTCTATAACACAAATTAGCAATAATACTTTTTTTTTAAGTGCATTTGAACAAGTTGCAACGTCCAACGTGAAACTCTAATGCCACCTAGTGGCAGATAATTAACTCAACCCAAATCGAACTCAGTGTTTTGCACTCTGACTGTTTAGAGTGGAGTTTTTTTCTCAAATAACTGTAATACTAACCCTGTATCAATGTTTTAAACGATACAACCACATTTGTATTTGATAACCTAACCATATTTGTTCCTTATGTTTATTAAGAAAAGTATGAAAATCAATTTATTGTACATTTAGAACAGATATAACGTGCTATTAATTGCGAGTTAAATATGGAACTCATGTGATTAATTACGATAAAAAAATTGTAATCGACTGACAGCCCTAATATATAAACAGTAAATGCATTTGTGTGCGCCTTAATGCAGTTTGACGCGAGCATGAAGTTGCACTAAAACCAACATGAAATGAAATCTGCCGATGTCATTTGGATCGGATGAATTCTTCATCCCTATTGATGACATTACAGCGCATTGTAAAAATTGTTGCTGGTTTCTTCACG
This sequence comes from Leptonotus elevatus, assembly GCF_054856555.1. Classification (NCBI taxonomy): domain Eukaryota; kingdom Metazoa; phylum Chordata; class Actinopteri; order Syngnathiformes; family Syngnathidae; genus Leptonotus; species Leptonotus elevatus. The sequence goes on along the minus strand of NC_141241.1, from coordinate 974,444 downwards.
CTCCGTCGTGACGCAATTGATCCCGCGCGCGATGCGTGATGTCATCCAGGGTCTGTACCTGGTGTACCACCCGGTGCAGCTGTCGGCGGCCCACGCCGTGGCCGTGCTGCTGCTGGGCCTGGCGGGCTACTACATCTTCCGCACCACCAACCACCAGAAGGACCTGTTCCGCCGCACCGAGGGCGCCTGCGCCATCTGGGGCCGGCCCCCCTCCTTCATCGAGTGCTCGTACCGCTCGGCCGACGGCGACGCGCACCGCAGCAAGCTGCTGACGTCGGGCTTCTGGGGCGTGGCGCGCCACTTCAACTACACGGGCGACCTGATGGGCTCGCTGGCGTACTGCGCCGCCTGCGGATCCGCCCACCTGCTGCCGTACTTCTACATCGTCTACATGAGCATCCTGCTGGTGCACCGATGCGTGCGGGACGAGCACCGCTGCGGGAGCAAGTACGGCGCCGACTGGAAGCGCTACACGGACGCCGTGCCGCACCGACTCATCCCAGGCATCTTCTAGGCTGGCCGCAGGTTCTCGGACCAAAACTGCCAAAATGAAAAATAAAATAAATGACTCAATGGATACGTGAATAAAAACATGTAAAAAATAGAATTAAAAAATTTTATACAAAAAAATGACTTTCACTGGAAAAAAACAACAAAAAAAACATATATATATCCCTAAATAAATAAAAGTAAAAAATAAATACAAAAATAAATAAATAAGAACGCTCTGCTCTCACATGTATTTATTTCATGCTGCAGATGCTCTGTCTGGTCGAAATGTTATTCAAATGAGGGGGTGGTCCTAAGCGTGTCTTGGGTTGGGCTCCGGACTGTTACAAACTGCCTTTGAATGGTCGAGTTGATCGATATTTAATTCTATTTATATATTTTGCCATTTATTTTTATTTTATAAATCGCATTATTATTTAATTTAGGGATATATATATTGTTTTTATTTCTATTTCTTTTTTTGCATTTCATTTTTGAATGATATTTTTTATATCCGTTTTTTTTTTTTTTTTTTTTTACGTTGACAGTTTTGGTCCTTCATAGTAAGTTGGGCGCCCGCAGAATAATTTGCTATCAACAATGTCGTATCATTAAAAAAATGTCTGTCGTGTTGCAAATGGTTAGAACATTTGCGTTGCGCAAAACAATTTGCAAACGTGTTATTGTCTTTGATCACTTAACAAAGTGCATATACCTACGTATAGGATTGCGAAGGGTTCAAAAATTTCTGGATAATTTGCCAAACGTTTGAGGAAAATTTGAAAAGCCGGTTTGGGGATTTCTGGTATTGAAATGCTGAGTCACCTTCATTGTCCCGATTCACCACTTTCACACTACCTGTATGGTACCGATAAAAAATTTTTTTGTCTTGACGGAAATGTTGGACATCTGAGTGTGTTTTGATTGTGGGAAAGCGAAAGTAGTTTATACGTCACACCAGGCTCTGCATGAAAATTCGAATGTGGGAGGGGCTACTACAGCAGTAACCGGATTTCATTCCATTTTATTCCTTTTTTTTTTTTTACCGGATGGGAAAAATGTGCCCATGCCCCGACTTAAGGACTCTGGACCAAAAGTCTTGTCAACTTGCAACAAGTGATAACTTGTGATGATAAACTACAACATTCCAAGCTGCAGGACACCAAACGAGTTTGTTGAAATTTCCAAAGTGACACGCATATCTTGTTATAATCGCATTTTGCGGAGTTGCCATCTGTGGTTAAGTCCCGTTGAAAGTTTCTTGTACAACTTTTCTTCATTTCATCCCATCACATCAATTAAAAGTTGTTACGGTGTTTTTGCCCGACTTCTTTGCATCTGTGCTTGTTGTTAAGCCGACATGATTGAAAAGTCATTTGGGATCGCAAACGTCAAATTGAAGCCTGGAAATAGTTGAGGTTGTACAAAATACACAGAAATCCAAGTCGTTGGTTTTTGTTGTTGTTAATCTGGCAGGAAATTTGTCTTGACATTTAAAATGTTCTTCACTTTTGCCTTAGCCACAATATATTGAATGCAACATCATCTTTTTGTCACCATTCCGACGTATTCATTAATGTGTTCATCTAAAAATACACACAAAAAAAGTCATTCAAATGCAGGATCAATTAAAAAGTAAAAATGTGATGATGAAGCACAATTTTGCCAATTACGGGTCGGTTGTATGGACTTCCCCGCTAAAGCTGCCGCCCCCGCGACACGACCTCAAAAATAAGTAATATACATAAACACGTACATATATACACAATAAAAACTGAATGCAATGATGTGGAAGTGCCAAATGTTCATATTTGATTCAGAAGAGAGCAAAGAGAGCAGGTCAAAAGTTGAACGTGAGAAAATGTATCATTTGAAGTTGATTTTAAATTCCATGGTGTCAACAAATGTGCAAAATATTGTGACGAGGCCATTTTCAGCCGTGTGAGGCATCTCTTCTTCTTCTTCATACCACAGTCTGCAAACGTCGGGATCGAAGTTTCTAAAGTTTGGAAATAGGAACGCCGCCCCATTCTTGCCTCTCCAGCTGTTCAGCCGTCTTGGGCTTTTTTTTGTTGCACCTTCCTTCCCCTCGATGATGCGCCAGATGTGCTCTGGAAGTCAAAGACGGCGACTGCAGGCCGGACATTTCAATACCCGGACGGATCCATGATGTTGTCATTGGTGCTGCATGTGGTCGGCCTCGACCCTTTCACACACACAGAGATTGTTCCCGATCCTCGGAATCTTTGGAACAACTTTCTGATATTCCTCCGCCATCTTTCTGCGCAACATTGGAGGAATTGGCGATTCTCTCCCCGTCTTGGCTCCGAGAAGATCGTTGTATACGCCAATCGAGTTGCCGATGGACCTCGTTCGCGCCAACTGGTCTTCCAGCTGTTTTTTTTGTTATAAGTGGAATTGACTCTTATTGCTAACCTGTCACAACTTTTTTGAGATTTGTTGGCAACCATGACATTTACAATCAACATATTTTTCCCTTCAAATGATACATTGTCTCAGTTTAAACTTTTGACCTGTCATCGATATTGAAATTTGGCACTTCCACATCATTGCATTCCGTTTTTATTCACAATTTATATAATGTCCCAAATTACTGCAAATAAAGCAGCTTTTCTGTTGCTAAATATTAAATACAGCAACTAAAATCTCTGTTCCGATGTGTGTCATCAGTGGCAGCTGCGTACACACTTTAAACTATAGAAGACAATTTAAGAATTTTTTTTACTAGTTACCCTGAATTATTTTTGATTTGATAAGATGAGCAATTAACTGCTTTGGTAAAACGTCTCTGCTTCAAGCTGACATATTCCCTTGTGGGCGGTAGAGGGCAGCAACGGACAAGAAATCAAAGTCTGCAGCGGAACATTTGATTTAGTTGCCTGCAACTTTATTCAGCATGGAAGTAATGCAATAAAATAATAAATATGTATATGTATTTTAATACTAATCATTCTTAAGACTGCAAGTCCGAAATTATTTCTTTTACACCGTAGAACACATTAGGTATGCTACATAAAGTATTTAATTAATTAACAATAAAATAATAACACTGAAAAATAATGGCCCATTTGACAATTTCACTGTTGAGTGGTTAATTAAGAATGTTAAAATGTTACTTACAATATACGCTACAGTTACGTAAACAAGCATGCGACAGTAAAAGAACATTATTACTAGTCATGGTTGTTCTTTTATCACCTGCATGCGAACTTGAGGTTTTAGCTCAACAAACGGATTATTTGCATTTGCATGATTTCCTATGGGGCAAAATTGTCTCCAAATCCAAATAAATACGATGCACACTGGATTGTGTTCGACCTTGCAGCGTCTGGGTTGTAAATCACTTGTGATAATAAACTGTCAATAAGGCCTCGCGTCTTTGTTGCGGTATTGATTGACGATTATGATACACGGACGTGAACTGCTCTTAATTCTCTTATCAGGTTAATGGATTCCCAAAACATCCATGACAGGCAGGAAGTGTGGCTCGAGGTCTGCCAAGATAAACGACCTCGCTGAACCAGACGCAATTAGGAATTCGCAGGTCTGGATTTGACAGGCGCTCACCGTCAGGGACGACGACAGCGGGAGGGAAGCAACATAGCGAAAAAAAAAAAAAAAAAGTGCATTGGTGTCTTGACATACTTGAATAGATTAAAAATGACAACATGATACCAATACGATTGTTTGTTAGCAGTAAGCTGAGCGGACTTTCCTAAGCCAAAACTATGAGCTGGTTTTAAATTGGCGATGAGCAACCAAGTCACTCGACGCGAAACTTTAACTAAATGGTGGAGGGAACTTGCAGGAGGGAAACGCGCAACGGAAAATACAATGGCCTGGCCTGATTTCCCCAGGGGGGGCAAATTATTTTTTATGGCTTAATTTTTGCAGGGTGAGAACGGAGTGGGAGGAGCCGGGGCACCTGAGACGGCGGAAAGTACATGATTTGTCAGCAAAAAAAAAAAAAAAAAAAAAAGCAGCTCCAAACATTTGCAGATCACGTCGAAAACCATTCCGGGCATGATTGGACCAAGAAACTCCAAACCCACGAGAATTGAGCGTTTGGGTTTTGTGCATATGGTGTCTTTAAAAAAAAGAGATCTGCAGTTTAAAGAGCTTTTCTTTGACCTTTGACCCGTGGCCTGCTAATGGACTGTCGAAAGCCACTTTGACCATCAGACTAAACAAAGAGAGCCTCCACCAGTGTGAAGCGGCGAGGTCAGAGTTCACCGTATCGATAACCGAAAACGTCGTTGGAGGTGAGACGCCTGCGACGTGTCGACTCATCAGCGCCTTGAACTTTGCCACCTTTGAACCATGGCGGCCATGTTTAGCCTGAAAGAAGATGACAGGACAGCCCGGGTGGTGGAAAACCTCAAAGGTCAACCGCAATACTTTAACCGGACTTTCAAAATAAGCGGATTTTGTGAGAAGCTAACATCTTCACAGTTGACCGTCAAAGCCCAATCAAGTGCTTTGTTTACTATCGTGAGCGTAGCGCCATAAAGTCACAAACAGATGGACTCGAACAACCATCACAGAAGATCCCAATGAAAGTCAGTTGTTCGCAAAAGCTGCCGGTAGAGAATTCTATCGAGTCAACGATAAAATAAATGAAACGAGGAAGCAGAAATCGAGCACTACGCTAGCAAAAACATCATTTACATGACCGATTAACATAACACGCACATAAGCACACAAGTGCCTTGCATGCATGGCAGCAAGGTCGGGAGATCGGGTCCAGAAAGTAAAAACCCTGAAAGTGACTGGCTTTAGCCGCAGGTGCTTCTATTCAACAGGTGGAAAGGAGCTCGTTTACTTGCCAGGTGAGCACAAGCGCGTGCGACGCTCACAAAAAAGGTGGACTCAAAAGATCCAAATGAAAGTCATTTGCTCACAGAAAGCGATCAAACTGTGAATCAATCGCAATGAATGAAAAGCAGGAAGTAGCAGCCAACAAAAATACAATTTGTAAGGCTTTTTGTTCAGACATCAACAACGAGCTAAAGTAGCGCTAAAGTAGCGCTAAAGTAGCGCTAAAGTAGCGCTAAAGTAGCGCTAAAGTAGCGGAACTTCAGAAGCAACAGATGATGCGCCTCTTGCTAACAAATGACAAGTTGTATGCTAACTAATGAGGCGGGAGCTCGTGGAAGAAGCTAACGTAGCGGACCACATCTTTAGCCGTAAAAGCAGCTCCAAACCTTTGAGGGGAAATTGTACAACTTGGGGAGCGTTTTCTACTTGAAAGCACAGCGAGGTCAGTGAGGTCGGATTTATTAGGTTGTTATCTTCCAAAGTTTGACTTGTAAGCTAAATTAATACAAGTTTAGCAGCAGCTGGGGGGAGGGGATTAAGAAGTCAAAGCCGCAAATCCTGCTCTGATGAGGTAAAAGTGAAGTCGCGGCAACAAAAAAAAAAAAAAAAAAAAAAAGGTCACGGCTCGGCAGAGCAAGCAGTAGCGAGCGCTAACACGCCAAATTAGCCTCCTCACATCTGCCGCCTTGTTACTTCCACCGATTGGAAAGTAGTTCAAGTACAAATGCTTTGTTACTCATCTGAAGTCGATTTTGCAGGTATCTGTACTTTACTCGAGTATGTCGTTTTCAGATGACTTGTTACTTTGACTCCCTTGAAAACAGATATCTGTACATTTCACCAAGCACGGAAGTTCAAAACGGCAAAATATCATTGACAGCAAAAACTGTACTTTGGACCAGGGGCGTGCATGGTGTGTGCGTGTGTGCGTGTAGGGCGGCACGCACTGTGTGAGTACTTTTTCCGCCTCTGTAAATAACGCCGTGTCAGAGCAAGAGCAGGGATTCCACTCGCGCGGGCTTGTACGGGCTCGCGACAAGCCGGTGCATAAACACGCCGGCCAAAAAGGACAGCTGGTCCGGCCCACAGAGAGGGGGATTCCATCCACGTGTTTGGTTGCCACGGCGATGACCGATGGAAATCCGTCGACCAAAACTGCCGGTGCGGATATTCGAAGCTCGCCGGGCCGCACCCCGCCAAAGTATGCCGGCTACAGCTGGCGACCTGTGACGGATGTCGCACGGAATGAGTGGAAAGATTGGGACACGTTTTGGTTATCTTTTCTGAATATTTGGGGGTATTTGTCTAACATTTGTGTATTTTTTACTCATATTGTTATATCTTTTAATTACGTTATTTTTAGTAGTCATGTTTTGCCAATACTTGTGCATATTTTATCATTTTTTCAAACATTAAAAAATATATATTTTCCATTATTGTGTCATAATTTCAGTTTCATAACTCAATCATCCGCAGCCATTTTTACTGAAGCAACCCCCTTCGCTCCTGGCTGTTTTACTGGATTTGGACAGATTTTGCAAGGCCCACACAATGTTGTGTTCATTTCACATCAAAACATGGAACCTACCAAATGAAAGATGAGAGTCTCTTCTTTCAGCAGGCAATATATATATATATTTTTTTTTCTGTTTTGCAGCAATTAGCATTAGAATATAGCTAAGTTTCATCATTATTCGCAAACCTGTGAAAACACTGGGTAAAAGAGGGTTTTTTTGCAACATGGCCCTGATTGATCTCTTATACTCTGCTGCCACCTGCTGGTCGTTTTTGTAATAACTACCATTGCTTTAACCGTTCTCTTCTATTCACAGGCTGCATCCAAGCTCTAGCATTAAAAACTTTTAAATTAAAAATAGAACGTATTTATATGTTTTTGGGAGCAAATGAGATAAATACGCTTCTAATATTTTTTGGGGTGTTTAAAAACATGAAACCTCTTAGCTATGCTGACTAATGACAATTGCAGCCGCTCTAATTGCCTTGCCTCCAATAAATCACACCAACATCAGCGCTAATCGCCGTTGCCGCAGTTAATCACGGTGACCACCGTCTTGCGTTTGCTGTCCAGTCAGCATTAGACTCCCACGTGTCCCATAATGCTTTGCTTCACACATCAACTTCCGTGCGTCACGTGACCTTTCCACCTCGTCCAGGAATAAATAGCTAACACATGTTAGCATTTGGGAAGGAGCCCGGCATACATGGGAGATGATGATGATGAGATGATGATGATGATGAAGATGGTGATGACAGGTCTGCAGGAGAGGCTCCAAACTTGTCGGCCGCTCCCGTCCACGCCCCACGACTCCCCGCCGCCCCGCGGGAACGACGTCCGCCTCAATTTGAGCTCCATTTCTCTCAGTCTCAACAGAAAATATGTGCTTGCTTTCAAACGGAATTTTGGTCCATTTAAGGCTTTTTAGTAGTGCGTTAGCATTAAGCTAACGCCATTCACCAGACAAAAGTTGTGTGGTTTTTGGTTGAATACACGATGTGTCATTTTCTTTCAACTTGTAAAGGGAACAAAAAACTTGAAACCTCTCTTTGCAAAAAATTCTCCACTCGGCAAAGAACTGCCGCTCGTTGTAAAGTTCATGAATTTTCCCTCATGACTCCAGACATAAAAATTGTCGAATCTCGGACAACTGCATTTGAACATTTAAGATGCTATCGCAGTCCCAAAAGGTTGTCAGAACGCTGAACTCGCAGGATGACGTTGCGAAAACTCCAACAAGTGACTTACTAAATTGATGATCCACCCTGCTGTATGTTCACACCCAAATATGGACATCGGGTCCAAGCTATCCAGTCACCGATCTGGTGCAGATCAGGTCACTTCCACTCCCACGTCCTCCATCACAAGATAAAAACAACTGGCCGGCTCAGCGGCTTTCAACTCAGCGCGATTGACATTGTACACTAAAACAAAAGAGTATAAAATGTCATAAAAGCAACGCCGCACACATCAATGACTGAGAACGAGAGCAGGTCAACGCCAAAGGTTCCGTGCGAAAGTGGTCGAAGTCCAGTCAGCGTCAAATCTGTCAGTTCATGCAAGATGAAAACATGCTAATGCACTTGCAATGATGGACTGCCACATTTTCTCTGTTCGTTTTTGCATAGAAACGGGAAGTCGGCCATTACTGTAGTCGGTACAGTATTTTAATTCCTATTGTGCTTGTGAAGTAACAATTAAGCAGATGAATCCGTCCATTTTCAGCCGTCTCGGGATGCTGCCATTTTGTCTGCTGTCGACAGGAATTGACTCCAAAGTAGCTTTGGGCTCGCGTTGCGCACGTCACATGACCAAAACCAGAAAACAATTGACTGACATTGTTAGGCAGCCCTGTATTTATATTTTTATTTCATTCTTTGGTGTTTGAATTGGAATATTAATTTTAAGTCAGTACATTGATTTAAAAAAATGCATTCTTGCTCTAGCTTAAAACACGGCCCCGCAACGTCCATTCGATTTTGTGCCGGAGGGTCACATTATGGTATATTTTTGGCTTTTATTGATTGCTATGTGCATTTAAAAACTAATTTGTGAAATTACATTACAGGCGAGGAATTCTGTGTTATTTAGAGACCACGTTTGCAGGTTCCCCAAGAAAAACTTGCAACAAATCGGTGAAAATCGGCTAAAAAGGCTTCAGCTAATGATGCAGAACTTATGGAGGTTATTTTGGAGAAAGATTTACTTTAACTTGGTTACTCAAAATGACACCACGTGACATGCAAACACTTTAGCCAGCGCGCGTCACTGTGGTTGATTGTTTCGCACGTACAATCTCTCTTTTGTTCACAAGTGACAAACATGGCAGCGACCACGTGGACGCTGACATAGCAGTCAATTCCTTTACTTCCAAATATATTGACCTAAACGTATCCTATCACATACAAGAGCCAACAACAATATAACAAAAACAACAAGTAGCAACGTGAACATCCCAAAACAAAAATCTCCCTGTGAGACATTTTGATTTGATCACCACGTATTGTTGTCTTATGACTTATAACATTTCCAATGGCTTGCAATTTGCTTTATGTACACCCCAACAAGCATGCCAACATCTTTTTTAGCCAGCATGAGAATGCTAAATCATTCTTGGAGTGCACGCAGGATAAAGAAAGCATGAAAGGAGCGCAGCAAAAAGTGATGCAGGGTTGGTGAAGATTGTTAACAACCCCAATTGGAAAGAACAGCTGTCATCTTACCTTCAGCTCTTGTCCAGCACACGTTTGCCTTGATGTTACTTAGCTTGAGATTGTGATGATTTAAACAGCCTTATGCGTAATTGGAGGTTTTATTTCCGTCTTTTGTCACTTGTCAATCAAATCGCGTACTTGCACACGAAGCAAATTTCACCGCGCGTTTGACAGCGGACATTTTGAATTCGACTCACTCGACCAATGAAAAACGGTGTTGTAAGTCATGTGGTCGGCTCTCGACCAATCAAAGTCAACATGCCTTGTAGCGGCTTTTGCATTGGTCGGGGAAGGTATCACATGATCTGGATGCCTAAAATGTATGTTAATTATATTTGAATTGAATAAACGGTTAGGTATTGTAATAAAACATCAACAAATATTTAACATTTGAAGGGCTTTTTTTCCCACAGTGATGCCAGAAATATTTATTTTATTTTATTTTATTTTCCCATTAGTGTTAGTGAGAGGTTTAAAAATGTTTTTAATGCACTTATGCTGCACTTAAAAAATATATTTTAAAAACGTATTTTGCACTTCCTACTTCCTGTAAAATAAATAAATAAATAACGTCCTACTTCCTGTCTGGCCGCTGTGAAGCTTCTCTTGTCATGCTGAGGAAGGAACACGTTTGTTTATTTTCATCAGGAAATGTGTTGTGCATGTGTGTGTTCACAAGACGCCAGTTATGAACCTTCAATCTCCACTTTGTGTTTTCGCTACTTCAGCAAAAGATGTCAGGGTAGAATCATGGACTGATTCACGAAAACATGAATGAAGGGCGTAGCAAAAGTTGGCATTCTAACAAAAAGGTCACAGGAAACGGTACGTGTCAAGAGAAAAAGCGAGCGCACACACGTAGGCCTACTCGGAGTTCACACGGGTTCCGCACAGCTGGCAGGACGCGTGTGCATGTGTGTGTGTGTGTGTTTGTGGTAGGAGGCACATTGAATGATTGCCGATGGACCCGACTCACGAGTCCATCCGTCAGCATCCTCCGCCTCCTCCCTGGCCCCTCCCACTTTCAGAGCCCTCCGCATGCCCCCATGAGCGCACCTGATAGGCCATTTAATCTAAATCTGGTTTTTTTTCCCCCCATTCCTTCGCCCGTCTCTATCTTGACTAACATCTGCCCCTCTGGTTAAGCAGTCACTTAGTCGATTTTTGTCGTTGTTTTTTTTCTGTAGGCCACAACTCACGTCCAGGCGCTCACACACAAAGTCCTGTTGTCACTCACGAGGCCACCATTCTTAAAGGTATGCCTCTAACAATTGAATAAGACACCACACACACACTCGTAATTACTCTTCACAAAACCGTTTTATTTCATTACATGTTGTACATTTCCGTGCTGTTTTCTTGATTAAAATCCCGTTTAAAAATAATGTGGTGCGCTTGCAGGGCGGAGATTTATTCCATGAAGCCGCGGCCCATTGGGCGGAATGCTAATGGCTTCTCACGTTTACTAGCTACAATAGACACGCATCTGTGTGTGGGTGTGGGTGTGCGTGTGCGTGTGCGTGTGCGTGTGTGTGTGTGCGTGCAGGAAGCCCAGCGGTCAGTCCATTAGCCTGATGGAGTTTCTATTAAATTAGAAAGTCTCTCTGTCTCTCTCTCTCTCTCTCTCTCTCTCTCTCGCCCCCCAATCACATTAGTGGTCTTATCTCATTTGCTGAGGCTGTGCAGGCAGAGGGGAGTGCGGGGGGGGGGGGGGGGGGGTCCATGTTGCCTACAGAAGGAAGGACGAGGCCTCATAAATATAGAGGTTAATTGATAGCAATTGACAGTTTACAAAGCACGTGCGTGTGCACATGTGTTTGTGTGTATGTGTGTGTGTATTTTGCACTGTGTATGTTTATTGTGTCATTGCACTAATTCAAGTTCATAGCAGAAGTCAATGACACCTTGAAATAAGGACAAATGCATACAATGTATATGAACAAATCTATCTCACAGGCCATTTCATTAGGGACACAATCCAATGTATTCCTTTGCCATTATTTTCATTCATTTATTTCCCCTCCCCCCTACTAGTATTATTTGGTAATTGCACATCCACAACAGTAGGTGGCAGTGGCACTCATTCATTTTTATCTTTTTCAGGCAAATTAATGCACTTTTCTGTTACAGACTAAAAAGTTATTCTTTGTTGCAAGTCAATCTATAATTATTTTTTCTTTCTTGTTAATAAGGATACGATGTTATGCAGAAGTGTGCTTATGAGCATTTAAGAGACAAAATTGGTTTCTTCTTCCTAAGCATTGATTGAACCCAAAAAGTTGGGTCGAAAGAATAACCCACAGAAGTCAAATCCGATTTTTTGTTTTGTTTTGTACAAAACAACCCAATTTACATGTTACAAGTGAAATACACATATCAAATAAAATGCCGGTGTCGCGCAGTCCCTAAACGCAACTCGTCCAGGGATGGGACCTTCAGTGGCCGGGAATCGAACCCACATCGTCTGCGTGAACGGCGGCGTTATTGGGCAACAACAACAACAAGATCGAGCCGTAAAAGAAAAAAGTCGGACACACGGAGACATGCGGACAACCTGAGACAACTTGCGCATGGAACGTATTTTTTACAAGTGTGTTGTGTTGTGTGCGTGTGTGCGTGTGTACACGCCCTTAACAAACTTTAAATGAGGGTCTACATCATCAGCAACAATTCTAATAATGACTGCCTTGGACACAGACGCGCTAATGCTCTGGTGGCGTCGTTCTTGTCAATTTGAGTGTGTGTGCGTGTTGCATACTTCTTAAATTGTCCCAAGGTGACACTCAGTCTCGTCCCACAGTCAACCCGTCGAGGTCATTAAATACGTTGGTCATATTCCTCGCGATAATTGCGAGTTGTGTGAGCAAACACGCATTTGTGACTTCAAGGATCACATTCAGCGCGAAAGCGGTTACAGGACAGGAAGTGACATCATCCATCAGCGTTCTTGTGATTGGTTCATGTTTAATCCTAACCTTGGTTAATTTTGGCCTTTAGTTGTCTACAGTGTGTGTGTGTGGACATACACTCCTTTTCACACTGTTAAAAATAAGAATAAAAAAAACAACAGTATTTTGGGGTTAAATGGCCTCCGCTTAAAAAAAAAGAACACGATAACACACGGGGAAAAAATAGACCAATTTATTCTCATAAATATTAAGCCTTTAATCTTGGCAATGTATAAGTTAATTCTCATAAAATGATGACTTTAATGTAACACTTTAACGCCTACACTGCCATAAACATCAGGTTGCGTGTCCCTCATGCTGGTTTATGCAAATGAGGCGTCTATTCTCTCTCGCGTCGACTAATTATGTCTGATCGACGCATCGCCGACGCCGCTCAGTTCACCGCGAGGCCAACAAGCCAACGAGCGTATTGACTTTCATATCGTCGGGATGTGTGTGCGCGCGCGCGCGCCTTTAAGATGATTGATGGAATTCCCGAGTGGTAAGCGAGGAAAGAGAGTCAAGTGAGATTGCGCTTTCGTTCAGCATCGACGCAGCTAAACGCGCGCGCGTGTGCGTGTACATTTGCAGTCGGCCTAATAATGTTGCAGCCTCACAATCGGATTCACGTTGAACCCCAACGAATTCGCACAACAGGAAGTTGATGTGTTTACAATGACTGAACTTCCTCTTCATTTGTTTATTTATTTATTTATTTACATGATGAGTCGCTTGAATGTGGTCCGAGCCAAGTGGTAGCTTTCTATCAGATTTGCCATCAGTCAGAGTTCACCGTTAGCCACATTCCAATTAACTCATTCACTGCCTTTTTTTTTTTTACTCAGATGTACTAAAACTTGACAAAAATATCCCCAAAATACTAAATTACCAAACATGTATTTAAATGTGCACTAAATGATGCTAAATTTTACCAAGACGTACTAATGTGTAGTTAATTGGACAGTAGTGGACAAAAATCTTCTAAAATGTAGTAAATTGTACTCAAAGGCACTAAAATGAAACTCAAATATATTAAAGTGCTATAATTTGTACAAATTACAAAAAAAGTTGACCAAAAAAGTACTAAAACGCATCAAATAATGTGTATGAGATTTAAAAATATAGATTTAAAAAATAAAGATGAAATTCAAACTCGGAAAATAAAATCAAAACTCGAACGGCACAGATCTCCTTCCATGAGGCTCCTCCCCTATTTGGAATTGCGTCGTTAAAAAGAAACAAATCCAAAGAGAAAGCAAAGTTACTCACAGGTGGCCTGCATCAGCCACCGTAGTCTTGGCTCTATTGGACAACAGTGACCCTCACCTCAGTGATGGCTCAAAGGTCAAAGGGCAACATGGTGATGGATGTGCGATGAAGGAGGGCGAGGACCCCAGGGAGGTCCTGGTGATTCGAGGAAAGACAAAGAAAACGTGACTTCACCGGAAGCGGAGAGTCACACGCGTCACACTTCTTGACAAGCAGAGTCGGGAAACAATCAGCACACACACACGCACGCATGCTCAGGTTTTACGCACACACGCTCAGGTGTTTGCCAAACAGGGTGTGCGTTTCCTCTGGTGCGGTTCCGGCCTTTTAAAGCCAAGGTGAGGACGCCGAAACGGGCCGGCGAGATGGCGGGAAGTGGCAGGAAGTGGCAGGAAGTACGGAGACTCAAAGGGTGGAAAGTGACATCATCTCCTTCCCAACGCCTTGGAAGCGTGCGTGAGTTAAGTTGTGCAACAGAAAAATGCGACTACCGTAATGTCTCCAAAAGTGGCGCAAATCGAACTGACCATAAATCCTCCAAAAGGATCAACAAAAACAACTGGCGCAGAGTTAAGCAGCTTAAAATAAGCTTCCATTGCTATCTGCGAAAATGTAACATTTGCCAAGATTTTCTTGGACACACAGGTCAGAAATTCCCCATCGTATTGAACGCATCGTTGGGTGAATGCATCATCCCGTCAGATGGTTTCATGTTCATCATCACAGCTGCACGCCACGAATAGACAAAGAGCAGACAAAGTGTCCGATAAATAATAGCCCGGGAAGGTCCTCATGGGTGTGTGCGTGCGCGTGCGTCTGCATTCCACAGGCCAATGATGAAGACACAGCAGTCAACGTCTGAAACGAAGACATTCCAAGTCGCAACAAGCCTCGTGTCTGTGACCCGCAACATCAACGGCCCAAAATGACCCCAGCGACCTCAAGCGTCTCCATCCAAGTTCAATTCTGCTCTTCATTTCCTGTTCCAAAAGAAGACCTCAAAAATGTCAACGTTGGACGCAATTGGACGCAATGTTACTAAACTCGACCCGCGAAATTGCCATAAAATTGGACTCATTTGCAATCAAGTGTACAAAAATGTATAAAATATTTGAAAATGTCATCACAAATGTGCACAATTGTACTAAAATGAAAAGCAATGTATTCATGTTATGCTAAAATTTGATTAGATCTTTATTTATCTTGAACAAGTACAAAAAATAAATAAAAAGAAACAGTAGATTCCCACTATTTCCGTGAAAAGAGAAAATCCGCCCGCTGATAATCACTCAATATACGTTTTACAAGAAAAATGTGGGGGGGGGAAATATACATTATAAAAATATTGAGGGGGAAAATTCTGGAAAACATGAGTATGTATGCAAATCTACAGAATTGGATTGTAAATGGTATCAAAATGTATAAAACTGTACCAAAAGAACTCAAATGGGCTCATATAAAAGGCTTTATAACATTTTACAAAATTGGTTTTCCCTCAGCCTTCTTTTTTTTATCTTTTTTCTCCATTCGGTCTCCTTCTTTTGGTCTTTTTTTTTTTAAGCTGCTCTTTTTTTCAATTTCTTTTTTAAAGCTGCTGAATGCAGACAATTCTATTTCGAATCACTACTGCCACCTGTGGCCGAAAAATGAAACTGCACACACCCTTCATGTACACGATGCACACATGACGTCGCATCCGCAGACAGAGGGCGGGAACTTCGCACCTGAATCCAGCCTGAAATCTGAAATCCGGAGCATCCATTGTGAACAACGATGGTGTTAATGGACTCGTTTGAAGATGTTTGAGTCATAATTGGTCAAATTGGGAAAAGCCATTTTAATATGTCTTCTTTTTTATTTTTATTTTTTTTTATTTTTTATTATTATTATTTTTTTTAATATGTCTTCTGATTGTTAAGTGAACTTTGTTGCTTACAATGATCCTAAATTTGATCATTCCATCTCCATTGTGCTCAAATTGTACTGCAATGTACGATAATGAAGTAAAATTGTACTTTAAATAACATCTTTGTTTTTACTCTGAGCTGAAACTAAACAACACAAAAACGGGGATGTTCTATACAAAGAATAAATCAACTATAAATCAACATTGGCCACGTTAAGCACACCTTTTTGTGCTGAGATGTCTCGTTTCCTCACATGCACGCACGACCCGAGCACCGGGGGGGCCTGCCGCCCACCTTGCGGCCCGCGAAGGAAGCCTCTCGCCCGGATCCAGATGTCCCCGCCTCCTCTCCAGATGACGGCGTGTACGTTGTATTGGACCCAAACATTCGCTGCACCTGCACGGGTCGAAGTAGAACCAGTAAAAAAAAGTCCCGGATGGTTGTGGTTTCAGAAGCAAAACAAAAAAGTGATATTGCCAACCAGTGGCATGGCATGCACATTACACTTGTCGTGGAAACATCCATTTTGAAAAATGAAGTTACAACATTTGATATTTTTGTTTAAAACATTTTTCATACATTCTTTTACTAAATTTTTTCAAAATGAAGCTTCGAATATGTTAAATATATGTTTTTAAATGAGTCCAATTTTTAATGAATTAAAAAAGTGACTATGTAACGAATTCATAAAATGAACTAAAAAAAGAATGCATTAAAAATAAGTAAATATTTAATACATTGTAAAACAAAAGCCAAAACTTAAATGTTTATAAAATTAAGTTTTAAAAAAAAGCGATACAAATAGCAAAATAATTAATAAATAAGACATAATAATAATTAAGAAAATATACATTTCAAAAAATACAATAACAATTTATTTAGAATAAAAAAAATACATTTTGCAAATTTTTGTATGAGTTTCTTTTGGAAAATGAAAAAAAAAATGTCATCCTAAACATACATGAATTATGGTCCAAGTGTGTTTTTATTTTTACTGTAAGGCATTTAGATCAAAAGTAAAGAGAAGTCAAATTATTTATAAATTGGTCTTGTTTTAGTTTCTTGATGGTCTTACGCGCGCGCACACGCACACGCACACAAATTCACCATGTGTGCCTGTGATGTTGTCCTCATTATCTTTACTGCATTCCATAAATTTATGAGCTGTCTCAACATTTGTTGTTGTTGATGACAGGTTGCAATGAGACAGGTGGAATGTGTGTGCGTGTGTGTGCGTGTGTGTGTGTGTGTGTGTGTGTGTTTTATGGGTCACAGGTGGATCAGCGAGCCTTAATGAAAACCAGACATGCCTTCACATGTCAACAATTAGAAGACAGAACAAACAACATTTAAAATGAAACAAAGATCAATTCTCTTAATAAGAGATCTTCAAGTGCGATGGCCGCACTTTGACCTTGGGAGAGGTCACATCGACTTCCATCATTTCCTTTCGGAAAAAATCCAAACGGGAGCATCCTGGAACAGATTGAGTGTGTCCTGCTGCGCACGTGCGTACGTGCACGCACACACACTGGCTTATTGATCCACTTGTTTGACTTTCAGTGTGTGTGTTAATGATTGACTTCCTGTTTGGCGTTGTGGTCGCTGGCATTTCGTTGTCAACGAGCATGACATTGACTGTGACGTCATCCTTTCATCTTCTCAATCGCTTGCTCTCATGAGGATCACTTTTGGATGAGGTGGTTGGTGCCTGTCCCAGTTGACTTTGGGTAAAACTGTGGATTGGTCGCCAGCCAATCACAGGCCACGTTTTTTAAAAACAACGAGTGCCGTATTAAATGAATGGATTTGGGGGTCTTGGCTGCTCAGACGACAATAAGTCAACAATGAGGGACAGACAATGCTGCAGTTGTTTGCCTTCAAGATGAACTCATAGCAATAAAATGGACCAAAGACAACCACATTTGAAAAAATTGCACTACATACGTATTACAAATAATTGTATTATTACGCACGGATGTCGATTTGGGTATGTTTACATTTCTGTTTGGTGTTTAAGATTTGATTTGATTTGGACTACTGTCAACTATTTTGGGAAACAACATTACAGAGAGCAGAGAGAGAGAAAAAAAAAAAGATCTGCCACTGTGGACAATGTCCTTCCTGTCAATGCGGTCTCGCTGTTTTGCCTGCTTTGTGTCTTCCAGGCTTTAAGTGCTGATTCAGCTTCCTCTCGGTGGCACACAAGGCCCTGGCGTCCCGTGTGAGACAGGAAGTCAGGCCCTATGGAGCGTGACCTCAGCGCAGGAAGTTGGACCAGGTCCGGGGGGGGGGGGGGGGAGTAGGTGGGGGGGTGGGGTGGGTTGTCGGCTTGATGTAATGTAAGAAATCAAAATCAAAGTGCTTAAAACTGACAAATATAATGACAGTGAGATTGAGTCCCAAATGTGCCAATTCAGCACTAAATTGCACAAATGTCAAATATGCCATAAAAGGGACTAGAATTGATTGATTTGTACAATACGATGGGACTTCATTGCAATCAAGTGTACTAAATTGTGGTATGTTTTACACAAGTGTACTAAAACAAATGAAATTACCCTCAAATGTAGTCAATAGCACTAAATTGTACACGTGTGCTAAAATGCACTAAAACTGAACTAAATTGTTCTGAAATGTACAACACTTTGTGCTCAAATGATATAAGCTGTTTAAACGAGACTATCTTGTGCAATCAAATGTGAAGTAAAAAGTTACTATTATTTACCAAAATGTACAGAAATATAGTGAAATATGTACTCAAATAGCGGCGGCAAATGCTGGTCCAGAAAGTAAAACCCCTGCCACAGTTTGGCTTCAGCTCCAGGTGCTAGCTAGCTAGCTAGCTAGCTAGCTAGCGAGCTCCCATGGTGCTCGTTTACCTGCTAGGGCGCTAGCTAGCTAGTTAGCATCGATGGCTAAAGCCAAACTGTGGCAGGGGTTTTACTTTCTGGACCTGGAATTGCCAATCTACTGAATTGTAATAAATTGTTCGGAAATGTAAAAAAAGTTGAATGTAGATACAACTGAATTTTTGGGCATTTCGACACAAAAACGTTGTCCCTGTAATGTTTTGCGCGTGATTCTCACAAGCATGACTCAAAAACCTCTGAAGAGTGTTTTTTGTTTTTATTATCGTGTACATGTCCAGCATGAATTTGTTAAAACACTCAACTAGAGGTGAACATCACACACAACACTAATGTATAAAATCTTCAAAACAATTAATCAACTAATTGGAATGTTATTAACATACACACACAAAAACCAAATAAGACACAGACGATTGAATCGGGTCCCGGCGGTCACAAGAGGTGAGATGCTGACAACCATCGAGGATCTCCTGAGCGGGCGGCTAGCATAATGCGTCCCCCCCCCCCCCCCCAAAAAAAGTTGCGCCAACCATTTTGCTCGGAGGACAGCTGCGTTCAACACAGTGCGGTCGCGGGACGATTTCAGGACCTGGGACTGAACCAGGAAGTGGTTTTGATGTTGGCGTTACGGCGGAATTTGTTCTCGTGGCTTTCCGGCATTGACAGTCACAATCACGCCATCACAAGCAGCCTGCTAATCGCTAATCATAAGGACTCAAATTCCAGATCAAACGCACACACGCTTGCGGCGAGATCTCTTTTTTGCTGAGGCAGAAATTTGTGGGACATCTTTGTAATAACCAAGCAGCACTGTTGGGTTCAGTTTGCTGCGGTTCCAGAGGGATTTTAGTCCTGATTTCTATTCTGTGGCAGTTGTGAAGTATGATTTAGATGATTTAGATGTCACACCAGACACACGAAGCAAACCAAACAAGACTCAATCTTGTAACAAAAAGATGATCGGACGTCACGTTTCCACGTAGCGGTTTGGTTGGGTTCGATTTGGTTTCAATGGTGCGAATGATATCTTGCCTGATGGGCGTACCTTGGCGGACCAAAATGTCCCGCCTGGTGGAAATGAGAGGAAATCACAGTGCGACTGTGCAAAAAGCAAGTTTGGATTTTCTGTTCAGGGTTTGGCGAATCCATTTTTGCGAGATGTGTGATTCTTACAAGGCTTTTTTTTTGGGGGGGTTCCCATCAAGCCGCACAGTTGAGTTCAGTTCGGTATGGTTTCAGTGGTGCGCCATGTTTGAATTACTTCCTGTTATGATGGGTGAAAACGCAAGCCGGGATCAGGGTCTACCCGACTCAAACCGTGCTAAACTAAACCGTACTGCTTAGTGGACTACGCGCGGTTGCGCAACCTTGCGGGACAGCCCGAAGGGTTCCGTTATGGCTAAAACACAACCATTTTTGATGGATCTTGGACTCAGTGATTCGCTACGACAAATGACACCCTGCCTTACTGCTATGCTACGATGTCATGCTAACACATCCCACAGTGCTAGCACAAGCCTGATCTGGATGCACCAGACCCAAAGCCGCATTCTGCCAATCCAAACTGAACCACGAGGTGGACCTGGGACTAGATTTCGAGTGTATTTGCGCTATGACTGGCAAAGCGGAGACAGCTGAACGAGCATTCCAGTCAGATGGATTTCAGTTCGCTATACGGGACAAGTAGATCAAGGTCACCTGGCAGACTTTGCTGAGTCACTCTGCTCATCTGGCGTCGACTGATCATGTCTGGAGGTGAAAAGCAGGAAAGAAGAGACGCTGGGGCGGGAGGACGGGGGTCTGCTTTTAGCGCTGATTAGCTGCCACTGGGCGGGGGCGCCCCCCCCCCCCCCCAGCGTTGAAGACGGACAGATGACACCGTTTCTCGGCAACCGTCATTGACTGCTTCCTGCCAACGCAGCAACGTGTCCTGTTAGCGCTCCGACTGCTAGCATCTCTCATGTATGTGATAATACGGCACAAGCATATCAGAGCTTTTAATTGGCCAAAAGAAAAGGTAGGGAGGAATAATTGTTTTTTTCTTTTGTCAACACACCGATCCCGGATGATCCGGGGACGTTAGCTTGAGAAGCTAATAAGCAGGGGGTCGAGCGGGGGGGTCGTCCGTCAGTGCTCATACTGAAGCCTTTCAAGTTGGTAAACACAAAAAGTGTTTCCACTGAAAGCTCAGGTTTCCTCCGCAGCCAGCTGCTGCTTGGCTACACGGGGGAATTTGGGTCATGTGGCGCGTTGCCAGTTTGCCCCCCCCCCCCCCCCCCCCCTTTCCCACTAGCCTCCTTGCCTGAGATCTACAAACTGTGTTTGCCCCCCCTTCCTTCTTTCCTTGTCTCAAAAGGCAGGAAATTTGTTCTCTCCATGCATGTGTAACCTGAGCTGCTAAGCTAAGTTAAGCTAAGCTAAGCCACTCCGATCAAACTTCCCCCATTGAAGTTATGTTCTATGTTAGCGTGTAGCTTCACGTGGAACTGAAACACACACACACACACACACATCGTAAGGTGGTCATTCTGTCAGTACAAAAGTGCTAACGAGCACCGTTCTGCTGCACCTTTCGTACCTGTAGTGGCAATGAACGACCACTTGTGGTGAGTGCTAACGCTAACTACGCTGATAGCATGGCAAGAGGAAGCGCTAAGAAGACTCACAAGAGTTTGGATTTTGAACTTCCAGAAAATTTTGGCAAAGCAGTAATTCCACAAGTGAGTTTTACTTTTTCTTTTGGCAACAATTAATTAACAGGGACGGCAATGGGATAAAACGCGACGACAACAACGCAACCCGAAACGGAACCGCATCAGTTATGTTTTTGACATGAATTCAATTTAGATGACTTTCTATGATTCAAAATCAGAACACATTTGATGGATCTCACAATGAAATGTGACCAACTTTACAGATACCAAAAGTTCAAATATATAAATAACCAAAACCGACCTCTTAAAATCCAAATTCCTGCTTTGAACCAAAATGGCTGACTTCCTGTGTCTTTTCAGACCTTCATGCCTACCAAATTTGACGTTCCAAGTGGAACTGGTTTCAGGGGAGGATTGTTGAAAGGGTTCCGGGAGTTGCTGCTGAGCCAAAAGTACAATATGAGCCTGCGTCAACGAAACACGGTTTGAGGGACGAAAGAAGACATTTTTGTCTTTTGTTCTTGACACATAAAAGCGTGTTTGGGGTTCTCAGCATCCAAGGTCTCGGGTCAAGCGGGGGTCTGGTGGCGTGCGCGCACACACCTGCTGCTTTTTAATGAAGCGGATTAGCTGCCGTTCACATGAGATCCGGCCGGCCCACCCCGGACCGCCTCGCAGCCGCCGCGCCACCTTTTCAAATAAGCGCCTGCTGCAAAACGTCCATTAGAGGCCGAACGCTACATTAACCGAGTTGCACTTGTTTCAGTACGTCCTGTTTTAAACCCAAAGAGCCGAACGACCTTTGACCCCCCCAGTGGAGGCGACGGGTGGTCTTCCTGCGTGACTTTCCAACTCTCCGTTGTGTCTGAGAGGGAGAGACGCATAAAAGTTGAGACCGGCGCTTCCTTTTCGAGAGTGTTCACAGACGCGTTTTGACGTCCACCAAAGAAGGCAAAGAAAAGACGTGGAAGGCGGCGGGCGGGAAAGAAGCGGATCGTTGAGAATTTGGTTCTTATTTTGCCCAAACGCACTTTGAGCCAAAACGACCCCGTCTCTTTTCAGGTATGGCTTCTTGAGACTTTGCGCGGGTCTGCTCACCGTAGACATGTAACGCAACAAAAATATAAACGCAAAAATAACACTTGTTATTACTCTCATTTTTTTTTATGAGATGAACTCAAAGATCTAAAAGTTCTTTCACACCATTTCTCTCAAATATTGTTCACAAACCAGTGTACATCTGCGATAGTGAGCACTTCTCCTTTGCCGAGATAATCCATCCCACTTCACAGGTGTGCCATATCATATGGAAGGGATGGATTATCTCGGCAAAGGAGAAGTGCTCACTATCACAGATGTACACTGGTTTGTGAACAATATTTGAGAGAAATGGTGATATTGTGTATGTGGAATAAATTCATAAAAAAAAAAAAAATATGGGAGCAAAAACAAAAGTGTTGCGTTTATATTTTTGTTGACAGAGTTGTCAAATCCAGGTCCAGAAAGTAAAAACCCTGCCACAGTTTGGCTTTAGCCCCTTGTGCTAGCTAGCTAGCTAGCTCCCTAGCAGGTAACCAAGCACCCGGGGAGCTCGCTAGCTAGCCAGCTAGCACAAGGGGCTAAAGCCAAACTGTGGCAGGGTTTTTACTTTCTGGACCAGGATTTGACAACTCTGTTGAGTTTATTTCAGATGAAAGAAGGGGGGGGGGGGGAGACTTTTAAAGCAAAGATGCTGCCAGGCTGCCTCTGAATGTAAAGTGAGTGTACCGTGGTGAGAGGCAAGAAGATGGCTTGGACAGCCAGGACGAGAGCGGGCTTCCTGGTTTCGAAATCAATCAATCAATAATTAAAGAAAAGAAAAGAAAAACAACAAAGTCACACCCAGTGAACACAAACAATGTGCAAACTTGTCTGGTATAAATAGACTACAGTTGATGCACCGTGGGGGCGGGGCTAGGGGAGGGCACTCGACGAGTTTTCCTTGATGGATCGATCAATCGGTGAAATGGATGTCAAACTATCACTTATATGGCCGACGGAGGCAACATCGTGTTTCTTGCTAAATGGGGTTTTCACTATTCACATTCGGTATGTGTAGAAGACGTCTTTCCAGTCTTAAAGGCCCTCTGAGGGAAAAAACACAATTATGATGTTGCCCAGGAAAATGAGTTTGACGCCGATTGCGAGGAATCGACAATCAATCTGACGCGATCCATCAGCTGATTGCAATGTCCATCCCGCATGGATCGGTTACCACCATTTTTTTCCCCTCTTCTTTTTAGGATCTGTTACCAGCTGTTTCAATGACTTGCGGGAGGCTCTGCTGAGGGTCTGTCCCGGGTTCAGCGTCCCCCACGTGGAGTTGGGGCTTCAAACCCAATCCTGCAGCGAGCGCTTGCAATGCACCAGAAGCCTCGGCGTCCCCTTGCTCTGAAGGGTGTTGATGATGGCGTAGATTAGGCCCAGGATGCACAGCACCAGAACCAGGGGGATGGTCACCATCAGGATGTTCATGGTCCTCTCCTGGCTGTCGTCCACCTTCAGAACCACGTCCACCTCGTTGGCGTCCTCCTCGCGAGTCTCGCGCTCGTCCTCCTCGGCACCCGTGTCCCCGTCCGTCCCGCCGTCGCCGCCTCGGCCCTCCTCGTCCTTGCCGTCCACTTCGTTGTCGTCGCCCCCGCCGTCCGGGCTGAGCGGCGGCTGGTTGACGTTGGGGTATTTGTCGTTGGGGTCGGTCTCGGGGGGGTCCAGGTCCACGCTGCAGCCCATGAAGTCGCGCAAGATGGACTTGGGGTAGCCCGGCTCGCTCTTCATGCGGTGGTTGTCAAACTTCCAGTATTTGGAGCCCTTGTAGAAGTACGTGTACGCTGGCGGGGACAAGACACGGAATAAGACCACAGTGTTATGATTTTTCTGATTAGCTTAGCTTAGCTTGAAGCTTACTTATTTTAATTAACCACTTGTCAACAGACTTGGATAATAAACATAATGAGTAATAACAAAGGCAAAAATTTGAGAATGTTAAAACTTTTTTGTTGTTGTTGCTGTGACTTTGCCTTAATTAGCTAATAAAGTGTAAACATTGTTGGATAATGATAGTAATGCTTTGAGCATCTTGGACCATAAACAAAGGTAGTCCAGAATCCAAAAAAAAAGCCCAAAAAAAGAAAGAAAATAAAGTTTGGCTTTAGCCCCTGATGCTAGCTCCCTAGCAGATAAACAAGCACCATGGAAGCTAGCTAGCTAGCACCTGGGGCTAAAGACAAACTGTGGCAGGGTTTTTACTTTTTGGACCTGGATTTGCCACTTCTGACGATAAAGACCTAATTTTGTGACATGGCTTCAACGACATTTAAAATTTTAAAAAGCTTATCGCCAAGGCTGGCTTAGCACAAAAAAAAAAAATCGGCCCTAGCATTTTGACTTATCCCTGCCAGCTCGGCCCAGCCCGACTCTTGCCTAACATGTAGTTCTGCCGCTGATGTTCATTGGTGACGTTTCAATTTGCTAACTATATTAGAAATTTATGAATTAACCGGTCCCTCTAAATTGTGGGCTAGTCTCGTTGGGTAAAATGTAGGAAAATAATAATTTAAAAGCACTGGATCGGCCCCAAAAGAGGCCATCCCATCGGGCATCTGCCCTGAACGCCAGATGGCCAGTCCAGCCTTGCTTATCACCATAACTTTGTTTTTAATTATGCGGTTGTCGACAAACTTTATGTTGACATAATGTCTTGAGCATGTTTGACAATAAAGTTGGGGACGTGACTTTCAGCTTGTCGATATTGCTTTGCTTTACCTGTTGTCGACAAACTTGAGTAAAGAAAGCAATGTTTGGAGCACGGCGGACAATCAAGGCCGAATTTAATGAGCTGACTTTAACGATATTTAACGCTGACCTTTCTTACTCAGTTTTACAGAAACCTGTATTATACATCTGTTGTTTTTTTTCTGCGCTTTAACTCTTGTTAGAAAAGGAAAATAGTACCAAACACTGAACAATTGGCTTGACTTTTTTGGTTCGCAGCAGTGTGTGTGGATTTGAAAATTCCCATTCCCTTCTGACAATTGAGCGGCCACGCCCACATTCTTTTTTAAGCCACGCCCACATTCTTTGTTTCAGCTCCGCCTACCTTTCAATCACATCAATCTCACTTCCACTCTGCTCGTCTTTTCCTCGTCTGTGCTAATCTGCACTCACCTCCATCGTCACTGAGGAAGGCCCCCTTGGGAGCGGAGGGTACGGAAGACCCCCACACGCTGACGGGCTTCGGGTAGCCTCTGTCCGCCGACCGCGACTGTTCGTTGAAACGCCAATACCTGCCAGCCGCGACAAGAAGTCCTTATTTAGAGTCAAGCCTTCATTCGTTCCTTTTTTGTTTCAACGCTTTAGCCTTTTTTCGCAGCGAGATCCTGCAAAAATTGCCACATCAGAGTCGTAAGCCGCATACAAAATGGCGACTTTCATTGCATTATAATCCGCAAGTAAAAGCTTAAAATCCAAATCCCCAAATATGCCTCAAAAGTCACACAAAAAAACGGCTATGAAATTCAAACTCGACAGCAACGCTGATGCTTTGAATTTAGGGAGCAAAAAACTTCAAGCTCAAAAATCTTCATCTTAATAAATACTTATTTTTAGGACAAATGTGTCTTAATAGTCTCTTGTTTTTTTTCTACGGCAAAACTTCCGCGTGGCCTCGTCCCAACTGAACCGTGTGACTTCAAATCCCGGATCCTTCAAGCCCAATGCTACAAAGCTTAGCATGAAGCAAGCATGTGTATTGTTTTTTTAAACAGTGACTCCATTTCCATAAAAGGACAAAATACTACTGTTTCTTATCAGTACGCTCAAAAGTTCCGTTTTTTTTTTTTTGTACAATACATTCTTGACTCCTTGCAGTTATAGGAACATAAGGCGTTACTTTAAAGAGCTGGAAAATGTCCAATGACTTTTGAGTCCACTAATTATGCGTATTAGCGTAGAAAGGGTTCCGTTGTATTACCAGTCTCCCTGAAAGAGGTACGTGTATCCGGAGGGCTCCCACCAGATGGCCGCGTCGATGCGGTCGTAGGGAACGTCGTGGCCGTAGTGCCCCAACTCCAGGGGGTAACCTTGCTCCAGGTTGGCCTCCCGGAACAGCCAGAATCGGTTTTCTGGAGGAACGACAAGAAGAAGAGCCGCATTGAGCCTTCGCAATATGAGGGAGGGAGGCTCGAGTCACATGACTTGACTCGAGTTAGCGCCGCCCATAGCAGCGCTTGGGACTTGGCTAAAAAAGACTCGACTTGACTTTGAATTGGCATTCGTGAAACCTGACTTGAGAAGTGTTGCCAGTGTAGTTGAAAATACGAATTTTCAGTCAAATATGCTGCACCACGTAACCGACATTTATTTACACTTTAGCTCGCCAATAGCTGGTCAAAAGTCAACTGCATGTCATGTCAGTTACAAGTTTGTCATGTTTGGGTTTCGTGAAGGTTGTTAATTATGGGTGTTTTTGTCTGTTGTTGTTGTTGCTTTTGTCTTGTGTTCCTGGTTTCTTCCCATGTCTCGTTATGTCTAACCACGTCCACCTGTGTGCGACCAATCAGTGTTGCCCCAGGTGTGTCTCGTTAGTGTTGATGTATTTAGTTCGGTTGCGTTTGTGCTGTCAGTACGGGAGCATGTCCTATGTTACATGTGGAAGTTCGTGCGTCTCGTCTTTTATTATTTTTATTTTTATTTTTTTTATTTTTATTTTTATTTTTTTTTCTTCTTCTAAGAGCTCAGTATTGTTCATTCGGAAAGGTCATCATCATTGCTCTTTTATTTTTTATTTTTTTATTTTTTTTTGTGTGTGTGTGTGTGTGGGTGAGTATGCGTATGTGCGTGCGTGCGTGCGTGCGTGCGTGCGTGCGTGCGTGCGTGCGTGCGTGCGTGTATTTGTTAGCTCACCAGAAAACCTATTAGAAAAAATCTAGTGTCTCGTCTTTGTATCAGCCAAGTCTTCTTCGTCTTCAGCGCCAAAACACCGTCATCGTCCTCGTTCAGCCAGTCTGCTCTCGTCCCGCCCAGTCATTTTTTGTCTGCTCACCTTTCCCACTATGTGTTATTAAAGTTCCTCTTCTTGCACTTGCTTCCCCGCATTTGGGACCACCATCCTTCCGCCAGTCGCGTACATTATGACAGTTTATTTGCAAAGATAAAATAGACAATCAAGAGGCTGGTTTGCCACCATTAAAAATAACGCAACCTGCTTGAAATTTCGTGCGGACTCAACTTGACTCGTTTGACGTTCTGCCACAAGCATTTTGGACTTGCTTGTAATTGTGACCGTTATTAGCTGAGACGCACTCGTGACTCGCACGTATGTAACGTCATGACAATTACACATGATTCTGACCACACGCGTGTAAAGGATATGATTGGCATCGCCGCATTGCAATTAGCGCGTCTGACGTCAGCTCTCACTGCTTTATTGTTTCTGAGACGGGGGATTCCCCCCCATTCCGCTTGGCACAATTACGTCCCCCCCCCTCACTCCCTCCCCTTTCGAAGTCGAAGCCCAACACTCGGCATCTGGACGCAACTTGAGCTTGATGTCGTGGTTGTGGAGGTGAGATCCCAAAACGCGGTCACGTTCACTGAGCAAATGGCTTGATTTCTCCCTGGTGGATAACTTGACCTCTTTAGGTCATTCACTGGGGGGGGCGGAGCTACAAATAAGCCAAGTTAGTGCTATTGTACACAACGAGAGAATGGCAGTCCAAATATCCAGTCCGTCGTTTTTAAGCAACAGACAGACTCCACTTTGTGAAATATTCTGAGAGCTAATCAAGAGAAAACATTTATTTAATGGGGAAAATCCAACCGTTTTTTTTATCCATCTCAGAGGTCGGCCATTTTGCCGCTTGCTGTCGACTGAAGATGACATCAATGTTGCTCAGGTCTCAGATAACAACCAATCACAGCTCAGCTTCAAAAAAAAACAGGTGAACTGTGATTGCTCGTTGCCTGAGCCCTGACCAACTGTGATGTCATCTTCAGTCGACAGCGGCAAAATGGCCGACCCTTGAGATGGACAAAAACAGCTGGATTTTTCTGCATAATTCATATTCCACAAATGCCATATGAATCAGAATGTCGTGTTTAGACTAGTGAAGTCATAGTATTGTCAACAAATGTTTAAGGTTCCACTTGAAGTACTACGATACTTTTTTTTTTTTTAATACTCATTCTCAAGCTCTGCCAGCTTTGGCGTGCGTCCGAGTGTCACACTGGGAGGTTTGCCTATGACATCACCCCCCCCCCCCCCTCTTCCTTCTCCCCCACGGTCCAAACTTGAGCTGCATCAAAGCCTCCCGCTCGGACAAACTGGCTGCAGGGCTGTAAAAAGACAAGCTGCTCTCGGGGACTCGCCGTATAAATAACGAGCCGCACTCAGGCAGATTTATGACGAATGCATTACATGTGGCGGGGGGGGGGGCGTGGTCCTTATGTCTTCAAGATCCACAATCTGTTATACATTTCATGTACCTGTATTATACAGGTATGTAGATGTATATATTGTGTCTGGCCATCTGGCGATTTCGGTGATCTTCCTGCATGTGTTCCATATCATAGGACAGAGCATGAGTGGTTCACAAAATGGCGTCCGCGAAGAAATAAGATTGGGGTCCGCAAAAATAATTTGCAATAAATGATTATGTTAAAGAGGTGCCAATGACTCCTCCCCCTTACCTTAGTTTAGTTGAATGTTTTCCCATGGCGTCTATTTTTGGCGGGACATGGCATCAAACATGATGACCACTTTGAGTATTTTTTTTAGAAAGAACAATTCGCCCCTGGTTCCGGTTTCAACACAAAATTGGGTGGACATGTATGTCGCAACAGGACCCATGGAAAAGTGTCAAGGACCCAAGCCCTGAAATTGAAAAGGAATTCAACCGTTTTGGTTTGAAACGAAAACGTCCGAAAACCTTTCATGGGAAGTTGCCAAGCTTTTTGCATTCGCCATTTCGTGTGGATTGAGCGTCAAACATTTCACGTGCAAGTTAACCTTCAACATTTCTTGACAATAACATGTTCTATGCGACCTCACTAGTCTAAACATGGCATTCTGATTAATGTGACATTTTCCGAATACGAGTTATGAAGTCAAATCCAGCCATTTTTCGTCTATCTCAGCGGGCGGCCATTTTGCCACTTGCTATTGACTGAAGATGACATCAATGTTACTCAGAGCTCAGGCAACAACCAATCAGAGCTCACCTGTTTTCTTGAAGCTGCGCTGTGATTGGTTGTTACCTGATTCAATTCCGGTCTGTCTGTGCGTGCGTGCGTGCGTGCGTGCGTGCGTGCGTGCGTGCGTGCGTGCCTCCAACGCACCTTTGAAGAAGACGAAGCGGCCGTCGTGTCTCTCGTAGGCGGCGTCGATGTCTCCCGGTAGACCTCGCCAGAAATGTCCGATGGGCATGGGGTAGTTGTCCAGCACCCTGTTCCTGCGCACCCTCCAGAACCAACGGCCCTATTTGGAGACAAACGAGACGCTTCCATTATTATTTGCTTTGCAGCACAAAACGATCATCACCGCTCTTATTTTGTAACACGGAACGTTCCACTGACTGATATCGGGGCGGGCTAATAAAAGCAGCAAAGTAAGAAGGCGGTGAACCTCGCGATGGTGGACAGATTTACACTCAGCACGTCCATTTATAAGACGGTAAGTCAGTCGCCGTGACCGTCCGGGGATGAAGTAACGGCAAGATGCTCAAAGCGACTTGGTCTTGGCAAGCGTCCCGAGATTCAAGGGCGAGCGAGCGAGGAGGGCGGATAAAGATGTGTGCCGTCCGCCATTTTGCCGTCAGGGTGAGGCGGGAAACGAGCGGATCGATGATGTTCGCCATTGAAATCAGATCAATGTCTTCATGTCCAAACAGCTGATGCGGGCGAAAAAAAGAAGCCACGTCCCATTTCTTATTCTGCAACGGCGGGACAGGCGCGCAGTCGGAAAAGAGTCGGTGTTCGGTTTAGGTGAACGGTATGAGATTTTTTCTAATAGGTTTTCTGGTGAGCTAACAAATACACGCACGCACGCACGCACGCACGCACATACACATACTCACCCACACACACAAAAAAAAAAAAAAAAAAATATATATATATATATATATATATATATATATATATTAAAAAAAAAAAAAAAAAAGAGCAATGATGATGACATTTCCGAATGAACAATACTGAGCTCTTAAAATAAAAAAATAAAAATAAAAAAATAAAATAAAAAAAAGAAAAGAGTCGCCGCAGTTTGCTTGCTTCAGCGCATCATGTCGGCCATCTTTGACTTGTTAACAGAGCTCTCATGTGCTGATTCAGCTTAATTCAAGTACATGGCAGCATTTGTTTTCTTTCATTTGATCACATTGTTTGAAGCATGAAGTATTTTTATTGGCTATAAATGGTTAGTTTTGACATTTGTTGTTTATGTGCAATCATGTTGGGATGAAGGCAGCGCGTGGCTTAAAAAGTTTGATCCTGTGCTCTTTTTTTTTTTTTTTTTTTAACATAATGATGTTTTGATCATGAACATTTGGCTTTGGACTTCTTCTTTTTTTTTTAGGGAGGACGCGAGCAGGGGCGCGAGGTGGCGCGCCAACTCGCTTAAAATGTTTGGCACAAGCTTCTCTAATATACATTTGATGCTATTACTACCACCAAGAAATAGAAAGCATGACGGCCATTCAGCGCACAGAAAAATGCTAAATGTTCCATTTCAAAGATACACTCACGAGCAATTTGGAGACAAACAGCATTAAAACATCAAAGACACCCAATTGACAGTAACAAAGAAGACTTTTGTACTCTTGAGTGTATTCAAGTGCTAAAAGTGCGACCCTGCGTTCATTGTGGGGAACACAAAGGACGCATGGTGAGCGTCACGCACACTCACGGCGAAGATAGGAGACAATCAGACACGCTTCGGAAGGACGGACGGACGTGAGATAGACAGCCGCTCGACCTAACGACTCTTGCTATCGTCAACGGAAGACACAAAAGCAACTGGAAACTGGAACACGTTGTGACGCATGGAAGTGACAACCGGTATAAATACAAGGAAACCCGGGCTATGACGAGCTCACATATATTGTTAGAGTTCTATCATTTGAATCCATTTTTAATGTTTTTCACACAATACAGGAACGCCAAATCGATTTTTTAAAGATCCATTTTTGATGGAAATATTCAACAAAATGTCTGAATTAGAGTTAGGGTTCACACTTAACATGGAAGAAGAATGTTATATTAATGGAACATTAAGCCTTAAAATGTGATTTGTTTGTTTGTTAAATACGGTGGACCACAGTTTATAAGCCTGAAGTACATTTTCATACAAATCTTACAGTGTACATGTACAAATTTATTGATTAGCATTTTCAAAATGTCAGTAAAAAAAAAAAAAAAAAATCACAATAATTGACTTATAGATTCGTATCGGCATTAATCGGTATCGAATCGTGACCCATGAATCGCGATGCAGATCGAATCGCAAGCTACGAGGCAATTCACATTATTATATTATTATCAGGAATATTATGAAAAGCTAATGTAATAGACGAAAAATGAGGGCCCATTCGGAATCAGTCCAAAAACAAAACAAAAAAAAACATCTGGAAAAGTTTACCTGCATTACCCGTTCAAAAATGTTGTTCAAATTTGCCACAATGAAACAAATCTATTCATTTTTATTGATATATCGCTTTCACAAGAGCTGCTTGACAGAAATACGACAATAACAACAAGTCCTACATACAGACGGAATGCAGCCTTTGAGCAAGGCGTAAACGTGAATGCACCTGGCCAAGATGTCATGCAAGTCCAGGTATGCAGTCGTGCCTGGTGGAAAACATCTGTCCCAAATGCCAGCCGGCGAAGGTAAAAGTTGGCGGAAAGCGAACGTCTTCACGTTTGCGTGCATCCGGAGGCTCTTTGAGGCCAAACGCCAGACCACACGTCGGCTCTTTATTGCCGCGCCTTCTCGTGAAACGAGGCCGCCTGTCGTTTTACGATCTCCGGCGACATGATAGGAAACAGGCCCGCTGCGGCCGGCGAGCGCACCTGCCATTTGGGTTCGTTTAAATGGCAAACGCGGGCGAGGGGAGGAATTGCGCTGATCGGGATGACGACTTTCGGGTCATGGGTGGCAAACGAGCATCGGTTTGAATTTCATTTCATGGCTTTTATTATGTTTCCTGCCACTTGAATTAGACATGTTTTGTATCTTTAATATCAAATATAACTATTTACTATCATCATTTTATTTTGCTTTATCGAGTTACATTTGATTTGTGTTTTATAAATATCGGCGGTACTGAAAGGATCTGGCTCGGACTCCAGGATGACTTTGTGGTGGTCAGAACAAGTGTGCCTCCTTTGTTGGCAACATTTATTCATGTTTTGTTTTTATTTTATTTTATTATAATATATTTGGATTTGAGTTGTCATTTATAGACATTTTAAAATATGTTTTTCATACTACATATGCATTATATTAATAAGGATTTATGTATTCATATATTTATTTATTATTATATATATATATATATATTATATTATTAATATTATTCATTACTATTTTACTTATTTCCCATTTAATTCACGAATTTGCAAATGTAAATAGCAGACACGAGAGAACAAGTGAAAAAGAAGAAAACATTTGTCACGCCGTTGGTGCGGCGCTAGCATACAAGATTGCCATTCTCGTGATCTGGGTTCGATTCCCGGGTAGTGCTTTGGTTTCTTTCTTTTTTTTTTTTTTTTCTTTTAAGAGCGTGTGGTGCTTTGGTTTCTTTGGTTCGCATCAACGCGTGTCGCCCGGTAGTAATAAAGCATCTCAGGCCATTTGAGTGTGTGACTTTTCGGATGATTTTTAAATGTGTGGATTTGTCTTGTGCAAGTTTTGATGGCAAAGAACGTCAAGTTCAATCTCACCTTAAAGACGAACATTTCCCCGCGCAACATGGCCACCGTGTCAAAGTTGCCCTCGCAAATGTCGGGTCCGTAGTGGTCCGGTCTGTCGGTGGTCCTGGGCCGGTCCGGCTGGCGCGGAGGAGGATTGTGAGGCGGGCGGGGGTCCGGGTGGTCCGGCGTCACGGTGGGCAAGGCCTGAGTGGGCTTGTTGTTTTGCGTACCTGCGCAAAACACAACAAGCTAACCGTGACACAAAAAACTGGCGGGGGGACGACGGCAAAGGAAGAAGAAGCACATTTGTCTGCTTTTGAAATGCGGCAGCGGGTGAGAGTTCGCACGCCTCCCTCACCGTAGATCTGCTGAATGCCTCGGAGGTCGTCGTCGGGCAGCCGGAAGTTGTCCGTCTCCATCCACTGGTAGAACGGCGCCATGATGGCCAGCGGGTTGTTGGAGTGTTCCAGGCCCAACGCGTGGCCCAGCTCGTGGATGGCCACGAGGAACAGGTCGTTGCCTGCGTGCCGCATGGCGAGGAAAAAAGCGATTCACTTCAACTTCTTGAACCCTTTTCGCAGCAACACAAGTTGACATTTTTAACTGATTTTAGGCACGTACTCACTAAAACTGGTAAAAAGGTGCAAAGTGTCTGTTTTCATTTGCTTTGTTAGAAGTTACTTCACTCCATTTGCACCTTTTTCCGGACACATGGTTACATGTGTTTATATTGAGATAAATGAAATAATATAATATAATTAATAGGGATGTAACGATAATGGCAATATCGTGATATCGTGATATCGCGATATCGCGATATTAAAACTGACGCAACATATCGTCGTCGTCATGTCACAATATTAAAAGCGGGACATCTAAAAAAAAAAGAAGTCAAGTTGGTTTCCATTTGTGCAGTTCTGGCACTAACTAAATAAAAATACACCATTTTTTGACTTTTTTGAAAACTAGACTAGAATAGACGAAAACCTCCATTAATAAACAATAATGCAACAGCTGCAGGCTAACGTTCAAACAATGTTAATCCAACCACTAACTAATGCTATCTAACTTACTAACTTACTAGTCATAATAGCCACTTGTTGATATACCGTAATTGTGTGTGAAGTCGTTTTAAATCAAAAAGAGATGAGAACATTTAATGTCAATTCATTTTAGATGAGTTTGAAATGTTGACAGTTTCTGTTGACTAAAATTAGATGAATAAAATTGTGTTTTCTTGGCCTAAAATAACGATTAAAATGCTCGACTTGTAGTCGACTCAAAGGTGACCAAATAAAAATGGGACGAGGTTGACTACGATAAAAAAGCGTGATTGAAACTGAGACTGCATTTAAAAATGGCGGATAAACTTCCATCTATTGAGATTTTTTTTGCCCAAATGAGGGAAATGTTGATCATGACATTTTATTCGACGTGATAATGAACATGTGCTTTGATTCTACAAAAGATGAAGAGAGAATCTGGAAACAATCCGACCTGATGAGCCGGCTTGCATTCCAGCGCTCGACAAACATCGCAGAGGAGCGAGCGCGCGGCGAGCGCAGGACGCCGCCTGTTCGCCGTTTCCTCAGCGATGATGTCAACGGTTAATGAGAGGACCCGCAACGCGAGCGGCGCCGGCGGCCGATACGCATCGCGCATTCCGCCGGCCGTCAAGGGCCGCGCTTGTTCGGCACGCCGCCGGATGAGAAAAAGCAACGACGTTGACCCCGTGAGTGATGTGGGGGCCCGTCATTTATCATTTGGGTCAACGCTGAACTATGAACTGAGCTAACTGCCGGACTCTGTTACTTGTCAAGGGTCAACAATTTGGAGGTTGACTTCAAATTTGGGAGGTTTTTACGTCATGTCAATCAACAATAATGGATTTGTTCTGCTTTTCCTTCAACTTTTTGTGCTCTTACACGAATTTCTGCGAAAACATTTGGGTCAAATTTTTATTTTCTATGGGAAGTGTTCGACCTGAAGAATTTTGACTTTTTGACTCTAAATGTTGCTGATTGGTCAGGATCAAAATCCCAGACTCAGACATGCATAATTTGGGAGTCACTGCGCATCGAGCCGAGCGCTAACGAAGAGGCCAGATAAAGAAACCTTTTGTGCGGTTCCCGTGGCGACGCCTCGCCGGCTTGGGCTCGCCGTGTCTCACAAAAAAAGTTCAGCCTTGGCGGTGCCCGTCTTCAGCCGTCATTGTTTTGTTTTGTGTTGCCGCGCTGGGTTCCGTTCGGCGCCCGCAATGCTGACTCACACAAGACGCACAAAAACTTGGTGACCTTTTTTTACGGCTGGAGAAGTTCTCCTTTTTTCTTCTTCTGCTGCTTAAGGTGCGTCAGCAGGTTGCGTCACATGACACGTCCAATAAAGTTTTTGGACACTCGCGCTTTTGTTTGCCACAAGTTTTCATCATCAGAGGACTGCGAACTCTTCCTGTATAGCAAAATTTTGAAAAGGGATTTCTCAAGTTACGTCGCACGTGTGTTTCGATTTTACGGCGCCCGTGCCGCCATCTTTTTCGTTAATTTCCCCACAGTAATCGCGCCATTTTAAAGTTATTTAAAGTTGTGTTGTTGTTACCTCCGTTCCAGCAATGGACGCCATCAGGCGCGTCATATTTCCGTGTTTAAACTTAAATCAGCTCCGCTCTGGCGTCGTCAGCGATGAACGTCCGTGCGGAAACACGAAATATTGGTTCCGGCTCTTTGCGCAAATATATATTTTTTTATATATATTTTTTTATATATATTTTTTTATTACTGCACTAAGTATGTTGATGTAAATATCGACTTTAACTGGGAAATACGACTTAAGTCTTTAATTGACACCCATTTTGGAAATTTGGAGGGGAAAAAATGATGTTGAAATTCTGAATGTGGGTTTGTCTCTGCTGTCTTCATGCACGCACTTGTGATTGGTCGCAGCAGCTGACCTCCAGCAGCAAGCGTCAATTCTCAAGTGGATTGACGTCAATAATCGGCGAAGTCACCTTGATGCCGTATCGCGTATTTCATCGTATCGTGTTGCTAATCTCCCCATGAGACGAAATTTCACTTCCCTTTCATGCATCAGATTTTATGGGAATACATTTGTGCTCATATTTCAGTTTGAAAATGGTCACATGATGCATTCGAAATATTAATCTGGAAAATTTTGTGCAACACAAGTTCACTGGTCCAATGTTTTGGGTTGCTTTGGATTTTCATCGATATCGATTTGTGATTTTCCGTGTATTTCTGCCAAACGGTTAAAACACTCTTTAGTCTGAGGTCGGCAGACTCGGCTCAACGAGTAGAGTCCAGAGTTCAAAGCAAACATGGTGAAGCATTTAGCAGTTATGCTGCACACAAATGGAATGAGCTCCCAACAGAAGTGAAGTGAATGCTTTTAAATCCAGGTTAAAAATTATGCTATACGTAAAATTGTAGTCTTTTTAAACATTTTCCAAATCTCTCTTTTTTTTTTTTTTCAATAAGCTCCTTTTTTATGTATTTCCTTGTTTTGAAATGTCTTTTGTTTTCAAATGTTTTCAAATGTTGTATTGGTCCTGATGCGAAACACCTTGTATATAAAACATGCTATATAAATAAAGCTGCCTTTCTTGCTAACTAACTTTTGTGTATCCTGCGGAAGTGAAGGACGTCCTATTGTTGTCCAACGTTTAACAGCAACCCCCCCCCCCCTCCGTGCCCACCACCTTTTTAGTGACAGTGGTCTTTTTTGTCCTCTTATCTCCAAACACACAAAGGACAGGGCGGCTGAGCTGAGCCAGCCCGTGGTGTGTGTGCGCGTGTGTGTGTGCGTGCGTGTGTGCGTGTGCGCGTGTGCGTAGCACCCTAACTAAGTGGGCGTGTGCTCAACTGCGCAGACGGCCCTCTTTGTCGCCGCACTCGACTGATTAAGGCCTCAAAGTGGAGCCAAAGGAGCAACCTTTAAGACGGAGCCGTCTGGCGGTCTTTGAACGCGCCGTCTTGCTCGGCTTCTCGCTGAGTAAACATCGAGAAGCGGCATTCGGGGACTCAAGAGCTAAAATGTTACCGTACAGACAACCTATAAAACTAGTGATTAATCCTATGAAATAAAAAAAGTAGATAGGCTACACATCCATATGGGAAAATATAGATGTGGACTATATATGGGTGTGGCCGTACGAACCCGCGAACAATAGAAGACTTTGAACCTGAAATTCAAGCAACCATACACACTCGGACACACACACACACACACACACACACACACACACACACACACACACACACACACACACACTCTTGCTCTTTCTCTCTTTGACAAAAGTGTTGATGTGTGGTTGTTGCTATTGATTCGCCAGTTTTGATTTTTCTCAATGCCAGAGGTGGCAAAAGTACTCACAAGAGCACAAGAGCAAATAACTTGTGCTAAAAAAGGACTGTTCAAATCAAATGTACTCATTCAACTCTTGTGCTCAAGTAGAAAAGTACAAAGTGTGAAAACGTACAATGTTTCCGTCCGACAAGACTTGAATCCGTTCCGTGACCACACTTGTAACTAATAACGCAAATCATCTTTCCCCATTGAAATAATGCCTTTCATCTCTTCTCGCTCTACGATCACAATTTGTAGAAAGCTAGCACAAACTAGCAAGGTGTTGCTTAACATACGGTAACTCCTCCCATTTTCTGACACAGAAAATGGGAGGAGCTAAACTGAGCTCAGTAGCCCCTCAACATTTGTTGTTGCATTGCCTTCAAAATATCCCCGCGCCGTCGACGCGCGTTCCGTTAGCTCGAACGGCAACGTTAGCATCGAGCGAGCTCACCTCCCGCCCACTGCACTTCCCCAGCCCGCGCTCGCACCTTGCACGTTCTGGTTTCCGATGGTCCACGGCTCGTCCGAGTCGAAGTGCGTGTCGCCGCCCATGCCGGGCCCGGGGAAGTAAGCGTGGGCCAGGAAACCGCCCTCGCCGTCAAACGGCGAGCTGTCGCCGTGGTAGCCCGACGCGAAGAAGAGCATGATATCGGGCTCCTTCCGCCGGCCGTACTTGATCTCCTGGTACGGGATCTCGTCGAACGTCAGCGGCGTGACGCTCTCCCACACTTTGAAGGCCTGCCGGATGGCGGTGAAGGAGTTGTACTCGCCGATCTTGGGGGTGTAGTTCTGGATGCTGAGGGGCCGCCAGAAGGAAGCAGGCGTGTTGGATTTGGGGTACGCATTTCCCATCTGACCGCTTTTGAAATCGTCTCGGGAATAATGGCAGCTCAAGTCAAACGGGATTCAAATCTTATTGCTGTAATTGCACTTTCAATGGTTGAAATTTTAAACTGTTCAGCTCATTGAAATGTTGGTTAAAATCAAATGTGTGTGCGTGAATGTGCATGTTTCTTAAAGGGGCAGTAACATACTGTTGATTATGGTTAACTTTTACATTTCTTGAGCGATTTCAATGGTTGAAATTTTAAACTGTTCAGCTCATTGAAATGTTACTTAAAATCAAATGTGTGTGCGTGAATGTGCATGTTTCTTAAAGGGGCAGTAACATACTGTTGATTATGGTTAACTTTTACATTTGTTGAGCGATTTCAATGGTTGAAATTTTAAACTGTTCAGCTCATTGAAATGTTGGTTAAAATCAAATGTGTGTGCGTGAATGTGCATGTTTCTTAAAGGGGCAGTAACATACTGTTGATTATGGTTAACTTTTACATTTCTTGAGCGATTTCAATGGTTGAAATTTTAAACTGTTCAGCTCATTGAAATGTTACTTAAAATCAAATGTGTGTGCGTGAATGTGCATGTTTCTTAAAGGGGCAGTAACATACTGTTGATTATGGTTAACTTTTACATTTGTTGAGCGATTTCAATGGTTGAAATTTTAAACTGTTCAGCTCATTGAAATGTTGGTTAAAATCAAATGTGTGTGCGTGAATGTGCATGTTTCTTAAAGGGGCAGTAACATACTGTTGATTATGGTTAACT
This sequence comes from Leptonotus elevatus, assembly GCF_054856555.1. Taxonomy (NCBI): domain Eukaryota; kingdom Metazoa; phylum Chordata; class Actinopteri; order Syngnathiformes; family Syngnathidae; genus Leptonotus; species Leptonotus elevatus. Next base: position 935,319 of record NC_141241.1, on the reverse strand, counting down.
TTTACATTTCTTGAGCGATTTCAATGGTTGAAATTTTAAACTGTTCAGCTCAATGAAATGTTGGTTAAAATCAAATGTGTGTGCGTGAATGTGCATGTTTCTTAAAGGGGCAGTAACATACTGTTGATTATGGTTAACTTTTACATTTCTTGAGCGATTTCAATGGTTGAAATTTTAAACTGTTCAGCTCATTGAAATGTTACTTAAAATCAAATGTGTGTGCGTGAATGTGCATATTTCTTAAAGGGGCAGTAAGATACTTTATTTGATCTTGATTATGGTTAACTTTTACATTTGTTGAGCGATTTCAATGGTTGAAATTTTAAACTGTTCAGCTCATTGAAATGTTACTTAAAATCAAATGTGTGTGCGTGAATGTGCATGTTTCTTAAAGGGGCAGTAACATACTGTTGATTATGGTTAACTTTTACATTTCTTGAGCGATTTCAATGGTTGAAATTTTAAACTGTTCAGCTCATTGAAATGTTGGTTAAAATCAAATGTGTGTGCGTGAATGTGCATATTTCTTAAAGGGGCAGTAAGATACTTTATTTGATCTTGATTATGGTTAACTTTTACATTTGTTGAGCGATTTCAATGGTTGAAATTTTAAACTGTTCAGCTCATTGAAATGTTGGTTAAAATCAAATGTGTGTGCGTGAATGTGCATGTTTCTTAAAGGGGCAGTAACATACTGTTGATTATGGTTAACTTTTACATTTCTTGAGCGATTTCAATGGTTGAAATTTTAAACTGTTCAGCTCATTGAAATGTTACTTAAAATCAAATGTGTGTGCGTGAATGTGCATGTTTCTTAAAGGGGCAGTAACATACTGTTGATTATGGTTAACTTTTACATTTCTTGAGCGATTTCAATGGTTGAAATTTTAAACTGTTCAGCTCATTGAAATGTTACTTAAAATCAAATGTGTGTGCGTGAATGTGCATATTTCTTAAAGGGGCAGTAAGATACTTTATTTGATCTTGATTATGGTTAACTTTTACATTTGTTGAGCGATTTCAATGGTTGAAATTTTAAACTGTTCAGCTCATTGAAATGTTGGTTAAAATCAAATGTGTGTGCGTGAATGTGCATGTTTCTTAAAGGGGCAGTAACATACTGTTGATTATGGTTAACTTTTACATTTCTTGAGCGATTTCAATGGTTGAAATTTTAAACTGTTCAGCTCATTGAAATGTTGGTTAAAATCAAATGTGTGTGCGTGAATGTGCATGTTTCTTAAAGGGGCAGTAACATACTGTTGATTATGGTTAACTTTTACATTTCTTGAGCGATTTCAATGGTTGAAATTTTAAACTGTTCAGCTCATTGAAATGTTACTTAAAATCAAATGTGTGTGCGTGAATGTGCATGTTTCTTAAAGGGGCAGTAACATACTGTTGATTATGGTTAACTTTTACATTTGTTGAGCGATTTCAATGGTTGAAATTTTAAACTGTTCAGCTCATTGAAATGTTGGTTAAAATCAAATGTGTGTGCGTGAATGTGCATGTTTCTTAAAGGGGCAGTAACATACTGTTGATTATGGTTAACTTTTACATTTCTTGAGCGATTTCAATGGTTGAAATTTTAAACTGTTCAGCTCATTGAAATGTTACTTAAAATCAAATGTGTGTGCGTGAATGTGCATGTTTCTTAAAGGGGCAGTAACATACTGTTGATTATGGTTAACTTTTACATTTCTTGAGCGATTTCAATGGTTGAAATTTTAAACTGTTCAGCTCATTGAAATGTTACTTAAAATCAAATGTGTGTGCGTGAATGTGCATGTTTCTTAAAGGGGCAGTAAGATACTTTATTTGATCTTGATTATGGTTAACTTTTACATTTGTTGAGCGATTTCAATGGTTGAAATTTTAAACTGTTCAGCTCATTGAAATGTTGGTTAAAATCAAATGTGTGTGCGTGAATGTGCATGTTTCTTAAAGGGGCAGTAACATACTGTTGATTATGGTTAACTTTTACATTTCTTGAGCGATTTCAATGGTTGAAATTTTAAACTGTTCAGCTCATTGAAATGTTGGTTAAAATCAAATGTGTGTGCGTGAATGTGCATGTTTCTTAAAGGGGCAGTAACATACTGTTGATTATGGTTAACTTTTACATTTCTTGAGCGATTTCAATGGTTGAAATTTTAAACTGTTCAGCTCATTGAAATGTTACTTAAAATGTGTGTGCGTGAATGTGCATGTTTCTTAAAGGGGCAGTAACATACTGTTGATTATGGTTAACTTTTACATTTCTTGAGCGATTTCAATGGTTGAAATTTTAAACTGTTCAGCTCATTGAAATGTTACTTAAAATCAAATGTGTGTGCGTGAATGTGCATGTTTCTTAAAGGGGCAGTAACATACTGTTGATTATGGTTAACTTTTACATTTCTTGAGCGATTTCAATGGTTGAAATTTTAAACTGTTCAGCTCATTGAAATGTTACTTAAAATCAAATGTGTGTGCGTGAATGTGCATATTTCTTAAAGGGGCAGTAAGATACTTTATTTGATCTTGATTATGGTTAACTTTTACATTTGTTGAGCGATTTCAATGGTTGAAATTTTAAACTGTTCAGCTCATTGAAATGTTGGTTAAAATCAAATGTGTGTGCGTGAATGTGCATGTTTCTTAAAGGGGCAGTAACATACTGTTGATTATGGTTAACTTTTACATTTCTTGAGCGATTTCAATGGTTGAAATTTTAAACTGTTCAGCTCATTGAAATGTTGGTTAAAATCAAATGTGTGTGCGTGAATGTGCATGTTTCTTAAAGGGGCAGTAACATACTGTTGATTATGGTTAACTTTTACATTTCTTGAGCGATTTCAATGGTTGAAATTTTAAACTGTTCAGCTCATTGAAATGTTACTTAAAATCAAATGTGTGTGCGTGAATGTGCATGTTTCTTAAAGGGGCAGTAACATACTGTTGATTATGGTTAACTTTTACATTTGTTGAGCGATTTCAATGGTTGAAATTTTAAACTGTTCAGCTCATTGAAATGTTGGTTAAAATCAAATGTGTGTGCGTGAATGTGCATGTTTCTTAAAGGGGCAGTAACATACTGTTGATTATGGTTAACTTTTACATTTCTTGAGCGATTTCAATGGTTGAAATTTTAAACTGTTCAGCTCATTGAAATGTTACTTAAAATCAAATGTGTGTGCGTGAATGTGCATGTTTCTTAAAGGGGCAGTAACATACTGTTGATTATGGTTAACTTTTACATTTCTTGAGCGATTTCAATGGTTGAAATTTTAAACTGTTCAGCTCATTGAAATGTTACTTAAAATCAAATGTGTGTGCGTGAATGTGCATGTTTCTTAAAGGGGCAGTAAGATACTTTATTTGATCTTGATTATGGTTAACTTTTACATTTGTTGAGCGATTTCAATGGTTGAAATTTTAAACTGTTCAGCTCATTGAAATGTTGGTTAAAATCAAATGTGTGTGCGTGAATGTGCATGTTTCTTAAAGGGGCAGTAACATACTGTTGATTATGGTTAACTTTTACATTTCTTGAGCGATTTCAATGGTTGAAATTTTAAACTGTTCAGCTCATTGAAATGTTGGTTAAAATCAAATGTGTGTGCGTGAATGTGCATGTTTCTTAAAGGGGCAGTAACATACTGTTGATTATGGTTAACTTTTACATTTCTTGAGCGATTTCAATGGTTGAAATTTTAAACTGTTCAGCTCATTGAAATGTTACTTAAAATGTGTGTGCGTGAATGTGCATGTTTCTTAAAGGGGCAGTAACATACTGTTGATTATGGTTAACTTTTACATTTCTTGAGCGATTTCAATGGTTGAAATTTTAAACTGTTCAGCTCATTGAAATGTTACTTAAAATCAAATGTGTGTGCGTGAATGTGCATATTTCTTAAAGGGGCAGTAAGATACTTTATTTGATCTTGATTATGGTTAACTTTTACATTTGTTGAGCGATTTCAATGGTTGAAATTTTAAACTGTTCAGCTCATTGAAATGTTGGTTAAAATCAAATGTGTGTGCGTGAATGTGCATGTTTCTTAAAGGGGCAGTAACATACTGTTGATTATGGTTAACTTTTACATTTCTTGAGCGATTTCAATGGTTGAAATTTTAAACTGTTCAGCTCATTGAAATGTTGGTTAAAATCAAATGTGTGTGCGTGAATGTGCATGTTTCTTAAAGGGGCAGTAACATACTGTTGATTATGGTTAACTTTTACATTTCTTGAGCGATTTCAATGGTTGAAATTTTAAACTGTTCAGCTCATTGAAATGTTACTTAAAATCAAATGTGTGTGCGTGAATGTGCATGTTTCTTAAAGGGGCAGTAACATACTGTTGATTATGGTTAACTTTTACATTTCTTGAGCGATTTCAATGGTTGAAATTTTAAACTGTTCAGCTCATTGAAATGTTGGTTAAAATCAAATGTGTGTGCGTGAATGTGCATATTTCTTAAAGGGGCAGTAAGATACTTTATTTGATCTTGATTATGGTTAACTTTTACATTTGTTGAGCGATTTCAATGGTTGAAATTTTAAACTGTTCAGCTCATTGAAATGTTGGTTAAAATCAAATGTGTGTGCGTGAATGTGCATATTTCTTAAAGGGGCAGTAAGATACTTTATTTGATCTTGATTATGGTTAACTTTTACATTTGTTGAGCGATTTCAATGGTTGAAATTTTAAACTGTTCAGCTCATTGAAATGTTGGTTAAAATCAAATGTGTGTGCGTGAATGTGCATGTTTCTTAAAGGGGCAGTAACATACTGTTGATTATGGTTAACTTTTACATTTCTTGAGCGATTTCAATGGTTGAAATTTTAAACTGTTCAGCTCATTGAAATGTTACTTAAAATCAAATGTGTGTGCGTGAATGTGCATGTTTCTTAAAGGGGCAGTAACATACTGTTGATTATGGTTAACTTTTACATTTCTTGAGCGATTTCAATGGTTGAAATTTTAAACTGTTCAGCTCATTGAAATGTTGGTTAAAATCAAATGTGTGTGCGTGAATGTGCATATTTCTTAAAGGGGCAGTAAGATACTTTATTTGATCTTGATTATGGTTAACTTTTACATTTGTTGAGCGATTTCAATGGTTGAAATTTTAAACTGTTCAGCTCATTGAAATGTTGGTTAAAATCAAATGTGTGTGCGTGAATGTGCATGTTTCTTAAAGGGGCAGTAACATACTGTTGATTATGGTTAACTTTTACATTTCTTGAGCGATTTCAATGGTTGAAATTTTAAACTGTTCAGCTCATTGAAATGTTACTTAAAATCAAATGTGTGTGCGTGAATGTGCATGTTTTTTAAAGGGGCAGTAACATACTGTTGATTATGGTTAACTTTTACATTTCTTGAGCGATTTCAATGGTTTAAATTTTAAACTGTTCAGCTCATTGAAATGTTACTTAAAATCAAATGTGTGTGCGTGAATGTGCATGTTTCTTAAAGGGGCAGTAACATACTGTTGATTATGGTTAACTTTTACATTTCTTGAGCGATTTCAATGGTTGAAATTTTAAACTGTTCAGCTCATTGAAATGTTGGTTAAAATCAAATGTGTGTGCGTGAATGTGCATATTTCTTAAAGGGGCAGTAAGATACTTTATTTGATCTTGATTATGGTTAACTTTTACATTTGTTGAGCGATTTCAATGGTTGAAATTTTAAACTGTTCAGCTCATTGAAATGTTGGTTAAAATCAAATGTGTGTGCGTGAATGTGCATGTTTCTTAAAGGGGCAGTAACATACTGTTGATTATGGTTAACTTTTACATTTCTTGAGCGATTTCAATGGTTGAAATTTTTAAACTGTTCAGCTCATTGAAATGTTGGTTAAAATCAAATGTGTGTGCGTGAATGTGCATGTTTCTTAAAGGGGCAGTAATACTTTTAGTAGATTATGGTTAACTTTTACATTTCTTGAGCGATTTCAATGGTTTGAATTTTAAACTGTTCAGCTCATTGAAATGTTGGTTAAAATCAAATGTGTGTGCGTGAATGTGCATGTTTCTTAAAGGGGCAGTAACATACTGTTGATTATGGTTAACTTTTACATTTCAATGGTTGAAATTTTAAACTGTTCAGCTCATTGAAATGTTGGTTAAAATCAAATGTGTGTGCGTGAATGTGCATGTTTCTTAAAGGGACAGTAACATACTGTTGATTATGGTTAACTTTTACATTTCTTGAGCGATTTCAATGGTTTGAATTTTAAACTGTTCAGCTCATTGAAATGTTGGTTAAAATCAAATGTGTGTGCGTGAATGTGCATATTTCTTAAAGGGACAGTAAGATACTTTATTTGATCTTGATTATGGTTAACTTTTACATTTCTTGAGCGATTTCAATGGTTGAAATTTTAAACTGTTCAGCTCATTGAAAAGAGTCAGCAGGCCCATTCAAAATTTCCGCGGAAATTTTTCTAGTTGCACTTTGTTATAAAAATGGACCGGTTGTTAAGGAAACGCCGAAAATCCCGATGGCCAGTCCCCCCGCTGCTGACAATCTTTTTTTTGTTTTGGTCAAGACGATCGAGACGAAATGAAATGAATCAGCAGTCGTTGCTTGATGATGTTGTCACCTGTACGTGAGATGAATCTTGTTCCACCTGTGTCCGGTGAGGGCGTAGCGCCTCCGCCTCACGTTGGTTTTGATCTGGCCTCCAAACTTGTCGGCCACGCCACAGCGGGGCCTCTTCATGGCGCTGCGGAGGCAAACGGAACATTTGTTAATGTTTCTGTACCGCTGATTCTCAAAGTGGGCTCCCCAAGCCGTAACCCGGGGTTCCGCAAGACACTTTGCCGTTAAAAGCTTGGATATAATTGTGACGTCATCACATAAATATTATGCCATACGTGGATAAGGTTGTGTGGATAAGGTTGTATTGAGAGAAAAAAAAAGTGATTTAAAAAAAAAAAGTTTAATAAAAGGCATATTGAACTGAATCATTATTATAATGATATTTTCTTCTTCCTGGAGGGAAAAAAATAAAACTAATAAATAAATGAGAAGCAGAGCTTTATGTGTAACTGGCAAAAAAGTTTGCAGACTGCTTTTATGTGCTAAAACATCATCGATTAATTTCTTCATGATTAGATAGGCGACTTAAAAAAGTGTTCTTACTGCTTTGCTAACGTGATGAAATATGCATCAAAAAAGTTTAATTATTAGTGTATTAGCTGGAAAAATACACTTTTTTGTTTATGTGTTTTTTTTCCTTTTTACATTACATGTAGACGAGAAGCTTGCGGTTTTTAGGCTGGCACACGACAAATCGCTGAAATAAATCAATTTGATATGACAATTTAACCTTGTTTGTTATCATAACATTGGGCGCTTTTGTCTCAAAAATAGGACCCCTTTTTTATTTTCTTTTTTTTTTATTACAAAAGCATTTGGGTGTACACGTATTTGGAATTGGGATTAAGACGGGCTCCTTGGAAAAATGACTCCCCTATTGTAGACTTTGAATGGCGCCACGCCGCAAAGTGACAGTTGAAAAGATGCGCTTGCTTGCCTGATGGTTTGCGGGTCCAAGTGTCCGGTGACTTCCAGGCCGTAGAAGCGCTGCATGTCGCCGATGGCGTTGGCCAGGATCTGCGTGGAGCGCATGGTGGACATCTGCCCGCTGGCCTGAGGCAGGTAGCCGTACATCCTCAGCCAAGCCTGCGCACACGACACAAAGCCGCTTAAGATCACGATGAACGCAACACCTTCAAGTGAACCTCCATTTCTTCTACACTCCCTTTTCTTGAAGCCAAAGACACGTTTTATGTGGAGAGGATGCAAAGGCCTGAGTTTTCAACCCGCAACCTTTCGATTGTGAGCCAAACATGCGAGGCAATTAAAAAAAACAATTATGAACACGTTTTGCTTCATCATTAACAACCAAATAGCTCTTGCCAGCCTATATCGGGCTCTTGCTTAGTTGCTAGCTGCTAGCCACTATTGTCGCTATTACACAATGTCAGCGTAATAAAAAGAAAAAAAGTGTGTCCTTGATTAGCGATTAAACATGATTTCCCTGAGAGGACCAAAACTGCCAAAATTAAAAATAAATAAATGACTAAATCAATAAATAAATGAATAAAAAAAAATAATAATCAAAAACTAAATACAAAAAATAATTATAAATGGAAATAAATGAATAAATATATATCCCTAAATAAATAAATAAAAGTAAAAAATAAAAATAAAAAACACAAAAACATACAAATAAATTTGGAAATAAATACAAAAATAAATATATATAATTAAATGTCAAGCAGTTAAATAAAAATGCTCTGCTCTCACATTTATTTAAGTCTCGCCGGCTTGCATGGAGAGCTCCAGAAATGGACGACTATCTTGTCCACCGTCACGATGACTTGTTGTCGAGCAACTCAGGTCGCAAGTATGATGATGTTGGTGGCAACAGTTTGTGATGGCAATATAACTGGCCTCCAACTATCCAGCCTCCAGTCGGGGAAAGTATTGTAAGTCAAATTATTAGCTGGCATGCCGTGCCTGGAACAACCCAAACAAACATAGGGCAGCAGGCGAAAACGTTATTAATTTAGCGAAAAGGCAAACGAGGTATTTGGATTTACAATAACATAAAATAAACTAAAGCCAAACCAAAATGTGTTCCAATCAAGCTACTCAAATTAGTCGAGGACTCGTGTCGATTAGTTGGCCATCCGTCGAAAGTGTCCATCCACACCCCGAATGAGGACAAACGCAATAGAAAACGGATGGATGGACTGAATGGGACTCAACGATGGACTATATTACATCAACCGCATTATTGTCAAAAGATGTCAAACGATTGTGAACGGGTGCATTCACGTGGATGGGAGAAGGCGGTGAATGAGTGAGCTGTGGGGGGGGGGGGGGGGGGGTTTGTGGCCTCAAGACAGATTGGAAGGAGAACATCTCATATTTGAGCCACAGATGATACACCCAGCTGTTGTGTAGAAACTTAATATTGCACCCACACACACGCACACGCACACGCACACACAGGTTTGAGATACTGGATATGTCCGCACTCCTGCCGCTCACGCCCACGTGCACAATGCAAAGTGTTGCTGATAAAGCCCCGTGTTGACACAGCCACTCCCTGCCATCGTATAAAACATTAACTCGAGTCTTCCTTTTCTTAATCTTTGCTTTAGGTTAATGTCATCATTGCAGAGGACAAAGTTGACCAGGAAGTGGTTTTTCCGATCAGTCTCAACTCGGTGTAAACATTTTTCGATTCATCAAATTCATAGACAACTATTTTGATCATTGGTTTGCCGTTGAGGGCGGCACGGTGGCTGACTCGTTAGCACGTCCGCCTCCCCGTGCAGAGGACGTGAGATCGAGTCCGGGCTTCGGCCTTCCTGGGCGGAGTTTGCATGTTCTTGCGTGCGTTTTCCGCCCACATTCCAAAACATATGCATGGCGGGTTCATTGAACACTCCAAATTGTCCCGAGGTGGGATTGTGAGTGTGGACGGTTGTTGGTCTCGGCGTGCCCTGCGATTGGCTGGCAATCAGTTCAGGGTGTAACCCCGCCTACTGCCCCGAAGCCAGCTGGGATAGGCTCCAGCAACCCTTGTGAGGACAAGCGGGGATGGATGGTTTGTCGTTGAGTCGTCGTTTATCTTAAAATTGTGCAAATATTCTCATTTCAGCCTCTCAAAAGTAAATATTCTCTGCTTTTTGTTGGACCTGATGAAAGCAGCAGACTGATTCTTTGTGCTTAATCCAAATACTGTAAGACATTTGTAAACATCTGCTTACACTTTGGACAACAATGATCAACACGTTTCCCGACTGACATGCGACCAAATCCGTAAGTAAATGAATCATAATGAATTGATGGGAATAAACCACAGTCATCCGAATCAATTACAAAATAATGGTTACTCACTGTCATAGAAATGACAAATCTGTAATTGACATGCATTCGAACCCGAAGCCAAGAAATGCAGCACTCACTACCCGAGAAGTGACTCACTTTCAAAAAGAGAAGAATCATATGAAAATTGGCAAATCCAAAAGCGTTGACCAAGTAGAAACTGCACTTGAAATTGCTCAACTTCTTCATGATTCTGGCACAGCAGAACCTTGAAGTCCTTCGTTCCCAGGACTTTCTTTCTAGTGAGGGCTGAATTTTTGTCATCATCCGCCATCCACAAAACCTCCTCGTGTTACGTGTCATCACTTGACTTTCCTCAACAAATGGAGGAGAAATGTCACCACTTAACATCTGTGCTTTAAAAAAAATAATAATAATAATCCATCCAGCAAAAAGTGCGTGCGTGAGTGTACGAGAGCAGGAAGAGGCGTACAGAAAGTTGAACTGAGCGTGACCCTGACCCACCTGCGCTTCCAGATAAGAGAGCTGCGCACCGTGTGAAATTGCACACACAAAAAAAAGCTAACGTGAAGTGCAAGAAACACACAAATTAGAAATTAGATGAGACGAGACTTTACTACATGTACAGACCCAAGATTCACAAAATGCCGCCTGTCTAATAGGAAAGTAGTACGATGCAGGACTTGAGTTTCATAACTTGACTTTGAGTCAGACTTGGGCCTTTTGTTTGGCTAAAAATGAACGAACGGCTCGACTTGACTTGAACTGAATGACCTGACAAGTTTGTTTACGTTTGAAATCTCCAAATGATTCGTTTTGTGTCGGAAAGGGTCATTGTTAACGCTAACCCTTGGTTGCGTTTTTGAGAAAATCGGACACGAGTACAACAAACGAACTTGATCTGTTATTAAAACCAACAGACAGGTAAACTATGTTAACTTCAGAGTTGAGATCAACGATAGCTCGTCAAAAATGAACTAAGCTTCATATCGGTTGTCCGCAGAGAATATAAATACATACGACAATGTGGCTCGACGCTTTAAAGAAACGATCCCTGATTTGATGTTTTTTGGATTTGTTGGGGTCTGGATGTTTCTTGGGCTGGGGAGGAGTTCTGGTGGGGGGTGTCTGGTCGGTGCTGGATTTCACCTTCCTTGGTTTTCTTCGGTCCCCTCGGGTCTCCTGGTGTTCGGTTTAGGTGAACGGTATGAGATTTTTTCTAATAGGTTCTCTGGTGAGCTAACAAATACACGCACGCACGCACGCACGCACACACAAAAAAATTAAAATAAATAAAAATAAAAGAGCAATGATGATGACATTTCCGAATGAACAATACTGAGCTCTTAAAAAAAAAAATAATAATAATAATAATAAATAATAATAATAATAAAATAAAAGAAACGATTTGCAGCGATAGTACTAACTAACGCAAATAGGTCGCCTCGTGTGGCGAATATGCGAGTACATGTTGTGACCAAGCGAGTTCGTGTGACTTCATCATTTATGACTCGCTTAATCTAGACTAGACCGGACTTTGATTGCAATTTAGTGGGAATCCCATCTTGATTTCTGCCAGCGTCATTCAGGACTTGACCTCTGAACAAGTGAAGGACACTTCAAAGCAGATAACGCTAATTCTCTTTAAATTGACCAGGAGCGGTCTTGCTACGGTCCATATTTCATCTGGCCCGTCTGGGAACGGAGCAGAGCAAAAAAAAAAGGCCTTTGGCGGTGACGCTGTGCAGCAGCTGCTCGTGATTCCCAACACGGCCCCGTGGGAGAAAGAAGCAAGCGACTTGTAGCGTTTCACTTACACGACTCGAGTTGGTGGGAAAAGAGAAGCGCTACTGTCCGCTTGCAAAAAATGACAACAATGAGGTCAAACCCATTCAAACCTTTCCACGCCAACTGAACTCATCCGCCGCAGAAAACTTCAATGTTGACAAAATCGATTCGAAAGAATTTCAACGGAAGGCAAGTTAAGACTTCTTGCTTTTGAGGTCGAGCGCATTTTTCATTTCTCGGGTAGGAGTGGCAAGCGCAAAGTACAAACACGCGAGTTTGTGACTCCAAAACAACATCGAAATGACATCAATACGGAACCATTAAAGAAAAAAAAATTAAAGAAAAAAAATAAATAATAATAATCAATACGGAACCATCGAGGTACATTCGTTAACGATGGCGTAAATATGCTAACTATGTGACATTAGCGGTATACATTTCATTTGCTTCTTTCATTCGTGTGTAAAAGAACAAAGACATTAGAACATAAAACAAACATTCCTGGAAGTCGAATGAGAATGAGCAGAAATAAAACAAGTCTTACTTTCTCTGCCCCGTTTCTCCCCAGAGTTCGCAAAATAATGTCATCTAGAAACAACAACAAAATATATGTGACAGCTGGTCAGACAGACACTTGGCTTTTTGTTCTCAATTTACAATTCAGCGACTGAAAAACATTAAATAAGACGTAAAAATTGTGGTGTATAAAACAAATATGATGTAAATGTGTGCAGAAGTGGCAGAAGTGGCCTTTAGCACCTTGCGCTAGCTAGCTAGCTAGCTAGCTAGCGCCTAGCAGGTAACCGAGCACCCGGGGAGCTGGCTAGCGAGCTAGCTAGTTAGCATCAATGGCTAAAGCCAAACTGTGGCAGGCTTTTTACTTTCTGGACCCGGATTTGACACCTAAAAAAATGATGTGTGACATTAGACCAGAGTTGTATTGAAGATTACATATAAGCTAAATATGGTACATAAGAAGTGTTGACACATTTTGATATAGATATGGTTCATTAGAAGCGCAGTGGCAAATGCATACTCGCATATTTTCTTTCCATTGTTTTTCCAATACAAAAAAAAAATGCTTGGTTTCAATGACATGCACATTTTCACTATTCTTGGGCGGACCCTCATCCATTATTGCTGCGTCGGCAAAAAAGAATGTCGGCTAAACAAGCTATATGCAAACGAGGTACATTAACCAACGGAATGTAAATCGAATACATTTGAGATGCATCGATGTAAATGCAGACGTAAAAAAGCCGCCGGAACGGGACGACGCGTCGTAGAGTCGGCGGCGGCGGCTCGCAAACCGGCGCGCGAGCGATGGTGGCGCGCGACCACCAAATAGCACGCACGCACTTTAAGCCTCGTCTAAAAGCATCAAGTCTGGACGCTCATCTTCCCTCATCAGAATACAAAACAACAGAGCCAGTGTGTGTGTGTGTGCGTGTGCGTGTGCGTTTGTGTGTGTGTGAGGCCCCATCTATTAAATGTTCTTTGAGAAAGTCCTTGATCGTACCTGCCAAAGCCGGCAATATACCGGGAGTTGTAAAAAGCCGGAGTGTGTGTGCTTAAGTGTGTGTATTTATGTGCGTGTCCACTACAATGTCAGCCAAGATACGAAGGCAGCTTTTATTTTGAGGTTTGGTCGGCTGCCATCTTTTCAAGCCACAGCCAGCGCGCCCAGCACACCAACTTACCCTCCAAAAGTCCCAAGAGGAGGCGAAGTGGAGAGATGAGAGACGCTGCAGCGAGTCGGAATGTTTGCAGCTTCGCAAACTTGTTGCAACTCCGCTTCTTACTGCCACCAGGTAGCGAGAGCGCGTCGCAAATGCGATACGCACACACACAATGTAAAGAATTCAACAGTTTGGCCGTCGTGATTTTATACTTCAGTTTGGTGTGCGTTGCATAATACGTGACGCTGATGGTCTTAACTGCAGTTGAGGATAAAGAATCTATGCATGCGAGTATTGTTATATTGTCGACATGCGTTGTTTTCAAATATTGGTTCTTAAATGGTATCGCTGCTGCTATCGTTTTGTTAGCGTTATATTGACCTTTTGCAGTACAATGAAGCTAACCGACGTTTGTATGTTATGTGGCTTGGTTAAACACACAACTTGTTAATTTTCACATCTTGACGTCCGCTGCTGCCATCGAGCGCGTATTCAAATTCCAAATCTATCAATCGTCGCTAGCTGATGTGCTTGCACGGAGCAGCGAGTTGAAAAGGCAACTTAGCCATTTGGTCGCTATGATTAGCGACTTTTTTCCCCCATTTTTTTGTTTTGTTTTTACAAAAAAACAATAGCAACTTTATTTTCTCCACAGCTACTGTTGACTTAATTCTAACTTTGTGTACACGCGTCTTTCTGACATTCTATACGGCATTGGAGAGGAGAAAAGAATTGAGTCTGCCGTTTCCATGGTTACTGAACCATTACAGCATCATTTTCCTGGTAGTATTAAAAGATCACAGAGGTAAAAACATGTTCAAATTTCTTTACATTAACTCTTGCACTTGGCGATTTTAGCCACAAAAAAAAAAGTGTTTCTATTTAACAGGGAAACGTTTTTAACGGACCGCTGCTATTAGCGTGCTAAAGTTCCAGCGCTCAACATTGACTGCTGCGGTGTTTTCTTTTCTCGCAGCTGAAGCGACAGCACGTTTGAAAACAACGCCATTTGTAAATGGCTCGGCCTTGGAAAGCATCCATCAAGTGGAGCATTTTTAAAGTCAAACACAACGTCATCCGTAACACTCAAGTCAATTTGCCGGCTGCAGATGGATCCAAAAAAAGTTGTCCCAAGGGCAGACCGAACTGGACTGGAATAATAAACGAAAATCCTCAGGAGACGGCCAGCACGGGGGGGGGGAATCGGACAACAGTCGAGTGACACGGAGCGAGAGTTCATTTTGTTAACCAACTCTAAACAAAAATATTTCCGTCAACACACATTTTTCATTGGACTAAAACCAGGCTGGACTAAAACCCTCATTAATAAACAATAACAGGGAGAAATCAGAATGCATTTTTGTTGACTAATGAAGACGAGACGAAAATGTACTTCACTTCATAAAAACTGGACTAAAATCGATGGACATTTTAGTTCATGGACAAAAATGAGACGAAAATGACGCCATTTTGTCAAATCCTGTCTCTGCTAATCTGTCATGTGACACTGTCATGTGACACGCCCTTTCAAAACTGCAGCTAGCTAGATAGCAAGTGCAACATGCACAACACACATGGGACAGAAAAAAAGAAGTCAATTAAAGTTATAATGCAACATGAATTCAACGGCGAGAACGTTCCAACAATAATGTTAACCCGACCGCTAACTAGTGATAGTTAACTTTTTAGCTCGTAGCATAGAGCCATATTAGCTACTTGTTGATATACTGAAATTAGGTCAAGTTGGTTGTCATCAAAAAGATGAGAGAAATGTTTTATGTGAAATTGTTTTAGATCCAAAATGTTCGACATTATCTGCGGACAAAATGATTGTCCTGACTAAAACGCTGACAGTTGTTGTTGACTAAAATTAGATGAATAAAATGTTTTCTTGGACTAAAATGCTAAATTTATAGTGGACTAAATAAAAAGGGGATGAGGTTGACTAACTATGATAAAAACCAACAAGTGTGATTGAAACTGGACTTAAACTGACTTTAAAAATGTCTGATCAAATGAACACTAATGCGTACCCCAAAATACAGAACATTTCTTTCAGCCCTTTGTGCTCAATCCACGGCCCAAATGTGGACGCTTGTCCGCGTCCGCGTCATCAAAACAGCACAGCGACTCATTTGAATTAATTTGAGCAACTCGCAAGCGCTTATCGCGTTCTTCCTCTCGGTTTTCTTCCCTCAAGTTTGCTCTCGCACTCGTTTGTGAGTTGGAACAAGAGGAGCCATTGTGTTGCTTGGGATGCCTCCCGTCACTACCCAGCATGCATCTGCACCGTGTGCGCGCGTCACATGCTGGATAGATGAGATTGACTGCTGTTGTCGACCCGCCATCTGTTTGCACTACACAGACATGCAGGCTTTTCCCTGCGTTCAAAATTCAGAGGCGGCCGCCTCCAGCCGGAGCGATTCATACCGCTCAGCACGGCAGCAACGTATTTGAAATGCAGTTGCGGCGTTGTGCCATTATGGAGGCGCTATATCAGCAGCAGTGCACCGGAAAACACCTGAAGCAGCAACGGAAGAAGAAACAGATCACGGAGCAACCGTGGCTGCGTCTTCAGCTAACTACCTACCAAGTAGCATGACTGAGCAGCAAAAAGTAGACAAAAACAGACGAGGTCGCGCTGGAGGACGATCATGCGTGCGCCGCTTGTACGCAACAGCAAGAGGTGGGAGGGGCTGAGGCGGGTCAAACCATTTTCTCGTCAAAGCATGATTGCTTTAACATGATATAATAAGTCATATTCTCATTAGAACTTAAAGTATGTTGCCTGTCAAAAATGAAAGCGAGTCAGGATTAGGGATGTTCGATACCACTTTTTTTCCCGATCGATACTCAACTCTTGGGTTGTCACCGATACTGATACCAAAATACCGATACCGCTTGTACATAAAATTCCCCACAAAAAAAATGACAGATGATTTGAAAGAACGAACTATTTATCCCAATATATTATTTTTCCTTAAAAGTGCATGAAATTAATGGCAACTTTCTATTCATATAATTTCTCATTTTTAGTTCCTAATCGTAAAATGGCTGCCGGAGGGCGGACAATAAGTATATTGGCCAGCGCCGCGAGTACCAATATCTTAAAATAAGACTGGTATCGGCATTGATACCAGTCTTACACTGGATACGCGGTACACCTGTTATCGGGAGTCGCCCATCAAAGTCAGGATGTGGTCTGTTAAAAAAATAAAAAATAAAAAATAAAACAAGAAGCTCACCAGTGATGGGAGACTGACTTGCTTAGAAGAATGAAAATAATTTTTTTTTTAAGATTTATCATGGTACACGTTTCTTAATTTACCATTTACCAAATATTATAAATTATGTTTACAAATATAATATGAAAGATAGAGCCGTTTTTATTGACTCAAATATTTTTTAAAAAAGGACAAAAATAGCAGCATAAATGGATCCAAATAAAAATATGTGAGCGCTTGCTTACTTCTATGAAGTTAGGACAAATTTTCCTCATTCCTCTTCAAAAATTAACAAGATAACCCATGAACCATTTTGGAGAATGCATTGCAGTGGTCTACCACATTTGTTGGATTATGTTGGTCGAAACCTGAACATGCCTGCAGGACAGCAACTTGGCCAGCAGGCCTCCGCGTGAAGGTGTTCTTACCTCCGAGCTGAAGCCGCCGCCGCCGCCGCCGCCGCCGCCGCCGCCGCCGCCGCCGCCGCCGCCGCCGCCGCCGCCGCCGCCGCCGCCGCCGCCGCCGTCCTCCTCCGCTCCACGCGCTCCGAGCGCGCACACGCACACCGCCAGGAGGAAGCCCCGTCTCCACAGCAACCGGGGGGAAGAGCCGGCCATGGTCCGCTGGTCGTTGTTGACGGTGAGAACAACGGCAATGGCTCGGGGGTCTTCTTTGGAGATGAAAGAAAAGCGAGCCGACTAGAGCTCGACTTGCATGCCGGGAAGGAGCTCCATGTTAGCGGGCGGAGACGGGCTGAGCCTCCATGGCGGGCGCGGGTGTCAAGTGTTTCTCACAAGTGGGTCCAAGTAGGCAGAGCAACCTTGCAACGACGGCAACAAAAGTACACTTTCAACGAGTTCGTTCCTGACGATTTGCAGCTTCAGAAAGCAAAAGTGAGAAACTCCACCGCACCTGAGCGCCCAATTTGCAACGTAGCGTTTTGTCGCCCTTAAAATCCACTTTTTGTAGTCGTTGCCACGTGTGGGAGGGGGGCTGGGGGGGCTGGGGGGGAACTCGCGCGGGCCAACACTCGGCTGAGGGTCCGCGGTCAGAAGCTCCAGCAGGACGAGCGGGATAGCAAGTACGCGACTGATGAGCTACGCGTGAGCGTGTCCATGTCAAGCGCGCAAAAAAACCCGTGACCAACCGGAAACGAGTTGTGCGAGGCGGGGGGCGGGAGCTGGCAAAACAAAAGTGACTTCCGCTAAAGTATACGGTGCAAAATAAAATGCCAACGACAGTACTGCACTTAGTATTGAAATGACTTGAAATAATGAAAAGAAAAGAAAAACATAAAAAATATATACATACATTAAAAAAAATACGCCATGAATTATCATATTAGTCCATAATGTTAAATATTAGGCTATGAAACAAAATCATATGACATGTTATGAGTATTTCTTTAGATTTCAAATATAAATACATCACATCATGTACTGTACATATTAAACATTATCTTCACTTTTCATGAGGAATTTAACAGTTCCTCTGAAGTCTTTGTACCTTAATGGGTGCAGCAGCTGATTATTGTTCACTGTCACAAGTAGCTTCTTACAGTTTGCACATCTTCCATTTAGGAAAAAAAACACCCTGGTCATGAATGTACTGAGAATACACATACAATTCTCTTTTATTTTGAAAGACGGCTTTGTGATGGACTGAGTGGGGGGCTGACAACAACCTTTTGTGGAGGGAGGTGGCGGCAGTAATGGAAACACGCACACACAACTAAGGCGAGGCTTCAAATAGGACTGGAAAGCGCTGATAAGCCAAATGGGATTTTAAAAGCTCCATAATGTGCGACTCAATTCGTTTTCACGAGACTACCTTGCAGCTTGCTTGTCGGGTGAAGAGCAAAATATGACTTTCTCCTACAGCATGAATGTGAGAAGTAATCTCTGTGATGTGGTGGTCCACTCTGCAGAAGACGTGAAAAAGGGGCCTTATACTTCCTGATACGGTCGCTCTCATTTCCTCTGGCTGTGAGAGGAAAGACATGTCGATATAATCGCATCTTTATCTAGCGACTTGATCTAAACCCCCCCAGGAGTGAGCTGCCACCATAATTGCCACATTTAAATGTTATTGGCCAAACGTTTGCTCCGTTTTTGTTTTTGTGCGGGGCAGCTTAGAGGTCTCTTAAGCCTCTGGGGGAGATGAGAAAGGATGAGGTCCACTCAACACGCACAAAGATTGTGTCCTTTTCAAAATAAGCGCACACACACAAAAAAACACACCAAAAGAAAAGTTCAACAAGATTTGTTCCGGAATTAAACTATCTACATCTGAAATCTTTTTAAGTAGACTGAAAAAAAAACATGCAATGTGTGTAACTTGT
The DNA here is from genome assembly GCF_054856555.1 of Leptonotus elevatus. Taxonomy (NCBI): domain Eukaryota; kingdom Metazoa; phylum Chordata; class Actinopteri; order Syngnathiformes; family Syngnathidae; genus Leptonotus; species Leptonotus elevatus. Next base: position 916,420 of record NC_141241.1, on the reverse strand, counting down.
AAGTTGAGTCTATGAGTCGGGGGGGGGGGGGGGGGGGGGGCACAGCACAAAACAACTTGACTACTCAATTACAACAGTATTTAGCCTATGTGCCATTTCATTGGTCAATTGGCTGATTAACTGTCCTTTCCCAGCTCAGGTGGAGCAGATTCCTTCTATAGTGAGGATAAGCGCTATTAAAAAATAAAAATAAAAAAGAGATGGTTGCATGTTTGACATCAAGTGAGGCACCATTTTGTGGATGCATCCTTAAAAAAAAGCCAAAAAGTAAAATGTGCCAATGCTAATCCTTTGGATGCTCACTGACACGAAACAGCAGAAAACAGGAGTCATTAAGCCTAAATGACGTTTGGAAATTCCCAATTGTAGCGTTGAGGCGCTTTTCTGCTGACACGTGAAAAGAAAGCACATTTACAGTCGGAGAAACGTACGCTTTTCTTGTCACACAGCAGCAGCTGCTCGTCGGCGTGCGTCTCTGCAGGCGCTTTCCAAGCAGGTGAGCGACGTGGATGTTCATAGCAGGTCGGCTCCGAGCCCCGAGGCCAACCCGCCACGCCACCTGCAAGCAGACAATTCAGCAAAAAACAACGCTGACAGCAACACGCCGCAAATCTCACTCAGATGACCTATTTTCAAAAGTCCCTGGGCATCTTTTTTGAGTATTTACGGCACCATTTTTAATATATTGAGATCAACGGATAACACAAAAATATTTTCACCTTCCTTCTATGTCAGGAGTAACTAGTTCAACCCCGCTTTTTCCAAACTAACAAACTTTTTGACAATAATACATCACGAATCACCGCCATTATGAAATGACCCTATAACCATTGTTATCTGTGGCCATAAAAAGCAGGATTAAAGAGGATTTTCTTCTCCAAAAACTAGTTCTGTGCTTAGAATTGTTAGAGTTTTCATTCTTCTTCTTTTAAACTTACACGGTCAAACAACAGTTTGCCGCCATCTAGTGACCGAGAGTGGAAATACACCCAATACCAACTCAAACTCGAACAAAATAGAGTTAACTATAGTGTACAAATTCCACAAAATAGAAATGGAGGGTTTACTGTACATCAATATCTTAATTCCAATAATTTGGGCATTATGTGTTCATGCTTTAATGACGATTATGCTCCTTCTGGTCTCCAGGCCTCAGCCACCAAGAGGTTAAAACATACGTAAGAAATGCATGGAAGTAATAACGCATAATTTTACTCGCAAGTCAAGACAACAACAACAACAACAACAAAACTTCCGAGCACCTAAAATAACTTTTAAGTTGGGTCACTCGTGAGTCAAGCTACCACATTGTTCTGATCGTCACCAGAAACTTTGTTAGGTACGCACGTCTGATGAGATGGAACACAAAAATGAATACTTTGAATGTCAGAGTGGTTATTAAGGTGACATATCGGTTTTATGACAACATTTTGGAACCAATTTGATCAAGATGACACTGCAATCTATAACAACTCAAATTGGATCTCATGCCGTATGATTTGAGCCGTTTAATTTTACTGGCAAACGCATCTGTCTCTGACAACAAACTATTTTTAGGCAACATGTAAAGCAGGGAACACTGGACAATCTTTTCCCATTAGAGTGCCTACAAAGACCAAACCCCAAAACAATAAATACAACTCTATGAAACATTGAATAGGATGACGGATGAAGCACCAATGGGACACATGAAGACATGCCAGCGTAACAAAAGTAGACATCATTATTCAGCCATAAACTAGTGACTTAAATAAAATATGTGCACTGAGGCTGCAAGTTAAAAAAAAAAATCCTTTACACGAAAATGGCTTCATGTATCAAACTACAAATGAGGATTAGCACAGAGTTGCGGTCAAAAATGGAAATGTATCCAATCACTAAGCATCCCAAATCCATAAACTACAATTCTCCAGTGATGGATGAGAAGTTGATTTTTATTTATTTCTTATTTACGTTGTCCTCGTCAGTCAAATTTGGCAAAGGCAAGCGGGAACATGCATGAATGCATGCATGAGCATGTTGTTTTTTACATTTGTATGTAAAAATTGAATGGTGAATCTCTAGTATATATTTTAATCCGACACTGCCCCCACATGGTAAAAACTTGCAAGCAAACCAATACCGGATGCCTTCGAGTACATCCTTTAGTCGGAAAATGGAGAGCAATTCTACAAATACAGCATGTAAATACTGAAGCATTATACCCACCTGAAATTCTGTAGCATCACTTCTAATGGGCAAAATAAAAAATGTGACACTTTGGAGGGGCAAAAACAACAAACAAAAAAATCAAGAAGAAACGTTTGTACACACACAAATGAGAAATTAGAAGTAAGCGAATGTGACAATATTTCCAACACAAACCTCAAGCGCAATAAAGGACACGCTTTCACTCAATTTGTTCGCAAGTCCGTTGCTTGCTGACAATGGCAGTCTGAGAATGGATTCTCTAATAAAGCAAAAAGGTAAAGCGTCACAACAGAGACTGGCGGCTGCAGTGCACACGCTGGTATGTATTTTGTGGTTCTAATATGTCCAAGTGGAGTTGCCGTACTACTTCGGCTGCAGCTGTACTTCCGCATACGTTTTACGCAAAACCGCCTCAGCGTCACGAAATGATTGTTCCTGAATTATAACTGAACAAACTGAAGCCTCCAACGGGGCGTCAAATCACTACTTTACTGGAGTAAACCGACATTAGTTAAATATTCCAGTCCGGATAAAATTGTGATAGTGCACATTAAGCTTCTCGAGCTCGATGGCGTTGTTACTTCGCAAAGTGGGATTTGAAAGTGCACTATGGAAGTCACAAAAGAGAGAAACCTTTCATTTGCTCAGTTTGTGGCAAAAGTTGAACATACACACGAGAACACACACTGGAGAAAAACCTTTTATCTGCTCAGTGTACAACGTTTACTCATAAGGGACATTTGACCTTCCACATGGAAATGCACACTGGCGAGAAACCTTTTTCCTGTTGTTTGTCTCAAAAATGTCACCCGGAAGGCACATTTGAACAAACACATGAAAATATACACACTGGAGAGAAACCTGTTGCCTGCTCAGTCTGCAGTTTAAGCTTCAGTGAACGCCCAGGATTGGTTCTCCACATGAGAACGCACACTGGAGAGAAACCGTATTCCTGCTTAGTTTGTGGCGAAAGTTTCTCTCTGAGTCGCAATTTGACAAGACACAGACGAAGACACGCCGGTGAGAAACCATTCACTTGCAGTGCGTGTGATGAGCAATTTTCTTCTAAGTATCAGATGACCAAACACAAAAGTGTGCTGGTGAGAAAAGCAGCAGCCAATGAAGCTGCACAACTTTTAGTAAAGGATGAAGAAACGGCGTACAAGCTCAGAAAGCTTTCGTGGTTGTGTTGTGGTAGAAAAATGTATGTCATGTGTCTGCAATACAATCGTCAAAGTCATTTAGTAATTCTGTCATTCATTCATGTCACCACTGATCACTACGCATTTACGTCAAGGTAGAACATGCGCAGACCGGATGTAGCCTCGCTGGTCCGATGTGTTAAGTTTCACGCTTGTTTGGATTGGCAAAAGGCATATACCGCCTCATTTGGCATTTTTCCCCCCAAATTGAGGTGTTTATTTGGAGCATTTTCATTCTGTTTGACTCTAATCCGAACACAAGGCTCCATGTAAATCCAGCTACAGATGATGATTCGCTGATGTGTTAAACTGCCGCAATATAGCGCCAACTAGTGTTGAGGAGGACTTACTTGACAGAGGTGAGGAGCCCCCCCCCCCCTGCACCCCGCATGTTAAAGGCAGAAGAGCCTGAGCCCCCGAATTAAAGACGAAGAGGAACTCGAGCCTGTCTAATTAAAGCCAAACAAGAACCAGAGACCTCAGAGGAAGAGTTGCGATGACCCCGACCCCCAAAATGAACGTGCTTCCACTAAACAGAATTGTAAAAAGAGTGAGAATTGGATTTATTAGTCAACGACGGTCTCCCCGGCTCAGCTGCTGGCGCTTGGCGTTTTGCTGCTGGTCGTCGACGGCCCCGACTTTCTCCAAGACAAGACGAACCACAAGAAGAGGAAGAAACCTGAGGACGAAACGCGGCCGGTGAGAAGCCGACGGAAGGCCGGCGAGGAGGATGTTGGGCGCACCTTGCAACGAGTTGAGGATGCAGAAGAGGTAGAGGCCCGCCGTGCTCAGGTAGCCAAAAGAGAAGAAGATGAGACCCCAGGTGATGCCCAGCAGGGTGCTCACACCCAGCAGCGTGCTGATGTTCTGCTTGGCTCGCCCTCGCTCACCCTGCCCGAACTGAGCGGCGCAATGGCCGCCGTGCGCAAACACAGGCGCAAGATACAGGTTATGAGAAAGTCTGTCTGTCTATCTAGCCATCGGTACTATCTTTTTTTTTATGTTATTTTTATACGTTTTAAAAAATATATATGCAAAAAAAAAATTCTTAATTAAAAAAAAATCAAAAATGTAGTCTTTTTTTTTTTAGAGTTAAAAACGTTTATTTTTTTATTTTTTTTTAACTGTAGGGGTGTCAGGCGATTTAAATTTTTAATCCTAATGAACTAATTTGCTCCCAAAAACGTATATAAGTTTTATTGTAATGTTTTAAGCGTCCCAAAGACGTATTTATGCATTTTTTATGTTTGTTTGTTTTAATGCTTGAGGACACAGAAGGCTTTGATGTTGCCTCTGAACTGAAGAGAAAGCTTAAAGCAATGGTAGTTAAGACATAAACGGCCAGCAGGTGGCAGCAAAGTATAAGAGATCAACCAGAGCCATGTTGAAAAAAAAGCTAATTTACTCACAATTCTAGATAAATTTGTGAATAATGGTGGAACTTAGCTATATTCTAATGCTAATTACTGCAAAACGGAAACAGATAGAAATATACTTTTTTCTCCTGATGAAAGAAGAAACTCTAATCTTTCATGTTTTTATAGCAATAGAACACAATATTCTGTGGGCCTTGCAAAATCATTCAAAATCCAGTAAGCCAGCCGGGAGCGAAGGGGGTTGCTTCAGTGAAAATGGCTGGGAGTGAATCACATGACTTTAACAGTTAATCCGTGATTAATCGCAACTTTTATATCTGTTCTAAATATACAATAAAATGTACAATACATTTTTTTTAAGTTTTCATACTCTTATTAAAGAAAAGTGGATTTTTTTTAAACTACTAGAAATTTGGCTGCATCTTTTAGTTATTGTACAGTAATTTCATAATAATTCATAAATTTGAATTACAATTAAAAATATGTACTGTACTGTAGTGTGATATTGATTTGTGGTGAGCTCATTTTTCTGCCACTAGATGGCATAATTACAAGTTTAAGACTGTGACAACGCTGCCTCTTCGTTGCGATTGGAATCCCCTCATTACACTCTTTCCAAGTAAGGGGCGGTCATTAATGGCGCATTTAAAAAATTGGTGGCGTTAAAGGAACTTTAAATTGACTCAAAATGAACGCACTCATTTTGACACCCCGAGAAAATAGTAAAGATTTTACGAGAATAAAATCTTCATTTTATGAGAAGTCCAACTCACATGAATTAGACTACAAGGGAAATTTGCACACACACACAAAAAAGTATTATTCTGGTGAAATTCCTGAAAAATACTGGACTATGTGTACCCGTTTCCTGTGCGGGAGGCCGATCAAACGGTGGACGGTCACCACGAGCATGACGAGGTTGAAGGCAAACACCACACTGAACACGCCCAGCGTGCTCACCATCTTCACCGTGCCGTCCACCAGGTAGCATCTGCGCGCACGCCGCACCATCGGGTCACGTGAAGCACTGCATTGCCCACCCGAGATCCGAACGGAAGTCAAATCCTGCCTGCTTACATTTCAGTGCTGTTGGAATCGGCGACGTCCAGGGCCACGCGCCCGTAAGCGTCGGGTTCGATGAAGACCGCCACGATCACGATGGCGGCGGGAAAACCTGCGCGCAAGGAAAATAACTTACGGTCATCGTTGGCTCATTGCTGCCTCTCACAGGTCAGAACGGGTACTACATTCGGACTCACTCCATCCCGCCAGGCCGAGCTTGAGCATGTATCTGCGGATGTAGATGTTAAAGACGCGCACGAGGAGCAGGTAGAGGTGGAAGCTCTCCAGCGCCATCCAGCTGAAGGTGGCCAGCAGGGAGTAGTGCAGCGCCAGGGCCACGTAAAAACAGAGCCCGTCGGACGACAGCGCCGCCGCCCGGCTGGACAGGAAGTGCGCGTTGAGCAGGATCAGCGCCACGGCCAGGTTGGCGTGCACCTTCATGGACACGTCCTCGCGCAGCTTCCTGCCAGACGCAAACGCAAAATATATATTTATACACATCATTTTATTAGGCACACACAAAAGGGGTTTAGCGCTTTTACGCCAATTAGGCTTCAGGTTGAATATACGCACACAAGACAAGGTTAACGGCACTCAGATGAAGGCAATTTACTTTTCAGAAAAAAGTTGAAAAATACGTTTGCTTATTTTAGAAAAAAGGCAATATTTTACAAGATTAATCTCTGACGTTTTGAGGAGAACAAACTGAGTTTTTTTTTTTTTTTTAACACAGATTCTTTAGGGAAGAAAAAAAGAATATTTCTAGAAAAAAATAGGCAGTGATTTTGTTATAAAATATATGTTGGGGGGGGGGGAAGTGCAAATTGTAATACAGTCAGAATTTTACAAAATTATATTTGTCAGAAAATGTCTTCGGAAGTAGTCAAGAAAAAATATAAAAGTGATATATTTTCAAGAAAAATCTAAATTTTACAAGTTTAATTTAAAGTTGCAAACGTTTGATGAATAATTCATAATTTTAGAAGATTTAAGTTGGACATGTGGGGGGAGGGCGGGGGTGAAAATTCCAAGATATTTTATATAAAAAGTCTGTGATCAAATTTGAACCTTTTTTTTTTTTAAACGTCTGATGTGACGCGAGATGAAAGTAAAATAAAAACAAAACAAACAAACAAACTTACTTTCCAGAAGCAGGACTAAAACGGTAATCTTATCAAATAAAAATTGCATATTGGGCAAGGAAGTGAAAGACTTATTTTTTTTTTTTCCCACCTATTGGTGACGAAGAGCAGCAGCGTGATGACGAGGGCGACGAGCGAGAGGCTGCAGCCAATCAGAGAGAGGTACGACAGCACCGCCTCATTTGTGTCCGAGAGAGGAGCGGACACCTGCGATGGAAAAACAGCAACAGGAGTGACGAGCTTTCATTGCACACCGATGGAAAAGAATGAAGTGAAGAAACTGGAGGAAGGTCGGAGCGCAAAACAAGCGCGAGTTTCCGCTTGATTGTTTTGCGCGTGTTGTTTGCGCTTCCATTGGTTCCGTCCTTCAGTCAAATAGGACACATTGGGCTCGGTTTTCGTGCCGTGCAATATAGTTTGGCGCGTTTGGGCCGGAGGACGATCCCGGTGGATCGAGGGGGGGTTCGGTGACGGAAAGTAGAGGAAACTTTAGACCAGCTGAAAGCAGGTCTAAGTTGTGGCGCAGGCGGTAGAATGCAAGTTTGGTGGATTTGGCCGTGTCGGGTTGGAAGGTAGGCCACCTTCACGTGCACATCTGCACGTGCACCTGCACATCTGCACGTGCACCTGCACATCTGCACGTGCACCTGCACATCTGGGCAAATATCAAAGGAAAGAAAACTCCACCCATGCACACAATGAGACGGCAGCGAGCGCGAGATTTGCTCCGGCCGCGAAAATTCGGCCCAACGTGGTGTTTGTCGTGCTCAAAAAAGTGAAAGTGAAAGAAGTGCTGACCATGAGAACGCCAAAGTAGGTCAGGTGGTCGCAGGAGCAGGTCACGTGACTCTGGCCGCGTTGCCAGATGGTCCGACAACCGCTGCTGCTGAACGCTGCCTCCACACAAACAACGCACAATGTTGCTTACATGCTCATGAGACATCCTGCATGTTGACATTACGATAGCACACGTGAGATGACGTTGACGTGATTTCATATTTTTTATACCAGGATTTCCCCAAATCAGCGCATGCCTTTAAATGTTAATTGATTCGAAAACGACTGACCGTTGGTGGAGAAATCCAAGAAGACGCATCTGGGACGCTGGCTTTCCTGTTGACCACATTGACGTTTTCCACACACGGCGCATGTTTTGGACAGTACGAAATGTATTTTCACCCTTTGACCTACATTGGCGCTAAACGCGTTGACGGTGATGTTCACTCGTTCCCGCAGTCCTGAAATCGTTTTCCCGCGCACGCTCAAGCCCAGCAGCCTATTTTGGTAGAGTTTCTCCGAGGTGACGTTCTGCAATCACGGACAACAAAAGTGCACAATGTAGAGAAAACCATCATCAGGAAAAAAAATGAATTAGTCTCGACAATCCCGTCGGATCACTGTGATTGGCTGTGAGCTGGCGAATCAGCGCACGGGGCAAGAAGAGGAAGTGACGGACGCGGATAAAACAGTCGTGATGGAAAGCCGGGACCTTTTTCATTCTGCGCATCGTCACCGCATTTGAACGCGCAATGTCCGTCTGGACGGAGATCGGAAGATGACTTTTGTCTCTTTGCTTCACGAGAGACCAGAATTAGACGACATTTCCGTTAAGCGGTATGCCGGCAAAGGTATGAAAGCCGAACGACGGCATGACACGGGTACGATTTACTTTTATACTTGAGAAGTACAGCAACTGTTTGTAATCAGTAAAAATAAACCAGCATGCATGGTTTAGGTTTTTGTATCCCGCCCCCGTAAGAGGTTTCTGGTTGCCTTTACAAATAACCACTACCGCCGCCGATGGTATGGAGGGGAATTACTTCTCGCGCATGCGCTGAAGGTACGTAATAGTCGGGGTTTGTGCTGACGTCGGATTGGTGTATCTAGGCCTTAAGAGGCGGGGCCTAGTTGGGTTTTGTCTGCATGTGAGCGTCCGGATGTGGTCTGTGGCCCACAGCAGTTTGTGTGCGAGCGTGCACATTGTGTTTAAATGTTCTGCCGGCATTCCACAAACTGCATTACAGTAAATAAATATGGTGTCACTGCATTTGACACGCAAGCGACATGTCTTCCTCTTTTTTTGGGGACGTCGTGTTTGTGCGTGTGAAACCACAAATGCAAGTCTGATTTCAAATCTGTTCCGTGCAGAGGTGGCAAAAGTGCTCGCACTCTGTTCTTAACTTGAAAAAAAGTACAAACATAAAATGATCTATTTTTTGGCCAACTTTTTGACATCTCGATGTCCATTTTGCCGACGTCCCCAAAATCGTGATCACTCAACATCTCAACTGCCGCAGACTTTACGTCTTACTTTCGTCTCCTTTTATTGCTTCCTTGAAATGATTTGCGATGAGAAAAAGAGTTTTGCGTTCACAAAAGTCCTTCCCCTCGACTTTCTCCTCGCTCGTACCCAAACGGACGGAGGCCAGGTGACCATGCAGAACAGGACGGTGTCGTCCAAGCCCGAGAGCAAATCTCCGGGCAGCCGCACGTTGACTCGGCTGTCGTTGACCGTCGCGCCCGCGCCGGCCTGCGATAAACAGGAAGAGAACTTGAGTGAGACATTTTGCAACGCACGAGCGCCGCGTTGCGACACGGCAGTCGCATCGAGGACGGCGAGATTGGAAAGGACGTCTCGCCATTCGGTGTCGGGACGCTGACCTCGCGCTCGCTGGCGGAAATGTGCAGGCTGGCCACGCGTCCTTTGGGTTTGAACAGGAGGGCGAGCAGGCGGCCCACAAACATGGACGTCGTCTCGTTCACGTTGATCTGCTGCAGAGACTTTTCCAGACGCTTGATTGCTCTTCAGACAAAAAGCAAAATCAAAGCACGCGACGCGCTTGCGTGTCCTCGTGTGAAATTGCACGAGGGCCGAAGAGAATGAGGATTTTCTGTATTTACTTCCCCGGCCATGACAAGGAGTCGCATTTTCACACGCTTTTTAAAAACAAAATGACCAAATAATTCTTCAAAAAATGCTGCTGATGATGATGATGATGAAGGGTTAGCAAAATCACAGAAAGTACAAAAAAATGAAGAAAACAAAAACAAAAAAATTGGAGGGGGGAAGAAAAAACATCTGCAAATTTGTAAATCAACAGGTGCCGAACGGTGAGGATTGGACTATACTTTTAAGTTGTAATGTCACCATTCGCCTCTAGATGGCAGACATGGATTAGTTGTGCTTACTCCAGGTCTATGCACTTCGAGGCATGTTATGTGTTGGGATGTAACGATATCCAAACATTATTATATGATAAATATTACAATATGAACCTCATGATACGATTATCACGATATTGTGGGGAGGTTGGTGATATATATTTTTTTAAACGATACAGTGTAAAACCTACAATTTTGCCAAAAATAAACAAATAAATATATTTGCTGGTATGACTGCTTTCTATGATCGGTAACTGCGGTAGTGGCCAAAACATTCCTAATTTAAAATTAAACTGCACTAATAAAGTAACCACCAGAGGGCGCTAGAACTGGAATACACTCACACGTTTTTAACAAATGTGCTGCTTTTGATATCGTGACATGACGACAACGACATCGTGGCAATTTTAATATCGCGATATCATGATATTGCTGTTATCGTTACATCCTTAGCCTATTTTGTTGTTTGCTCCATACCCCTTTGTTGTTGAATTTGGAGTGCGGATCTTTTGTACATGCGATGAGAAGTGTATTATGAAAAATTGAATACATTAACATCAGGTTTGGTCCATGTTTAAAATTGCATTTTCTCATCCACGTGGTTAGGAAGCGAGTGGTCTTGTGTGGCCCCCCCACGCCGCATTGATGACAAATTGTGGCCCCCTCCAGCATTTTGGTTTTCCATCCCTCACTCTGAAATGTATGCTCGTCGGCCCGTCCGTATGTGCCCTGCCATTGGCTGGCGGCCATTGCGTGAAAATACTCACTCAAAGAGGATGTCGGGCTTTCCGCTTTCCAAGATTGCATTGACTTGCGTCATGCAACGCTCGGCATCTGCAAGGCCTGTTGAAAACGCACCTTGTTGTTCTTCTTGTTCTTTTAACTTGTCAATAAATATGCAGCACAGGGTTTTGTTTTGTTTTTACTCGGAAACTTCATTTGAAATCTTAACCTCTTTTCAAAGACCAGCCCTTGCTTGGAATATATGAAACCCAAACTACAAAAACGGACTCAAAACATTCATCCTGGTTTGAAACACTAACTCTATCTTTAAAGCCAACCTACTTTGAAACAGTAACCCCGGCTCAAACCCGTAACCCTGGCTTGAAATCTTATTTTTGAAATCTTACTTTGAAAATCCCAACTTTTCACGAACCCCCAATATTTACATTAAAACCATATGATCACACCTTAAGCCTTCTTCAAAACCTAACCCTGGCTTGAAACCCTACTTTAAAACTTGAACCTGAGCTTGAAACATGACTTTCAACCCTTCCGTGAGAAGCCCTATTTTGAAACACGGGTCCGGAAAGAAATCAGATCCTTGTCTTGAAACCTTAAATACTGTTATAACTCCTACCTATGAAATCATAAACCTTGTTTGCAACCATAATTTGAAACTCCAACGACAAACCTGACCCTAAGCTCTAAACCCTAACCCTGCTTTTCTACACAGTTTTGAAAACCTGACTTGAAACCCGATTTTCATAACCTAATTTTACATATTCACAGTTTTTTCCCAATTCCCAGCCATGTTGAAAAACTCACCTATTTGCGGGATTGTACTCTAGTCAACCTACTGTGTATACTTTTGACCCATTTTTGACATACAAAATGTACACAATGATGAAAAATAATCAATTACGCACCTCGTTTGCGGTCCAAAACCTTACAACTCTCGTGTATGCTTTTATTTTTGCAATCTGTGTTCGCGCAGTGCTCTGAATCCCAGCCCGCATAATCATTTGGGGTGTCCCCTCGACCCGGACTCAGACCTCGATCCTCGATCCCCTTGAGCCCTCCATGGTGTCGAGGAACTCTATCACAACGAGCCAAAAGCGGCAGCAGCCAAACAAGAAGCCGCCACTTCATCCTGACGATTGAAGCGCATCGGCGTCATGAAGGCAAATTCCAACATTGAAAACAACATGCTGCGCGGACCGCGGGCCTCAAATGAGATTTTTCTGACCTTCAAGAGGAATCCCGAGATCCGCACGCGAGGACGACGAGAACACAACCGCATTAGAAATGGGAAGAAAAAAATGCAAATGTCATTGCAACACCCGAAGAGGAAGTGGCAACGGACAAAAAAACCTCATATGAGCTCACAATCCAACTTTGCATCATTACATGATATTTATCTTTTACGCAACAAATAATGCTCCGTATAAAAATGTCTTACTTTAAAAACTAAAACTCATATGAAGATTAATTAACTAAACTAAAACGAAGCATTAAAAAAAACACCCTTTTCTAAAAATAAATGAAAAAAATAACTGAATTAAAAAAAAAAAAAGTCTAAATGAAAGGGAAATGAACTATAATGAAAAATCCTAAACTATTAAAAACCCTTGTTGCGACTCACTTTTACAAATGAAGAACACTAAAATCATTAACTGTTCAAAAAGAGCCTTTGAAAACATGTGTACAGTAGCTCATATTTTGAAACATCACACATTTACACGTTCCAAAGAGGGGGGGGGGGCTGTGGTGGTTTGGGGGGGGGGGGGGTTGTCAGCCATCTTGGCTGCGTCTTATGATGTCATTTCGAGCTGACACTGACAGATTGGGCCGGGAGGAAACTACAAATCCCAAACAACTGTTCGACCTTCTCCCTTCCGTGTACATTTTGTTTGTTTGTAACTAAACGAACTTTACAAAACAAATCTTCTTGAATTAATACTGGATGTACCAAAGCATCGCTACTTTACAGGACAAAAATATCACTAGGCCTACTTTGATTTTCGTGTCTGGATGTACTCGTGGCCGCTGCACGTAAATCTTCTCGAGCTAGTTTAGCTTAGCTTGGCTTATCTTATTTTAGCTTTCGAGCTGCTATCAGAGAATCGTGTTTGTTAGTGTTAGAGTAGACAATATTAAGTATTGTACTCTTTGCGTGTTCAATTAACTGAATGGTGAGATCCTGGTGAAGAAGTCCCTTTGCAAAGGTAAATAATTATCAGAAGCTTCTGATGACAAAAGGCTGACGACACTGAAACCGTGTTCCATCAGGTTGTGTGTCAGGCTCTCCGGCACATCCTTATTTATTGAAAAGTCGGTGAATACGAAAAGTCTCCACCCATCAGCCCACAGTACATTTGGTTACAACTCAGTGAATACAAGAAAATCTGTTCCCATGGGTATAAATCAGATTAGAGAAAAACAATAATAATAAGCCTGTGACTCCCTTCTTCCGACCGGCAGAGACCGGCCCCAGACTAAAACTCCCTTTTAGATAGCAAATGTAAAAACCCGTTGCCCCTTCTCCTCTCATGAAAGTAACACAGATAAGAATACAATTCTATTCATTGAGCCATACTGAGTTAACTAAATCCAAAACGGCTAAAATATAAATTGAAACTGAAAAACAATGTTAATGACTCATCATTAGCGACATATGTATCGGGGGCGATCGAATGTGTGCGTAAAGTGTTTTAATTATCGTGTGACAATAAATGCAAAAAAAGAAGGAAAGGAGAGTACGAGGGGGAACTTTGTCGCACAAACGAGAAGGAGGAGCGACAACGTCAACATCTGGACGCTGTTCTCAAGAAGCCGCAAAATGCGTTGCGCAATGTGTTTGTTTACTTCTTTCTGACTTTTAACAAATATGATATCTATTTTGGCTTTATTGAACGTTGCACAGCAAAGGAGGCCGTGCGTCGTGGCGCACGGCAGCTCATCTAGTATAGCTCATAAATGATATCGTTTTGTCATTATTCTGCCATTTTTTCTCAGACAAAATGATATGTGATTAGCTTGAATGTTACTGTTGCAACCACAGAGACAATAAAATATAGTTCCGTGTGTAACGCAAAGTGAAAGTTCAGTGTGTGTTTATGAATGGCAGTGAAGAGTATGAAAAATATGTTGACAGTAAACAATGACAAAACTATAAACATGAGCAGCAATGCTGTTATTTAAGCAGTTGCGTTGCAAATGTGGCGCAAGAAAAAATTATGTGACATGTTCAATAAATACTAGGACAAGCTTCTGTGGGTACTTGGTAGTGATGTTAAATGTACCCCTACAAATCAAAAGGTATCAGAAGCTCTTTTATTTGTATTATTATTATTATTATTATTATCATGCATTACCATGGTGATGCAAATTCCTATTGAAAATGAATGATGCACTCACTGTCAAAAGCATGACCACGAGAGTCTTAGCAAGATTGTAGACACGTGTCTGCTCTAAAATAAAACATGCATTGATTTAATCTGTTTATATATTGCAAAGCATCCTTTTGTAATAAGCAGCTGTTGAAATAAACTACACACCATCTGTACTATTGTTCATTCGACGTACTGTATTGTAACAACAGGCTTAATAGACAGGCGATTTTTTTCTTGCCATTCTATTTTTTATTTTTACATAACTAGGCAACCTAGCTGATATGTACTTGGAGTGTCATGTACTGCATGTAGGTTTTAATGTTTGTCTTTTGTATTCTGCAGACAGCATCAGAAGACACGAAAGAGCTGGAGATGACCCATTTTAAAGAGGAAGAGCAGGAGATTGCTATCGCCAAGTTTCCATTGGCTGTAATTGTCAAAAGTGAAGACGAAGAAGGCAATAAAAACATCAAATGTTCCCAGTGTGACAAAGCTTTCAACAAGAAAGTCAACAAGTCGTCCTTGAAAAGACACACAAGAACACACGCTAAAGAAAAACCCTTTGCTTGCTCACTTTGTGGGAAAAGATGGTCTGGAAAGGGACATTTATGAGCACACACAAGAACACACACTGGATTGTGGCCTTAGAGTAAATAAAATAAAATAAAAATATTTAACAAATCACATGCAAAAACACACTGGAGAGAAACCTTTTGTCTGCCATGCAGGTGAGAAAAATTTCAGATGCTCAGATTGCGGGAAAAGATTTGTTCATTTGAACTCACACATGATAACACACAGTGGAGAGAGAGACATTTTGCATGTTCAGTTTGTGGTAAAAGATTCTCGAGAAAGGGAGATTTACTAACGCACGCAAGAATACACACTGACGAGAAACCTTTTGCCTGCTCAGACTGCACCTTAACCGTCAGCGATCGCTCAGGACTGGTTCAACAAAACGAGAACACACGCTGGCGAGAAACAGTTTTCGTGTTCCATTTGTGGCAAAAGATTCTCCCAAAAAAGACACTTTGGCAACACGTGCAAGAACACACGCCGGCGAGAAACCATTCAGTTGCGGTGTTTGCCATAAACAATTCCCCCGCAAGCAGCTGGTGAAGTCACACAAGTGGGCGGTTGAGAAGAGCAGCGCTAAAAGAAGCTTCAACAAATCTGAAAGGAAAGTTGGACTCTTCTTGGTAACGTGTAAAAACAAAAATTGGGGAAAAAAACGTGATTCTGTAAAAAAAAAGATCACAAACAATTGTGACAAACAATTCCCCCCTAAGTATCAAGTGAAGAAACACAAGTGTGCTAAAGTTGAGTTGTGAACAAACTCTGACTCAAAGTCAAAGTGAAAATGTGACTCCAAATAAAAGTCACCAAACCGCGATGGTGTGAGCTTAATGCAGTTCGTGGATATCCCATTCATTACTGGAGTTACTTTTCAGCTTCACCCGTGATCAATAAAAATCTGCAAATCACGTCTATTCAAGATATCTGCAGGTCCCTTCAATCGAATTGTAGATATATGAAATAATAATTGCGGACATGAAGATATAGTTACGGATATCTTTCCAAAATGTTCTTTTTGACGAAGCCAAATTGGATCCCAAAAATATTGCGTCACATCCAGCGTTGCTTTCGGTGGGCGGAGTTGGCGTTGAACGTCGTCGATGACGTAAGCAGACAGAAAATAATACAACCGAGACTCGCGCTTCACCGAATAATTCTTCTCGAATTCGGACTGAGCACAACACGTCCGCCGGGACTTGGCTGGGAGTAAAACATCATCCATTAACCCTTCTCGTATGGTTAAACTCGTCCCGGTGCCGGCTGAAGCTTCTTTGATTTCATTTAGCTTAGCTTAGCTTGCTATCCGCTAACAAAGAAACGACTTTGTAATATCGACACGACGCTTAAGAAGATCGAGCGCGAGTATCAAAGTGTGGTGATTTTCGTGTGAAAATGTACGCAAAGGGCGTGAAAGAAGAAGAAAAGTACGAGGAGGAAGTTTGTCAAACAAAAGAGGATCACGAAGGACAACGTCAACCGCTGGACGCCGTTTTCAAGAAGCCTCAAGACGAAGCACGCACAAAAGGCAACTTCACTTCTTACCCTCGCTGCTTCTTCCTCTCGGCATTTGGTAGGAGGTCAGATTTAAGTGTAATAATATAATCAGAAAGGAAATTCAAACCCAAACGTCGGGAGCGTGAGGCAGGCGAGCTAACCCCCCCCCCCCCCCTCCTGATCACACATCAATTATTTGCTATCCTGAAAATGCTTATTTTGTATTCCACATCAAGTTCCCAAGTGCCACTGAAAGGAACTTTTGAGCTTTCATAATTGTATGGCCCTGATGAACGTTGTTTAAAAAAAAAAGAAAGAAAAAAATAAAAACGTCACAAGACTTGACTGAGCCGCATTTGACTTAACCCAATTTTGCACGTTTGTCTTCCTTTGTCGTGCAGATGTCAGCAAAGTTGACTTTCGTCCCGAGCAGCAGGAGCCAGACCGCCTTCGAGATAAAGAGGAAGAGGAACCTCACCACATTAAAGATGAAGAGCAGGAGGCTGATATCACCAACTTTCCAATAACCGTGAAGATTGTAAAGAGTGAAGATGATGATGATGATGATGATGAGGAAGAAGTAGAAGGTGATGGAGACCGCCGTGGAGGATCACACGCAGACAGATCCTTAACTCCACTCTCAGATGGTGGCGACGTCAACATCACTTCGCATTCTTCTGACACAGACACGGCTGATGACGAACACTCCAGAAGGGATGCGACATGTCGCACCGACCACCGAAACTGGAAATGCTCTCAGTGTGACAAAACTTTTTTCAACAAGTCGTCGCTGAAAAGACACACAAGGATACACACTGGAGAGAAACCTTTCGTCTGTTCAGTTTGTGACCGAAGATTCGCAGTAAAGGACAGTTTAACGAATCACACGAGGACGCACACCGGGGAGAGACCTTTTTGCTGCTCAGTTTGTCGTAAAACGTTCATTACAAAGGGAAGTTTAACAAGTCACACGAGAACACACACAGGAGAGAAACCTTTTGCCTGCTCAGTTTGCGGCCAAAGGTTCTTTCGCAAAGGACAACTTGAAACACACGCAAGGACGCACACTGGCGAAAAACCGTTTCCCTGCTCGGTCTGCAACTTATCTTTTAGAGATCGTACGGTGATGATGCAACACGTGAAAACGCACACAGGCAAGAAACCTTTTGCTTGCGTTGTTTGCAGTAAACGATTCTCGAGAAAGGAAGTGCTGCAAAGACACGCGAGAACACACACAGGGGAGAAACCTTGCGCCTGTTCAGTCTGCAGCTCATCCTTCAGCGATCGTTCAGCGTTGAGTCATCACATGAGAAAGCACAACGGGAAGGAACAGTTTTTATGCTCCGTTTGTGGCAAAACATTCGCTCAAAAAGGGACGTTGACAACACACACGAGAACGCACACGGGTGAGAAACCCTTCGGTTGCAGTGCGTGTGATAAACAATTCCCCCCGCAAGCAGCTGCTGAAGAAACACAAACGTAACTGTGAGAAAAGCAGCAGGAAACAAAAGCTAGAAGCACTTTGGAAAGATTAAACTTGACGCTTGATAGCAAGCTGGAAAAGCGCAAACGTGTTTCGAAATAAAACTTGTCAAACTGATAGAGTTCAGTGTTTGTTGTCATTGCCTTAATGCAGTACACGGATGCCCCATTCGACACGGGGCCTCCCGCCCGCTGCTTTACACGTTGGGCAAAGAATCAACTCGTCGTGATTTCGATTTTGGCTTCTCTTGGTTTTTAAAATGTTTGAATCGAAGAAAAACAAAGAATGTGCAGTGGTGCGAGATTGTGAAAGTGTTGCGTAGCAAGCTGCAAGCAGTTACGGTGCGTTATTCTGCCGTCCCGACCCAGCTTGAAGCCTTTTAATGACACCTTATTGGAGTTGACTGTACAACTAAATTCAGTTCCAGACATCTAATTCAGTTTTGCCGTGTAAAAAAAAGAAGAAGAAAAAAGAACATTTTGGGTATCAGCAACATCTTTCTGCCTTAAGGCAAATGACTTTTTGACACTTTTGCAATTCATGTGTGGGGTTTGTCGGTGCTGCAGCTGTAGATATACTATATTCACATGCAAATATCTGCCACGCAATAATAAATATTGTTAACTCAATTTTAAGATTCAATGTGATTCTGACTGGTCATTAATACAGTTTAATATATTTGTTTAATTCACACCAAAAAAATATATCCACATGTTCCTTTTCGATAACCAGGGAGAGAGAAAAAGTTCTATATCACGCAGAACGTGATACGTTTCACGTTATGGCGTGTTAAGTTACACGTTATAACGTGACAAGTTTTATGTTTTAATGTGAAAAGTTGTCATGCAAAAACAATTATGAGCCGACTTCTGTATTTGGCAAAACAAAGCAGTTCCTTCTGGTTGGAGTGGAGGTTCTACATATTTTATTTTAATATTTTTTACTCAGCCTTCATTTTTTACAGTATTAAAGAAGAGCTGCGCATTTATGTCGCTAATTCTTGATTTAGAACAGAGGACACTGCCAGTGACCTGAACCGGAAGTTAAAGCTATCCTTTCAGCGTGAAAATATTTTTACAACGTGTTGTTGAACTTTTTGTGGCAGCAATACAAATTGGATTACAGATCTGTGACACGTAAATCCAGCGTAGCTGTTAAATCTTATGGTTTGATTGAACGCGATGCAGTGGGCGGAAGTAGATGTTGTTACGTCATCGACGATGGAATTTGACCCCGCAAAATTAACGCAACACAAACCTCGGCTCCGCCTCTAAAGGAAAATTCTTCCCGAATTCATACTGAACACAACGCGTCAGTCACGACTTTACTTGAGTAAAACATTATTCATTGAAACTTCATGTCCGGATCAGCTTGTCTTGGCGCACGTTGGAGCTTCTTCGATCTAGTTTTTCTTAGCCTAGCTTATTGGCTTGCTAGCCGCTAGCTAACAAAGAGACGCGTTGCATGTAAAGTGTTGTGGTTCTTCGTGGGGAAAATGTGTGCAAAACGTGTGAAAGAAGAAGAAGAATACGAGGACGAACTTTGTCGGACAAAAGAGGACCACGAAGGACAACGTCAACGCCTGGATGCTGTTTTCAAGAAGACTCAAGACGGAGCAGGTTTGTTCACGTCTTCCTATCCGCAGTTTAAGACATTTGGAATTATATTCCTCTTTTTATGTCTTGAGCCTCGGGTCTTGTTCGGGTGTCAATTTTTGTGACTGTACGGAAATTTTTTTCCTGCTTTTACTGCTTAAAGTAACTGAAATCAGTTTTTGACGGAAGTCTAACATAATGATTTAGTTTTAGGTTCTTATTTTATTATTTTTTTTTTTTACATTAACGGCAATATTTACAACTGTACACTCGTATTAATAATTGAAAACAACCAATAAAAGTGAAAACAAATACAAAAACGGCATCTGAGCATTTTTTTTTCCAGACCTCAGAAGTGTGAGGCAGACGAGTTAATCCCTCATCTATGAATGACTTTACATTTAATGAAACATTCTAGACATGAGAATTCAGGTTGATGTTTGAGTTTTTCTTTTTTGCTTGCAGGTACAATTATCACACATCAATGAATTGCTTCCCTTAAAAATGCTTAATTTATATTTGAAAGCTACCACACGCCACTGAAAGAAACATGATTTAATCATCAAGCCCTCACAATTGTATGTTGCTGATAAACATTGTCAAAAAACATGAATTGCACAACATAAGACTTGATTGAGTCTGACTTTGTCTTCCTGTGTCGTGCAGATGTCAGTAAAGTTGACCTTCATCCCGAACAGCAAGAGCCACAGCACCCTGATATTAAAGAGGAAGAGGAGCAGGAGCCTTCCCACGTGAAAGAGGAAGAGCAGGAGGCTGACATCGGCAACTTTCCATTAAATGTGATTGTGAAGAGCGAAGATGATGACAAAGAAGACATTGACGGAGACCGCTGTGAAGGATCACAATCAGGCAGCCTCTCAGCTCCACTTTCAGATTGTGACGACGTAACGTCACACTCTTCTGACACTGATGATGATGATGATGATGATGATGATGATGATGAGCAAACCAAAGGCGGTCCGACATGTGAAACTGACCACCAACGCTGGAAATGTTCTCAGTGTGACAAAACTTTTGTCAACAAGTCATCATTGAAGAGACACACAAGAATACACACCGGAGAGAAACCTTTTGTCTGCTCAGTTTGTGATAAAAGATTCTCGGTAAAGGAAAGTTTAACCTATCACATAAGAACACACACTGGCGAGAAACCTTTTTCTTGCTTACTTTGCGATAAAAGATTCATTACAAAGGGAAGTTTAACGAATCACACAAGAACACACACCGGAGAGAATCTTTTTGCCTGTTCAGTATGTGGAAAAACTTTTGTCGAAAGGGGACATTTACGAGTACACACGAGAACACACACAGGAGAGAAACCTTTTGCATGTTCCGTTTGTGGCAAGAGATTCTTTCGGAAAGGACAATTTGCAACGCACACAAGAACACATACTGGCGAAAAACCGTTTTCCTGCTCAGTCTGCAACTTATCTTTCAGAGATCGTACAGTGATGGTGCAACACATGAAAACACACACAGGCAAGAAACCTTTTGCTTGTTTAGTTTGCAGTAAAAAATTCTCCAGGAAGGGAGATTTAAAGAGACACACAAGAACACACACGGGCGAGAAACCCTTCGCCTGCTCAGTCTGCAACTTAACTTTCAGTGATCGTTCAGGTTTGAGTCATCACATGAGAACACACACTGGGGAGAAACCATTTTCTTGCTCCACATGTGGCAAAAGATTCAACCAAAGTGGCACTTTGACAATACACATACGAACGCACACTGGTGAGAAACCATTCAGTTGCGGTGTTTGCCGTAAACAATTCCCACGCAAGCAGCTGTTGAAGTCACACAAGTGTGCGGTTGAGACGAGCGGCGCCAAATGAAGCTTCAACAAATCGGAAAGGAAAGTTGGACTCTTCTTGGTAACGTGTGGAAAAAGAAATGTAAATGTGTTTCTGAATAAAATATTTCAAACTGTGATGGTGTCCGGTAACTGTTGTAGAGAGCCGAAATGCAATAAAGCTACGTTTAGGTTTTCTTTTTTGATGATGATTATGTGAGGTTCAGTTATCAAAAAAAAAAGAAAAATAACATATTTCTTAGACTCCAAACTTAAGGACTCAAAATGTAAAATCTTAGTTTGATGCTTTAACTCAGGAGGTCCCCAACCATTGGGTCAGGGGTCAAATGAGAGACTGAATTATTGCAGTGCAGAACATTTCTCAAAATATTCCACAAAAAGGGATTAGCACGTTAATGTTGAATTAAATATGTTAATTATCAGATGACCAAACAAGTATACTGATTAGAAGAGTAGGAGCAAATGAAATAAAGTTATGATTTTTTATTTTTATGTTTGTGATCCGATCTTGAAACCTGTTGAGTATTTGTGAGAGCCGACATGCAGTTCAGAGCTTTTTTGTTTGGTTGGTTTTTAAAAAACAAACATTTTATTGTACAAGTCGTTAAAGCCTCCCCCATATGATCTTAACACATCTAAATGTATTTAAACACTTTTTATGCAAATTGTAAATGTACTCTTGAGTCATAACACAAAAAAATCATACGGATCACCGTGAGTTTGATTCCTCCTTTGAGCCAAGCAAACTCCACTTAAAGACCAAAATGATTGTGCTCACGTACCTTGGCTTTGATGCTGACGACTTGACAACAAACCAGCTTGACCCAAATGTGCTGTAGTCGTAGGCAGAAACCTTCTTGTGACGTCACTTGTGGACTGCAGCAGAGGACGATTTCGTCCAACATGGCGACCCCTGTTAGAGTTACGAATTATTCTGTTTCTTATTCCACAAATGTAATATTAAAAATTAGAGTGCTACTGCAGCCGGCACAAAACAACCTATTCTGACCCCCACCGCCACCAAAAGACTTAACTAAAGGCACATCGAAGGTAGAAATAAGAAAATCCAAACTATTTGACTTACATCTGCACAACGCGGCTGCCATGTTGTTGTTGTTCCTCGGAAAACAAATGCAGCGACGGTCGCGTTTGGAAGCTCAAGAAAGTTTGATTGGAGTTCCAAGCTTCGAGTCCGGCGCTCTCAAACTTTTACCACAATTCCACCTAAAAAAAAAAAAACGTTTTGCTCCCCCCGAAACTCTCGAAAATAATAAACACACGACGCCGCGTACTCACGGCGGACAAAAAAAAATAGAATGCGCCATCAATGGTATCTAATTACACACCTGCAAACTAATGAGTCGTCCCACTTCCTGCTTCAAAAGGTTGGCGAACACGACAGTGACAATAGCAATAGTGACATCTAACGGTCAACTTGGTGATTCAATGACTCCTCATCAAATGTAATTCCAATTAAAATTGTACCTTAATAAATGTTTGAAAACATTTACTTTATAAAGCGGAGATGGATTGTAGTTAAAAGGTAAAGACAACTGCACCTAAAAAGATTGCACTGGATTTTTTCTTTAAGCTAATATAACATCAGGCAGTTTGAATTGGTTCATTCACGTTTCAATACAGCAGCAACAACAAAGAATCATCTTTGCATGCAACTTGTAATTTTTTTTACAAAAATCATCAGGGTGCAATTTTGCAATATATTTTTCTTCCATATCAGATCAATTTGATCAGAATGAATAATTGCCTGTTTTTAGAAACCCCATCTCAATTTGCAATATGTATTCAATCGCTAACAACCGTAATTGAAACAAAAAGTTCATACACAAATAATTGGCTGAACTTGAATAATTCACCTGGAACGACTCCCAACAACAAGTTCACTGTTTGATGACTTTTTATTTCGGATCACATCTTGCACAGCTTGTCACAAAGAGTCAAGTTGGTTTACATTCGATTTGAGCTTCACTGGCTGCTGCTCTTCTCACCAGCACACTTGTGTTTCTTAAGCAAATAGCGATGGGGGTATTGCTTATCACACGCACTGCAACGAAATGGTTTCTCACCAGTGTGCTTTTTCATGTGTGTTGTCAAAGCGCCTCTCAAAGTAAAGCTTTTGTCACAATCAGAGCATGGAAACAGTTTCTCCCCGGCATGTCTTCTCAAGTGATGATTCAACCCTGAGCGATCGCTGAATGTGGAAGGACACACTGAGCATGCAAAAGGTTTCTCACCAGTGTGCGTTCTCATGTGTGTGCTTAAATGTCCCTTCACAGAGAATCTTTTATCACAAACTGAACAGGCGAAAGGTTTCTCTCCTGTGTGCGTTCTTGTGTGTGTTTTCAAATGATCCTTTGTCGTGAAGTTTTTACTACAAAATGAGCAGACAAACGGTCTCTCCCCCGTGTGTGTTCTCGTGTGATTTTTTAAACGATTACTTTGAGCGAAACCAAGACCACATGCAGTGCATTTAAAAGGTTTCTCCCCAGTGTGCATTCTTGTGTGTATGATCAACTCTCCCTTTCTAGAAAATCTTTTATCACAAAGTGAACAGACAAAAGGTTTATACCCATTGTGAGTACTCGTGTGATTTGTTAAGCTAATCTTTTGAAGGAATCGAAGACCACATATCTTGCAGGTAAAATTATTCACCCTGTTGTGTATTTTCATGTGCGTGACCAATGCTGAGCGATCACCGAAACGCGCACTGCAGAGTGAGCAGGCAAAAGGTTTCTCACCAGTGTGTGTTCTTGTGTGCCGAATTAAACTTCCCTTTACGGAGAATCTTTTACCACAAACTGAACAGGCAAAAGGTTTCTCTCCTGTGTGGATTCGCATGTGAGTTATTAAGTGAACCTTTTGAGTGACTCCAAGATTACAAACTGGGCAGGCAAATCTTTTCTCTCCAGTGTGTGTTCTTGTGTGTGTTCTTACATGTCCCATAGTTGGGAATCTTTTATCACAAACTGAACAGGCAAAAGGTTTCTCCCCAGTGTGGGTTCTCGTGTGTGTTATTAAATGGCATTTTATAGAGAATCTTTTACTGCAAACTTGACAGGAATAAGGTTTTTCTCCGGTGTGCATTCTTGTGTGTCTTTTTAACGATGACTTCCTATCAAACGTTTTGTCACACACAGTACATTTTGCATGTTTTTTGCCAGAGTGACGACATGTTTTGTCACCTTTAGGCAGTTCATAATCATCATCATCAAAATCATCATCTTCCGTCTCATCGGGAGAGTGTGACGTCATAGAGTCACTATCTGACGGTGGAGCTGAGAGGCTGTCCGCTTGTGAGCCTCCAGAGCGCTCGCCATCGCCTTCATCACCTTCATCATCTTTAAGTGTGATGACAATCTCCGGAGAGTTTGTGAGCTCCGCCTCCTCTGCGTTCTCGTCACTGTTCGGAGGCCGCGGCTCCTGCTGCTGAGGATGAAGGTCTTCTCCACTCGCGTCTACAGGACACAAGACCAAGAAGAAGACTTTTTCATGCTGCATGTTATGATTGAAACATAATGGCAACACGCATAATTAATGACAAGCCTTTTGGTGGCGCTTCGGAAGTCCAGAGAAAAAATGAAATATAAATAAGCATTTTTCATGTTGTCAAATAACCGCTGTCTTAAGTTATTCATGAAAATGTAATAGCAGCATAGTGGAAGAGTGACAAGCCTGCAGCGTAGTTTGCATTAGTGCTGTCACGATCAAATATTTTAGGATCGATTAATCTATCGATTATTCACTCGATTAATCAATCGATTATTCACTCGATTAATCAATCGATTATTCACTCGATTAATCAGATTCATTTGAATTTTGAGGCATTTCCCCCCTTGCTGACCAAACACAGAAAACAGGTCCGCGTGGACGAGCATGACGTCACCCTCCAGCGCTCCAACCCTCGCCACTCCCAACAAAATATGGAGTGTTCACCCCAATCACTCCACGCTGAAGGGAAGATCAAAAGTCAGGATTCTTTGCACTCATTTGGGCATTGGTGGAGCATGCGTGATGGAAATGATGATGTGGCTTCAAATCATGTGACTTATGACGTACGAAGTGAAGCAATTACTTCATTACCTTGTCACTATTTTTTTAACACGTGGACGGTATGTGACGCTATTTTTATTTTATCGCTCAGTTCCTTCAAGCCCGATATTAGATGTGGCTATTCTTTGAACTGCATATCCTCACTGGCAGAGGAGGGTAGTAACGAGTTATTTTTACTCTGTTACATTTACTGGAGTAACTTTTTGAAAAACAAAATTGCTTCTAAGAGTAGTTTTTACCACACCATAATTGTTACTTTTACTTGAGTAGATGTGTGAAGAAGTAACGTTACTCTTACTCCGCTATATTGGGCTACATGTTACCCGCCGTCCCATTTATACATGATTAGCTTGGCCATATTTTCACGTAAGCTACTTGACTGACTGTGCGGGAGCATTTCCGCGGACAGGACATGCGCATATATACCGGAACTGCGGCCCTGGTTGAAGACTGGCAGGCATGATGAGAACCCAAAAGAGGCAACTAAGATGACGTCTTGGTGCTTTTGCACTGGGAGGCAGCGCCAAGCGAGTTACGCCACAATTTGTGAATGGATTGTGCACGCTTGCGCTAACCGTGTGTGCTTGCACTGTTGTTCGAGCTTAAGAAATTATTTGTTTAAATTATATTATGATTTGAAGATGTCAGCATTTGCACATGATTTTACATTTTTGTCTGATGACGTTTTTAAAAAAGTAATCAGACTTCATATTCAAGCAGTTACTCAGTACTTGAATATTCTTTTCAGCGAATACTTTTTTACTTGTAATTGAGCGATTTTTTTTTTTACTGTTACTTGAGTAATATTATTTTGAAGTAACGCTACTCTTACTTGAGTATAATTTTTGGCTACTCTACCCACCTCTGCTCACTGGTCTCATGCCCAACAGCATCATTTGTTCCTTGTGATGTGGGCGATTTTACTGATATGGATTATTAGTGAATTGTGAGGAAACAAAAATAAAAAAAGAGGAAGACGCCGGCAAAATTCAGAAAGTGGGGAAAAATGTGCCTCTTGATTCAAATGTTCCCACATCACGACCATAGTTACACAGACACAGCCAATCTATGAGATATGTCCCCAGAACTGTCAAATCACTAACACAATTGCGTTCACCACTCAAAATGTATTTCGATTCTATTATTGCGTTTTAGTGGCTGCATGCGAATCAAAGATTTCAAAGCAAAACTGTTTAAAATCCAGTGCAGTCTTGTTTTTCGCCAGCAGAGGGCACTATTACGGAAGCTTCAAGAACTGAACATTTTCGAAGCAATTCGTCCAAGTGGTTCGGAAAAAGCTTCATTTGGCCATCACTGCCAGTTCCCCTACAGCAGAGTTAGACAAGTTGGGCCCGAGAGAGCCTCAGTCCTGCATGTTTGTGAGGTCTCCCTCCTCGTACACAGCTGAGCGGTTCCTGCAGAACGTAATGATGAGCTGATGACTTGAAACACCTGTTTGGAGGCAGGAGACACGGAAAACATGCAGGGCTGCGGCTCTCTGGGACCCAACTTGCCTATCCCTGCCCTACAGTGTCCACCTTTCTCCCCACCAATGCATCAGTGGCACACACTTCCTGACCACCTTGCCAAGACGACCCCCCCCCTTCCCGTCATGCAAACGTGGCAAAATGAGAACATCAAAACAAATCTTTCAAATGAAAGGTCCGCAAAATCGAACAGGGCATGACGCCTCTAGTTTGTTACCAATAATAGTCATGTTACTTAACAAGTGAGAGGACGAAGTGAACAAACCTGTTCCGTTGTGTAACACGTCTTGAGACTGTTTCAAAATAGCTTCCAGGAGTAGATGTAATCCCACGTTGTCCTCTTTTGGTCGACAATCTTCCGCTTCGTACTCGTCTTTCACAATTTTTGTACACATTCTCACACGATAATCACAACAATTTACACTCACACTTGATCTCTGCTCAGCGATGTGTTGCCAACAAGCGTGTCCCTTTGTTAGCGGCTAGCAAGCTAAGCTAGCTAAAATAAGATGAGCTAAATTCGCCTGAGAAGCGTCAAGGTTCACCGATTCGAATTTATCCGTACACGAAGTTGTAACGAGAGTTTACGCGATTCGGTCAGGACGGAACTTCGCTGCTGAAGTTTCAGTAAGTTCCGTACGAATTCTGGAACCGTTATTTCGTCGAACACGACTCGAAGATTTAGCCGAGTGACGCAAGATTGCGAATGCATTGGAGGCTTTTTCTTCTTCTTCTTCTTCCCATTCCGCTCTTTTTTTTTGGCAGATGGCAAACCAGTTTTGGTGTCTACCGCCACCTTCTGAAATGAAGACTCGACGCCAATAGTTTTAGCTCAGTGATGTGATTGGATGACGCGATCGAAAGTCTTCTTCTCATTGGTGCGCTGTTAGCGAAGTCATGATTGGCGCGTTCCACGTTTACAAGTCGTCGACTTTTATGAATCGTAATTAAAGAGCTCATGGAAATTAATTATGACAACAGGCAAAGAAATTGTACACTGTAATTTGAACTGTTAAGATGTTTTTGATTTAAATCGTTTTGAATTTCGGTAAACTTTTTTTTTTAACTGTTGATGGAAACCATGCATTTGAACTGTTTTGCTGTCATCATGGGGAGGTTTGTTTATAAACATTAAAATTCAACTCTACAAAATTAGAGAGAGAAGGGGGGGGGGGGGTGATATGCAGAATTGTTTGGAATATGTCATCGGTCTTGGCAAATCTTTGTAATCCAAATGAAGTCATTTTTAATTCCTGAGTCTTTTTATTTAACAAGTCTACTTCTCATTTTCATTTCACATTTCCATCAATTTTACTTTGAGCACAGCACCTTGTGTGCAGGTATGGCTATTTTTTGAAGTGCTTTAAAAATAAAGTTGAGTTAAGTAAATGTGAATACACACTTCAAGGTGACAGCAAAGTAATACAAGATTCGCAGGTGATAAGGACCAGAACTGGGAATAGTGAAAATCTGCGTATGATTCACGGCATTATAAATACATTTGAAAGAAAACACACACACACACACACACAAAATTTGAGACTCCCCCACCCCGGTACAAAGAAATGATTAAAAAAAAAAAAAATCAGCGAATAGGAAAAAGGGTGCTAAAGTATGTGTTGGTCCACTGAGCTGTCAATGCAGCAACATAAGAACAACAACAGCGAGTTTGTGATTTGTTCAACTAATAATGGCGGCGCGCCAGTCCAGCAAAAAGGTGAATGGCGACCCACGAATAGGCAGGGTTCACGTCATCAGACTTTCCCCCTATCGCAGGTGGGTCTTGATGAACAGAACTTCCAGAATTCCTGTACTGCATTTAGAACACAAACCACTGTGAAGACTTCTTTTATTTAGGATCACAGATGCGTAACAAGAAGAGTTCAAGTTTCTTTCCGTTTCTAAGCGAATTTGCTGCTGCTCTTGTTTATCTGACAAGCACAAGAGATTTCAATGCTTTTATCGCCAGGGTGTGTTCTTACGTGTCGCAACATCGTCAAAGCGAACTTTCAGAATGTTCCTTTCCGATGTATCTTCTCATGTGTGCTGTTAAATTCCCCTTCACCGAGAATTTTTTCCCACAAACTAAGCAGGCGTAAGGTTTCTCGCCGGTGTGTGTTCTTGTGTGCCTTGACAAACTACCGTTGACAGGGAAGCTTTTCCCACAAACTGAGCAGACAAAAGGTTTCTCGCCAGTGTGTTTTCTTGCGTGTGTTCTTAAATGCCCCTTTTCGGAATATTTCTTACCACAAACTGAGCAGCTGAAAGGTTTCTCTCCAGTGTGCGTTCTCGAGTGACGTGTTAAACTATCCTTGACAACAAAACGTTTACCACACACTGAGCAGACAAACGGTTTCTCGTCAGTATGTGTCCTCATGTGTATTTTCAAACCCCACTTGGAGCCAAAAGTTTTCCCACACTGCGAACATTCTGAGCGTTTCTTACGAGCACGACATGTCCTACCACCTTTCGGGCCTTCGCCATCATCAGCGTCGGACGAGCGCGAGGTTATGTCGCTCGCGTCAGCGTCTGAAAGCGGAGCTGCGAGGCTGCCCGAACCTCCGCAGTGGTCTCCATCACTTTCTTCACTCTTCACAATGACACCGAACGTTTCTGCGACGTCTGCGTCCTGCTCTTCCTCTTTTACGCGGCGGCGCTCTGGCTGCTCAAGAGGAAGAAGGTCTGCATCACCGATGTCTGTGGGATGGAGAGAGACAAGTCGCCGTCAAGTCAGGCGTTGCTTCGTCATGCTCACTTGTCAGTTGCATGGCCGCCGACATGCAGCAATTCTTATTCGGCGTTCGTCTTGGCGAACTTAGCCTTAGTCTCTTGTGTCTCCTTTATCTGAGTCGTTTTCTTCCTGCCGCATTGCCGTTTTTTTTGCCCTGTAATTCCCCCAAGTTTGTTTGTCTGCCAGATCCTTGTTTTTGTTGAATTAAATCGCTTTTTTTTTTTTTTTTTTTACTGCACCTCTGCCTCCTCACCGCGTTTCCACGCACCCGGGTCCTCATCCCACCACAACGTAACCGCATGCATGTTTGTACGGCCCTTGCAGCGTTAAGGAAAGTGGGAGCGGATGCTAACACTGCACACATGCTGATCTCTCTCGTGGGTTGCAGGTGATATGTTTTTATTTATTTATAATTTTCCACAGAAATTGGCTGATCGCCATCAGTGGCTGATTGATGGAAGTACAACTAATATATACCACTCATATTTAATTAAGAATTGATTTTTAGATATTATTATTGCATGTTTTAGATTGTATTATCTTCTTATTTTTTTTTTGTCTAGCTGGCTGCACCAAAACATTGTTAGTGTAATTACTATTCAGTACCAGCAGTACTTATAGTTGCTAACAAATGTGTAAGAAGTGAAGGAACCTGCTCTGTGAGCCTTCTCGAAAGCAGAGTCCGGCGGTTGACGTTGTCCCTCGTTCTCCTCTTCTGTTGCGCAAAGTTCCTCTTCGTACTCTTCTTTGACACTTCTTGCACACATTTCCCACGATAATCACACACTTCACACAACACTTTGCGCTTAGGGTTGCTCTCTGCCGAGCGATTCGTTGATAAACAAGCCCGTCTCTTTATTAGCAGCTAGCAAAAAAAGAAGCTAGTCCGAGACGCTTCTACGTGCACCGAGACGAATTTATCGAGGCATGCTGATTTTAATGAACGTTTTATACTCGAGTAAAATAGTGGAGGGACGTGGCTTGTCGACGCTTCTGTACGATCGTTACTAATTCAAGAAAAAACGAGTAGAGGCTATTTTTAGCTAACAGATGTTGTCATTGACTTCCGACATCTTGTCCCGCCCACTCCCTGACATGATGGTTTCCTATTGGACAACGCGCTCTGATGCCTCGTTTTGATTTTGTTGGGCTTGAAGATTTTGTGTTGGAGAATGATTAACTGTGGATACAAATTTAACAATTAATGATGAATGCGAAGGATCACAAGTCTTATTAGCAAATAGTCTCTAAACTTGAGTGTAACTAAGTACATTTTACTTATATATCACTTCTCACAGAGTACTAGCAAAGTGCTTACCATCTAAAAATACAGAATCGCAACGTTTACATTTTGTAACTTAATAATAATGTAATAACAAAACACAAATCGTATGTAGTTGTGACATACGCTAACCTTGGTAACTCGCACTCCAACACAGGAGAGGGCGGCGGTGCCCTATGACGTCACATTGCCAAAAACAAAGAAGAAGAACGATGTCGCGTCTCCAACTCGCCGCTCGCATCGTGAAATAATTCTTACCGATTTTTTTGCTGAATTTGCTGAAGCCTCGACACAGGACGCCCATCACTACTTGTTGAAGTAAAGCATCAATTAAATCTTCATGTCCGGGTAAAGCCTTCCCGGTGTACTTTGAAGTTTCTCGCGCTACCTTAGCTTAGCTTAGGTTAGCTTGCTAGCCGCTAACTAAGAGACGCGTCCTTTGACGACGACAACATATCGCTCAGCAGAAATCGAGTGTGGCCGTAAAGTGTTGTGATTGTCCAGGGAAAATGTGTGCACAACTTGACGAGTACGAGGAGGAACTTTGCGGAAGAAACGAGGAGAACGAGCGAGAACGACAACCACGGGACGCTGTTTCGATGCAACCACGTGTTGTGTTACGCAGACGAGGTTGGTTCAATTCTTTGGCTCACTGGTTTAGGAGCAGGATTTCTCTTTTTCTTCCTAAGACAAAGCGTTGCTCAATCTTAGTTCAATTACAGCTGTTCTTGGTCATTTTTTGTTCCACAAAAAGACAATCCGTAACTTTTAATTCAGTGTTTTTATTTAGAAAAAGTATTTGAATAACTCGACTTTATTTATAGAACACGTTATTAAAGCAATCGGCCTGTGCATACAATGTGCTTTTCGTGGAGCAAAAAAATAGTCATACAACAACAAAGACAGTTGAAACAATAAAGCAATAACATAAAAACAGTAAACACTACAAATGTTTGTCTATTTAACATCTCATTTTGTTATCCATGTACAAACCCAATTCCCAAAAAGTTGGGACACTACAAATTGTGAATGAAAACTAAATGCAATGATGTGGAAGTGCCAAATTTCAATATTTTGGTCAGAATAGAACATATATGACAGGTCACAAGTTTAAACTGAGAAATTGTATCGTCATCATTGCCAACAAATCTTAAGAAAAATTGGGACAGGTAGCAACGAGAGGCTGGGAAAATCAATTGCACTTGTAAAAAAAAACAACAGCTGGAAGACCAGTTACAATGAAAATGACCTTGTCCCAATATTTTGGAGATTTGCTGACACATGGAATTTAAAATCAACATAGTTTCCCCATCAAATGATACATTTTCTCACTTTAAACTTTTGACCTGTTCTCTATGTTCTATTCTGAATAAAATATTAAAATTTTGCACTTCCACATCATTGCATTCAGTTTTTATTCACAATTTGTATCGTGTCTCAACTTTTTTGAAATTGGGTTTGTAAAATATACATTCAATTTTAGATGATCTCACCCTTCAAATGTGTTGTTTTGCTCAGTGGACATGTTGTTACGTAGGAGCATTGCTTGAACACACAAGAAACAAGAAGCTCAACACCAGATTAAAATGCGGTCAGCCAGGGCTGCGAAATACATTGAAAAATATCAATATCGATGCAATAAGTTTCATATGGGATTGTATGCTTCTATCTGAATTTGAGCAGTCGGACGCAAACTTAAATGTGCTTCACCATCCAATAGTTGAACATTAGATCAATTACAACTAAGAATACATTGAGCTTGCTTATTTTTGCCAACGAAAACATGTAATTTTTTCATTAGATGTTGAAAATGTTAACGTACCTAAAAAACTAACAATCGCAATAATATCCATGATAATGCTAGCTCCCAAACCCCTGCTGCCAATTTGAGTTTCAGAGTTCAGAGTTTCATTCTAATCATCTTGTGGGTAAACACGTGGGATGGCGTCACGTGCACTTCCTCTCAACATCAATGTCACAATGTTGACACTTGGCCGAGCAAAGTTTGACATCAACAAACGACGCGTGTGTCTTCTTGTGCCCTGCAGATATCAGAGAAGAATGTCTTCATTCTGAGCAGCAGGAGCCAGAGTTAACTTCCATTAAAGACGAAGAGGAGGAATTTGAAATCACAGATTTTCCATTGACTGATGTTAATGGAGAGCATTCAGAAGAATCACATTTGGACGGCCTCTTCGCGCCGCTGTCAGATAGTGAAGACATCACGTCAGACTGTCCTGACACTAATGACGACGAACACTACAAGATTGACATTTTGCCTCGCACTGACAACACACACGTCGTATGTTCCCACTGCGACAAAACGTTTCTCAACAGCTATTTGTTGAAAGTACACACAAGAATACACACCGGAGAGAAACCCTTTTCCTGCTCAGTTTGTAGAAAAAGTTTTTCTCACAAAGAGTATTTCAAAGCACACACAAGAACACACACTGGGGAGAGACCGTTTGCATGCACAGTATGTAGTCTCAGTTTCAGTCAAAAGGGCACATTAACTAATCACATGAGAACACACACTGGAGAGAAACCCTTTGCATGCTCAGTTTGTAGCAAAACATTCTCTGTGAGGGGATCGTTAATAGCACACACTCGAACACACACTGGAGACAAACCGTACATATGCTCAGAATGTGGACTGGGATTCTCTCAGAAAATTAGCCTAAAAAATCACACGCGGACGCACACTGGAGAAAAACCTTTTACCTGCTCAGTTTGTCAAAAAGCATTCTCCACAAAGGGAAATCTCAACACGCACACAAGAATTCACACCGGAGAGAAACCCTTTCCCTGTTCATTTTGCGATAAAAGATTCTCGACAAAGGCAGATTCGACCATTCACATGCGAACGCACACCGGTGAAAAACCTTTTGCCTGCCCGGTGTGCACTTCTGCTTTCAGTGCTCATTCGGGATTGAATAAACACATGAAATTACACACTGGGGCAAAACAGTTTGTAACAAAAGTTTCTCTCAACGCCGCAGTTTGACGGTGAGAAACCCTTCAGTTGCAGTGTGTGTGTGTGTGTGTGTGTGTAATGAAATATTTTCTCATTGCTATCAGATGGGAGACACAATTGTGTTGGTGAGAAGAGCAGTAGTCAGTGAAGCTTTCAATAAATTGTAAAGAAACTTCTTGAAGTGTGCACGTGATCCGGAATAAAATCTGCAGTTCCAAAGTCTTAAACGGTGAGAGTGCTGAGTAATTATTCAAGGAGATTACATGCATTAAAGAAGTTGTAAATAAAGTGCTTTTTTTCATTTAAGTATAAAGTATAAGTGCACGGTTCTTTGACTTTCAGTTTAGGATCTTAAAAGTGTAAAAGCTTAGTTTGACTTCTCAAGTTCCATTTTAAATGTTTCGGAAAAATATTCCGGGTGATTTCCGTACTCTGAAAGTGGGACAAACCTTTGCTCAGCTGACGTTGAATTGGAAGAGTCAATGGAGAAACCCATCCAGCAGCCCACGGGTTCTCACCATGGAGGAAGTTCAGCAGAGAAGGATCCGTTCCGTCAGAAAAGTCCTGCATACAACAAAAGACAAACTTGTGGATGAAGATCACAACAACCTACAAGTTAGACAACTCAATTGATTTCTCTTGGCTGAACGTATGTCAATGGCAGTCCTGTTTGTGTTGTCACTTTTTAGCCTCCGTGTGTCGTGTCAATCTCACCTTTCCAGGCCCTCCACAATCAGTCGTGCTGGCCAAAAAGATGTGCCTAATTTAAATGCTGCCCATTCCACAAAATAGTTGGCCATAGTTATATAGGCACACCCAAAATTTGACATATTTTTCCACAACTCTCTAATCATTAAAACAATACATACATTCAACCATTCTTTATTCATTAAAAAAAGAAAAAGTTTGTATTATACTTGATATTTTGGTTTTCAAATTCACTACAGTCTAGCGTTTCGCCAGAAGAGGTCACTATAACAAGCTTTAAGAACCGAACCCATTTTCAAAGCAGTTCACACAAGCAAGGGTATGTTATTAACATTTGAAATATTTACCAGTTATCTGATATATACTTTTTTTTTTTTTTTGGAAAAATTGAACTACAGATTTGTGCATCACATCCAGGCAAGTTACTGAATGTTTGGAAGATTTACCACAAAGGAGAACGCACCAATCCTGACTTGTGTATCAACCAGCCAATGAGAACAAGACACTGACGCGCGTCATCCAATAGTGAAGGACCACGTGAGCAGCAGGCGGAGAAAAGTATCGACGTCATCGGCAACATCACTTAGCTAAAACAAAATAAGCCTCGACTCGCGCTTTGTGAAATAATTCTTCCTGAATTCGCACCGAACGTACTGAAGCTTCGACGCTGCACGCTTGTCACTACTTGACAGGAGAAAAACATCATTCATTAAACCTTCGTGTTGAGATGAACTGGTTTCTGCGCGCGTTGAAGCTTCTCGGGCTATCGGACTAGCTTCGTTTAGTTTAGCATTGCAACCGCTAACAAAGAGATGCCTTTGTTTGTACTTTCAAACCCATCGCTAAACTGAGCCCAATGGTCAAGTCTTAATTGATTATCGTGTGAAAATGTGCGCAAAAACTCTAAAAGAAGACTACGAGGCGGAACTTTGTGCAACAAAAGAGGACAACGAGCCCCAACTTCAACGACTGGCCGCAGTTTTCAAGAAGCCTCGAGATGAAGAACCGCACGGAAAAGGTTTGTTCACTTCTTGCACTCACTTGTTCGTTGTGCAGGGCACGATGTTTGTGTTTTTTTTAAACAAAATTCACAGCGGTCGCAAAAGTACTCTCGAAGCACAGCAACAAAAAAGATAGTTAGAAATTAACATGTTCGTTTCGTTTTCACGTGACGTCACGCACTGCATACGGCCGCCATTCGACACGTCAACAGCTTGCTTTGTGTGTATGAACAGATACATTTAATACCCAATGGCATTGCCAAAAAGTTGTGAATTACTTTGCGATTTGGGGCAGAAACAATACAAGTTGTTTGAAAAAAAAAGAGAGTCTAATTTCACTTTTTCCCGACATCAATTTCACAGGACGAGAAATCCGAGCAGTTGTCAAGGATGAGATGGAAATTGTGTCTTTGGCTAATCAGCAGAGCTTTTTTCACTTCGTTGAAGGTAAGCTTTGATGCTTAACAGCGTTACAAAACGTTATTTGCTATACATATGTATCTCCATGTTATAAGTTTATATTTTAGTTCAGTACTCTTAGAAATAATAACAGATATGACATTACATTGGACAATGTTCGATTGTTGCCGAGGTATTATGTTAAAATAAATACACCTCATAGATGTAAGATTCTGCCGACTCCCACCATGCTAGCCATGATGCAAATGCTGTTTTAGCTCATGTTAGCTATAGCTAGTCTGAGTCATTAAGTAAAAAAAAAATAAACATTCACTTGTATTTGCACACACTTACGCAGTGAGAGATGTTTGCATTGTGTATCGGTCGCAGTACGGTGGCCACTTAGGCATGGCGTTGTTTCTTTGGCCCTTAGCAATATTACTTTTCAAGTAAAATGCATCACTGCTTGGTAACAATTTAATATCTGTAACAAAATGGAATGTGCAACGGAATCATTTCCTTTTAAATAAAATAACGACTTAACACAGGAATTACGCCTCTTTTTTTTTTTTTTTAAACATTAGTTATCCACTGACCACAATGCAACGTAGCCGACTTCATGTAGAAGACTTCAGTCCTAATATACTAACAACAAACAATACCAAAAAGCGAGCTTACCTAAACACGAAGAATGTAATTGATCAAGAACGTCACTCCTTGTGGTCGGTCAACAGGAGACTTGACTGAGAAAACCTCGACTCTGCCAAACGATGCGTCTATTTTCTTGTGTCCTGCAGAGACCAGAGAAGAAAATCTTCATCCTGTGCAGCAGGAGCCGCAGTCACCTCAATTAAAAGAGGAAGAGGAGGAAGAGCCCCCCCACATCAAAGATGAAGAGCACGAGGCTGATATTACCAAGTTTCCGTTGACTGTCATTGTGAAGAGTGATGATGATGATGATGATGAAGGTGATGAAGCCCACTGTGGAGGCTCCCAAGCCGACAGCCTCTTGGCTCCGCTTTCCGATGGTGACGACACGACGTCACGCTCTTCTGTCACTGATAATGAGGAACTCTCTAAAGGTGATGTGACTTGTCACACTGATGACAAACGCTTGAAATGTTCTCATTGTGACAAAACTTTTGCCAAAGAGTATTTGTTAAAAATACACACAAGAACACACACTGGTGAGAAACCTTTTGCCTGCTCACTCTGTGGTAAAAGATTCACTCAGAAGGGACAGTTAATAGGACACACAAGAACACACACCGGGGAGAAACCTTTTGTCTGCTCGGTTTGTGGTAAAACATTCTCTGAAAGGGGACATTTAAGAGTCCACACAAGAACACACACAGGAGATAAACCTTTCGATTGCTCAGTTTGTGGTAGAAAATTCTCCGAAAAGGGAAGTTTGATTAGGCACACAAGAACACACACTGGAGAGAAGCCTTTTGCTTGCTCAGTTTGTGATGAAAGATTTGCCGTAAAGGTCGGGCTAACAAATCACTTAAGAAACCACACTGGTGAGAAACCTTTTGTCTGCTCAGTTTGTGGTAAAAAATTCACTCAAAAGGGACATTTAGTAACACACACAAGGACACACACTGGGGAGAAAACTTTTGGCTGCTCAGTCTGTGGTCTCCGAGTAACTCAAAAGATTCATTTAACAACTCATATGAGAATACACACTGGAGAGAAACCTTTTGCCTGCTTAATTTGCAATAAAAGATTTGCAGAAAAGGGAAGCTTAATTAGGCACACAAGAACGCACACTGGAGAGAAACCTTTTCCTTGTTTGGTTTGTGGCCAACGATTCTCTGACAGGGGACATTTAAGAACACACACGAGAACACACACCGGGGAGAAACCTTTTACCTGTTCAGTTTGTGCCAAAGGATTCGCTGAAAAAAGAAACTTAAAAACTCACTCAAGGACGCACACGGGAGAGAAACCTTTTGCATGCTCAGTGTGTACTTTAACTTTCATTGATCGTTCTGGATTAAATAAACACATGAGAACGCACACTGGTGAGAAACCATTCGGTTGTAGCGTGTGTGATGAACGATTCGGTTTTAATTATCAGTTGAACAAACACAAGTGTGCTGGTGACAAGAGCAGCAGTTAATGAAGCTTAAGAACAATTGTAAAGAAATGTTGATTCTGTGCTAAGCTGTTAAAAGTGTATATGTGATACTGAATAAAATACGAGTCTTCAAATGGTTACAACGTATCTGCTGTGTGTTGTACTGTGCAAAAGTCTTGGGCCACCATAATATTTGTTTTAGCAGTTTCATCATGATCATATATAACTAGAAGGTTACTGAACTATTAAT
Source organism: Leptonotus elevatus (assembly GCF_054856555.1). Taxonomy (NCBI): domain Eukaryota; kingdom Metazoa; phylum Chordata; class Actinopteri; order Syngnathiformes; family Syngnathidae; genus Leptonotus; species Leptonotus elevatus. The sequence continues at coordinate 878,206 of NC_141241.1, read as the reverse complement.
AAAAACAATCTTTCTTTTGCAACACCTGGCCCCGCCCACTTTTCAAGTGTTGGTTTACGCTCTCCAATGTCCTGTTCTCATTGGTGGGTCTTGTAAAGCGTTTGTGGAGAATTTAATTTATTTTAAAATAATAATAAATTTATTTTGAAAGTACGCTCTGCCCTTGTCAATGTTATTTATTGCACTATAATAGTTGCTCACAAAGTACTTGATCGCATACAATTCACAATTGCAAATAGTTGGCAATTTCTGGCAAATTTGCACTAAATTACCATGGGAAGTAAATTGGTAGAATCTTGGAAATATTCCAAATTGGAATCTTCCCAAGGCTATTAAAGGTGTCTTTCAAGTATAAATATAAATATTTAGATTTGGCTTTGGCTTAAGCAGACAAATTAAAAATAGATAGCTCTCCTTCCCACACCACAGAATTACAGTTCCTTCATTGAACCTTTTTTCCCCCCACTTTGAGTGGCGGCATATCGGAAGCTGGCCTACACCTAAAATGTTGGCTTGTTACACAAACACAAAAAAAGAAATGAATCAACCAAACCATACAAGTCGGGTGGAAAAAAACGTATAAATTGGAGCAATCGTACGTCAAGGCATCACTGTCATCTAGTTGACATCTTGTTTTAGTCAGGATTTTCCTGAAATACCTTCCATTATGTAAATGATTGCTTTAATCGTCTTTATTTTCATGAATTCCTTTTTATTCTCATGGAAAGCATACAACTTTGATTGATTTTTACATTCCAAGGCTCAATTAAAAAAAATTTTTTTTTAAATCTTGCATCCTGGAAAAACTGGAAAATACCTGAAATATAAATAAATATATGCTGAACCGCGAGTATGCAGGGGTTGACTGTAGTTTTAAGTTGTTATATCAGCCTTCACCACTAGATGGCAGACATGGCTTAGTTACACTTCCACCGGATCTGATACTGCGCTATGCTACAACGTGAGTAAGGCTGCCTAATCATTTCTTTGCGAATTTGGAAGGATATGCAGGACAAACATAGTACCTCAATAATATTAAAATTTAGAGAACACTAATTTTGTGACAAAAATGTGTGGTTTTTTTACAAGAAAGTCCTTTGCACTGGGGGAAAAATTAACACTATGTGGTTATTTTGTAGTTTGCTTCAAACCCTTAATTGTTGGTTTAGGATAGTTGATCGTTTGTACATGAATTGAGAAATGTATTGTGAAAAATGAAATATATTAAGAGCACATATTCAAAATGGCATTTTTGTCATACATCTGGTTCGGAAGTGTTGCAGTCTATGTGGATCCTCAAGATGCACTGATGAAAAATTGTGGCCCCCTCCAGCATTTAAGTTGCCCATCCCTCTTCTAATAAATCTAAATGAGTTTAAAGTGTGGGGGAAGACATTTTAAGGTCGAAATTATATTAAAAAATGTTTTATGTATTGTCTCTCCATTACACATTTTTACCTGAAGCGTAACTCAAGCAATGTACGCCGTATTACATTTCGGCTCCAACAATAGAAACTGAACACGATCGCCGTTTGAAGAATTGTTTTATTTGGTATCACATATCAGCTTGCCAGGAAGCGTCAACGTTTCTTTGCAATCTATTTCAAGCTTCATTTGGTGCTGCTCTTCTCACCAGCACACTCGTGCTTGTTCATCTGATACTTATAGGCAAACCGTTTATTACACACACTGCAACTGAACGCTTTCTCACCCGTGTGTGTTCGCAAGTGTCGAACCAAAGCCGAATTATCACCAAAACTGAAGTTGCAGACTGAACAGGCAAAGGGTTTCTCTCCAGTGTGTATTCGCGTGTGTGTTATTACGTGCCCCTTCATTGAGAATTGTTTACCACACACTAAGCAAGCATAAGGTTTCTCTCCAGTGTGTGTTCTTGTGTGCCGAATTAAGCTTCCCTTTACAGAGAATCTTTTATCACAAACTGTACAGGCAAAATGTTTCTCTACTTTGTGTATTCTCATGTGAGTTGTTAAATGAACTCTTTGAGTTAGTCTAAGGTCGCACACTGGACAGGCAAACGGTTTCTCCCCAGTGTGTGTTCTCATGTGATTTGTTAAACTAACCCTTTGAGTTAATATCAGACCACACACTGAGCAGACAAAAGTGTTTTCCCCAGTATGTGTTTTTGTGTGTGATATTAAATGTCCCTTCTGAGTGAATCGTTTACCACAAACAGAGCAGGAAAAAGGTTTCTCTCCAGTGTGCGTTCTTGTGTGCGTTCTTAAATGTCCCTTCATCGAGAACCTTTTGTTACAAACTGCACATGCAAAAGGTTTCTCACCTGTGTGTGTTCTTGTGTGTCTTTTCAACAATGACCTGTTGACAAAAGTTTTGTCACAATAAGAACATATCACATCACCTTTGGAGTGTCCATGGTCAGTGTTAGAAGAGTGTGACGTTAAGCCATCGCCTTCAGAGAGTGGAGCTAAGAGGCTGTCTGATTGGGAACCCCCACAGAACCGCCCATCACCTCCTTCTTTGTCATCGTCACGCTTTTTGACAGTCAACGGAAACTTGGTGATTTCAGCCTCCTGCTCTTCCTCTTTGATGTGCCAGGGCTCCTCTTCCTTTTTCTTTTGAGGCGGCTCTGGCTCCAGTTGCTCAGAACCGAGATATTCTTCACAGATGTCTACAGGGCGCATGAAGAAAAACACGCATGGTTTAGTGAAGTGAAAGTCTCATGTTGTGCCTTACATGTTATTATTTTTCGTACCTGCTTTTGAGAAACATGTTTAACTGTGAGGTTTGACAATCACGGTTCTGCATTTGAGCGTTTCAGTAACTACAACTAAACGTGTGTTTGCTGTGTCCACAACTGTGATGGGAAATGTTTAATGTGCATGTGCGTTCATGACAATTTCTTGATATACGATTATGCTGCTGCTCCTCATTTGGCCACATGGGGGCAGTATAAGACGATGGGCGTCTTTACAGCTCATCGAAGCTCCCCTCGGGGAACCAAGAAATTATTAACTATTGTTATACTGAATGTAAAAATGCATTGTCTCACTGTTTGTGTTCCAAAACCAGTTGCGCAAAGGGTTATACATGCATATCTATGCTATTATGTTTTAGCTAGCGGACAGAAAGCTAAACTATGAGGTTGTTTTAAATACATGGCATGTGTTTCTCCTCATTTTGTTTAGTTTGACATTAAACGTCAACTGGGAGTCAGCTGTCCTGCATTTCCTAAATTTAGTTTGTGTCAACTCATCATCCAAACAGTTCAGCTGGGGTCATCTCGGGGGGAAAAAAACTGGAAATAAATCTGGGAATATAGTTAAAAATATAGAACTGTTCCTAAACAAGTAAGAAGAAGTGAACAAAAGTGAACAAACCTCCTCTGCGATATTCATTTTGAAGCTTCTTAAAAACAGCGTCCAGTGCTTGACGTTGTGGCTTATTGTCCTCTTTTGTTGCACAAAGTTGCTCGTTGTACTCTTCTTTCGCACTTTTACTTGTACCCATTTTCACGCGGTGACCACAACACTTGACACTCGCTTGATCTCAGGCTGCTTTCAAGAACAAACGCGTCCCTCTGCGAGCGGCTAGCAAGCCGAGTTGAGCTAAACTACGCTAAGCTAAGCTAAGCTAAACTAGCCTGCGATGCTTCAACCAAAATGAGTCTATCAAGACACGACGATTTAAGAAAATATATTTTGGTCCAGGAGAGTAGCAAAGGACGTACGTACTCGAAGAGGATTTTAATATTTTCGGTACAAGTTCAGGAAGAATTCGTCAAGCGCGAGACAAGGCGGCGAGCAGTTTTTTTTTCTCTAAGTGACGTCACATATGACATTTCCATCTCACTCCGCCCACTATTTCGAGGAGCCTTCACCAAAAAAAAGGTCGACAAACATTTGTCAGACTCAAATTTGTTCACTGAGGAGAATACTGTATGTAAACTATTTCCGTTTCCACTTTTCCTCGTTTAGAGAAAACGGAACTGTTGTGGTAAATGTCTCATTAGGATTTTGGGGGGATGTAAAAAAAATAAGGGCAGCCATGTCCTGACTATTTGTAAATTTAACAAATGACAACCAAATACGTTTATTGGCAGTGTTGCATGTTGTGTACAATAAAACCGGGATGTCCATTTTGTTCTCTTAAAATATTTGTTTGCTTTTTTTAACTACCTTACGAAACAGTTAAAAAACAACAACAATCAAACAAGCAATTATACATGTTTCATATAATGTCGTTTTTTTAATTAATTTTTTTAACTGCTACGTCAAGGCTTTCTGTCAAAGTTGATAAGTCAAAAGTTAGGTTTTGGGTTTCCCACTTGAAGAGGTCCGCCGCTCCACAGAGTAGCTGAATCTCATCTCCACGTTGAGAACCAAAACACATGTCCTGAACATGTCTTCTTGACAGAACCCAGTAGAGATCAAGATCTGGTCCTGTGACATTGATGCCTGTAAAGAATCTATGTAGTATGTAAACAAAACTTCCAACCTAAGAAAACAAAATGCGTTGAGACAATGGATTACAGTAGATTGTGAACACTCTCACTGCTTGAAGACTTTATATTTGATTCTGTAGACAGTTTGTTTCTTGGCTATTTATTGAAAACGTCATTATTTGCTACTCTTCTCACCAGGACACTTGTGTCTCTTAATCTGATCCTTTCGAGAGAATCTTTTGTCACACACATTGCAATTGAATGGTTTCTCGCCGGTGTGTATTCTTGTGTGCGTTTTCAAAGTGCATCTTTGAGCAAATTTTTTACGACATACTGAGCAGGTAAAGCGTTTCTCCCCGGTGTGTGTTCTCGTGTGTTTCACCAATTTTGAACGTTCACTGAAACAAAAATTGCAGACTGAGCAAGAAAACGGTTTCTCACCCGTGTGTATTCTTGTGTGCGTTTTTAAATGTCCCTTGATAGTGAATCGTTTACGGCAAAATGGGCAGGCAAAAGGTTTCTCACCAGTGTGCGTTCTCATGTGTGTTGTTAAATTAATCTTTTGAGCTAATTTAACGCCACACACTGAGCAAGAAAAAGGTTTTTCCCCAGTGTGTGTCCTTCCGTGTCTGTTCAAATGTCCCTTCTCCGCAAATCGTTTACCACAGTCTGAACAGCTGAAAGGTTTTTCTCCTTCGTGACTTCGCATGTGGACTTTCAAATTCCACTTGGAACTAAAAGTTTTCCCACACTGAGAACATTGCCAGCGTTTGTCGTCATTGTGACACATCCGATCACCTTTCGACTGTTCATCCTCATCAGCCTCAGGCGAGTGTGACGTTGTGTCGTCGCTCTCAGTTCGTGGCGCTGCGACACCTTCATCATCATCATCATCATCTTCACTCTTAATGATGGTCAATGGAATTGTGGTGATGTCAGCCTCCTGCTCTTCCTCCTTAATGTGGGAGGACTCCGGCTTCTGCTGCTCAGGACCAAGATGGTTTTTACTCATGTCTGCAGGACACAAGAAAAACAAACGCACACGGTTCGGTCAAGTCAAGCTTGGCTCAATCAAGTCTCATGTTCTGACTATGATGTTGTGTATTATTGTTTATTAATGTTTTTGGTCATCTTTATCAGCAGCGTTTCATAATGAATTTTAGGTACTTCATCATTGTCTTTTTAAAAAATGGTCAGATTTATTTGATTTACTTGATTATTTTCCAGTTTTACTTTGAAACAGATACAGACTTTTTAACCTTTAAAGACTTAAGTAATCCTACATAAATTCTTTGTTCCTGTACTTAGAATTTTCACTTATCTGTACTTCTTAATTTATATTTTTGGCAACTTTCATTTTACATTTTTTACATTGTCTTCATATAATATTATACACTTTTACTCTAATACATTTTCCCTCATCATCTTCGTTACTCATTCCTACAAGTAACATCTAAAGTCATTTATTTTGCTGTCATCTATTTTGTGTTGAGCTTTCGTGTGTGTGCGTGAGTTGATTAGGGGCAGATATCACATTTTTTTCTTCTTTCTGTCCCCTTTCATTTATTTTTCTTTTAAAGGATGAAATAATTTTGTTGAATTTTTTAGATGAATTGAAATAAATTTAAGAATAAAGAATAGTTGTTTAAGTCTTCTCTCCGCCAGTTGATGGGCACACTTGCTAAAGTAACTCCTCTTTTTTTTTTTGTCAATCAATTCACTCTGTAATGCTAAGTGACCGGTAAAGTGCAGTCTCCTTTGTTTGGTTCACATATGAACACACAAGTGCTGTGCAACCTGCCTTAATGAGTTGCAGCTTGAATAAACTAGTATTTGTATGGAATCCTATCATTCTTGTGGAGGCGGTTTTCTGTCTCTTGTCATTTTCACTTTCTTTACTCAAGTACAGAGTGTACGTAATGGAAGGACAAAGTATGAGAAGACATTGTAATTTCTTAATTTCTACATAAATTGGCCATCAAATGTAGCCTGGTATCGATCTAAATCACAACCAAAGAGAGTCACTTAAATTGATACCACACAAACAGTTACATGTCGTTGTATTTTGGTAGCGCATGATGTAAACATTTACAGCAGAGGGAGGAAAACGTTAGTGAACTGTTGGATTTAATAACTGGTCTCAAGTTGTTTGGCAGCAATTACCTCAAGCCAACGTTTCCTGTAGTTGTAGGTCAGACCTGAACAACGATCAGGAAGAATTTTGGAGCATTCCTCTTTATAAAACTCTTGCAGTTCTGCAAGATTCCTGGTATGTGTGGTGTGAAAAGCTTTCTCAAGCTCTTTCCACAGCATCTCATTAGGGTTAAGGTCAGGATTCGCTATATAAACATGCATACACCTGGAAAGGTTTTTAAAAAGTAGCTTAAAAAAATAAATAATCTTGATTATCACCAGTCCATTGTTTGACGAATGGGAAGTGTACATACCTGTAGTCGTTCCAATCTTCTGTTCCGTCCTTTTCTTTGGCACTTTTAGTACACATTTACAGACGATAATAACGACACTTTTTCACTCACACTTGATCTCTGGTGGGCGATCTGTCGATAATAAACGCGCTTTGTTAGCGACTAGTAAAATAAGCTAAACTAAGCTAGGCGAAGCTAGCCCGAGAAGCTTCATGCTTAACCGTACATGAAGGCTCAAGTAATGATGCTGTAGACCATTACAGCTCTGTTGTAGAAATTGTGTCGCAGCTTCAGCACGTATGCCGGGGAAGGAATATTTGATACAGCTCGGACGGTACAAAACGTACAGAGAAGCAGAAAGTAGCTGAAGTAGTACGGCAATCACACATGGACAAAACCTCGCCGCCGCGTTAGCTGTGGTAATGTAGAGCTTCGGACGAGTAAGCCTCGTTAATTCGTCGCTTAAATAAAACAAATGCATTAAGTTTGTTCACTTTCGCCGTTTCAAGAAGATCAGCCTATTTACTTGCACCATTTTACACGTAGTTCTGCCACATCAACTATGGCGGATGCGCTGCGCACCGCAGTAACTTGCGAGACCGTCGCAGTTTGTCCAAGTGACGCTGCCGTACAACAATTTGTTGCAGCTTGACTTCCGTGTATGGTTTAACAGGAACCAAACGCGCTTCATTTCCAAATTCTCCCCGAATTCTTAGTGAAATGCTAATACTATTAGTACATCCCATCAATACTTTTACTGAAGTAAAACTTAATTCGTTAAATAAAATAAACTCGCATCAGTGAGCTTCGAAATTTCTCGACATAGCATAGCTTGCTAACATCTAACAAAGAGACGCCTTTGTTATCTACCACTGAGAAAAGGTTGCGTGTGATTGTAAAGTGTTGTCATTATCGTGAGAAATGTGTGCAAAAAGTGTGAAAGGAGATTACGTGGAGGAACTTTTGGGGAAAAAAGAGAAAAGCGAGCGACGTCAACGACTGGAAGCTGTCAAGACACCTCGCGAAAACAGAGCAGGTCTGTTCGCTTAATGATTTTTCCTTAACACAAATTGTGTTTATTTTTCCAAATGGAATCTTCGTTACACGACAATTCTGCGCTTTCTAGTATTGTCGGTGTTTTGGTGGCTCCACGCCTGTCAACTCATTATCAGCCCCATCCAGTTATTCTTCTTTGAGGTTTAACAGTGGTTGCTACGTAAAAAACAAAACAACAGAATTGTTAGTACCTTTAACTTGTATTTGAGTATTTCGTAAGTAGGAGATTTCCAGCATTCAGCTAACATCATCACGCCACTGATGCTTTCCACCCACATCCGCGCTGCAACAAGTTCTCAGAATCTACTAATGTTCCCAAACATTTATGAGACTTGACTGAGCAAACCTTGACTTAACCAAACCATGTGTTTGTCTGCTTGTGTGCTGCAGATGTCAGTGAAGAATATCCTCATCCTGAGCAGCACGAGTGGAGCCTCAGGATGGAGCAGAAGGAGTCAGAGTCCCGCCTCATTAAAGAGGAAGAAGATGAGGCTGACGTCACCCAGTTCCCATTTCCTGCTGTCATTGTGAAGAGTGAAGATGATGATGCGCAAGATGAGTGGTCACTGCTTCATCCTAGTCAAAGTGATGAGAATCATCAAAATCACAACATGAGACGTGACTAAGTGAGTTGATCAAACCACAAGTATTTGTCTTCTTGTGTCCTGCAGACGTCGCTGAAGGAGGTCTTTGTCCTGAGCAGCAGGAGATTAAAAAGGAAGAGCAGCTGACTGATATCACAGAACTTCCATTGACTAGCGTCATTGTGAAGATTGAAGGCGATGACGAAGAAGAAAGTAATGGAGAGCACTGTGGAGGATTGCAAAAAGACAATCTCTTAGCTCCACTGTCAGACTCCCCCGACACTGATGATGAACATTCTGTAGGTGATACGGACACATACTGGAAATGCTCGCCGTGTGGGAAAGTATTTAGTTCAAAGTGGGGCTTGAAAATACACATGAGAACACACACCGGCGAGAAACCTTTTGCCTGCTCAATTTGTGGTAAAAGATTCACTCAGAAAGGACATTTACGAGCACACACAAGAACACACACTGGAGAGAAACCTTTCCCCTGTACAGTCTGTGGTCTTGTATTGAGTCAAAAGGTTAATTTGACAAATCACATGAGAATACACACTGGCGAGAAGCCGTTTGCATGCTCGCTTTGTGGTAAAAGATTCTCTGTGAAGGGACATTTAAAATTACATACAAGAACGCACACGGGAGAGAAGCCTTTTGCCTGCTCAGTTTGCGGTCAAACATTCTCTCTAAAGGGACATTTAAGAACACACACAAGGACACACACTGGAGAGAAGCCGTATCCGTGCTCAATGTGTGGTAAAAGATTCTCCATAAAGGGACATTTAGTAGCGCACACCAGAACGCATACTGGGGAGAGACCTTTTTCCTGCACAGTGTGTGGTCTTCGATTAACTCAAAAGATTAGTTTAACTAATCACATGACAATACACACTGGGGAGAAACCTTACGAGTGCTCATTTTGCGGGAAGAAATTCTCCATAAAGGGACAGTTGATGACACACACAAGAATACACACTGGTGAGAAACCTTTTGTCTGCTCAGTCTGCACCGTAAGTTTCAGTGATCGTTCAGGATTAGTTAAACACATGAGAACGCACACTGGAGAGAAACTGTATTCATGCTCCTTTTGTGGCAAAAGTTTCTCTCAAAGATGCACTTTGACAATACACACAAGAACACACACTGGTGAGAAACCATACTGTTGTGACGTCTGCGAGAAAACATTCTCCCGTAAGGATCAGGTGAAGAAACACAAGTGCGCCGGTGAGAAGAGCAGCGCTCAATGAATTGAAAATACTTGTGAACTCTTTGTGGTAAAACTGTAAACGCATTTATGTGAAAAAGTCTGCAAACGGTGATCGTGTTCAATATCTATTATGGAGGCCTAAAGATAAATTAAGTAATGAATCCTACAAACATCATCATCATCATTTGGAATTCAATTAACTTGAGCAGAACCTGAGATTATAATTCAATCAGGAACATGCGGATGATTGGTCCTCGCTGGCTTTACAAATCATTAGTACACTCTTTACACATTACGTCCTGTCACATGGAAGTCATTTGTATACAAAGTCGAGATGTGCGATATAATATTCATATTGTTGCACAATATGAAAATGTCTACCGTACATCGTTTATATCGTTAGTTTGATGTGTGTCAAATGTTGCGCTCTTTTTTTGCACTAATAAAGCATCAGACAAAAACAAGTCATCTTATTACGACATCCTTCAGCCTCACTCTAGACATTAGCCTAATAGTTGGATTGAACTCAATTTGTATTGATCTATTTATCAGTTTGGTGGTTGTTCTGTGTTTTATAAATAAATGGGAGAAAATGGAAATTCATACCACCGCCATGATTTGAAATGATATAAATCAGGCTGTTAAAATGCTGTCCATATCACACAGCACGAGTACTCAGTATGAGTTACTTGTAAAGTTTAGCAGGTCCTCATACGTCGATGAAAGAGAAGTGGAAATAAAATTAATAAAACTGTCAAAAAAAAAAAAGAAGAAGCTCCTAACAGGAATGGGCTGAAGAGACGGTGGGCCATTCAAAAGTATTTTCCATCCAAAAGGCTGACGACACCCTGAACGGGTTCAAAGTCAGTTACCGGGCACACAAAGAAATCATCTTTCATGCTCGTATATTCACACGGTCACATTGTGGGATTGACCACATTGTGCCGGCACTAATGTCAGGCAAATGAACTGCACCACCAGTGACGTAAAAGGTAGTCGTCACTGGCCTCCCCCTCACAGGTTGCACTTGGGGGGGGGGGGGGGGGGGGATGTCTGTTCGAGGTAGACTGTTATGCTGATTAAAGTCAGTCAATGATTCCCCCCCCCTCCCCCCCTTTTTTTGTTCGTTTTAAAGACAATAAGATTCGTATTCATTTCCATGTACTAGTTTTGGCGTTGACTGCCGCCTTCTTTTGAAGTTCACGCACATGCAGCACGTACGCTACAGTTGAAAGGAAGCAAGACAAAAGCTTTGCAGAAGTCGACAATAATGTCGGAAAATCAACTTTCGAATGTGACTTTGATGTCATGTTTGCATGACAAAAACGTCTCATCAAACTGTAAAACAAAAACAAAAGAATCTCCTGGTGGAACGAGACTTCTTAACAGTATTTTTACTGGCTGGAATATATTTTTTTTAATAATAATAATAATCTTGTAAAGCATGAGAGGAAATTTAAATCACATGAAACCAGAGCCTTTTTATTGGTTGTGCTGAGGGAAAAAAATAAAATAACATTTACAACCAATGCTCAAATATTCTTTTTTTTTTGTGTGTGTGTGAAGAAAACAAAAACACACTAATACACATATCTAACTATGATAATTTCAAAAACATAAGAGAAATTCTCCATTAACTACATTATTCGTATTTTTTCCTTATACAGAGTATATGAATTCACCCCTTGGAAAAATGTAGATTTTATTTAATATCTCAATGATCATAAGAACAATTTCCCAAATTTTGACAAAATGCTTTCTGTAGAATATGCACTTAACTCACAACATTAAATAAAGTAAGGTTGATAATAGAATGCATAATTACAAAATCTAATCAGTTTAATCAAATTAACTCATGTGAAAAATGAATGCATCCCACAACAAAAATGCCGACATCTAGTATTTTCTACGACCTCCATGACTTTTATGGAGAGCAACATGTCTGCTCGGCCTTGTATTAAAGCAACACTAAATGCTTTTCGAACCTTCAATTCATATTTTCATAATTCTGCTGATGAAACATTGACTTACAGCTCGATGAATGAAACCTTTTCTCACGGCCTGTATCGTTTTTACTGGCACGAAACAACTTTGAGGTGGACGGTGTGAACTCCGCCGCTCACGAAAAAACGACAAGGTGCTTTACGGCGCACGTCGGCAGCCATTCCAGACGGAAGTCGGGTCGAACGTCTACGCGTGATTACCGTTGTCATGGGGAAGCCGCGAAACACGCCAAGAAACAAAGATTTTTGCCTGAGGCGACAATAATAATAATGATGATAAAAAGCCGACCTGGATGTGGATAAAAGCACAGTACAGGATTTCGATCGCTGGCGTCGGGTCAAAGTCGGGGGATTTCCAACCGACGCTGCCTTTGCGGGCACTCGGCTCTTTTTAGTAGGTAGCTAATGTTAGCTATGGGAAAATTGTGTGGTAGCAATAAATAGCCATTAGCTCGATAGTTCGCTCTTCCACACTGAGCCGAGCAGCCACGCAACACTCAAAAGTTGTGCGCTGCTTGTAAATGCATCGCGGGAAAGGGGGGGGGGGGGGGGTTAGTGGGGGCAGCGTTTGTGAAGGTAAGATCACAACCACCGTCTGCTGTTCACATACTTGAGAAACGTTACAGTGCTGTATAAAGAAAAAAAAAAAAGAAACTAGCCACCAAAACGTAATTCAGTCTGTGACATTTGGATTTCACGACATGCGCTCGTCCTCATGGGAAATGTGGTTTTCATTCAAGGGAAAACAATACCACTTTTGTCCATATGGTGCCACCATAATCAACGAAATGTTTTGCTTTAAGAAGTTGTCAGAATTTCTTCTCTGGGTCTACTTATTTGTGCAAAATGTTCTTTAATAGATTTCTTAAGGACGCTACTTTTTTTTGTGCTTACTAATGAACAAATCTTGTTTGCAATCAATGGCCCATACTTTTGGGATGTGCTCATTCATGCTGAGCACTGTTTATCCTACAGTATAATAGGAGCAGATGAGGGTTTTCTTTCCCCCAATTCTTATTATTTTGCATGGTGGAAGGCCTGAAAACAGTTTCGTTCCTTGTTCAGGCAAAGGTGAACTCTGCACTTCTCACAGTAGACATGTGAGAAGTGCCCCGTGCAGAACTTGCACCTCTGTCGGGGTTCCCAGGTGGGGAAATGGTGGAGGCCGTCTTTGCGGACGTCGGGCGGCACCCTGGTGGCTTTCCTCTTGCGCGGAGGGCTCGACATTTCGTCCAGGGACGACAGCGCTCTGTCAAACTCGTTGACCTTTCCCGCCCTCGCGAGAGACGTTCCCACAGAAGCTTGGAACTTCCGCAGCGGGAGCGGTTTTTGGTTGGGGTTGAGTCTCTTCAGGTCTCTCCGGTAGCGGATCCACGAATTGACGACGGCCACGTTGACGGTGTGCCACCAAATGTACAAGTACCACCTTCGAGATCGGACGGCGTACTTGTAGAGCGCGGACAACATATCGAACAGGACGAGGCCTCGCGTGAACTTGTTGTACGCGTCGACGATGGCCGGCGTGGGAACGGCGACGTGCCGCTTGCCTTTGGGGTCCCAGCGCTTGACGTTGCGCAGGGGTTCGACGCCGACGAACGAGGACAGCAGGTTGACGGCTTTGTTGTCGTACCATCTGACAATGACGTTGTGGTCCTGGTTGACTCGGAAATCCACGCAGCCTCGTCCCTTGGACTTGAATTCTTTCTCATCCATCAGTTGGCAGCTCTTGACTTTGTTGACCGGGACGGCGCCGATGAAGTAGATTCCTCGTTGTTTCAAGTGCTCCAGCAACGGAACCGATGTAAAAACATCGCCCGCAAAAACTTTGTGGTTTCTCCCCGGTGGGAGAGTCGAGGTCATTTTCAGGACAACGTCTCCGGCAGGACCGACGTCAGATTTCTCCTTGTGGCGATTTTCGGCCCCTTGGCACACGTCAAAATCGTAAAGAAAGCCACTTTGCCCGGCGCGCCCCCACATCTTGAAGCCCCACTTGTGGAGCTTGCCGGGCATGTAGCAGCGGAGATTGGATTTGCCGTTGAAAGGCACGACCATTTCGCCCACGGCGTGACATTCCTCGGGCGCCATCGACAGGAAGCGCTGCCGCAGCTTCTCCAACCAGGGCCTCAGTTTCCACAATTTATCTTGCTTTGCGTCCTCAGACACGTTGTGGTTGTCGCGGAAGTGGATCAGCGCCAGCAAGTGGTGGAATCGTTCCCGCGACATGACGTGACAGACGACGGGGTACTTGGTCTCCATTTCCCAGTAGGCCCGTTGGTTGGGCATCTGGACCAGGCCCATGTGCATGTACATTCCCAGAACCTGCTCAATTTCTTTGACGTTGGTGTTCACCAACTTTCCATCTTTTTCAACACTGTAGATGTTGGTTTGTATTGCAATTTCCTCAAGCATTTCCTCAGTCACAAAATCTTTGAAATACATATACGGGGTCCAGTCAAGCCTCTCCTTCGAGTCTTCCTCGACGCATTCCACAAAGTCAACGGCTGGAGGTTCAAACTGTTTTCTTATCCACTGGTACTGCTTTTTTGCTTTGCACCTTCCCGACTGCTTTTGTCTTGCGTCTTCCGATTTTGCCGCGGCCTCTTCCGGATCGCCCTCATCCTCGTTATTATCGGTGCTTTCCTCAAAACTTGCAGCAGTCCATTCCTCCTCGCCCTCGTCGTCTTCCCCAAGCTGCTCTATGTCACTTGAACTTCCATCCGTTATTATGTTCAACGCATCTTCAATCTTGCGTTTTTTTGTCATCTAAAAAAAAAAACACACACACAAAATTCATGAGAACGTATGATTCTCCAAACATTCGCACCTTCCATGCACCAGCGTGAGTAGCACTGGAGGCAATGCGTGTGAAGTGCCTTGCCCAAGGACACGACCACACGACACATGACTTGGGGAGAGCGGGGATCGAACAGCCGACCTTCTGGATACTGAACGACACGGTCGCCACAAAAGAACGGGACGAGGCAAAAAGGAGAGTCGATTCTGTCATTCGGCAGATTCAGTTTATGAATAATTCTGGAACATAATATCATGTGGGTATTGAACATTTTGAAAAATTCTAAAATGGCTTGAGCCAAAACATGCCTTGTAAAAATGTAACTGCACTAATAAACTAGCCACCAGAGGGTGCTAAAACTGCACAAATGGAAATCACCCTGACTTTTGTAACAGATCGTGACAGGATGACGACGATATTGTGGCAGTTTGAATATCGTGATATTGCCATGATTGTTTCTTCCCGAGTGTGTATACAGTACAGTATTTAGATTCATTAAAAAAAATCGGATTTAGTTACCAGCATGACTTCTGGTGTTCTCTAGTCATCTATGATGAATTGTGCTTTCATGTGTTAAAAGAGATGACCAGAGATTTTTGCATTGTTTATATGTAAACTTCGTTCTACATTTTGTCTGAATTTTCTTGTCAGTCCTAAAAATACAACACACAACATTTACAGTAGAAAAAAAATCATATTTTTTTATGTAAAGGGGTTTGACATTAAATGTCACTCATCCCAAGTTCCTGCTTCTTTGGCATGAATGAAATCAACAGTATGTTTTTTCCTCCTTAAAAACGAAATTGCTACAAACATGAGCATTAAGAGGCATAAAAAAAAAAAACCTAAAATGATAAAACGGTCACTACTGCAAACTTGGCAAATACTGCATGGCATCTTTTAATAGTTCGCAAGCTTAGCCTGGCTGTTATTTGATTGTAACATTTGAACACATCAACGTATAATAGCGGCACGGAAGAAAGAATTGAATTCTCGGTGTTGTCTCGTTCCCGGTCATTTGTTTTCTCGTAGTTGCTTCATGGAGCAGCCGTTGTTGGCATGCGGCCACGCAAACCGTCATAGCGCAACGTCTGAATATTACGCGGCGTTTTGGGGCGCGGTGTTTACAACAATGACGTGTTCCGTTCCGTTTCTTTTGCATCGTAGATCATGCTAAGCATCTTTCGACAAAGTCTCATCTTGGTTAATGGATCTTTTATTTCCTTCGTTTCAGAGGCGACCTGTCTGCCGAATGTGGCGACCTGTCTGCCGAATGTGGCGACCAGTCTGCCGAATGTGGCGACCTGTCTGCCGAATGTGGCGACCTGTCTGCCGAATGTGGCGACCAGTCTGCCGAATGTGGCGACCAGTCTGCCGAATGTGGCGACCTGTCTGCCGAATGTGGCGACCGGTCTGCCGAATGTTTGGCCAACATCGTCAATGGCTCAGAGCAGTTTTTGTGAGAGACGCTTTAGAATTGTAACCTTTTCCAATTTCCAAATCATCACCGCCGTCCCTTGCCCTTTTTTGGGGGCCTTTTATTTGCCACCTGACGAGAAGGTGATAATTCAGCGGAGATGATGATCTGACTTTATTGGACTCGTTGGTGGCAAAGTACTGTTGGAAGAGCAACACTGATGTCATCTTCAGTCGACGGCAAGCGTCAAAATGGCTGGATTTTGCTTCATAACTCATATTCCACAAATGTCATATTAATCGGAATGTCCTGTTTAGACTAGTGAGGTCACAAATAACATATTATTGTCAAGACACGTTTATGGTTGACTTCCACTTGAAGACTCCCGGTGTCTTGTTGTTATGTATAATGTAAAAGTGACAAGGTCGTGTAGTAAACAAAGTTTATTTACAGGGTGCAATATCTTCTTCTGCTCATCCAACGATTAAGACTTCTTCTTGGCCTCAACAACATAGTTCAGAATATGACGTATGACCTCGTCCCTTTGCGGCGGCGGCATTGTCATGACAATCGAAAGGATGCATTTGAAGGCGTATTTCTCGTCGCTAATCGGCGAAGAGTCCAATTGCCGCTTTCCGAGCAGCAGAAGATTGTCATCGACTTCTTGACTTGTTTGTCTCGCTCTCTCTGGAGCGCTTGTCTTTCCTGTATGAAATTGAAACAACACATTTAGTGGCACAAAAAAGCGTGGAGCTTTTTTTTTTCGAGAAATATTGAAATCAGATCAGAGCCTAAAAAACGTTAAAAAAACATTGAAAAATATGACATGCAGCAGGAGCCAACCTTTTTATTTTTATTTTATTGTTAAACACAATCTTTTTATGTCATCATTCACATAAAAAAAATAATGCAACTTTTAGTGCCCAATGCCAATTATTTGGATAGGAATTTTATTTTGTAATTTTTTATTTTTATTTTTTAAAATACAAGTTTTTTGGAATTTCTTTAAAAAGTAAAAAAAAATAAAAATTTGTAACGTCCGACCAATTAATCTGCATGCCACAACCAAAACCTATAAATTCGTAATTTCACAAGCAGTCCTCAGATGAGCAATGCAACTCGTACAATGGAATCATCCCGGATGTCATTATTTTACACACAACTTAAAAGTTACGGTTTGTTTAAAAAAATATCTAAATGAACTGACAGACATGTTTAAATACGACACAAATTCAATCACTGGTAACACAAATACATATGACAAGGATTAACATCCTTAATAGCATCGTTAACTGCGCCACACAATGCATTCTGGGAACAATATAGTTGCAAAACAGGTAACACGTCCGGATCTCATACGGGCTAAGTGTTGTCGCGTTCCATTTGCATTGGTGTTATTTTTAGAACAACACGATTACAGTTGAGCTCCGTAATTTAGGGATGGCCAACAAATAGCGAAAATCTGCGTGTGATTGGCAACAATTGTTTAAAAGTTATATACCATTATTTTACCGATCCGGCCCACTTGCTAATATATTTTCCTGCACGCTGCCCCTGAGCTGATGCGAGTTTGACACCCGAGGGCTCAAGTGTGCCTTGGCATTTTTCCCCATTGTGAAATATGCGACTTGGTTGGAAAAGAACTGTTCTTCTGTGAATGGAATTTGTTCATGTTACGGAAAATAATGATTTAGCACGTATCAGCATATTCACGAGACGACGCACACCATTGGAGACACAAAACAGCATTTAACAGTGTGACTGTCGTCACGGTGACAACGAGCACATCGCAAGCGCACGTAGCGGAGCGACTCAGAGTTCCACGTGTCGTGTGTAATAAGCCACATCCGGAAGATGCTGTATGAGTATGACACTACTTTATGATGTACGTACCCCACGAGGGTCCTACTTTGGGGGCGGCGTCAGCCAGCTGTCCTCCCTGACGCTCGTATTCCGACTCATCCTTGGCATATTCTGCAAACAGAAATATCTATGAAATAAAGAGAGAGAGAGAATGCGTGTGAGGTCGAGACAGATTGACACCAACCTCTGCCAGATGCCGATGAGGTACATGGCTGTGCTACTTTGGCTTCCGTACCATCGTTGTGGTGCCCCGTGTCTTGCTCAAGCCCCCCGCCCGCGTTCCCGCTCGTTTCCCACGGGCACACAAACGGGTCGAGAAAGGAAAGAGCGGCAGAGTATTTCCACTTCTTCCTGGGAAATTCTGCGTAGCCACTTTTTTCATCTCGCTGCTCCCTTTTCTTCTCCTTTAAATAAGTGTCTCGCAGTCCTTTCCACCTTTTTCTGCACATGTCCTCTAAGGGGAAAAAAAAAAAGTGTGAACGAACGTTGCTGCACATTTGTATTTACTTTGCACGTGTATATCAAAAGTTGCATATGAATCAAATGTGACAGCGTGACGTCCCGCTCGCCTCAACCTTCTTCGAAAATAACCAAATGAGATGTGTTAGTTTATCACATTAAGCCATCCATTTTCCGAACCGCTTATTCCCCACAAGGGTCGCGGGCTGCTGGAGCCCATCCCAGTCACCTTCAGGCAGTAGGCGGGGAACACCCTCAACTGGTTGCTAGCCAATCGCAGTTGAACACATTTAAATAACGTGTACTGCATTTTGTTTCCGTGTCGTCTATCGGGTGTTCGGTTGGTGGTGCTGATTTTGTCGTGCTATTGCTAGCTTGGTTCGAATTTCAACAATTGAACAAAAACAAACAAACTCACCCACCAGACAATCCAACCTCCTTGCTTATCTTCCTCCAAGCCATTTTCCTTTTGACTTGGACCTGGTACACGTAGCTTGCCGTGTCGTACAGCTCCGGGTATCTGCAAACGGCGATGATCAATTTCTCCTCCATTACGCCTCGATTCACGACGATGCCGAGTGGTTGGCGGCGATGCGACTGCGCCAAAAGATTCATTTCAGCCGACGAAACGCTTCGAAGAAGCAAAATTCTCGCCTGAAACGCTCCAAAACGCACCGTCCGGCATGCAACCGCACCCGACTGCGGAAACCGCATTGACTATATTACGGAAACGTGCCGCCGGTAATGCTCCAAACGTGCTTCATCTGCACGTAAAAATGTTCCTTATTTGATATGCACATTTTTTTTTTTTTAAATGTGGTCATTTCATGTGTCAATACAGTAACTATTCAGATTCATGTTTCAATAAAAAAACATTTTTTTTAACTTTTCCTTACCCTACTGTATATTGGCTCAGGCTCCTTCTCCTCTTTAATATGTTGTGTATCCAGCTCCTCTTCTTCCTCTTTGATGTGAGATGGCTCTGGCTCCTCTTCCTCCTTAATGTGAGGGGACACGGGCTCATGCTGCTCAAGATGGCGATCTTCGCCTACGCATGCAGTACAAGTAAACAAAGTTTGGTTAGGTAAATAAAAGCTCAACTGTGTTGCATGTTTTTACTAAACTGCACTGCAAGTCTGCAACAGCATTGTTTTGTTTTATTATAAATTTTAACTACAATTTATTGCAGCCTGCCGGGAAGTTCCATTTTGTGTTAAATGTTGTTGAGTTATTAACATTGTTTTTCAGTTTCAATTTATATTTTAGCCGTTTTGGATTTAGTTAACTCAGTGTAGCTCAATGAATAGAATTGTCTATTGTATTCTTATCTGTCTCTTTCGCCTGAGAAGAAAAGGGCAACGGGTTTCTCTTCCACTGTTATCTAGAAGGGAGTGTAGTCTAGTACCGGTCTCAGTCGGTTGAAGAATCCAAGGACAGGCTGATGTATTAATGTTTTTCTCTAATCTGATTTATACCTATGGGAACTTGCTGAACTTGCTGATGGGAGGAGACTTTTCGTATTCACCCACTTTTCAATAAATAATGATGTGCAGGAGGAGGAGGAGCACACTTTTGAACAGAACACTGTTTGAGTGACTTCAATTGTGTGATCAGAAGCTTCTGACTAATTACCTTTGCAAAGGGACTTTTTCACCAGAATCTCACCATTCAGTTAATTGAACACGCAAAGAGTAGAATACTAAATAGATCTACTCTAACAATGTTTATTGAAGAATTGACCAGTTATTCTGAGGTTTTTGTATTTTGAGCAGAGCAAAGAGGTTAAAATTAGGCAGGAACCACGCACAGTGCACGATTCACGGCAAAATAACCAATTCCCAGCAGCCTACACATCACGCTAAAATAGCCGTTCGCGCCAGGCCAATAGCCATTCAAGGTAAAATAACGCTAGTAGGAGAGTCTTTCATTTATTAAAGATTCGTTAAATAGAACGTCGCAACCGAAAACAAAGACATTTGACAATAACAACGAAGGTACTAGAAAAGCGCCGTACAACCTTGCAACGACAATTCCAGTATGAAAATAAATAAACAGGAAAAGGTTAAGAGTTCAGTTACTAAAGTGAGAAAAAGTGAGAGTAAGAAGTGAACAAACCTGGTCTACATTGTTGCTTGAAAACAGCGTCCAGATCTCGACGTTGTTCATTCCTCTCGTTTGTTCCGCAAAGTTCCTCCTCGTATTCTTCTTTTTTCACGCTTTTTGTACACATGTTAACACGATAACGCTTAATCTCGCGTGTCTCTTTGTTAGAAACTCCAAAGCGAAGCTAAGAAAGCTATGGAAGTTTCAACGAGCGCCGAGGCAAGATAACCCGGACGTGTTAATAATGATGTAGCACTTCTTTAAAGTAGTGATGCCGGTAAGGTGTCGAAGGTTCTGTAGTGGGTTCGGTAATTTAGGAAGAGTTCTTTAGTGAAACCATTTTGATTGTGCGAAGCCTACACGGAAGTAGATACGAATCTGGAAGTACGGCATCTTCACTTAGACAAACAAAGTCTTTAGCCAAAACGTAAATGCGTCAAAGGCGCAAAAAAAAAAAGAAGAAGCAACGAACAGGGCGAAGCTTCAAGCTTCATCGGTGACGATTGAAGCTAAACGGTGTAGCCTAAATTTGCGATTCAGTAGTATTAATTTAAAGATTACCACGATGCCTTTAAGTACGCACCACCTTCACTACTGTATTATGACGTCACCTACTGAACAGAATATAGAATATCCACAAGCGTACTGGGCTCCAGGTGGCAGAGTGGAACCGTCACTTGCCTTCAATGCAGGGTGCTCGCTTCCCGGCCTGAGAGACCATGTTTGTCTTTGTGCATGTTTGTGTGTGTGGAGAAAAAAAAAAATCCACACGCGTACTGAGCGCTCCTTTCAAGAAGCATCAAGTTGTGTTACACAAAGAACGTTTGTTCACGTCTTACATTTGTTTATAAAATAACAACGTTCGGATTTTAACAATATTCCTGTGTTTGTTTATTTTTTTTATTGTAATCCCCTTGAGTGTAGTCGGACATCCGGGTACTCTATGACTGCACTTATTCCGCCATTTTGATTTTGTGCATTGTTAGTTGCATCAGAGTCAAGATGGCGCGGTATAACCGACGTGCCTACGTGGCGGCCATGTTGGCAGGGGCCACGATCCCCTAAAAGCCCATGCATGGACATTTATATTGAGTTGCAACTTGCCTTTTTCACAACCAGTCAGGATTCTGACTGGGCACATCCAGAACACGAATCTTGTTCTTCTTCAGTCATTCCTTGGTTGTATTGCTGGAATGCTTTGGATTATTGTCATGTTGCAGGATCCATCGTCTACCAGGCTGTAACTTCACAAACAACGGCTGCAGGTTATTTTCCATGATTTCACAACATTCCTCTGAATTCACGATTCCCTGGACTAAGTGGAGTTGTCCAGGTCCTGAAGATGAAAAGCCAGCCCACAACTTAACATTCTCACCCCCATGCTTCACTCGAGGGTGAAGGTTCTTTTGCTGGTATGCAGTGTTGACTTTTCACCAAACATGACTGTTTTGAGTTGTGACCAAACAGTTCACTCATGTGTCCACAGAAGGGACTTCCAAAAAGCTTCAGGTTTGTCCAGGTCTTCGCTGGCAAAGTTGAGAAGGGCAGCTTTGATCTTTTTTTGCGAGCAGAGGCTTCTACCTAGCAAGCCTTCCGTGAAAGCCTTGTTGATGAACTTTTCTTGATTGTTGAAGCATGCACGTGTCCCCGATGCAGCAAAAGAGGTCTGCAAATCCCTCCATGTGATGCACAGGTTGGCTTTCGCCTGAATTATCATTTGTCTTGTGGGTCTTGTTGATATTTTAGAAGGCCGTCCACTTTGGACACCACTGATGGGTACAGCCGTACGTGTCATACGATAACAAATGACCGAATCAAAACTGACCCTACCAACACAAATGTCATTCATTGGTAAAATACATTTATTAGCTATATGCTCACAAAAGTAGATTTTTGCATGACAGACAAAACAAGAACTGAAAATGCAACACTCAGTTGAAACAACGAAAGTAACAAATTGTGGTCAAACTGTCCAAAATATATTACGTTTGTGTACTTGAGAACAAGACAGGCACCCAAAATAACGTATGTCGTTCTTTCTCCCCAGTGTGTGTTCTTGTGTGCATGATCAAATTTGTCTTTGTAGAGAAAATTTTACCACAAACTGAACACATAAGAGGTTTTTTCCCATTGTGTATTTTTGTGTGCCTTGTTAAATTGGTCTTTGCAGAGAACCTTTTGTCACAAACTGAACACGCAAACGGTTTTTCTCCAGTGTGTATTCTTGCGTGCGTTTTTAAAGCCCAGCCATGAAGGAATTTTTTATCACAAACTGAGCACGAAAAGTGCTTGTCGCCAGTGTGTGTTTTCATGTGTTTCGCCAATCCTGAACGTCCACCAAAACTGAAGTTGCAGACTGAGCAGGCAAAGGGTTTCTCTCCCGTGTGTATTTTCATGTGTGTTCTTACATGTCCCTTCTGAGCAAATGTTTTACCACAAACTGAACAGGCAAAAGGTTTCTCTCCAGTGTGTGTTCTTGCGTGTGTTATTAAATGTACTTTCCAAGTGAATCTTTTACCGCAATCTGAGCATCTGAAACGTTTCTCACCCGTGTGGAGGATCATGTGCTTTTTCAAACCATACTTATTGACAAACGTTTTGTCACAATGAGAACAGTTGCATCTGTTCTCAGCGTCGCCGTCCTTATCTTTTATTTCCGGAGGCGTGTCCGGGAGTTTACTTGTTGCATTTCTGCGGGCATTCGCTGCCTTGCCACGAACTGCCACACGACGGTGCAAGTTGGCACTTTTCTTGAACTGATCAAACCAGCCAGAACTCACTGAAAAGGTCTGATGAACAGCATCTTCCCCAGCCTTCACC
This sequence comes from Leptonotus elevatus, assembly GCF_054856555.1. Classification (NCBI taxonomy): domain Eukaryota; kingdom Metazoa; phylum Chordata; class Actinopteri; order Syngnathiformes; family Syngnathidae; genus Leptonotus; species Leptonotus elevatus. The sequence continues at coordinate 855,051 of NC_141241.1, read as the reverse complement.
TTTAAATCCTCCAAAATGTTTTTTGCCTTCTCTCTTATGAGCTTGAGGCAAAGCCGTGCCTGTGTTTGCCTCCGCTGTTCAATCCATGCACTCAGAAGTTTTTCCATCTCCCCAATCAGCTTCTCTGTTTGCTCGCTGCTTATAGAACTGGACTTGCCGGACTCGGAACTCTTAAATTCCGCCATAATCCGGTTCTTGTTCTTGTAAATGGTACAAATAGTTGACGTATTCCTCTTGTACAAACGTGACACATTCACCACCTTTTCTCCGTTATCTAACCTTGTAATTATGGCAACCTTTGTTTCCAATGAGATTGCATGCCGCTTCTTAGCAGTGCCACTATCGTCTCTTGCCTTACGCTTGACGTTAGCCGTGATGGCGCCTGGTGCCCAACTGGCGCTCGGATCTCCATCATCTTCTTCATCATCATCATCGTCAATCTTCACAATGACACAAGGGATGTTAACCTCCTGCTCTTCCTCTTTAAGGTGGGGAGGTTGTGGTGATTTTTCATCTTTAATGTGGAAGGTCTGTGGCTCCTCTTTGTCTTTAACGTGAGGCGCTTCTGGGTCCTCTTTAACGCGGGGAGGCTTCGGTTCCTCTTTAATGTTGGCGGGCTCAGGCTCCTCCTCCTCTTTAATATGAGCGGGTTCTGGCTCCTGCTCAGGATGAAGATATTCTTCACTGACATCTGGAGGACACAAGAAGAGAAATACAATCATTTTGTTAAAGTCAAGATTTTCTCAGTCAAGTTTCATGTTGTGTCTTATTGTTTATACACATCACATTTGCTACTTAGTCAAATCCCTACAGTGTCTGGTCCAGAGCATCAGTTTGCTTTGTGCTGTGGCTGTTCATGAAATTTCATGTCAAACACATGAAAATAAAGACCTTCAGGAAGGAAATTTTTGGAGAAATCTTAAAATCTGAATTTTAGACCATCCGATCTATTTTTGTCCATTACTTGAAACTAACCATTGCGACATCATCATATGGACTCTTTAGTCAGAGTGGGTCACATTTTACTTAAAATAAATTAAATGCTTATTATGGGAACATTTTTATAACAGATTGTGGCTTCCTTCTGACATAAACACACAATAATACCTGTAAAATATTATGCCTGCAAGGTAGTTTCAAAGAGACAATGCAATTGATGTTTAACCACCGTTGCTTTCTGCAATATTGGACATGATAAATTTAGATTTTCCATTTTATTGGCTATATTGAAACAGCCGAAATGTGTATTTCATGCAAATTTTGTGAGCGATGAGAAATGTCTTAATTCACCGACCCAATCAATTATGTAATTAATTACCCAAATATTTTCATAATAATACCCATATAAATATTGCTACGAAATCAAACTAGGTAAAAAAAAGAAGTGAGCAAACCTGCTCTGTTTAACACAACTCGAGGCTCCTTGAAAATTGGGTGCAGTAGTGGACGCTGCTCCTTCTCTTCTTTTGTTTGACGAAGTTCCCCCTCGTCTTCTTCTTTCACACTCTTTGCAGACATTTCCACACAATATTCACAACACTTTACACTCGATCCCCGCTTCGCGATGTATTGATCACAAAAAGCGTCTTCTTTTAGTAGCTAACAAGCTAAGCTAGGCTAGCTCGAGAAGCTTCATTGTGCACCCAGACGACTTCATCCGACACGAAAACTTAACAAATGATGTTTTGATGATGATGATGATGATGATGATGATGATGATGATGATGATGATGATGTGGCTTCACTGCATTTAGGGTTAGTACGAATCGTGAAGAATTATTTAATGTATCCTATCGCGATAGTCGTGCACTCACGGTAAACAGAACACGGAAGAAGAAGTACGGCATAAACTCTTGGACAAAATATGTTTAGCTCATTCGCTCATTTGCCATCGCTTTTATTTACAGTAGTAAACTAACAGTTTACTCATTACTCAAATGATGAAAGGCTTGGTGTTGTGATGCTCTGCTGCACTATAATAAATACTCTTTTTTTTTACGCATGAATAAATTTGAAATATATGTCAAGCAACATACTGATGAACAGAAAGTGCTGTTTGTATTTGCAAAACATTTTTTTTTTAATGTATGTTTGGTCAATTGGGCACTAAATTGTCCTTAGGTAATGTATGTGAGTGCGAATGGTTTTGTCTTTCTAACCATTCTAGGGTGTGCCCCACCTCTTGCCTAAAGTCACCTGGGATGAGCTGAAGAACATCAGCTGCAACCCGAGTGTGGATAAACTGATGGGTGAAGGGGGGAAAAAAGCGAATTGTTTTTATTTATCATGGAAGGTCCACAAGCAGATGTTTATTATTTATTGTCACAGCCGGACTCCTGCTTAGAAAGCCGACATGAGATGAACTTGTTTAAGTAACTTGCTCCCCATATTTTGTCTGTTGCTATAATATTTGATCTTTGTACTTGAAAAGTCGTAAGCTGCCTAGTTTGTGCACTTACCGTGACACTGTCTAGGCTCCTACAAGATACTGAATGCTATCAATGTTTGAAAACCTGTGTTTTATTTAGGAACACATACACAATTTCACAAAGAGTAACTTTTTTTTTTTTTAATATTTTTTTACAATTTAGTTAGAGCTTCTTTACTGCTGATCTTCTCACCAGAACACTTGTGTCTCTTAAGCTGAAGCTTGGCATGGAATTTTTTAGCACAAACACTGCAAGTGAATGGTTTCTCACCAGTGTGTGTTCTCGTGTGCGTTGATAAATAAGATCTCTGAGTGAATCTTTTACCACAAACTGAGCATGAAAACGGGTTTTCCCCAGTGTGCATTCTCATGTGTCTAACCAAGACTGAGCCGTCACTGAAAGTTAACGTGCAGACTGAGCAAGCAAAAGGCTTCTCTCCAGTGTGGATCCTCGTGTGTGTTTCAAAATGTCCCTTCTGAGTGAATCTTTTACCACAAACTGAGCAGGCAAAAGGTTTCTCTCCGGTGTGCGTTCTTGCATGTGTTCCCAGTTGTCCCTTCTCTGTGAATTTTTTACCACAAACTGAACATACAAAAGGTTTCTCCCCAGTGTGTGTTCTTGTGTGTGCGATAAAATGTTCCTTTAAAGAAAATCTGTTACCACAAATCTTGCATGCAAACTGTTTCTCTCCAGTGTGTGATCTCATATGTAGAACCATCTCTGAATGTTCATCAAAACTCAAGTTGCAGGCTGAGCAGGCAAAAGCTTTTACCCCAGGGTGTTTTCTCATGTGTCTGTTCAACGATGACTTTTTGACAAAAGTTTTGTCACACTGAGAATATTTCAGGTGTTTGCTGCCAGTGAGACATGTCAGATCACCTTCGGAGTGTTCATCATTGTCAGAAGAGTGTGATAATACGTCGTCCCTAACTGAAAGCGGAGCCAGCAGGCTGTCTGCTTGTGGTCGTCCACAGATTTCTTCTTTACTTTCATCATCATGATCATTTTCACTCTTCACAATGACAGCCGTAGGAAACTTTGTGATATTGGTTTCCTCCTCTTCCTCTTTCATGTTGGGTGTCTCCTGCTCAGGATGAAGATCTTTACTGACATCTGTAGGACACAGGGGGACAAACAACAAGTTTTGCTCAGTTATCAATAATGGCAAACACACTGCAATCTTGAGGCAGTCCATCCACTTTCTCTGACAAGAAGAAGAAATGCTATGACGTTAATGGACAAAGTTAGGTGGACCATTTTCGAACATCAAGATTTTTTCAATTTTGCATTTCACTGAGTAGAAATGAAAAGAAGCTCCAGGTATTCATGAATTTCTACGGACCTGCAGCCATGGACTGGGATGGATTTATTTTGTATATGTGGCCACAATATAGATATGTGCACACACATTTGTGGGTAAGCAAATAGAAACGGCAGTGACTGGTGTACTTGTCTTTTTTCTTCTATTCTCAGCAATGGCCTGCAAAAGTCTTCTTTTTCAGAATGCCTTTGTAGCCATGAAATGAACGTTTTGTATGCATGCTATACAGTATCTATATTGTGGTGAAAATTACCCCCCAAAATGACATGACTGAGGTTCCACAAACATCTTGTGTTGTGCAATAAACAAGCACAAGTCACTCGTGTACACATCACTTCCGCTATTTTCAGAATACCTGCATGTTCACTGTTATACAGTATAAAATATGTTAACCGAGTGTTTCCAATTCTTGGTTTGTGTGCAGCTTTATAACCAGGAACACCTGAAAACTAAATAAATAAAAACAGGTGAAGGTTGGGACCAAAAAAAATTCCTGGTGTTTAGCAATATTTTCCCCTACCAAAAACGAGACAAAATGATCAAATAAAAAAAACTAAAGTACCACGGAGCGTAAAAGTGAAAAAAATAAATAAATAAATATATATATATATATATATATATATATATATATTCAGAAATGACAATAAAGAAGCAAGCAAAAGTTGGAAGTGAACAAACCTGCTGTCAGTTTATATTGTCGTTCGTTCTCCTCTTTTGTTCCAGAAAGTTCCCCCTTATACTCTTCTTTCACACTCTTTGTACACATTTTACGCGATGATCACAACAATTAACACTCACGCTTGATCTCTATTGAGCGATGTGTCGACAACAAACACTTCTCTTTGTTGGCGGCTAGCAATTTAAGCTATGAAACGCTGAACAAAGCATTTGCGTTCACCGACGCGAATTTATCAGAATACGAAACTCAGCGAATGATGTTTTAATCCAGTAAAGTAGTGATGGTATGAACTGTGTCGCCTCTTCAATCCGTTCAGCACATATTTGGTAAGAACATTTCGCGAAGCGCGTTTGTTGACAGTAACAAACCCTCGTAGGTGTAGCCGTTGTTGTACGGAACTGTCAGTAGGACAAACTACCAAAATATCCTAATCCTGAGTAGACGTGGAATAGTTATGTAATGTAATCAGTTTCTCTGCTTTTCCTATGTCTGGGTAAATATTTGAGTATTTTTTTAAATTATTATCTAATATGCCCCAATTTTTTGATGCTCCACTGACGTTATAATTTGACTCAGTGTGCACGTGCTTTCGAACCAACTCGTGATTAGGGAGGCGCTTCAAATTTGCATTAGTTAGTTAAATTAGTGACATTTCGTTAACCAGGGGCCATTCTAGGATTCGAATGGGGTGGGGGCATTTGTTCGGCGCAGGGTGTGATTGGTTGGATCAAAATGTTTGTGGCCAGCTGTGTGTTCGTGTGTGTGTGTGTGCGCGCGCGCCTTGAGAAATTAACCTTTTGTGAACCAACTGAATCAAAAACATTCAAGTCTTCAAGTTCTAGAAGCTTCATCGAGCCTTAGTTTACGACATTACACCCTATGGTACTGTTAATTACAGGGGCGGCCTGAAGGAGGCGTTCTCGCGGGAGGCAGTACAAGAGGGTAGCACCGTAGAAGAAGAAGAAGCAGCAATGGAGGATGACGAAAAGCAAAACAAAGCAGAAAATAGACATTCACAACAAGTACAGTACTTTACATTACTGTAGATTGGCGGCAAACAGTAAGTTTCACCACTACTTAACTTAAGTAGAGTGAAATATCGTTAATTAATTCTTCCAGTCCGAGGAAACTCGACTTGGTGCACGTTGACGCTAGTTGAGCTTAGCTTGCTTAAAAAAAAAGACAAAATAGGTTCGTTCCCAACGATCTGTTGCGATGAATGACGAATTATTTAACGTTTGTCAGTCATGACAGGTCAGCAATGCATAGGATAAAACAGCTAATTATTCTTTTAAATGTTGTTTAGATACAAATGCTCAGTTTGAAAGACGGACGACTGAGCTAGATTCGAGCTACAGCGAAGACGATCGGAGACGCCACTGGTATGTGTTTATTGAGTCTTCAATGTTTGTGTCGACTTTGAAGGCCTTTCCACACGCCGTCGACCAACCCATTCATGAGCATCTTGTGCCTTGAAAATCTAAAACAGCCACAAAATAAACCCCATCCATTTTCTTAACCGCTTAGTTCTCGCAGGGGGCGCTGGAGTCTATCCCAGCTGGCTTTGGGCAGTAAAAACCTAACATGCAAAAACAATACACAGTAACATAGTCCCAATATGTACTTGACTGAGCAAAGTTTGGCTTTACGAAAACATTTGACTTTGTCTTCTCATGTCCTGCAGGCATCAGTGAAGTGTATCTTTTTCATGAGCAGCAGAAGCCCAACCCCCACCAGACTAAAAATGGAAGAGAAGTCGATTCTTCCTTACATTAAAGAGGAAGAGGAGGCAGAGTCTTCCCACATTAAAGAGGAAGCGCACGAGACTGATATCACCGATTTGCCAGTGATAGTTGTCGATTTGAAGAGTGAAGACGATGAATCGGACGCAAGTGAGGAGAATAGAAGGGCGGAGCCTCCAAGCTGCAGCTCAAGTCAACATAGGACCACAGAAGGAAATGGAGAACGCTGTGGGGGATCACAAGCAGAGAACATCTTTGCTCCACTATCAGATGGTGACTTAACGGCACACTCGTCCATCACCGATGATGATGAACATTCGGAAGGTGATAAGATATGTCACGTCGACGACAACAAAGATGTGAAATGTGCTCAGTGTGGCAAAACTTTTGGTTCAAAATGGGGTTTGAAATCACATGTGAGAATGCACACTGGAGAGAAGCCTTTTGTCTGCTCAGTTTGTGGGAAACGGTTCTCTATCAAGAGAAGTCTAATGAGACACACAAGAACGCACACCGGGGACAAACCTTTTGCCTGTTCAGTGTGTGGTCATCGAGTAATTCAAGTGACCCATTTAATAGCTCACATGAGAACACACACGGGAGAGAAACCTTTTATTTGCTCAGTTTGTGGTAAAAAATTCACTCAGAATGCACATTTAAGAACACACGCAAGAACGCACACTGGTGAGAAACCTTTCGTCTGCCCAGTGTGCAACTTCAGTTTCAGTGATAGTTCAGCGTTGGTTCGACACAGGAAAAGACACACTGGTGAGAAACCGTTCAGTTGCAATGTGTGTGAAAAACAATTCTCCCGTAAGGATCAGGTTAAAAGACATAAGTGTTCTGTTGAGAAGAGCAGCGGTCATGAAGATTTAAGTCAATTGTGAAAAAAAAGTCTTTGCAAAGCTGTTAAAAGTGTGGATGTGATCCTAAATAAAATCAATGTTATCAAACTCTGATGGTGTTCAGTAACAATGGTGGGAGCCTGAATTCGGTATAGCGACATTGTAGTTGTTTTCTTTAAGCTATTGATGTTGCGTCAAAGCACCAATTTTAGGACCTGAAATTTAACTTTTAAGGACGTCAAATAAATATATACAGTAAATATGAACCGAGGAAAACCTACAATGCATGTTTTAAATGGCGATTATATTTATGTTTTAAACAAATACCCCAATAAATCAACATGATAGGTTATATAGGCTACAGGTGCTTGTCAAAAATTAGAATATCCTCGAAAAGTTGAATAGTTTCGTAATTCCGGGCCCACAATTTAAGTGATTTCAAGTTAAAAAAAAATTATTGTATTAAAATAGTCCTGATGACCTGATCAGTAACTTTATCATCGCACAAATTAACACCTTGAATGTTCAAACTTGTCCTAGTCCAGGGGAGCTATTCAAAAATTGAATAGCTTTTAAATTTTTTATAATGTTAAACAGAACATTGAACCTTATACATCTATTTATCCTCAGAAATCTTTATACTAATAGATTCCCACGATCATCAAAAAGTCAGCAACCGCCCCGATCCCACTCGTCGTCCTTTCTTCTATGTAAACTGATTTTGTACTCCACAAACTATACTGGCGAGTAATCCATACTGGAGTTTTATGTGGAGTGAAGTCATGTTTGAAAACTTCATAGAGGAGAACATGCTGATGAAAATCAGGCAACTTTATTGGTAAAGAGCTGTTGACAAAATCACATCTCAACATTCTAACCTAACCCCCCCCCCCCCTTTTATTTTTTGAATGAACAATCATATAGGGGACAATATTCCAAAAATACTGTCCAGAATCCGCCACTTGAATTTCAAAACACCGTTCATTCTTTTGAAATCAATAGCATTTACTTCTTCTTTATGGCGTTTAACCACATCCACTTTCCTGACATCTATTCCTCCACATGAATTTTAAGTAATTGCCTTTATCATTTTATTCAAAACGGGTAAAGAGAAGGCCCAGTGGATACATTAACCAAGATAAACTATCAGTTTTGGATAAAAGTTACCTTTTTTCCTCAAAGCCATCCTTTAAGCATCAACTTAAATTTGTATTGCTTCCAAAATGTTTGTTTTCCATTACAGTATTTAACCTCCTTAACTGTAATCCCACTAATGGACTGTAGAGGGCATCCATGCAACGTCAATACTCACGTTTCACCAAGACCTGATGACGTATTCTACAAAGTTTCGAGCATTTTTCACATCTTTTGCTGCATTTTTTCCTAAATAAAAAGATCAATCAATATAAGGCCGCGATTGTAATAAAACTATTGTTCGCTTGGAATCACAATGTTAACCAAAACAAAATTTCTCGGAATCGTCTTAACATGACCGGTTTAAACTCCATAATTATGCTTTAATGGAACACATCGTACAACGTAAATTGCAAATCCACTTCCGCATGATGTTTGTAATCATGAGTGGTTCACTAAATGATCTCTCAGAGAAAAGGATCCTGACAATGTGTGAAAACTAAACTATTAACGGAGGTCATCTGTTCAACAGACTGACTGCGTGTGGACACATTGACTTGGGGGGGGGGGGGGGGGGGGTGCAGTAGAGGACCGTAAAAGCCCCCTCCCGAAAAAAAAAAGAGAAGAAGAAGATAGGTGATCATGTGAATTTGAATAGTACGATTGCAACAAATGCAGTTGTATCTTTTTAAGAGGAGTCCATCCTGTGCATGAAAATCTTACAAATACTTTTGTGTTGGAGATTCAAAGATGTCCTTACCTTACTCTGCTTACGAATTGGTTCGAACATGTTTGTGTGACGCTTTGCTTTTCTCTGGCCCTAACGTTTCTTTGCTTGTGATGCTTAATAGAAGGATGACACATACTATACAATATTTTTCAATCAGGGAAGCCAAGTTGACTTTTACATCAGTTGAAGGCAAATTGCACTCTGTTCCTAACTGGAGCCTTGCTCATGTGTTAGCACAGCCTAAAGGCTTTTATCATGTATTCAGGAGCATATATATATATTGTACACGTCACAGCATATCACAGTGAAAGTCACTTTCAAATTTAGCTGAAGTGTCATTTGCTGCTGCCTTTCTCACCATACTTGTTTCTCTTGACAGCAGTTTCTCACGTTGCAACTGAACGCTTTCTCAGCCATTGTGAATTCTTGAGTGTTTCCTTAAATGTCCCTTCTGAGTGAATCTTTTCCCACAAAGCATGCAGGCAAAAGGTTTCTCTCCGGTGTGTGTTTTTGTGTGTTCTATTAAATGTCTCTTTACAGAGAAGCTTTTACTGCACACTGTGCAAGCAAAAGGTTTCTCTCCATTGTGTGTGCTTGCATGTGCGATTAAATACCTCTTTACAGAGAATGTTTTACCACAAAGTGAGCAGGCAAAAGGTTTATCTTCAGTGTGTGTTCTCACGTGATTTGTTAAACTACTCTTTTGGGTTAATCTAAGACCACACACTGAGCAACAAAAAGGTTTTTCCCCCGTGTGTGTTCTAATGTGAGTGTTCAAATGCCCCTGGCGAGTGAATCTTTTGCCACAATCTGAGCAACTGAAAGCTTTTTTTCTTGTGTGGCTAATCATGTGCTTTTTCAGGAGAGACTCAAAGACAAAAGATTTGTCACATTGAGAACATTGCCAGCGTTTGGTGGCCGCCTGACTTGTCATGTTCCCTTGTGAATGTTCAACATTGTCAGTGTCAATAAAGTGTGACGTTAAGTTGTCACAATCTGATTTTGGAGCTAAAACGCTGCCAGATTTGGATCCTCCACATGGGTCACCTTTTTCTTCATCGTCATCATCATCATCATCATCATCTTCTTCACTCTTCACAATGACAGTCAGAGCAAAGTTGGTAATATCCGTCTCCTCCGCTTCCTCTTTCACATAGTGGGGATGTGCCTTATCTTCCTCATTAATGGGAGTGGGTTCGGGCTCCTGCTGTTCAGGACGAAGATATTCTTCACTGACGTCTGCAAGACACAAAAAGACAAACACACGTTTTGGTTAAGTCAAGCTTTGCAGTCGAGTCTCATGTTATGACTTTGATGTTGTATATTAATCTAACCTAATCACCTTTTTGTGCTCAAACAACATAATCGATGCCCCCCAATTGTTTACAATTGCCTACATTAATATCTTAAAAAAAAAATGTTTTCATGCAACTGTAAGGAAGATGCTATATTGGTATAGATAGGTCTTTATTTATTAATCTGGGGTTGGTGTTATGGTCTTTTTTTTTTTTTTACTTATGTATCATAAGATGAAAGCGATTCAAGTGTCTTTACTCTCCACAACAAAACGAATTGCTTACAGAACAAGCAGCAGGCTACACTCCTTCAACTCTTTCAAGTCTATCATCCCTTTAGCCCAGAAACACGGCCTCTCGCTTTCCTCCCTTGGCTCAAAGCTTCATGATGACTTCCTGGTGACTCTTTGTGGGTCGCCGCATTTTTAAACGCTTCTGAAATTCTCAACAATGAAATGAAAGTACTTGACCTACTGCTCACACTGATCCTTTTTGAAGCTGAGAAAAGAAAGCACTTGATGTCCACCTGTATTGCGGTGATTTGCTTTTTAAAGATATTTTTGCGCTCAAAGTTATGAATCTGTCACATGTAGAAAATCAAGCAGCACCCCGGAATTAGAAAATGATTTTTCTGTATCATGAAACAGAAAAGCAATATTTCATGATACCATCATGAGAAACATTTATTTTCCAGCCACCGCCGGCTGCACGTTCACTACTTTTTAATTAAGATGCACTGTAGAGTCGAGGGTACTATTATGTATTTGACATTCAAACAAAAACAACAGAAATTGAAGCGCCGTCATACACGAAGTACCAAGGTGTTCAACTTCACAAATGAGTATCAAGAAATAAGCGACGAAAGCAGATAACAAGGGAGCTTTAGAACAAACCTGCTCTGTGCAACATATCTTGAGTGTCCAGTAGATTACATTGTCGCTCGTTCTCCTCTTTTGTGCGAGAAAGTTCCTCCTCGTGCTCTTCGTTCACACTTTTTGCACACATTTCATACTAATCACAAGACTAATCAATGCTTATGTGTTCATAACAAACGCGTCTCTTTGTTAATAGCAATTAAGCTAAGCTAAACATAAGAAACGCTAAACCTGCTTGCTAAGCTTCAATGTGCACAGGGTCGACTTTACCCGGACCCAAATCTAACTGTATTTGTTTTCCTCCAGTAAAACACTGATGGGACGTACTGCGTGGAGGCTTTAATACTTTCGGGAGCATGTAATATTATAATTATTTAGTCAAGCGCCTGTGCCTACGCAACACGTATACGGAAGTTCTACGGCAACCCTGCTAGGACAAATTAAGTCCCCGCGTCATCCACATGCGAATCACGAAAGAAATACAGTAACGCGTCAATTTTCCTGGTGAAGAAAAACCTAAAAGCGTTGTTACTGTGTATTAGCTGTACTCTACATTCTGAAGTGTTTTTGACACCCTGGATCTATCGGAATCGGTTGAGTGTATTTTTTATTATTATTATTATTGTAGTTTAAGCGTGGTATCTGAGAAGGGCAGTAATACGCTCAATCGCGATTACGCTGCGAAATAGAAAAGAAGAACAACCCAGCTTCTGTAAATAATTCTTCCTGAATTAGAACTGAACGTACTGAATCGTCGACACACTACGTCTAATCGCTTCTCTACTGGAATAAAACATCGTTAGTTCAATCTTCCTATCGGGATAAACACGTCATGGTGCTCGTTGAAGTATCTCAATCTTAGCTAGCTAGCTTGGTTTAGCTTGCTAGCCGCTAACAAAGGGTCGCGTTTGTCATCAACATATCGCAAAGTAGAGATCAAGAGTGAGTGCAAAGTGTTGCGATTATTGAAAATGTGTGCAAGTCATGTAAAAGAAGAAGATTGCGAGGCGGAACTTTATGGAACAAAAGAGAACGAGCGACAACAACCACCGGACGTTGTTTTCATGAGGTCTCAAAATGCACACAGAGCAGGTTTGGTCTCCTCTTACCTTCACTTGTTTCCTAATTACTTTCTATTTAAAAAATCTCATGATGATTTTTTTTAAATGTGTTCCTTGTTTGTGAAGTCGAACATTCGGGCTATGTATGAGCCGGTAACATTGAATATAACAGTATTTACATTTATCAAGAATCTGTACTTGGTGAATCTGAGGACATCATGTTGATGATGTGGGCCCCGGAAGTAGGGGACAAATTGTTAAGTAGGCGACCAACTGATATCACATTCAACTTCTCTCCTTCATAGTTTTCAAAGTGTCAGTGTGTCAACAGTGTCTCAATAGATGCAACCAGATAATAAATGCCCAATGGCAACGCTGGACTAAAAAAATGCAATACTACATAGTTCTGGCCAGCAAATTCATTTCATACAAAATTGACATAGAGTGAAAAAGCTTTCATCCATTTTCTTATCGGACGAATGAGCCAAAAAAAAACAATTTCGTCAAAGTCAAAAGGTCAAATTGTTTTGTTATTTGATCTGAGTTTAACGAAACAAAATATTCATGTCAACACTTTTTTCCTATTTTAATCACATTTTGAATTAAAAGTTAACCCAGTCTTTTCAAACACAAAGAGTGCCAGGGCCCAGTTTGAAATTTGAAAACCTACTGAGGCTCACCAAAACCCTGAATCACAAAATCTGATCAACATGAAATGAAGACAAATAATTAACAAATATATAAATAAAATAAAATAAATCCATAAATACTAGTGTTGTTCCGATACCGCTACTGGTATCGTCAGAGGCCCCGATACTGCATTAAAGGAGTGGTATCGGTGAGTACTAACAAGTAAGATGTCAATACCATTAATTGTGACGCTAATATAGGACTTTGGATGCAGCATCTTGTGTCTTGCTCATGCACGACATCCACTGATGTGTGACATGTTCACTGCATGCCGAGCTATGATATCCTATTGGTCTTTGAATGCTCTGAACCAATGGCAGGACAGCTTTTTCATGTTGAGAAAAATAAAACTTTTGTATCGGTATGGTATCGCCATCGGCCGATACTGGAAAGCTGGGTATCAAAATCGAAATCGAGGGCCCAAAAACGTTATCGGAACAACACTAATAAATACTCAAATCAGTGAGCGCAAATTCTGGCAAGAAAGTGGCTACTGTTTCTTGTCTGAAAATAACCAGCTAGTAAACAGCAACAAAATATTGTATCCAATATATTGGCCAATCTGATACACAGTGTTTACTGATCTATATCAAATATGGACACAGACAACTGAGACAAGAGCAGTGTGGTATGACTTGTTAAAATGACACCAAGCAATGTGTTTGTCTTCTTGTGTCCAGCAGATGTCAGTGAAAAACATCTTTGTCTTGAGCATCACGAGCCTGAGAATGCTGACGTCAAAGAGGAAGACGAGGGGTCTCCGCGCGCCCACATCAAAGAGGAAGAGCAGGAGGCTGATATCACCCAGTTGCCATTGACCTCTGTCCTTTTCAAGAGTGAAAATGATGAAGACAAAGGCCAACGTGAGGAGAACGCAGGGGCGGAGTCTCCAAACGGCAGCTCAAGTCAACACGTGACATTCGAAAGTGATGGAGAACACTGCGGAGCATCACAAGCTGACAGTCTCTTAGCTCCACTATCAGATAGTGACGGCATAACGTCGCACTCCTCTGACACTGATGATGATGATGATGATGACGAACACACTAAAGGTGAAAGGGCATGTCGCAAGAAGAACAAACACTGGAAATGTTCTCAATGTGACAGAACGTTTGTTTTCAAGTCCGTTTTAAAGATTCATATGATGATCCACACTGGAGAGAAACCATTTGTCTGCTCAGTTTGCGGTAAAAGATTCTCTCGTAGACAAAATATGACAACACACACAAGAATCCATACCGGTGAGAAACCTTTTGTCTGCTCAGTTTGTGGTAAAAAGTTCTCTCGTAGACAAGCTATGACAACACACACAAGAATACATACTGGAGAAAAACCTTTTTCCTGCTCAATTTGTGGGAAAGGATTCACTGAAAAGCGACATTTGAAAACACACACAAGAACACACACTGGAGAAAAACCCTTTGAATGCACAGTTTGCGGTAAAAGCTTTTTTATAAAGAAAAGTCTAACAAACCACATACTAACACACACTGGAGAGAAACCTTTTGAATGTCCAGTATGCAGTAAAAGATTCACCCAGAAGGGATATTTAATGTTACACATAAGAGCACACAGTGGAGAAAAACCTTTTGCCTGCTCAGATTGTGGTAAAAGATTCTCTCTCAGGGGAGATTTAAGAAAACACACCAGAACCCACACTGGAGAAAAGCCTTTTGACTGCTCTTTTTGTGGAAAAAGATTCTCTGAAAGGGGAAATTTAATGTTACACACAAGAACACACACTGGCGAAAAACCTTTTGACTGCTCGGTTTGTGGTAAAAGATTCTCTGAAAGGGGAAATTTGATGTTACACACAAGAACTCATACTGGAGAGAAACCTATTGCCTGCACAGTTTGTGGTAAAAGATTCTCTCACAAGGGACATTTAAGAAGACACACAAGAACCCACACTGGAGAGAAACCTTTTGAATGCTCAGTTTGCAGGAAGAAATTTTCTGACCAGGGAAATTTAAAAAGACACACAAGAACCCATACTGGAGACAAAGCTTTTGCCTGATCATTTTGTTGGAAAAATATTCACTGACAGGATATTCTCAACTCGTTGTAAAATATTCTCTCAAAAATTGTCTTTGTAGTGTGTCAGATGAAAATATTCTCTGTTGATGATCACATTAAGAGGAACAAATGTTTCCAAATGCTTTAGAGCTTTAAATACATTATGAAGAAACTGACTTTTTGTGGTAAGATAGAAAAGTACACTTGTGATCTTGAAAAAGGTGTCAAGGAGCGAAAGTGTTCAGTATCTTTCTGTTTTCTGTTTCCATGTTTGTTACAGCATTACATGATAATTGAGTCATTAAACTTGTGGTCGGTTTACATCCACTGAGTGTTGGCATGTCGTTTTAACCTCAAGGGCCTCCAAGACAGGATTAATGATTATATTATCAGGAAATGAGAGAAGACAAAATACAAAACACAACATCAACATACCAATTAAATAAGCAAACAGGAACATTTAAAATCAGCGTTCCTGCCAGGAGCTTAAAAAGTGACGCGCTCACAGCGCCAGTTGACAGCAAACCAGATGTAAGAAAATACCATTAGCAAGTTCAGAATGCGACAAGAGGCTTCATAAAAGGACTGGGCTCATTTCATCCATTTATTTGCAACATCCTACGCCCTCGTTCTTCTGTTTACATGTTAGCGCGTCCCGTGGGAGCCGTGAGACAACATCGATGACGTCACCAGATTGACGAAGAAGTGACGCTGGAGGACGGTTTCCGTGCGCATGCGCAGCAGGTCCGCCATCTTTGCTCGCTAACCCACCACAACGGCAACTACACTAGGACAAAACAAGTAAGTGATGCTGCGCCACACTTTCAAATTGTCCTGCTAAATGAAAAAGATGATAGATGGATATATCATTGACAACTGATGCCACTTTGGATACTCCAATAGACAGCTAATTCATTCAACTCATGTCTAAGAAGCAAAATGATTTATTCAATTCTTTATTCATGAACCTTTTACCACTATCTGCACATGCAAAAGCTTTCTCCCCAGTGTGATCTCTTGTATGTGCCCTTAATTGTTCTGTTCTCAAGAATGTTTTACCACAGGCTAAGCGAGCTAAAGCTTTTTCCCCAGTGAGAGTTTTTGTGTGTGTTTTTAGATGTGCCTTTGAAGATTTTCTTTTATCACAAATTGAACATGCAAAAGTTTTCTCTCCAGAGTGTATTTTTGCCTGCCTTGCCTTTTATATAGAACGCTTTACCACACATTGAGCAGACAAAAGGTTTCTCCCCAGTGTGTGTTTAAATTCCCCTTTATAAAGAATCTTTTGCCACAAACTGAGCAGGTTTTTCTCCAGTGTGTTTTTGTGTGTCTTCTAAAATGCCCTTTATGATAGAACCTCTTACTACAAAATGAGCATGCAAAAGGTTTCTCACCAGTGTGTGTTCTCACGTGTACATTCAAATTATACTTGGCAGTAAATGTTTTCTCACACTGAGAACATTGCCAGCCCAGTCTTGTTGTCTTTACAATGTTCATCATCATCAGTGTCAGGAGAGGGTGCCGTTGAGTCATCACTATTTGATAGTGAAGCTAACAAGCTGTCTGCTGATCCTCCACAACGTTCTCCATCATCTTGTGTTGTTGTCATCGTAGGTTGACATGAGCGACTGCCTGGCGGCTCCACAACTCCGATCTGCTCACTTTGACTGTGATGAAACAGTGAACGTTGACATTGGTCCTCATCTTCACTCTTCACAATGACACTCGCTATTGGAAACTTGGTGAACCCAGTCTCCAGTTCTTCCTCTTTGATGTTAAGGTACTCTGGTTCTTTTTTCATTTTAAGTTTTGGGGTCTCTGGCTGCCACTGCTCCACTCTGGCGATCTCATCTGCTTCTTAGGACAAAGAGCTTCCAATTCCGAAGTGAAGTTGCAGAATGAAGCCGTAAAGGGTTTCTGTCTGGTATGTTTACTTGTGTTCCTGTTCAAACCTCCTTTACCATAACCATCAATAGGTTCAGAGATCATGTACAGTATACATCACTAACCTTTTGAGAACAAAGGGTTTAATCAAACTGACTATCCCTCAAAATCGTCATTCAGTGTTGCTCGCCTCACTGGCACACTTGTGCTTCTTCACATTATCTTTACGAGAGAATCTTTTATCACACACACTGCAACTGAATGGTTTTTCACCGGTGTGTGTTCTGGCGTGTCTTCCTAAATCGGCCATCTGGGCAAATCTTTTACCACAAACCGAGCACAAGAACTCTTTCTCCCCAGTGTGTATTCTCGCGTGCCTTATGGAATCTGCCTTCAGAGTGAATCTTTGACCGCAATTTGAGCAAGAAAAAGGTTTTTCCCCAGTGTGTATTCTTTTGTGTCTTACTAAACTTCCGGTGAAAGAGAATCTTTGACCGCAAACTAAGCAGACAAACGGTTTCTCTCCAGTGTGTGTTCTTATGTGCCCTATTAAATCTGTCTTCATATGGAATCTTCTGCCACAAACGGAGCAGGCAAAGCGTTTCTCCTCACTGTGTATTCTCATGTGTACTTTCAAATTGGACTTTGAAATATAGGTTTTCCCGCACTCGGAGCATTTCCAGCACTTGTTGTCAGTGTGACCTGTCATGATATCACCTTTAGAGTGTTCATCATCATCATCGTCATCATCAGTGTCAGTAGAGTGTGACGTTGTGTCACTCTCTAATGGTGCAGCTGAGAGGCTGCCCGATTGTGATCCTCCACAGTGGTCTTCATCACCTTCTTTTTCATCATCAACTTCACTCTTGACGATGACAGTCAATGGGAAATCGGTGATATCGGCCTCCTCCTCTTCATCTTTAATGAAGGAGGGCCCTGGCTCCTCTTCCCATTTAATATGGTTCGCCCAAGACTCGTCTTCCACTTTAATGTTGGCTGTCTCGGGCTGCTCTTCCTTTTTAACATGGAAGGAAACTTCTTCCTCCATTTCCTCTTTTATGTGCGAGTGTTCTGGCTTCTGCTCCTCAGGATGAAGATATTCCTCACTGAAGCCTGCAGGACACAAAAAGACAAACATGGTTTGGTCAAGTTATATTATGTTGTGACTTTAATACTTTGCATTGTGTATGCTCATATATATTTATTATAAAGTGTATTACTATCTCTATAATTAAACACACATCAACTAAACCTACATTACTTAATAATTCTGTGATATGTAGGTAACAGATCAGAGATGATGGTTTCGGGAGAATAGAGATCACATCAAATATGTTTTTGGGTTCGGGTTAACCATCCACAACCCTAAAATCCCACGATCTTGGAGACTTAAAAACTGCACGACTAATGTACAGAGGGAGGACTAATTTTGCTACCTGGTCACATACATATTTTAATAATAATATAATAAAAGTAAAAAGTGAACAAACCCGCTCTGTACAATGTAACTGAATGACTCTTCAAAACAGCGTCCCGTCGTTGCAGCTCGTTGTCCTCTTTTGCTCCAGAAAGTTCCCACACGTGTTCTGCCTTTATTCTTGTGCACATTTTCACATGATAATTACCACAATTTACACCCACACTTGATGTTAAACGATGCGTCAAACGCGGCTCTTTGTTAGCGGCTAGCAAGCTAAGTAAGCTAAAATAGCATGAGAAGCTCTAACGTGCACCGACCGAGAGTTATTCAAGATACGAAGAATTGCTGAATGATGTTTTGCTTCAGTAACGTACTGCGTCGAAGATTCTGATTGTTCACTACTAATCCAAGGAGATTTGTTTTATTATCCAACACGGAGCTGCATCAAAAATTGTACGGAAACTCCACTTGGTCAAACTAATCTTAATCCGCAGCCTTTGAAACACACCGGGGCGCTCCAATTTAATTTTGCCCTCTCGGGTCACATTGGATTTTTTGTCCTTTGATATATTATGTATTCAGTGGCGGGCAATTCCAAGCAGACGCTACAAAATTACAATTTCTTGACTGAATCAATTAAAAATAAAAATGTGCAGGATTTTTAGTACATGAAAATAAACCTTCTATTTTGCAGAATGCAGACACAATTCAACATTTTCTTCACCTATATTGACTAGGTATTTATGTGTGTTTTTACTTTATCAAATAAACAATCACCATTACAGTATTTATACATTTTTCGTAATTAAACCATGCACCTAGAACTGTGACATGACGCGTTTAGCCACATACGTAATGTGTCCAAATGGCGTTGCCGTACAAGATCCAAAACAGATAGATGGACGTTTTGCATAAGCAGTCGAGTCGAGCCTTACGAAGTAATTTTCCCGAATTAGGGTTGAATGTATGAATCCTCGACACGGTACGTCTATCACTACTTTACGGACAAAAACGCCATTCATTAATCTTCGTGTCAGGATAAATTCGTCTCGGTGCACTTGAAGCTTCCGGAGTTAGCTTAATTTAGCTTGCTAGCCGCTAACAAGCGTACGCCTTTGTTTACCGCAACATGCCAAGCAAATCTTAAATGTTATGATCATCGTGTGAAAATGTTTGCAAAACAATGAAAGAAGAAGAGTACACGGAGGAACTTCTTGGAACAAAAGAAGAGAACGAGCGAGAAAGTCAACGACTGCATGCGGTTTTCAAGCAGCCTAAAGATGCGTTAAGAGGAGCAGGTTTGTACTTGTTTAGAACAATGAGACATTTGAGTAATATAGACGTTGGATTCAAAAAGTCACAGCATGAGATTTAACTTTACCAACGAATGTGTGTTTGTATTCTGGTATTCTGCAGACATCAATGAAAAATCTCATTGTCCTGAGCAACAGAGGCGAGAGTTCACTTATTATACAGAGAAAGATGACGAAGAGTCTCCACTCATTAAAGAGGAAGAGGAGGAGCCAGTGCCGCCTCACATTGAAGGGGAAGAGGAGCCAGATCACCTCCGCGTAACAGAGGAGCCAAAGCTGTCCCATTTTAAGGAGGAAGAGAAGTGGGGTGATAGCACCAAGCTTCATTTGACTGTTGTTCATTTAAAGAGTGATGATGATGAAGGTCCAAGTGAGGAGAACAGAGGGGCGGAGCCTCCAAGCAGCAGCTCAAGTCAATGCATGGCAACAGAATGTGATGGAGACCACTGTGGAGGACCACAAGCAGACAGCCTCATAGCTCCACTTTCAGATAGTGACGACATAACGTCACAATCTCCTGATACTGATGACCAGCAGTCTAAAAGTGACATGAAATGTCGCACTGACAAGGGACACTGGAAATGCTTGAAATGTGAGAGAACATTTTGTTCAAAATGGGGTTTGAAGGTACACACAAGAACACACACTGGGGAAAAGCTTTTTACTTGCTTAGTTTGTGGTAAAGGGTTTACTCTAAAGACTGATTTAATAAGGCATACAAGAACACACACTGGGGAAAAACCTTTTGCCTGCTCAGTTTGTAGTAAAAGCTTCTCTGTAAAGAAAAGTTTAATTCGGCACACAAGAACACACACGGGGGAGAAACCTTTTGCCTGCTCAGTTTGTGGTCAAACATTTTCTGAAAAAGGAAATTTAACCAAGCACATCATTAGCCACACTGGAGAGAAACCATTTGCTTGTTCAGTTTGTGGTCAAAGATTCTCTGAAAAGAAAAATTTAAGAAGGCATGCAGTAACTCACACTGGAGAGAAACTTTTTGCCTGTACAATTTGTGGTCAAACATTCCCTGAGAAGTGCAGTTTAAGAACGCACACACAAACTCACACTGGAGACAAACCTTTTACCTGCTCAGTTTGTTGTAAACGATTCACTCGGATGGCAGATTTGATCAGGCACACAAGAACGCACACTGGCGAGAAACCATTTTCATGCTCAGTTTGTGACAAAAGCTTCTCTCTGAAGGGACATTTAAGAACGCACACAAAAACCCACACTGGAGAGAAACATTTTCCCTGCTCAGTTTGTAGTAAAAGATTCGCTCTGAATACAGATTTGATAAGGCACACAAGAATACACACTGGTGAGAAACCGTTTTTATGCTCAATTTGTGGTAAAAATTTCACTCAAAGATGCAGTTTGAAAACACACACAAGAACACATACTGGAGAGAAACCCTTTGCGTGCTCAATTTGTGTCCAAAGATTTAGTATGAAGACAGATTTATTAAGACACACAAGAACTCACACTGGTGAAAAACCTTTTGCCTGCTCAGTTTGTAGTACAAGATTCACTATGAAGACAGATTTAACAAGGCACACTAAAACTCACACTGGAGAGAAACCTTTCACGTGTTCAGTTTGTGCTAAAGGATTTATTTTAAAGACAGATTTATTAAGGCACACAAGAACACACACAGGGGAGAAACCTTTTACCTGCTCAGTTTGTTGTAAAAGATTCTCCCTAAAGAGGTATTTAACAAAGCACACAGGAACACACACTGGGGAATAACCTTTTGTATGCTCAGTTTGTGGTAGAAAAAAACACATTTGTGTGCTGAGAAGAGCAGTGGTCAGTGAAGCTTTAAATGGACTGTAAAGAAAAACTGTCACTTTGTGATAAACTGGGAAAGTGTTAATGTGATTTTGAATGAAATAAAGCCATGATTGCGTTGTCATTGATGTAAAGGCGGCACACTTCCTAACCAGATGTATGACAAAAATGCTAGTTTACAAAGGGTTTTATTGTGTACAATGTACGCCGATGGGAGAATCTGCGCAGCCAAAATAGTGCGCAGCAGAGCCTTTTTTGACTTAATGGGTCATTGTGGAGTTGATCGCTTTTTTACTCGCTACTGCCACCTTTGGCCTAACATGTAACTGCAGCCTATGTGGCTCGTACATGGCGCCACTCCACACCATAAATAATAGACCCAAAATTGTTAAAACAGGATACGTTAGATTTAATGTGACAGAAAATAAAAGCAGGATGAGTTTCACGTACATAGTGCTTTCCTCGCCAGAGTTAGCTAAAAAAAGACAACAAAAATGCAAAATGATTTGTTTTGTCATCAAAGATAGGCAGTTATCCCGAACCCTACCCATTACCCTCAAAACATACAGGCTGTTAAAGAAATTTTAGTAATGTAAGAATAAAAATAAAATAAAAAAAGCACACACACAGAGACGGGAACCAAACCCGTGATGTTACACTTACGTCTTAACTACTTTACCACGAATAAGAAGACATTCAATTGGACAGAATTTGTCCTTTTCGCTCTCACACCATTCACGGCAGCACTGACGAGTTACCGGTCACGGCAATATCCATACGAATGGCCGGAAAAAAAAATCTTATTCTGACAATCACATGAATATGGTGTAAATAATGTAAGTGTGAGTTAGATTTATTTTATTTTCTGCATTTCTACACACGACACGACACTTGATCTTAAGAAGGCATTGTCACTGGGGGAGGTTCCAAAGCACTTTTGCGCAGCTGTCACTCATGATTCCACGCCCCTCTCAGTTGCCACCGTGCCCCCATGTAAAATTCAGGGTCAAAAGTCTGAAACTCAAAAAAAAAAAAAAAAGAAAGAATTACAAGTTTTGAAACTGTAAAAAAAAAGAAAAATATCTCAATATGAAAAGACTGATAGAAGAAAAAGGGGGTCTTAAAAGCAGCACATACCGTCCATTTGTTAAAAAATAGTGACCACCCCGCCCCCTGGCTCGAGCCTACGAGCTAACCTGTAGTCTGCTCGCGAGATGGGAGTGGTAAAATGGGCGCCCTGTGGCTTCAACGGCTAGCACAGGCATCTATGGGCGATCAGTTATCCAGATAAATGAAAGCACCATCCGGGCGCAATTGCACGGCAGGTCGGCCATCTTAGCTCGCTAACCTACGGCACACGGGGACAAAATATCTACGTAATGCCAGTGGTACGAATTCGTAAAAAGCTTGGATAATATGAAAAATATATTTCAATACCTTTACTCCTCTTTGATACGTGTTGGAGTTAAAAAAAAAACTAATAAAATTATACTTAATGAAAACACAAACTAATCACTAATGTACATAGAAGTCAATACCATGAAACTGTGTGTGTGCGCGCGCGCGTGTGGTTTGGCCTCTGGCCACACAATTTCTAGGTGTGTTGCTGCCACCTACTGGACATTTTTTGGCAGAACTGCAAACTCGCCGTGATCAGTCCTTCACAAGTGTTTGGTGATGATTTTGTCTGCCGTTCCCTGTGTTTCCTTCCTCACAGGTACATTTTGTAGCGAACCGTTTCCAGGTTTCCCACTTTCTTTTTAAAATAGGCCTGCCTATGGGAACGATAAAGACTAGTGACTAATACTACAGAAAGCGCATGGTGTTCGAGAAGTGACAGAAGACAAGACTTGGACTCGGACTTTCGATTTTTCACGAGGAAATTCGACACTGGTGGAGAGTGGAGAGGAGACAATCGACTCGAGCGAGGTAGACAATCAAGCTTATGATTAAACAAGATGATGATGATGAACCGGGGCGGGAACTAAAGCCGAGTTGACACATTACAACATAACAGCAAATGTGGGTGGAGGGGGTTGTACTTCAAAATAGACGAAGTATATTTCATTCCTAACTCCTACCTAAATGATTCATACATATGCTTCTGCTGGTGTGTTTCTTTTTCTCCCAAAACATATTTTTCTAGCGCTTTTAGAACGTTTGTCCAAGTGAGGTTGCCGTCCAACGTCTTCTGTATCTTTACTTCCGTATACGTCTTTGGAGACCAAACGCTCTTCACTATATAACTCTCCTGAATTTGCACTGGACGTACTGAAGTTTCGACATAGTACGTGCATCATTACTTAAGTGGAGTAAAATATCATTCATTAAATCTTAGTGTCCGAAAAGACGTTTTTCGGTGCGCGGTAAAGCTTCTCTGGTTAGCTTAGCTTTGTTTGCTAACCATACAAAGTCAGAGTCGCGCTTACCGTTTACATATAACTAAGCAGAGATCAAGTAGTTCAGTGGGTTGTTAAGTGTCGTGATTATCGTAGGAGAATGTCTACGAAATTTGTGAAAGAGGAATTCGAGGTGGAACTTGGTGGAACAAAAGAGGAGAATGCGCGTCAACGATTGGATGCCGATTTCAAGAAGCCTCACGATGGAACAGGTTTGTTTTCTTCTTATTCTAATTTGTTTACTAACTCGTTTCATTTCTGAACAGGATAACTGTTTATTTCTGAATTCTCGAAAATCCGTCTTGTGTTGGAGGCAGACATTATTGTCAGCTGTGGGAATTTTATGTTTAATATTTGAGACAGATGTGCCACATTTGCATGTTTACTTAATTGTTACATTGGTAACATCTGAAATTTGTACTGTTTGGGTCTGATGGTGTCCCCTCGTGACAATTTTTTTTTATATAAGATTTTATTTATTCACCTTTTATACCAGGCGAGACGATTGACAAAAAAATACACATTTGCAATGCCAACCTGGCTGCGATCGCAGAGTAGGAAAAGCAAAAGAAAAGAAAATACTGTTCTTATACAACAAACAAGGCTGCATGCTGAGCCCGATACTGTCCGCGCAACAAAATCTAACATAAAATTTGTGGACAATACTATACAGCAGTCGACTCAAATCAAGAGGGGATAAGGCTCTGTACAAGCATGAGATTTGGGAATTGCTCAAGTGGTGCTCGACAAATAAACATCATTAAAATGCACAAGAACTAAAAACAAAACAAAATAACTTATCAGTGACTTCAGAAAGTGCAAAACAGACACTGGAGACTGGAGAGGGTTTGACCAGTTACATTACTTGGTACTCGCATATAGTATCTGCATCTAAAAAAGACTTGTTGTGGCTGATTCCATTTCTGATCAGTCATCTCTGGAAGCTATGTGTCTAGTTATCTGCTAACAACAATAACAGCGAGGACATGTCTGAAGAGAAAATATGGTTACACTCATGTCTTATGACATCACTTTACAATGCCAAAAGAACATGCTAAAATTGTGTTTGTCTTCTTGTGTCTTGCAGATGAAGAAGCGCTTCATTCAGAGCAGCAGGAGCCAGAGCTCATTTCCATTAAAGAGGAGGCGGCGGAAGGGCCCGCCCACATTAAAGAGGAAGAGGAGCTGGGGACTCTTCATTCAAAAGAGGAAGCGGAGCCAGAGTCCTCCCAGATTAAAGAGGAGGAGCTGGAGTTGGATATCACAGAGTTTCCATTGACGGTCATTGTGAAGTGTGAAGATGATGACGATGACGATGACGATGACGATGAAGATGACGATGAAGATGGAAAAGGTGATATTGATGACTGTGGAGAATCCCAAGAAGACAGCCTCTTGGCTCCGCTATCAGATCATGACGATACGTCGCACTCTCCTGACACTGATGATGATGGTGATGAATACACTACAAGTGACGTGGCATGTCACGCTGATAACAAACAATTGAAATGTTCTCAATGTGACAAAACTTTTTTCAACAAGTCAGCGTTGAAAAGACATTTGAGAACGCACAAGCAAGAGAAACTGTTTGCCTGCTCAGTTTGTGGTAAAACATTTGCTCATAAGGGACATTTGAACAGACACATGCGGATGCACACTAAAGAGAAACCTTTTTCCTGCTCACTTTGTGGCCTTAAAGTCACTCATAAGAGTAGCTTAACAAATCACATGAGAATTCACACGGGAGAGAAACCCTTTGTCTGCTCAGTCTGCAACTTAAGTTTTGGGAGACGTTCGTATTTGATAAAACACACACGAATACACACTGGTGAGAAACCCTTTTCCTGTTCAGTTTGTGATAAAAGATTCTGTATAAAGGCAGATTTAAAGACACACACAAGAACACATACTGGTGAAAAACCTTTCGCTTGTTCAGTTTGTGGTAAAAGTTTCTCTTTGAAGGGAAGTTTAAGAATACACACAAGAACACACACTGGGGAGAAACCTTTTGTCTGCTCAGTTTGTGGTAAAAGTTTCACTGTGAAAACATGTTTAATAAGGCACACAAGAACACACGTTGGGGAGAAACCTTTTGCCTGTTCAGATTGTGGTAAAAGATTCCATGTGAAAACATGTTTGATAAGGCACACTAGAACACACACTGGAGAGAAACCTTTTGCTTGCACTGTCTGCAACTTAGCTTTCATTGATCGGACTGCATTGGTTCGACACACAAGAACGCACACTGGGGAGAAACTGTTTTCATGCTCAGTTTGTGGTAAAAGTTTCACGCAGAGATGCATATTGGACAAACACGTAAGAATACACACTGGTGAAAAACCATTCAGTTGCAATTTGTGCGATAAAAGATTCTCTCGAAAGGATCGGATTAAGAGACACAAGTGTGCTGGCGAGAAAAACAGTGGCAAATGAAGCTTGAAGAAAAAAATAGAAAGACATTTTCACTGAAGCAAGATGGAGATGTGTAAATGTGATGCTAAATAGTAAATAAAGTACAAATCTTTAATTATAATATTTTCTGTGTGTTTCTATTTTCTTGTCATGGGTGCTGCCAGGCCTGGTAGAAAGTGGGAGGAGCTTGAGAGGGCTTTTATTGGCATTGGGGTGGTCACATGATGCATCAAACCAGATCACGGGAATATCCACATTAGGAAAATATTATTATGATGCTTGAGAATGCCTTAATAGTCTTAAGGTTTGTTTGCACCCAGCACAGGCTTATGACACCATGTGCCTGATTTAGCAAAGCAGCCCCAGAACATAACTGAGCCTGATGCAGGTTTCAAACTTTGGCACAGTGTTTTCTTTGTACAACTTGCACAGGCAACATTTCTGGTACCCTTTTGTTAAGCAAACAATTCAAAAAATCAACACTGATTTGGAAGAAATGCATTTTGACAAGCACCAAACTCTACAGATGTTGATGCAGTGTATCAACTGCTGGAGATGAGGCAATTAATTTTAAGAACTCAACTACAGTAAACTCCAGTAATAGTCGTCATTCCCACCGAGCAGTGAGAGAATGTCCTTGAATTTTGTCAACCGTTTTTTTTTTTTTTTGATGTTCTGTGTGTTAAACCAGCAGTTTGTTTGAATGATTAGGTTACCGTAATATGTATGCTAACTTTTGTGGTGTTTTTATTATATGTTAGCATTAATCTGGTGCACTTTGGTCAACTGAAATTAAATATTATAGTTGAACAATTTTGTTTTGTAAATATCAAATATTGAATTCTGTTTTGTTTTGCATGTCATTTTGTTAACTGGGAGTAGCAACTAAAGAGCTTAAAACAAGCACCAGTTGCATCTTTTTTTTTTGGGGGGGGGCAACTGTGAGCGAGCAGGCCCTAAGGAATACTTTAAAAAGTGTTCTTTAATAAGTTCAAATGTGTTTTAATGTTTTATTGTTCATTTTAAAAGATTTTTGGAAGTGTCTTGGAACGTATCCTACGCTATTATGAGGGTTCACTAAAGCTAAATTGGATTTACTTTCGTTGGTTAAGTGTTTTGAGAGTCACAATTTAGGTTTCCAAATTGTACGACAGGATAAGAAAGGTTTTATTTTGCCTGATCAACGTGCTGTTGCGTCTTCAGAGAGTCACGTGATGTTGCTGTGACGCTTTCCTCGGGTGTTTGTCTCCCCCTGCTGTCTGACACTATTTCGAAGATTGCATGATATGTCATTTAAAACCTGCTTGGCTACATTGCTGTATACTCACTGTACCAATAATCCTAAAAAATTATACTCATAAGGAAGGTTTAATGTTTTTAAACAAAACTAAAGAAAACAATTAACGTGTTTTCCTGAAGCCTTTTATTTAACTTGGCACTTTCATTGTTCAATTTGCCGTTGCGTCTTTTTCAGACAGTGGGTCGTGTACTGAACTAAATGATTTCTAATCAGCACAAAAGGCACTAAGAACCATGTTAAACCAGGGAGAGGGATACATGGATGATTTTGGGTCACCACACGGACTTAAATATTTAAATCCGTCGTAAAAATGACAACATCTTGTGGACATCTAATGAACTTCAAACGTGACTAAATGATGTGTTCGTTTACCTTCTTACGATAACACAGCATTACTTGGCGACGTATCTCGAAACATACAAACGAGTGAGTCAGTCTCTACACCTCAACACAAACATTTATCACACTGCAAATTTAATAGACATAGATATAACCCACGCACTGCACACCAGCAGGTGGCGCTAATACGACTAAACGTTATTTGCCAACTGCCATTAAACACCAAGAGAAGAAAAAGATGAAGAACCGTTGAGCTTTAGCTCGCTAGCTGCGAACAACGCGTTTGTTAGCAACACGATCGTAAAGTATACGACAAGTGTGGGCCTAAATTGGGATTGTGTGAAAATGTGTAAAATGGAAATGATAAAAGCGTTTCTGAATGCGCGATTAGGCGCGGCCGTGGAAGAAATCTGCGTTGTGTTTCAAAGAACGATAGAAGAGTACGAGGAGGAACTTGGTCGAACAAAAGAAGAGAACGAGAGACAACGTCAGCTCCTGGATTCTCTTTTCTGGCATCGAGATGGACCACACAGTGCAGGTTTGTCGGCTTTTTGCCCTTAAAAGTCTTTATATATTTTTAAAGGCATTTTCATCGGCGAACCGCCAGAGTCAGTAGTGTTCTTAATACTGAAACATTTGAGTAATAAATAATGTCGTACGTTTTTTTAAATACTCTGATCTGAAGAAATTCTCCATCAAAGTTAGTGTCATTTTTCTCTTCTTGTCATGAAAAAAAAAGATATGTTTACTTGACCCAGGCTTTGCCACGCGCAATTGCACACGTATTTTATTCTTCTCCTTCTCCTGCATATCTTGCAGTTTAACTCATTGCTGCCCAGCTACATGGCCTATAGGCGCTTTTACAGGGTGGCAAAGGGTGGTAGCTGCCACCTTCACCAAATCCCTTGCCTCTCCTCCATTGCCACCCCTGCAGTTGGCAATGAATCTTTGCGTCGCAGCTACGCGCCTGGCTATAATCGATGTTTTGAAATCAATACATTGTAACATATTCGCAGGTTTATGGGAGACGTTAGACAGTACGCGCACTTTTATTTATTTTATTTTTTTTACAACGGAGCACACACTGGATTGCTGTTGTGAATATCTCTCGCTCTCTCGCTTTTACACCCAACGGCAAGACATGATGACACTGACTACGTTTACATGCAGCCAATATTTGGGTTAGGTTCAAAAGTCCGGTTTCTGAAACATCGGCATAGTTCGTTTACTTGCATGAGCGGAAAGAGTGACTCTCGTATACTTGCTCATTGTGCTCACTTGGAAAACCCGTTTGAAAGCACAACACACAGACTTTATTCCGCGAATAGATTCATGTTCTACGTTCAATAAAAAACATATTTATGTCGCTCACCATGGCGAATAAAGTAGTCTTGTTTCCTCCTCGCGCCAAAAGTGCGCTTCTTTGCTGTATTATTTCCAATGTTTGCACACCAGAAGTCTGGACTTCTATACTCGGATAGATGTTTGTATAGCTACACACGGTCATTTTCGCCACATAGACAGAAAATAATGTAAAAACGTCGCCGGGAAATCAATGTATTCAAGTGAGGCTCGTTTGGGGAGTGGGACGGCGCCGCATGCAAGTCGATGTTGTATCACAAAGATGAAGATCCCTTGCAAATAGAACTAAGTGAGGAAGGAGAATGGAGAATACGCTCAAGGCCAACAAACTAATGCCACATTCCAAATACGTTTATATGAACAAGAATTCCGATTCAGAAAGGGGTAAGCCTTATTCAGGTTTTTAAAAACTCAAATAAGAGCATACATCCATAAACCAGTTACAATATGCTGCATTATGTTACAATCATGTGTTTTTCTTTCTTTCTTAAAGAAGTTATTTCTAACCTTTAAGGCCTTTTTTTTTTTTCATTTTCAGAGTGCATACCTTATTTTGATTTTGTTGACCAATTGAATGCTTTTCAATTGTTCATACTAGTGAAGTAAAGTGGAACACTTTGGATAAATAAAGGTTACATAAAAACAAAAAAAATAATACAAGTGTTTGTTTTACCTTTTCTTCAGTGCTGTCATGTTTGGATTCTGTTTTCCTTGTGTGTCTTGTTAAGTGTGATCCCGCCCTTCCTCGTGTGATCCAATCAGTGCCCTCGGCCACTTGTGTCTTTCATTCTGTCACGACGGGTGCGATTTGGTGGAGGAGCCAAAATGCAGGGAGGAAAAATAGCCAGGCAAGGATGCAGTTGATGAAACAAAAAGGGATTTTAATTTCTATAAAACAAAAGCGAGCTTCCAAATGACGACCAGGTCAACCAAAACATGGTGAAAACAACAAGGCAAAAACGGGCAGCATGACACGAGGAAAGACAACGAACCGACCCAGACAGAGAGGAGACAGCAGACTAAATACACAGACGCTAATGACACAACAAGACACACCTGGGGCAAGACACAAGTGGCTGAGGGCACTGATTGGTTGACACGAGGAAGGGCGGGATTACACACTTAACAAGACCAAGGAAGACACACAAGGAAAACAGAACCCAAACATGACAAGTACGGTGCTTTTTTCTAATTTTACTTTACTTTTTCTACATAAAAAAAAAAAAAGCTTGATACCTGAGAAGCGTGTGTACAAGTATTTCTTTTGTATTTATATATTTATAAATAGATTTTCAAACTATTGTTAGCATTTCAAAGTAGGGTTTTAAATTAGGGTTAGGGTTTAGAATGAGGTTTTCAAACCAGGTTTAGGGTTACAAATTGGAGTGTCAAACTACGGTTAGCGTTCTTAACCACGCGTTTTTCCTTTCGGTGTCCTGCAGACGTTGCTGACGAAGATTGTCATCCTGAGCAGCGGGCGCCAGAGCCTCCTCAAACGAAAGAAGAAACGGACCTGGAGGGCTTTCACATAAAAGAGGAAGAGCGGGAGGCCGATGTCACTAAATGGCCTTTGACCTTTGTGCCGTGGAAAAATCGAGATCAAGCTCAAGGTGAGGACACCAGAGGGGCGGAGTCTCCAAGCAGCAGCTCAAGTCAATCCACGATAACAGAAGGTGATGGAGACCGCCGTGGAGGATCCCCAGCAGACAGCCTGCCAGTTTCACTGTTAAATAGTGACGACAGAGCGTCACATTCTCCTCACACTGCCGATGAGAAACACTTGAAAGGTGATCTGATGCGTCGGTCTGACGACAAACGCTGGCAGTGCCCGCAGTGTAACAAAACCTTTAAGTACAAGTCAACATTAAAAAGACACGCGAGTACACACAACGGGGAGAAACCTTTCGACTGTCCAGTTTGTGGCAAAGGCTTCGCTCAGAAGATACATTTAAGAGCACACATGCGGGTCCACACGGGAGAGAGACCCTTTGCCTGCTCCGTCTGCAACTTAACGTTCAGTCAACGGGCGTCCTTGGGTCCACACATGAGAACGCACACTGGGGAGAAACCTTACTCCTGCACCGTTTGCGGGCAAGGTTTCTCTGTAAGTCTCAATATGATAAGACACAGGAGAACACACACCGGGGAGAAAACATTTGGATGCAGTGTTTGTGATGAACGATTCTTTTACAAGTACCAGATGAACAAACACGTGTGCGCTGGCCGAAGAGCAGTGGTCAATGAAGCTGCAACGTTTTAACGTTTGGAGAAAGACGGCGGAATTGTGGTAAGATGTAAAAGTGGAGACGTGATCCTGATGGAAATACAAGACGGCAAAAAAATTTGATTTTGTTTGAATCGAGTCCCATCAAATTGTTGCTGTTTCAACTTTAACCACTGATGACTGATAACAATGTTTAGGAGTGATCTAGTAATCACGATGTAAAGCAGACTATGTAACTAATAAGAATATACCGTATGACTTTCGGCTGTGTACTGTATTTTAGTAGTTAAAAAAAAAAAGATCTTGCGTGTGTAAGATACTGCGCTGTTTTTTGTTAAAAAGCAGTTCCTTAAAGGTTTATAAGAACTGTAACATCAATGCTCATTTACATAAAGTCATCTATTGTTATATGTTAGCATAACGCTAGCGGACTTTTGTTAACACGTTGCCTGGTTTAGCATTTTATTACGCAACACTTCATTTTCTTTTGTTTTATGTCAGTTTTGCATTTATGGCAAACAACTTGAAGCAAGCATGCTGGGTGACTAATTGGACTTTTAATTCAAAGCACATGTGAAGTTTGTTCATGTTTCAAATGAACAAATACGGATCCATAAAGATGGTGAGAGTACTTCAAACGCTTAAAAATTGTTCTGTCGCAATAAAAACACAAGTCCAGCCTGTCCGTTGTCAGGCTTTTATTTCAATTTTGCAGGTGTATCAAGGACAACTGACAGTATGTGCACGCGCACATGCACGAGTTTAGCCTGTCACGCTGTTACTGACAATTTTGCGGAAGCCGGCAACTACAGAAAGCTCATGTTTCAAATGACATTTGATTTGTACAGCACTTTTCATAAATTACAAAAACAACATCAAGTTATTTGCAGAGATAAAAAACGGACAATAAAAATGGCAGCAAACACATGAAAAGCTCACCTTCCATCGGCACATGCAATTGTTTAACCTAACATTGCATTTGAAGCTTGAGCACGACGACATCACTCCAAAAAGCCAACGCCGACGACGACCGCTGCAGTGACATCATTTCAAGGTGCCATAATTGCAAAGCGACATCTTGATCATTTTTGTTTTTTATGTTGACCACGTTATTTGCAGAAGGTACAAATGAACATGAAATCAGGACAAAAACTTTTTTTCAATTTTGATTTATAACACAAATTACAAAACGTTGTTCTACTTGCCAAAGAAGCTAAGCTACAAAGAGCTACTGTAAGACCTGTGTTCTGTTTCGACCTTGAGCTAAAGTGAGATTTAAGACTTTTGTGAAAATGTGTCAGATGTGTTGTTTCCAAAGTCTCAGAAATAATTCATTTCTCGAACGATCTCGAGCACACTTGTGTGACTGACGTCACTTTGGCTTTCATTTCGAAGTACAGTGAGCAGGAATTGAAGTTTTTTTTGTTTTGTTTTTTTACATGTTGAACTAATCCCGAACACACACAAAAACTTAGATGCAGAATGTGCAGACGAAAGGTTTTTCTCCCAAGTGTATTTTTATGTTGTTGCAAATGTGCCTTCCGCGTGAATACCGAAACTGAGCAGGTAAAAGGTTTATGTCCACTTTCCGTTCTTATATGTTGAGTCTAGTAAGACTTATGAGTGAATTTATTCAAACAAAATGAACAGGCAGTTTTTTTCTCCAGTGAGTTGATCTTTTACCACACGCTGCTGCTCAAAGGTCAAAGGGTGAAGGTCATCACTGACGTCGGCAGGACAAAAGGCGACAAACATTACTTGGCAAGGTCAAAATTGACCAATCAAGCTAGGGCCGCTTGATTATGAAGAAAATATTCATCACAATAAGGACGCTCATTTATTTTTTGGTACAAAACAAGAAAATGTTTAAACGTAAAAATTATTAAGACAAATATTTATTATTTGGTGATGAAACATTTATATTAATTTAGTTATTATTATTTTTTAAGTGCAAATGTATCACTTTAAACAACTCAAACAACTCAAATTTAGTAATAATAATCTTTTTTTTTTTTTTACAATTATGCTGGTTTTGTAATTGTGGAGTGTAATAATTGAAATTGTAATAGAATTTCGGTTATTTGCACTGCCCTAAATTAAGCTTCATGTTACGACTGTGATACTGTATATTAGAGCTGTCTAAATTAATCTCAACTTTATTTTTTCTCTGATTTCTGTAGTCGTTCATCAGAGTTGACTGATTATATTTTGTATTGAATCAAAATTTTGACATTTGCAAACATTTACTTTTGCGTTGAAAAACAATGACCAGACCAGCGACCGAAGTCGCTTCAAAAAGGTCGGTGAGTACAACATAAATTCCTCTCATTAATATTGCTCAATTGATGTTTTGTCGGTTTTTATCACTAAAAAAAACACTAATAAAACAATAATTGAGTAACAAACAGTAATTAGGGGGGAAAAGGTTTTGTAATGCACTTTAATGCAAAATAACATTTTATTCCTTTCGATTAATCAATAGAATAATAGATAGAATAATTGATTCTAAAACTAATCGATAGTGACAGGCTGACAGCCCTACTGTATATGCACTTTTTGTGTGGTGGCCCGACAGTGCTGGGTTCTGCCACTGGCCCAGATTTTAAACCATACTTAACAAAATTCCGAATGGCCAAAATGCACACGAGTGCATTTCACACAACGCGTCCTTGAATGGGGACGATTGAAGGTGCACAACAAAGTTTAAAAGAGTAAAGTCGATTGAACATTTTAAATGGATTAAACTATTTTTTTTTAAAAATATGTTAGATATTAAAAAAGAAAGAATGTGTTGATTTCAACATATCTATTCATGAAATGTGTACTAGTGGCCAGCTTGGGGAAGCAACCATAAATGAAAATATCTCAAAAACCTGATGTGCAAAAAGAAATGTAAACACATTTTTAAATCAGGGTCAAAAATACGTTTAGGGACACACAAAGTGAGCTCGGATTCAAATTTGCTGTTGCCCAGTGTTAATTAATTAAAAAAATAAGAAATGAGTAATATTCAGTTCACATGTCTGCTTTTTGTGGCAAAAATATTTCCCTTAAAAAACAGAAAAGTTATACATGACAGCAGCTGCGATAATTAGTTTATTTTGACGTTAAAACGTTAACTTTAAAATGTTTAAATTGAATTGAATTAAATTCGGCTTTGAAAGGCACTTATGCGAAGCAATTGTATCACCCACTTTCTAGCATAAAATATATATATATTTTTTAAGAGGAAATAAACACACACAAACATTGTGTCAAGTGGAAAGTACTGGAGTAGCAAACGAGTAGAAAGTGAACAAACCTGCTCTGTGAAACACACCGCGAGGCTTCTTGAAAACATCCTCCAGTAGTTGTTCTTGTCGCTCGTTCGCTCCACAAAATGTCTCCTCGTACTCTTCTTTCACACTTTCCTTACATTTTCACACGACTTGGGCTTTGCTTACGTCACGACAACAAACTCCTCATCTTTGTTAGCGGCAAACAGGCTAAGCTAGCCTGGAAGCATCAACGTGCACCGACGCGACTTTATTCGGACACGGAAATGTAATAAATGTGTCACTGTAGGAATTTGGAGCTGGTCGTACTATGTCGAATCTTCAGTACCGTACCGAAGCAGGACTAATTCGAGAAGAAATATGAGAAAGGGTTAGTGAAGCGCGTGAAAGTAAAAAATCCGAGTAGTAGACGTCGTATGGCGAGTCCACTGGGACAAAATACGTGAGACTAATATATTTCCTCAAGAAAAGCAAGTTGCGATCGTAAATTTATAAATATTTGTTAATGTGGTGCTTCGCCTGCCTAAACAAAAATCGACCTTTTTCCCTAGAAATGCCCACAGATTTTAAAAAAATGGGAATAAAAAATAAATAAATAAATAAACAAAAAGCCAAACGGCGGCCCTACTGAGGTGTAACACACACACACTTTAAAAAAGAAAAAAGACAATCCAGTATTTTAGGAATGTACTTTCGTGATAAATGTTATCATTTGTGTTTGTGCTGCCTATTTGACGACGGAACTCGCCGTGGAAGCTTTGTTTGCCATTGTAGTGCTTAATTCACCCAGCAGAGGGACTCAGCACTAGCTCACTGTATCCATATCTTGAACCGCTTATTCCTCACATTTGTGTGTAAAAATGAAAATGCTAACATGAACATGACTTGACAATTTTTTTTATCATCTTCCCTCTTCACAATGACAATAGTCAATGGTAACTTGGTGATATAATTCTCATTTTCATTGTATTTCATTTAATGTTGGAGAGCTTTACAGTACACCACACCATGGGTCTTTTGTCATTGATTTGAATGATTGACCATTTTTACATCATCAAATAGTCACATTTAATCCAGGATCGCATATACACTTTGCAGCTCACCAAACAGTCAATCCTTTCAGTCTATTAATAGCTTCACTTCTCACTGCTGTTCTCACCCGTACACTTGTGTCTCGTAACATAAGCCTTACTAAAGAAACTTTTAGCACATACCCTGCAACTGAATGGTTTCTCCCCCGTGTGTTTTCTCATGTGCGTTGTTAAATTTGCCTTTGTAGACATTCTTTTACCACAAACTGAGCAGGCAAACGGTTTCTCACCAGTATGTGTTCTTGCATGTCTTGTTAAGTTTCCCCTTACAGAGAATCTTTTATCGCAAACTAAACAGGCAAATGTTTTTTGTCCAGTGTGCATTTTGGTGTGTGTAATTAAACTGGTCTGTAAATTGAATCTTTCATCACAAAATGAGCAGGCAAAAGGTTTTTCTTCCTTGTGTGTTCTTGTGTGTCTTGTTAAATTTGGTTTTGTAGAGAAACTTAGATCACAAACCGAGCAGACAAAAGGTTTCTCTCCGGTGTGTGTTCTTGTGTGTCTTCTTAAGTTTCCCCTTACAGAAAATCTTAGACCACAAAGCAAGCAGGCAAAAGGTTTTTCTCCGGTGTGCGTTCTTGTGTGTGTTGTTAAATTTGTCTTCTGAGTAAATCTTTTACCACACACCGAGCAGGCAAAGGGTTTCTCCTCTGTATGGGTTCTTGTGTGTTTTTTTAAATTTGTCTTTTGTGAAAATCGTTTACCACAAATGGAACACTCAAAAGGTTTCTCATCGGTGTGTGTTCGTGTGTGTATTTTTAAATTTTCCCTAAAAGAGAACCGTTGAGCGCAAATTGAGCATGCAAAAGGTTTCTCTCCAGTGTGTATTCTCATGTGTTCTTTCAAAACCCGCTTGGAACTTAATGTTTTCCCGCACTCCGAACATTTCCAGTGTTTTTTGTCAGTGTGGCATGTCATATCATCTTTTATGTAATCATCATCCTCCTCATCGTCATCGTCATCATCCTCATTTTCATAGTCATCATCATCGTCATCATCATCGTCGTCATCATCGTCGTCGTCGTCGTCATTATCAGAAGAGCGTGACGGTATGTCGTCACTATCTGATAGTGGAGCAAAGAGGCTGTCAGCTTGTGATCCTCTCCGGCGGTTCCTGTCACCTTCGGCTGTCATGTGTTGCCTTGAGCTGCTGCTTCGAAGCTCCACCCCTCTGTTCTGCTCACTTTGACCTTCATCATCCTCATCATGACTCTCCAAATAGACAACAGTCAATGGCAAATCCTCTTCTTCCTTGATGTGGGGGCTCTCTGGCTCCTCTTCGTCTTTACTGTAGTTGGGCTCTTCTTCCTCTTTAACAAAGAGGGGCTCTTCCTCTTCTTCCTCTTTAATGTGGAAGTACTCTGGACGAATATCTTCAATCACGTCTGCAGGACGTAATTAGACAAAACACACATGGTTTGGTGAAGTCAAATCTCAAGCTGTGACTTGTATGTTGTGTATTATTGTTCATTTGGTGGTACCTTGACAGACAAACATATTTGGTCTGTGACTGAGCTTATAGTTCAAATTACATTTATGTCAATTAAATGTTCCCCATTGAAATGCTATTCGCCTGATAGAGGGGGGGGGGGGGGGTTAGGTTTTTAATGTTTGAAAAAATAGCATTATAAATGCAGTGAGCTTTACGAGTGCCTAGACATACACATTTTGAGTGACATGAGTCGTCACTTGTCCAATGTATTTGTCTTGACAAACGAGCAAAATTTGAGATAAGACTGCACTTGAGACACCCTCCCCTAGATACATACCACAACCAGCCGCCATCAATTGACAATGGCTTCTTTGCAGTAAAAGGGCAGCACTGGTGGTGCTAATGCATCATTAAGCCAGTTTGCCAGTCGCTTACTGCCCACAGAAAAACAACAATGAAGGACAATACATTAAAAGCTGCATTAATGAGTTTGAAACTTTTTTTTACACACGACTGCCACCTCTGGACTAAAGTGTAAATGCAGCCTCCATGATGCTCGTGCATGAGCGAACAGAAACTCGTCTGGCAAGAGGCCACTCTTTACAGACGAGCAAAGATGACTTCAACTGATAGAATGATAGAAAGACAATAAGACAATGATAGAGCAATTCTGAATAAATTGCTTGCACAGATAATAAAATTGTATACCGTGATATAGTGCAGTTTCTTGAAAGGAATTTTATATTATCTAGTAATAATTCAGGCCACACGAATGCCCAAATATCTATATGTTTTATTTATTCATTTTAATTACCAGCACCAAGTTTTCAATGTACCACCTCGTAAAATCTAACTGTAGCTGCCAAGTCCAGCACAGGTCGGGATAATAGTCAAATACATTCAGGTAACTCATTACACACACATAGTTTTATGTGCTTTCACATTTCTGCATTGTCCAATAGTTCTCATACATTGTTTGACTTCATTTTCAAATTTCGGCTTCTGATTAGCGTATCGGCATGTGAATATGCCATGTTAGTCTAAAATAAAAGGAACAAACCTGCTCTGGGAGACTCATCTCGAGGATGCTGGCAAACGGAGTGCACTTGGAGACGTTGCGGCTCTTGGACCTCTTCCGCTCCAGAAAGTTCTTCTTTGTACTCAGCTGTCTTTCTTGTGTACATTTCTACACGATAACAAACGCTTACTGAACTCACACTTGATCTCCGGTTGGCGATGTTTTGCCAACAAACGCGTCTCTTTGTTAGCGGCTAGCAAGCTAAGCTAGCTCGAGAGGCTTGGACGTGCGACGAGACGAGGTTATCCGGGAACGAAGATTTTATTTAACAAAAATTAGCTTTAAGTCCAGTAGTGGCAGAGTCCTGTGTTAAGTCTTCAGTGCGTTCAGTAACTGATTCGTTTGTGGTTTCGCATAAGGAGTACAGCAACTTCCCTTGGACACACCAAATGTCCCAGAATTCTTTGCGCGTCTTTACGACACGAAGCCGGTGTTGACTTCCCACAATGAACGTACTGTAATTTTGTATTTTTTTCTGATTTGAAAAACCAACTTTCAAAAATGTTGAACCTCTAAAACAAAGCCCTTATTGTTGTTTAAAATAGTCGACATTAGTAGGCCTGAATGTGGATGTTATCGCTCTACTCAAAACACACGTTACACTTTTTTTTCTACTGAGAAGAAGCTTGCTATTTAAAAAATATACATATATATATATATACATATATATATACATATATATACACATATATATATATATATATACACATATATATATATATATATGTATATACATATATATATATACACATATATATATATATATACATACATATATATATACATATATATATATATATATATACACATATATATATACACACATATATATATACATATATATATATATATATATACACATATATATATACATACACATATATATACACATATATATATACACATCTATATATATATACACATATATATATATATATACATATATATACGCACACACACATATACACAAACACACAGGTTGTCGTCAAAAAAATATATTCAGGGCCCACAATTTAAGTGAATTCAAGTATTTGTTTACTTTTACATTATTTGGGCCTCCAGCTCATAAAACCCATGAAAACAGCATGTCAAAAAAAATTTAATAATGTGAAAAAATCCCCATGCATACTTCCCAGTGTTTTGCATGAGGATGGATGGATAGTGTTTTCAAAACGATGTCGATCTTCAGTAGTTGGTTGGATTCCCTTTGCCTTAATGCGCCGTGGCATTGCCGAGGAGTCCTGGAAGCCCAGACTTTATTGATGCGTGCTGTCAGCCCTTTGTTTTGGGGTCCGGTGGCCCTCATTTTCCTCCTGATAGTACTGTATTACAAAATGAGGGCCACAACACACGCACACACAAATCCTGTACCAAAACCCAATATTAACCATTACATTTTCTTTGAATTCCAGTGTTCTTTTGAAATGTTATTCCCGTATAAGTCTACATCAATCTGATTAGGAATCTGATAAACTAATCAAAAAGAAATGGGACAGGTTAAATAAAGCCCTTGTTGCCATGAAGTGGAATCCTCATACTGCATTTAGAAATCATCACTTTTCAAGAAAGCATTTCTGCCTTTCACGATTGCTAAATGCATTTCTAGAAACCACCGATTTCCTCCAAACCTTAAGCACAAATCCAACATTTCAAACGACATCGACAAAACCCTACTCTTCCTGCAAAACCAATCTTTTGCTTCAAACCAGAACTCGAGTCAATCAAAAGAAAAATGACACGGAGCAGTCGTACACACAACATAGAAAAAAGGAAAACGATCAGATTGCAAAGCTGTGGAGAGAATGTTTTCACAACAGAAATATAATTTTGCAAAACAAAGTAAACATTCTGTTTGTACTTGTAGCACAAAAATAAAAAATAAAAAGGACTAGAACTTGCGATGCAGGTCATTTCATAGGCAGATATCAATATAGTGCTTTTCCCATAAAATGACACGACAATGACATCGTTTCTCAGTTTATTCACGTGATACATATCCTACGTCACTTGTTTCTATTTGTATCTTCACATCATTACGTGTTATACATTTTCAGTCAGTTCATTCGCTAATAAATGCATAGAAAGGTTCAAGTTGAACATATACGCAAAATCACCATCAGATACATGACACGGGTTCCGGCCTCTTTTCTTCACACCAGCAACTTTTAAAACCACCTTCGACCATAAACTTCCTATCAGCATACTTTAGTAAACATTTGTTGATTAGTTTGTTTTTGTTTCACATTCAGTACAATTGATCACATAATTATGCACCAATTTGAGAATATTTTAGACACTAATGTTTACAATGAACGAGACAGAAAACGTAACTCATCTTATTTCTTATTTAATAGATTCTGTCAATAACATATATACTATAAATAAAAAATAAGAAAACTCCTTTTCTTTATGTTTAATATCAACTACAACAATTGTTATAATACAAAATATATCATGAGACATTTGTACGGAAAATAAATATGAAAAAAACTCAACCAAATACTGCCTCTCGTAGTACTTTATGCACATTTTTGACATGCTTCTTCAAGTGTGCAGACTGTGTAAAGTGTTTGGGGCAATGTGGGCAAGAGAATGGTTT
The DNA here is from genome assembly GCF_054856555.1 of Leptonotus elevatus. Lineage (NCBI taxonomy): Eukaryota > Metazoa > Chordata > Actinopteri > Syngnathiformes > Syngnathidae > Leptonotus > Leptonotus elevatus. The sequence goes on along the minus strand of NC_141241.1, from coordinate 814,315 downwards.
CTCTCCTGTTTGGATATACTTGTGTCTCTTCAGGTTGTTCTGGTCGAAAAATCCTTTGCCCCAATATGGGCGCCGGTGTCTTTTCTCACCCCGACGCCACCTCAGATGCGCATTGAGTTCGATGCTCCTTCGAAACTTCTTTTCACATAAACGGCAGCGGAATGGTTTCTCCCCTGCGTGGGTTCGTGTGTGGATCTCCACATCTCGTTTTGTGAAGAATCCTTTGTTGCACAGCTGGCAGACGAAGGGCCTAATTTTCCCACGTACCATCTGGAGATGTTTGTCGAGGCCAAAGCCACAGAGTAGACAAAACCTTTCCCACGCTGCTGGCAAACACGGAGCCTGCCATTGCGATGCACTCGGAGATGCCGCTGGCGCCAGTAAAGCTCTTTCGGCAGTTTGTGCAAGAGAATGGTCTTTTAAGACCGGTGTGGAGGCGGACATGGCTCCCAAGGGCATACTTGCCGCTAAGAACACGACCACATTCCGCACACTGGCTCTCAAGCGGCTTCTTACCAGTGACAGATGGAGACCGCACGGGTGCTTCAGCAGCTGGAGTTTCAACTTGCGTCACTTTTTAATGGCTCGCGCTTTAGGAGGAGTTTGAGAGGTGGATTTGTTTCCAGTTTTATCGCTGCCATGATGGTTCATTTCCTGCTTAAGTTTTCTGTGCATCTTTTCCTACATCGTTAGCTTTTGCTGCTTTGGCTAATTTCTTTGCATTATGAACTTTTCCATGATCTTCTTCAACAGGAGCCTTCTTAGCAATATTTTCTCCGGTCTTACCTGAACTGGCCCCATTTTCCGCCACTTTTGCACTTGCAGTTTTCTCCAGTAACGAACTGGATTCTCGTTTTGCGGTTTGTTCTTCTTTAGAGAAGTTGCAATTTCTGAGAGAGTCACAATTGGAAGGTTTAGGTGTGTGAACATTTTTTAAATAGACTGGAATCAGTCTGACTGACGGAAGGCAAATGGGACTTTTGGGGGCTGGTGTCATTGCTAGCTAATTCTGTACTTGAAAGAGAAGAAGTCTTTTTATGGGCAGCAGGTCTTGAGGACAATTTGAAAGTGTCTTTTTAACATGAGGATTTTTTTTTTGGAGAGAGAGAGACCTCTTACATCTCCCAGCCGGGAATATTGTCTTGAGCGTGGTGATGGTATCTTTGGTTGTACTCGACTGGAGACACGCACTTGAGGTTTCCAACCCGTTTGGGCTATCCTCATCTTCAGCCGTGCTCGGCTTTCCGGTCATCACAGCAAGGAGGGTTTGTGTAGCACAAGCTTTATTTCTTAGGCAAACCTGAGCCTTTTTTTTCTTTGAGAAAGTCCTGCGGATAAAGATGCTGGAGACGTACGCTTATTTTGGGAAGCAAGCAACTGTTGACACGACAGCGAACATCTGATTGTGGGACAGTCGGGAAATTGCACCTTGCGGAATGCGTGGCTGGCGATTTGGAAAAAACAAAGATTTTTTGGGGGGGGGCGGAGTCTGCGCTGACCGTTGTCTGGATTGGTTCTGTCAATATATTTGGAGGATTAGGAGTGCACTGTTCAAGTGATTTGCTTGCTGTAGCGGTCAACAATGATGAGGGTGTCATGTCAGAAGAACCAACACAGTGTTTTGGTTGGGGCGCTTTCGCAACTCCGAGGGGCCGGCAATTTGTGGGTTTTGTTGTATAAGTGTCACAAAGTGTCTCATTTGTTGACTTGTCTTGTTGCGACTGTGATGCCAACGCTTGGGCAGGTAACTTCAACGACTCGCAGAGCATCCTGGAGCATTACAGAGCTTGTGTCGCCCAAAGCGCATGCGATGGCACTTGCGGCGATGAAGCCGTTAACATTAAGAGATGAATTCTTCTTCACTTCAAGCAAGAGTTGAAGGCAACAAAGGTGTTTCCCTTTGGGGGCTTTGGCAGGTGTTTGACTTTTTCTGAGGGCTGTTTTCTTTTCTGTCTGTTTTTGTTTACTTGCACTACTTTTTCACACTTGCTTTTATTTTCCATCAAGCCACATTTTATTTGTTCTCGTTGCGGTTCGTCCGGCATTGTTGGTTGAACGCTGTGTTCCTCATCGTGTTTATGTGCTGCCGTTTCCCCAAATGATGGGACCTTAATTTGAACCTGTGACGTCTCCAACTCTTTCGACCCCAATTCAGCCAAGGTTTGACCAGCATTCGATGCCGCTTCCATGTTGTCACTTCTTGCAGCAAGTAATTTACGATCGTTTACTGCCTCTATTGACTCCGTCTGTGTCGCATGTAAACTTTCGGTTTCATTTCCACGTGCAGATGCTGGATCTAAGAAATGTAAAAGGGAAACAAGACAGATAAGACATTATGAGTTTGTAAACCTTTTGAAGTATGATTTCAAAATGTGCCTCAATATTGCCAATCAAATTTAACTTCTCACCTGCAGCTGCACACGATACGTTTCTGCTGACCTCGGTGGGTGCAGAATTCTTTCAAATAAACAAGAGAAAAACATAACATATTTTTATAGACAAAGCCCATTTTATTTATATAGCGCCAATCCGTAACACAAGACAGAAGGCGAAGCAAACCTAAACAACTCAAGCCTCATTAAAACGAATTTACCACTAACCACTAAATACTCGTGGACCAGAGAACCATCTTGCACAGAGCCCGCTGATTTTCACCGATCCATACACTTTTTGTACAGACCAATCACAACGCAGTATTGTGTTTGGGGCGTCGGATATATTCTTCAAATGATTTCGTTTATTTTTGCTACTGAAAGTATGAAAACACTACCAATCAAATACTATTTTCCATCCATCCATTTTCCTAACGGCTTATTCCTCACAAGGGTTGCGGGGATGCTGGAGCCTATCCCAGCCGTCTTCGGGCAGTCGGCGGGGTACACCCTCAACTGGTTGTCAGCCAATCGCAGGGCACACAACCTTCAACCGGTTGGTGTGTATACAGATCAACACAACATTTGAACAAGTTGTAGACTTTTTTTGCCACAAGAGACGTACGCACCTCACGGTTTAGAAGTGGACCTGCTAGGTTTGAATTTCCTTCTTTTGGAGCGTCAACGTTGTTTAGCATGATGTACACCATTTCCTCTTCATTAGATTGCTTGCCTTGTTCATTTGTGATTTGCCCCACTGGTTGCACGAGCAGGAAAAGCTGACCAAGGTCTGCAAACATTTACACAAACTCGAATTAGCTTTAACTAAGCATGCTTATTATATGTATGCACTGTCGTGCATCTCCATCACTGAGAGAAGGTATCTTGATCCACTGCCAGCAAAACAATCCATTCAGTATTTGTAATACAGATGACTAAAATCACAATACCATCAAGTTTGATTAGAAAACAATATGATTCACAGCATTTAACATGCAATATGATTCGCATTATTTGGCACAACAGTAGGATATAAAATGAAAAAAATACTGAGGTGGTATTGGTACTCTGTAAGCAACTTGCTTTTATTTATTTCTTAGCAATCTGTTTTTACTTTGGCAACCAACATACTTAAAAATGATAACTGGAATTATTTCCCCTGTAAGTGTGGTTAAAATACCATCCAAGTTAGCAGTTTCACTCAAGTGTTGCCATGTTATTTATGTACGTTAGCATCTTAGCAGATGCTAAAAGGCTCAATCCCCCCCTTTTTTTTTTTGCCTCTTCTCAATTTGGCAGCTGGTCCAGACCACAACAGCTGTCAATCATTGTCAAAGTGTGACGCTTGCCATTTACGCTAAGTGGCAGACGTGATTTCTATGCTGCCAAAATGGTTGCGCTAGCGGCCATTTTGGGATGCGTGACGTCAAGGTCCGGATGTCCATTCACTAATCAGGACCAAGTTAAACATAGTTGGGATATCCTGGTTGCTTCATAAAATACCCTTGAATTTGGAAGACAACGTGCGTCGAACGAAATGATATTTCGTGCATAATTTTGAGTTGTAGAATCAAATACAATTATGTAACATTTTTTATAAGGATAAAAGTATCTAAACTCACCACATTGTATGGCTGAATCCCGCTTCGTCGACATGCGACTTTGGCCGGAATCACTCATCAAACCGCTTCTCGCATCCGCATTTAGTCTGCATGTAGTTTTGAGGGTCTCGTTCTCCGCCTTCAGCTTCGATATTTCAACCTTTAAGTCGTCCACCACCGTTTCAAAAAGCTTGGTTGTTCCCGCGACAGTACTCTTCACCAGAACATCCATAAAGGAGGCGTACTGGGCTTGAAAATGTTCGGTGGACATGTTAGCACGTAACCCGGAAAAACGGCTCCTTGCAACGGTTGCCTTCTTCAAATTGCGGCGTGCGTGATGGCCTTCTTCAAAATGTCTGCCAGACACGCAACGTGTTACGTCACATTTGCTCACGGGCTTGTTTATTGGCAAGTAGATGGCGCATTACCGCCACCTACTGTGCTGGAATGTGGTCACTTATAGAACTATTGGACACGCCACAAGTAGGAAAGTAAATACAACTTCATATTTGTGTGGGCTTTATAATATATTTTTGGAGGAACCGTTTCTTTTCGGCTGTTGTATTGTATGCCACGGAGGAGGCGGGACTTCCAGCTGCTTGTGCTAATGCCCTTGTACCCATTGGCTGCACGTTCCGGTCGATGTGTGCGAGTTTGAGCGAGTTTGTGCGAGTTGCACAGTCAAATATTCTTCGATTACGAAACCTCGCAGAAGCTGGAACTCGTCACAAGTTTTGCAGAGCCAAGTTTTGAATTCGTTTTTTTCACTGCACCAAAAAACAACATGGTGCCCACCAGGTACGAGAAAGACCCCCAGGGACCACATTCAATTCAAAAAAATTATTTCATTCTTTAAAAAAAGAAACGAAAGGGGACAGAAAGAAGTAAAATTTATATCTGCCCCGGATCAACACACAAATAAAAGATCAACACAAAATAAATGACAGCAAGCAGTCAAGACGCTTTCCGTGTAACAATTAAATGAAATGAGACTAAATACACAGACCCTAATGACACAACAAGACACACCTGGGGCAAGACACAAGTGGCTGAGGGCACTGATTGGTTCACACGAGGAAGGGCGGGATTACATTTAACAAGACACACAAGGAAAACAGAACCCAAACATGACATTGAGTTGAATACATCGTTCTTTTTGTTGAATATTTTAGGTTTGGAAAAAATATCCGTTCCACTTAAGTTGTACTCACTTACCCTTTTTTTTTTTTTTTTTTAGTTTTTTAAAATTTGATTTGCATGTTAATTGGTAAAAAATCATGATGGGCTTTATACATTATTTAAGGCGGTTAAACTCCATCAATTCATTAAATTGTTAAGTTTTAGAGTGATGGGACATTGTGATTTCCTAGGAATGTTGCAGAAGTGATCATTTGGAAATGTAACCCTTTATAGAAATAAAGTTGCATACTGAGATGCCGCCATCATTAACATGATCATTGTCTTCACATAGTTGAATATTGATTATAGTGACCCCAAATCAGATCAAAGCAATTAAAATGTATGATTTCAAAAGGAAACAATAGAATTTGACAAATCAACCTGCAGATAAGGAGAACACGTTTATCATATTTGACCATTATTTCCTTTATTTCAATAGTAATACAATTAGGCATTCTAACAACACTTCTTTGGTTATATTAAAAGCAAAGTTACATATATTAATGCGATGATGCTTACACTGTGCAAGAAAAAGCTCAACTGATCCTATTTGCAAGCCAATAATTGTTAGAAAAAACAGGTTGTTTTTTAAAATTGGTATTGGTCGTAAATCGGGTCATTTGTAGACCGAGGAGCCGCTGTGTCGTGATTATGAGGCAAAATGAGTCAATGATTCCCAACACAGCCTCAGTTTTTGCTGCTCTTCTTAGCTGCCCACTTTTCTGTTTCTTCAGCATGTGCTCTTGAGTGCGTTGTTAAGGTTGACCTTCGAGAGAATCTTTTAAGACAAACTAAGCAGGGATAAGGCTTCTCCCCAGTGTGCGTTTTCATGTGTTGAGTCAAATTTGAACGTGCACTGAAACTTGAATTGCAAATTGTGCAGAAGCAAGGTTTCTCACCAGTGTGTGTTCTTGTGTGCATTATCAAGCTCGCCTTTTTAGAGAATATTTTACCACATAATGAACAAGCAAAAGACTTTTCTCTTGTGTGTGTTCTTGTGTGTATTATTAACTCACCCCTGTCAATGTATCGTTTGCCACAAACTGAGCAGGCAAAAGGTTTTTCTCCATTGTGTCTTCTTGTGTGTGTTGTTAAATTTGCCTTTAACGAGAAACTTGCACCACAAACTGAGCAAGTAAAAGGTTTCTCTCCCGTATGTGTTCTTGTGTGTATGTTTAAATCTCCATTCTGACTGAATCTTTTACTACAAACTGAGCATACAAAAGGTTTCTCCCCTGTGTGTGTTCTTATGTGCGTTGTTAAACCCGTCTTTAAAAAGAATCTTTTACCACAAACTAAACAGGCAAAAGGTTTTTCTCCATCATGTCTGCTTCTTGTGTGAGTTGTTAAGTTTGCTTTTAAATAGAATCTTTTGCCACAAACCAAGCAAGCAAAAGGTTTTTCTCCGGTGTGTGTTCTAGTGTGTCTTGTTAAACCTGACTTTAAAAAGAATCTTTTGCCACAAACTAAGCAGGCAAAAGTTTTTTCTCCATTGTGTCTGCTTCTTGTGTGCGTCGTTAAACCTGCCTTTAAAGAGAACCTTTCACCACAAACTGAGCAGACAAATGGTTTCTCTCCAGTGTGTGTTTGTGTGTGTCGAGTCAATGAGAATTTGTTGGAAAATGTTTTGCCACAGTGAGAACATTTGAACATAAAATTCTTGTCAGTGTGATGTGTCATTTCACCTTTAGAGTGTTCGTCATCATCATCATCATCATCATCATATGAGTGTGACCTTACGTCATCACCTTCTGATAGTGAAGCTAAGAGGCGATTTAATTGTGATCCTTCACAGTGGTCTCTATCACCTTCGTCACTCTTCACAAGGACACCAGTCAATGGGAACTTGGCGAATTCACCCTCCCGTTCTTCTTCTTTATTGTGGTCCAGCTCTGGCACTTCTTCCTTTCTAATGTGAGATGAATTTGCCTCTTCCTCCTTGATTTGGTGGGATTGCTGCTGCTGCTCAGGACGAAGATATTTGCTGGTGTCTGCAAAACACACAACAAAAACATATGGCTTGGTAACCTTTAGCTTTGTTCAGTCAAGTATCGTGTTAAGACTTGAAGATAGTGCCCCATATACTGTAGGCCCCGGTTAGCAGTTCTACTACGACTGGGAGAATCTCGCAACTGAAAGTTGTGGGTGGAGAAGGACGCTGACTAAACAAATGATGTCAGGAGAGGAGAAACTGATCAATGCAGCAGAAGACAAGCAGACCGGCAGAAGAAAAGGCTGCAACATGCTCAACTCACAGACAAGTCACAGATGTGACTGGTTTGGTCTGTAACATGTCACAAAAAGTAAAATAAAATAAAAATTGTTGTCATTGTTCGCCAAAGTAAATTAGACATTAGCAAATGTCTTATTTTAATTAAACACAAAGATAATCTATCTGCTTTCATGAAGCACTATAGCCTATAAATCAAATTATATTTACTTTTGTGATCCTGAAATTAGAGGATTTAGATTATTTTATGAAAATAGTCATCCATTAATTTGAAGATCAGTTTATCGATTAATTTCAATGACACTCTACATGCGATGTAGTACACAATATACTAAATGTGTAAAAAGTAATTTGTGTAAAGCTAAGTATGTAATTGATTCTGACCATTTTTTTCAGGAATATCCGAGAAAACACTTATAGGTATGACTTAACCACCTTTGCAATTTATTACCAAACAAGTGAGAGTAAGTGCGCAAACCTGCTCTGTGCAAAACATTATGAGGCTGTTTTGAAAACAGCGTCCAATCTTTGTCCAATTCTTTTGACCGATAAAGTTCCCCCTCGTACTCTTCTTCTTCCACACTTGTTGCGCACATTTCCACACGACGATCACAACGCGATCTGCTGCGTGATGTGTTACTAACAAACGCTCCCCTTTATTAGCGGCTAGCAGGCTTAGCTAAAATAGGCTAAGCTAGGCCGAGAAGCATTAACGTGCAACAAAACGAGTTTGCCCAGAAACAAATACTTAACTAGTGTTGTTTTATTTCAGTAAAGTAGGGCTGGATGTCATAAATCGAGGCCGCAGTACGTACAGTCGTAATTTGGAAAGATTTTAGTGACGCTCATTGAGTACCATCGCCAAAAACAAACAAAAAAGGTATGCGGAAGCCTCGATTGAAAGTAGTACGGCAACTCTGCTTAAACAAACATGCTACAGTCACGAACCCCTGAGACATGAAATACATTCACTACCAGTGTAAGTGTCCCGGTACTATAAACGAAAATTAATCAATATTTTTTTTTAATTAAATCTATAAGCAAAACATAAATTTCGATTAGTTTGAGTGTTAACTTGTTGTCGTGTTCACAAAAGGGACACGTACTTTGACCAAGTGGACTTGCCGTACTGGTTTCGCTGCAGATCTACTTCCGTGTACGTGTTTGTAACCACACGCGCTTCATTAAATAATTCTTGCTTAGCATACTAGCCTCGACGCAGTAAATCCATTAGTACTATAACGTCGCGGAATAAAACGCCGTGAGTGGATATACTCGTCTCAGTGCACTTTGAAGCTTCTCAGCTCGTTTAGCTTAGCACAGCTTGCTAGCCGTGAACAAAGAGGCGCGTTTATTATCAACACGTCGCTCAGCAGCGCCCATGCGCGAGTGCAAAGTGTTGCGATTTACGCGTAAAATGTGTGCAAAAATGGTTAAAGAAGAGTACGGGGAGAAACGTTGTGCAACGGAACAACGACAACGTCAATTATTGGAGTCTGTTTTTAAGAAGCGCCACAATGTGTTACACGGTTCAGGTTTGTTCACTTTTTCTATCTTTTCGGTTGCTGCTTTCTCTTTTAAGCAATATTCCCATTTTGGGTGACATCTTTCTTAACCGGACTCCGGCCTGGATATTGTGCTTGCACCCGCACACACACACACAGAGTTTGTTTTACTATCTTAGTTGGGCCATCTCGTTGACATAATGCATTTCCTAGCTCCTTCCCCTAACCCCAATCATAAAAAAAATATTGCCTATTCCTTACCCTAATCTCAACCATAACACAATTCAAACCTAAACTCTAAAACCAAGTCTTGACCCTCAAAAAGAGGTCTAAACTTGTGGGGCCCAGCAAAATGGCCCCACATGGACGGGTGGGCCCCACAACTCTCTCTCAAATCTTGGCCTGACACATGTTCCGTGTATCCAAGTCACAACATACCAGGTGTTTGTCTTCTTATGTCCTACAGATATCAGTGAAGAAGACCTTCATCCCGAGCAGCAGGTGCACACACGCATTAAAGAGGAAGAAGAGCACGAGCCCCATCACATCAAAGAGGAAGAGGAAGAACCTGATATCACTGAATTTCCATTGACTGTCATTGTAAAGAGTGAAGATGAAGGGGAAGACCACTGCGGAGGATCACGAGCAGACAACCTCTTAGCTCCTCTATCAGATAGTGATGACACGTCATCACACTCTCGTGACATTCACGATGACCAACACGCCAAAGGCGATTTGACGTCTCGCACCGACAACAAACGTGTGAAATGCTCTCAGTGTGGCAATACTTTTTTCAACAAGTCATCATTGAAAAGACACATGAGAACACACACTGGGGAGAAGCCGTTTGGCTGCTCAATCTGTGGTCTTAGAGTAACTCAAAAGAGTATTTTAACAACTCACATGAGAACACACACAGGTGAGAAACCTTTTGCCTGCTCAATTTGTGGAAAAAAGTTCTATGTCAAGGGACAATTAAGAACACATACTCGGATACACACTGGGGAGAAACCTTTTGCTTGTTTGGTGTGTGGTAAAACATTCTCTTTGAAGGCAAGTATAATAACGCACACAAGAACGCACACTGGAGAGAAACCTTTTATCTGCTCAGTCTGCAATTTTAGTTTCAGTGCTTATTCGGGATTGTTTAAACATATGAAAACACACACTGGGGAGAAAGAATTTTCCTGCTCAGTTTGTAGTAAAAGATTTGCTCGAAGCTGCAGTTTGACAACACACACAAGAATACACACTGGTGAGAAACCGTTCAATTGCAATGTGTGTAAGAAAAGGTTCTCTCGTAAGGATCAGGTTAAGAGACACAAGTGTGCTGGCGAAAAGAGCAGTAGTCACTGAAGCTGTAAATAAAATGTAGCTAAAGAAGCTGTAAAAGTATATATATATATATATGTGAGCCGGAATAAAATATAAGTCATCAATCTGGGATTGTGTTCATTATTTATAACTGCAGGAACTTGAATGCAGTAAAGCAAAAATGATTGTTGTTTGCCAATGATGTTGTTAAACCATTTGAGATTTTTCTTCCTCAGTTTTATTTCTTTACACTATTGTTTCCATTTCAGTCCAATAGAACATAATAAACAGAAAAGTCATGATGACTGATATCCATTGGCCTCGCTACCAGCTCGATGGGCTAGTGGGAGAGTGTCCACCCTGAGACTGGGAGGTTGTGGGTTCAATCCCCGGCAGTCTACCATTTTCCGACTGAGGATAATGCTTGGAGATGCTGCCTCTTCAGTCTCAGAAAAAAGGAGTTCCTTGAACCACATCATCTGCAAAAAATTAGATGTGCGTCCCGTTCAGTGACCAGGCTGCACGGAAGAATTCGGTACAAATGTTATGAACAGAGTTGGTGACAACGGACAGCCTTTGTGGAGTACAACTCACACGGTAAACAAATCCAACTTACTGCTAGAAGTAGGTCCAGAAAGTAAAAACCTTGCCACAACACAGACCAGTGTTGCTTTCATGGCCATGAGCCACGATGAGCTTGAATGTAAGCTTTGGACCACACCTGTAATAATTCAACTGCAGTATCGTACGTGTACTGTTGTGACAAAACTAGATAATGACCACTGCCCTTCTCATCAGGTTTTGCAAATGCAGGACTCGCTATATTGAGATAGATTAGATAAATTAGACAGACGGACCGACCGACCGACCGACCTGCTTGTTGAAACGCCCCTTAGTTATTCTCACCCGCACACTTGTGTCTCTTAAGATGATCCTTTCGAAAGAATTTTCTCACACACGTTGCAACTGAATGTTTTCTCACTAGTGTGAATTATTGCGTGCTTTGTTAAATTGGACTTGGAAGTGAATCTTTTGCCACAAACTGAGCAGTGGTAGGGTTTCTCCACAGTGTGCGTTCTTGTGTGTTCAGTATCTATTGTGTGCTTTCATTGCCACTAGATGGCAGTCTTGCTTATGGCATGACATTCCATGACCGGACGTTACGCGGCAAGAAACAGGAAGTAAAAGCGTCCTGACGAATTCGGTGTGATAATATTCGTATCGTTACATTCAGGTTACAGTACTGAACTTATTGTACGGAAGACTCAACACAGCACGTCCACCACAGCGTTAATGCACTAAAACATAATTCGTTCAATCTTCGTGTCCGCATCATTTGGTCTCAGTGCACGTTGTGGTCGCGCCGGATAGCTTAGCTCGCTAGCCGCTAACAAAGGAGGCGCGTTTGTTTGCAACAGGTCATCAAGTGAGAGTGTCGTGATCGTCGTGTGGAAATGTGCACAAGAAGTGTGAAAGAAGAAGGCTACGAAGAGGAAGTTTGTGGAAGGAACGAACGGCTACGTCGCGTACTGGACGCTGTTTGCAAGCAGCCTTCGCTTGTGTTACATACAGCAGGTTTGTTCATTTCTTACTCTCACGTGTACTTGTACAGTTTCTTTACAGCGGTAGGAGTAAGTCTTTTGTGCGCGTTCGTGCGTGCGCGCGACTGAGCAAGATTTGATGACTTGATTTAGGATTTTCTTGAACCAAGTAATGACTTGATTCGAGTTGCTGTAAATTTGGTGGTGACTCAACTTGACTTGCTTGATATTGTCTTCCCTCCATAGTAACTTGGAACCGCTGGCGGAGCCAGACTTTTATAAATGGGGGGTGGCCAAAGATACCTCCGGGTATCCAAAAATTATGCCAAATAATTTGTTTCATAAAGAATGAATTTCAATCGGAGTCTAAATGTTGAAATATATTTAAGCACGTAGGAGATTTTTGCACAAAATGTGCTGTTAATTAACAACATACAAAAACATTCAAAGTCTGTGAAATAATTAAAATCAGACTTTAACATGAATGACATTTTAACGCACCCTGGCCTCCCCTCGGCTTGGGACTTGCATGTTTTTGACTTGCAGATAAAAAATAAATCACACCAAGAGTTTTGGCTCAACCAAAGCAAATGTGAACTTGCTTTCTTGTGTCCTGCAGATGTCAGTGAAGATCTTGATCTTGAGCAACAGGAACCCGAGTACTCCCACAACCACGAGGAAGAAGAGGAAGAAGAGGAAGACCCCCCCTTCATTGAAGTGAAAGTGCAGCCTGAGCACCTTTATTTTAAAGAGGAAGATGAGGAAAAGTTCCTTCACATTGAAGAAGTAGAAGAGCCAGAGTACCCCGATGTTAAAGAGGAAGAGGAAGAAGAGTTCATCATGTTGCCGTTGGCCTTTTCCCCTTTGAAGAGTGAAGATGATGAAGTCAAAGTTGGACGCGAGGATAGCAGAGGGGCGGAGCCTCCACGCAGCAGCTCAAATCGACACATGACAGCATCACAAGGTGATGAAGGTTCACAAGCAGACGGATTTGTAGCTCCACTAGCTGATAGTAACGACATAACATCACACACTACTGACACTGACGATGATGATGATGATGATGATGAGGAACATAAACAGGCTGAAGGCGATGTGTCATGTTGCACTGACAACAAACGTGCAAAATGTTCTCTTTGTGGAAAAACATTTAGTCATAAGGGCAGTTTGAAGACACACATGAGAATCCACGCTGGGGAAAAACCTTTTACCTGCTCAGTTTGTGGAAAAAGTTTCACTTTGAAGAGAGACTTAATAACACACACACGAACACACACTGGTGAGAAACCTTTTGTCTGCTCGGTTTGTGATCAACGATTCTCTCAAATGGGAAACTTAAGAAAACACACAAGAACACACACTGGCGAAAAACCATTTGCCTGCTCGCTTTGCGAGAAAAAATTTGCTTTGAAGAAAAATTTAACAACACACACAAGAACACACACTGGTGAAAAACCATTTGCCTGCCCAGTTTGTGAGAAAAGTTTCACTTTAAAGAAAAATTTAACAACACATACACAAAGGCACACTGGAGAGAAACATTTTGTCTGTTCAGTTTGTGAAAAAAGATTCACGTTAAAGACAGAGTTAACAAGACACACACGAACACACACTGGAGAAAAACCTTTTGCCTGCTCAGTTTGTAATGAAAGATTCAGTCTCAGGGCAAGTCTAGTAGCACATACAAAAATCCACACTGGAGAAAAACCTTTTGTCTGCTCAGTCTGTGATCAAAGATTCACTTTGAAAAGAAATTTAACAGCACACACAGTAATTCACTCTGAAGAGAAACCTTTTGCCTGCCCAGTTTGCGGTCAAAGGTTTGCTATGAAGACAAATTTAACAACACACAAAAGAACACACACTGGGGAGAAACCTTTTGTCTGCTCGGTTTGTGACAAAAGATTCTCTATGAAAACCAATTTAACAAGGCACACAAGAACACACACGGGAGAGAAGCCATTCAGTTGCAGTGTGTGCGATAGAAGATTCTCGAATAAGCATCATGTCACGAGACACAAGTGTTTTGGGGAGAAGAGCAGAATTTAATGAAGTCTGAAGCAGACGGAAGAAAGTGACTCCGCGGGAAGCTGGAAAATTGCATGTGTGATCGTGACAAAACAACAACTGAGAATTTGATGATGTAAAGACGTTCAATAAATTGATGAGAGGCAAAAGAAGCATGGTGCCGTTTCCTGCATCCATGGGAGGGTTTGATACTTGAGTCATTACAGATGTTTACATGCAACATGACATTTTACATTATTGTTTCTCTTTTGGTGATTTTTTTAATTGTTCTTTTTTCCTGGGGAAATAATTGGAATTGGAACATACTGTACATCTTCAGTGACTTTTAAAAATAAGAATTGGCCAAAGATGATATATATTCTGAACATATAGTGAGCATGAGCATACATTTATTATCAACACATTACCCCCCCCCCCCCACACACACACACACACAACGCCAGTTACATTCCGGACCTCCTCAGCAGTAAGTGAAAACCGTAACAAAAACATACGCATCTTAAATACTCCCTTGGCATGTTTTCATAGCATTTATCCATGAGGGGTGAAAAAATATGACAGGCAACCAACGTATCCCACAACTCAAGTTCCACAAATATTCACTTTTTGCACAGCTCGACTTGGTTTCACGGGCAGTTCAGTTCTCAGTTCTCAGTTCACTTCAACCGGAATGAATGACGACAGTCCAACGCAGCGCGTGCGAGTGTTTTTGCGTGTTTTTTTGGGGGGCAAATAAGTGTGCGAACAAATGAAAATGTGTTAAAAAAAAAAGGCTATCACGGTCTCCTACCAGGCCAGTAGAAGGCGTTGAGTGAAGTTGGTGGTTCGTCAGGTCCCAGGTTTATTAGTCCTCCTTGCTCCTTAGTTCACATATTCAAAGTGCGGGTTTACGGCGCATCCAACTCGCTCTTATTCTTATTATTTTCTCCACCGTGTCCTTTCCGGGAACACACCGGCATCTTATATCATTATCACTATAACAGCATTGCGATTGGTCTAGCGCCTCACGTGACCAGCGCTCACCGGCTGGAACGTGAATACCTGCAGGGGGCGCTCTAAACCTAGAGAAATGAGGGTAGCAGGAGTTACAGGATGTGGAGATTGACGAAGAAATAAAGTGTGGAGAAGTCAAATACATCCTGAATGATGACCCCAAAATTGAAAAGTAAAATACATTTGGTCTTTTCCGACCTTTATTGAGCCAATAAAAAAAGTCATAAAAAAGCAAATGGGTCCAGAATACCGCCTATATGTCACTGGCAGATAGATTAACAAGGATACATGATTTGAGCTTAGCGGCTAATTTCATGTACTTCAGTCTTTGTTTAAGGGTAAGTGATTCGTTTCCATGTGTTTCATCAAACCTGAACGATCAAGAAAACTGAAGCTGCAAACTGAGCACACAAAGGTTTTCTCACCAGTGTGCGTTCTTTTGTGTTTTCTTACAGCTCCCTTTCTCGAGAATCGTTTACTACAAACTGAGCATGCAAAATGTTTTTCCCCAGTGTGTGTTCTTGTGTGCATTATTAAATTTGTCTTTAAAGAAAATCTTTGCCCACAAACTGAGCACGCAAAAGGTTTTCCACCAGTGTGTGTTCTGCTGTGCGCTGTTAAATTTGTGTTTTTGGAGAATCTTTTACCACAAATTGAACAGGCAAAAGGTTTTTCTCCTGTGTGTGTTCTTGTGTGAGCTGTCAACGTGCCTCTTTGAGCGAATCTCTTACCACAAACTGTGCAGACAAAAGGTTTCTCACCAGTGTGCGTTCTTGTGTGCGTTGTTAAACTTGTCTTTACAGAAAATGTTTTCCCACAATCCGAGCAAACAAAAGGTTTCTCTCCAGTGTGCGTTCTTGCGTGTATGTTCAAATTTTCCTTACGAGAGAATTTTTTCCCACAAACTGAGCATTTAAAAGGTTTTTCTCCAGTGTGCGTTCTTGTGTGTATTTTCAACAATGACTTGTTGTAAAAAGTTTTGTCACACTCCGAACATTTCACACATTTGTTGTCAGTGTGACCTTTCATATCGCCTTGGTCTTCAGCGTCGGGAGACTGTGACGCTAAGTTGTCACTATCTGATGGTGGAGCGAAGAGGCCGTCTGACTCTCCACGGTGGTCTTCGTCCCCGTCTTCGCTCTTCACAAAGACGGCAGTCAATGGAAACGTGCTGATTTCGTGCTCCTGCTCTTCTTCTTTCATGAGGAGCCGCTCAAGCTCCTGCTGCTCTGGACGAAAATCCTCTTCTGGGACATCTGCAGGACACAAGTAGACGCACACAAATGGTTTGGTGGGGTCAAGCTTTGCTCAAGTCGAGTGTCGCGGTGCGACTCTTAAGTTGCGTCTCATTAAGTCTGCGTCACGAGCGCAAGAGCACAGCAACATCTCGGAAAGCGCTCGCCTCAGTCAAGGTCCGTGTTCATGATTTAACACTGAAGAAGAAACTGCATTCATGGCACAGTTCCATCGACCATAAGAACTAAAGGCTTGTCTTACTTTTGCACCCAAAAAAAGAAAAACAATCTGAAGTATTCCCAAGATTTTTCGACGTTTATAAAGCTGTGCGTCTTGTTACATCTGAAGACAGAAAAAGAACATCATGCCGAGGAGGAGAGAATCAGGTAGTGCAGCATTATTATTATTATTTTAATAATAGCAACAATAATATTAATCATAATGACGATGATGAAAATACAATAATTGACCCATATAATAAAATGTAAGATCTAATAATAATAATAATAAAAACTACAAAATTAGAACACGCCCCTTAGAAAGGTACACTTCCAACAAGGTACGTACAGTGATGGCGAAATTGCCCATTGAGGGACTAATACAATTGATCTTACCTTTATCTGCATTTAACGAGTCAATTTGTTACACTTTATTTGGTTTTGTGTTTTTAGACAATATACTTTGCGGAAAGTAGTGAGAGTAAGAACTAAGAAGTGCACCAACCTGCTGCTTCCTCCAGTGTTGGCTGCTTCTCCTCTTTGGTCCAACAAAGTTCCTCCTCGTACTCTTCTTCCTTCACGCTTTTTACACACATTTTCACACGATAATCACAACACTTTGCATTTAAGTTCTGGCGTCGCGCTCTTGATTAGCGGCTAGCAGGCATTGCTAAGCGAAGCTAAACTGGACCGAGCAGCTTCAAAGTGCACCAAAACGATTTGATACGGACACAAATACTTAGCAAAGAATGATTTAGTACAGTGACGTCATGATGAACGTATTGGGACGCGGATTCTGTACGTCCAGTCTTAATTCAGGAATAATTATTTGTGAGATTCGTGTTGTTGTGGTTGCGTACGCAGGCCGAAGAGCTAAGCAGTACGGAAAGTCCACTTGGACAAACTAAATGTGACGCGCACCACACGACAAAAACCTACAATGCACTTTGGAGTCCCGGCAGATGTGTCAAACCCACATCCAGAAGGTAAAAAATAAAAACACCGGCCACCCTTTAGGTCCACGGGTGCGTTGGAGCTGGGAAACAGCCAAAACATGCAGGACCTCGTCCCTCGAGAACCGAGTTTGTCCTAACCCGTTGAAAATCCTAATTTTAAACTCTAACAATAATAAAAATAAGAACGCAACTCATTTTATTGTCTTATCGTAGTAATTATGACTTTTGTCAACAAACCAGCAGGTCTTGCTGATGCAATACTGTAATGTAGGCAGGCAAAATAAATAAATACCCCCCCCCCCCCCATTTGTGCTTTTGTTTTATTTTATTTTGGGTCAAACGTGTTCACAGTGACAAATATTACCACCCAGTTGTTGTAAAGTGAACCGATTGTGAGAAGAAAAAGTTCTCATGGGTGCACAGTTGTCGTCTGTTTCTTTTCAGACAGAACCTTTTGGCGGTGCCGCCCAACATGAAGCTGCTGCTCTCGTTCCCGCTGGTGTGGAAATTCGAATACGAGAGATCAATGTAGTCTTCGCCTAAACGCATCCACACACACAAAAAGCTATTCAAGTTATATTTATTGTTGGAAAAAGTACAAAAGACACAAAGCGTGCACAGATGACGAATATCGGAGACAGTTGGGCGAGTTAATGAGGTTTACGACGTGCCAGGAAACGCACAAGTGATCCTTCCGCATGTCCGGACCAAATATTATATATATCAATGCAAAACAGTGGCAAAACCCAAGCCATTTCTTTCTTTCCAATGTTACCATGCAAAGGGGAATTCTTCATAAATCTGATCATTTGTAAATTCAGATTCCACTGGATAGCGATGTTGGGAATGAGTCAAGAATTACATGACAGTAAGACAATCACCAACAAATCTGATCCTATCAATTATGCTATCGATTACACAGGGAATCCCTTCACTACTGCTCGTTACTTCTTCTTCTTTTTTTTTAAACTAATACAGTTGATACAGACGCCTCAACACACAACACTTGAGTTTGCCAAATTGATGTTTGAACATGAGACTAACTTCAGAATAAACAACATTTGAATATTGCTTTTCGTATAAAGCAGGTTTGGGTGTTGTTGGCTCTCACGGCCATTAATGGCTACTCCGCTGGAGCACACTATGCTATGCTAAGCTAAGCATTCTAACACGCAATGAGAGGACATATTACATTGCTTAACAAAATATCCAGGTGGGCAATTTACAGGATTTTGCTGGTCCATCATCGTCAGTCCGTCATTTTATTTGAACGCATACATTTTCGTGTCCACCAATTTTTGTGGTTGAGACAAACAAGTTGATCAACTTCTTTTTTTTTTTTTGCGTGCAGACATCTAAGGGCATCACAGACCTGTTATTGCTCAATCTCGCTGTACGCCGACCGCTCGGGGGCCGCGTAGCTAGTTAGCATGCCGGAGTCTCGTACGTTATCGGAATTAACCAAACATATCGCTCCACCAACTAAGAACGGCCATGCACCACCACCCACGGAATCCGGAAAGAGCGGTCAATCCTGTCCGGGTCCGGGCGAGGTTTCCCGTGTTGAGTCAAATTAAGCCCTACGTCACAGCCTCACTTGCTTCAGTTTGATCTTCACCGTCGTCGTCAGTCTTGTCGCCAGCGCAAACATGCTTCTTCATCTGGTATTTATGAGTGAAGGTTTGATCGCACACACAGCAACGGAACGGTTTCTCCCCAGTGTGTCTGCGCATGTGTGGTATCAAACTTGCCTTCTGAGTTAATCTCTTACCACAAACTGAGCATGCAAATGCTTTTTCTCCAGTGTGTGTGCTTGTGTGTGATGTTAAACTTCTCTTTTCAGCAAATCTTTTACCACAAACAGAGCAATCATAAAGTTTCTTCCCAGTGTGGCTCAATGTGTGCCTTGTTAAATTTGACTTTATGGCGAAGCTTTTACCACAGACCGAGCAGGCAAAAGGTTTTTCTCCAGTGTGTGTTCTTGTGTGCATTGTTAAGCGTTTCTTTTCAGCAAATCTTTTCCCACAAACTGAGCAGGCAAAACGTTTCTCCAGAGTGTGTGTTGTGTGTCTTAGCGCGTGCCTCGTTAAATTTGACTTTACAGAGAAGCTTTTACCACAAACTGAGCAGAGATAAGGTTTTTCTCCTGTGTGTGTTCTTGCATGCATTGTTAAATCTATCTGTCGATTTAACTTTTTCCCACAAACAGAGCAAGCAAAGGAATTCTTCCCTGTGTGTGTTTTTGTGTGCAATATTAATTTGTTCTTTGTAAAAAAACTTTCCCCACAAACTGGGCAGGCAAAAAGTTTCTCCCCCGTGTGTTCAATTGTGTGCCTTGTTAAATTTGCCTTTACAGAAAAGCTTTTGCCACAAATTGAACAGACAAAAGGTTTCTCTCCGGTGTGTGCTCTAGTGTGTGATGTTAAATTTCTCTTATCAGTAAATCTTTTCCCACAAACAGAGCAGGCAAAACGTTTCTCCCCTGTGTGCGTTCTTGTGTGCCTTGTTAAATTGGACTTTAGAGAGAAGCTTCTACCACAAAAGGAGCAGAGATAAGGTTTTTCTCCTGTATGTATTCTTGTGTGTGTTAATAAATTTGTCTTAAGAGAGAAGCTTTTACCGCAAACTGAGCAGCGATAAGGTTTCTCTCCAGTGTGTGTTCTTGCGTGGGATTTCAACAAATACTTCCTATAAAAAGTTTTGCCACAGTAAGGACATTTCAAACATTTGCTGTCCGCGTGACATGTCCTATCACCTTTCGAGTCTTCATAATCGTCATCATCATCATCGGAGGAGGAGGAGGAGTGTGACATGATGTTGTCACCATCTGAAAGTGGCGCCATGAGGCCGTCCGTCTGTGATCCTCCACAGTCGTCTTCTCCATCACCTTCTTCAATCTTCACAGTGACGCCACTTAATGGGAACTCGCTGATTTGATCCTTTTGCTCTTTCTCTTGAAGGTGAGGAAACTCCTGCTCCTGCTGCCCGGGACGAAGAACTTCATCAATGATGTCTGCAGGACACAAGACAAAAACATAGCTTAATAAAGTCCAAACTTTTTTCCCACCCACTGAATAAATTCACTTAAATTAAAGGTTGTATTTCATTCTTCTTCTTTTTTTTATGTTGACCCTATATTATTGAGACATAATTGCATTTATTAAAAGCTAAGCTCTTTCAACCTGTTTGAGTAATGTGATTATTCATGACTTTAAAATGTTTAAAATATCCGTAAAAGCACAATTGAGTGATTTCACTAACAAAATATGGACAATATGTAACAGTTCTGGTAAATTAGCACTAATATTAATGAAGAACTAACTTGATAATCGAAAAAAATCTTTCTCAAGTCAGCGTTTATCTTAAAATTGTCCAAATCTCTGATTTCAGCCTTTCACACACAAAAGCACTCTGATTTCTGTAGTCCTTCAAGAAAGCAGACTGATCATCTTTGTGTTGAATCAAAATAAGACATTTGCAAACACCTGCTTCGAGAACCACGGTCGATCAACATGATCATTTCAGCAATGTTAGGACCAAACCAGTAATGGGAAGAAATCATTTAACCAGTGTAACATTTAAAAAGAGCTAACATTGAAACGAATCAAAGCTTCTTGCGTAATTGGACGTAGACGTGCAAAGCAGTCATCACAACAGGAAACATCTGCAGAAGGAGGATAAAGACGACGATTCCGCGACAATGGACCGTTTCAGACGAAGACTCGACCCCGAGTTTCACGATGACTGCACCTCCACCCACCTTCGAAGCGGCTTGACAACTGCCTCACTTTTGCTTTGAACAATTGTATGAAAAGGGTCAAGGGACAGCTAGTTTGTGTCAGTCTACATCATCTAAGACCACAGCTCTGTATGAATAGACTCCTCTGTCAGGAATAATTTGGTTGGCTTGGAACTGGTCGTTGTTATTATGTCCTTTCACGAAAACGAACACGTGTGGAACCTAGAAAATTAAAAGGGTATTTTTTACAATAAGGTTCCTTTACAAGTAATAATCATCAAGTTATGGAGAAAACAATCACCAATTTAATCAATTTCTACAATAATGGTTAATTGCAGTCCTAGTCAGAATAACGAGTAAGTGACATGTAGTTGAACCTGACGCCCAGAAGTGTAGCCCTTCGAACAGATGAATGACATTTCATTTAATCTAAACTGGGTAAACTTTTTTTTTTGTTACGAGCTTGGATACGGAACGAATAAAACTCGCAAATCAAGGAACCATACAATTGTATTAAAAAAAAAAAAAAGTCGTTTCAAAGTATGGAAGTTAGTTACATTGACCAAAACGACAAAATAAACATGGATATTTGCGCTAGTTAATAACCAAGAGAAAGTCAGAAGAGAACGAACCTGATCGGCGGAGCACAACTCGAGGCTGCTTGCAAATCGCGTCCTGCCCTTGACGACGTTGCAACTTGGTCTCTTTCGTCCGACAAATTTCCTCCTCGTACTCTTCTCTTTTCATGCTTGTTGTGCGCGTTTTCGCACGAGAATCAACAACATTTTAAATCACACTGGATCTCTGCTGAGCGAAGTGCTGAGAGCAAACAAAACGTAGCTCGGCTAAGCTAAAGTAAGCTAACCTAAGCTAAGCTAAGATAAACACGCTTGAGTAGCGTGACGAGTTCACCAGGACACGAAAATTTGATGAAAAATGCTTTGGTCCAGTAAAGTAGGAACGGGAGTCTTGAAGACGTTTTAGTACGTTCCGCACAATTCGAGAAAAGTATTTCGTGAACCCGTGTAGTTACGTTAAAAGTGCACGGAAGTAGATCTTAGCGGAAGTAGTTCGGCAATTGTCACTTGGGCGAGTGACGTCATGCAACCGACACGTTCGGCCTTACGAGGACTCAGCCTTGTGAATTTGGACACAGGCCGCGATGTTGTCGTCATCATCATCATTATTATTATTATAGTTATTTTTATTTATTTATATATATTTTAAAAAGTATAAGATCCGATCTAAATACATTTAATTCAAAGTCCTTGTAAAATACAGAAAAAGCAGAGTGTCATTTAGTTCCTTACATGGTTAAATAAAGGAATGAAAGAAACCAAAAATGGAATCCTCTTCAAACATCGTTAAGGTTATCACAGTTAACTCACAATGACAGAAGAGAGAGGATACCGTTTCAGGAAGAGTGATCAGCTGTGCATTTGTTATGAAACACTTTTGCAGGACAGTTTGGTGTTTACTTTTAAAGGAGACCTGAACAGCAATAATAGTCTTTTGTCTAAACTCACTGTGGAACGTTTGAATGGATGGCTTGGTTATAATTCTTACGAAAGGATGAAAAACGGATTTACCCGCAAGGGCTGTTCACAGCACTTGACAGAAGCAAGTCTACGCAAACAAAAGCAATCGCCGGGGATGGATGAAAAAGTTGGCAGGATAATGTCAGAATTGACTCAGTATGTCAATATTTGTAGCAAACCAACTTTTGATGAGAATACTTATTCTTATGCAATAAATCCCCATTATCGTGCAACAATAGGAAAGGAAAGTTCCTCGGCAAAACAAGAATGTGAAGGTTTGGCAGGAGCAGGAATGTTGACAGTGGTGCTGTTGTGTCCATTCAATGCAATGCATGGACATACTGTGCATGGCGGCCATATTAGCGGGGGGGGGGGGGGGGCACTGTCCCATCAAAGTTTGTACAATACCTGAAAGCATGGACGCCCTAAGAGGAGCAGGTCATACCCACCTATTCATATCTAAGTCTTTTTTCTTTTCTTTTTCTTTTAACTCAGGCGCTAATCATGTATTCCTCTTTCGAGCATGTTAGTTTCGGTACAGCACTTGTATATGACATATCATCGTTACAGAGGTGAAAAAAGAAGGGATGACATCGTCGCTCATAAACAGCTTCAAGTTTTCTAAAAATATCTATTTACAATTATTTTGTACTGTTCTGCACATTTTTAGGCTACAAAAATGTGTTTCATCGCGTCATTTCGACCCGTGTGCACAAATATGACTTCTTCTTTTTTTTATAACAGTTTAATCATTCTGTTTATTACTTTCTTGATGATGATGATTATTTTAAATATGTTTTAATTTATTGAAAAACACGACATTATTTCAAATTAACAATGCAGAAAATTGACAAGCCTAAATTAATTATGCTTCGGATACTGTTTTTTTTTCTCGGGGTAGGGGGTATGTTGTAGCCTAATTGCTTTCCAAAGTCAAAGCAAATGTTTTCATTTAATTCAACACAAAAATAATCCTTCCACTTTCATGGAGGACTACACAAATGGGATATTTACTTTCGATAACTCTAATCATTTGGGCAATAGTGCTAATGTACCTAAAACACACGCGACACAAAATGGTCACTGTTGAAACCAGAGTGGGCGTGAACAAACCTGCAGCTCGAGGCTTCTCGCCAATGGCGTCTTTACGCTCGTTGTCTTCATTTGTTCAGACGTACAATTGAACAAATTATGTCTGACGTCATCGACGTACCGCATCGACTCTTCGGTACCTTACAGAAGTAATTCGGAAAGAATGACTTAGCGATGCTCGCTTGGTCGCGTAAAATGTCAATAGTAGCCGTTTCTTCTTCGTCGTGGTCTCCTTCTTCTATTTTCCGACTGCGCCACCTATCGGTCTGTAATGATTATTGACTGCAGTGGCTAACGTTTCAAAAATGGTTCCGTTTTATATAAAACAAAATACAAAAGTCAATCAAATCAAAATGTTCAATTGTCAACATTTGTTCAATTGAAATAGATCAAATTATTTGAGACTTGATTGTTGTGCCAATATGTTAAACAAATAGGGAGAATCTCAAACTTTATTTCTTTTGAAGATCACTTTATTTCAACACATAGGCTACATACGTTTTTCACATTTTGCTGACTTGCTCATTTTTTTAATCTTTTTTTTTTATTACGCAGCTTAACTTTAATTTACCAAATGAGAGAAGAGAACAATACACAGTTTTACTCACACGTTTGATTACACAGGCAGAATTTGTAACGTGAACTTTTTTTTTTTTTAAGAAAACATGAAAGGTCATGCAAAACACATTCCATGTTCATTTCAATACAATTCAAATGAAAGTACAAAGCATTTCAGAAAAAACTATCAACAAATTCTACAAAACAAGAAAATATTGCGATGGTCATCATTCAGTCATCTTTTTTAAATAAAAAACAACTGTACATAGCAGCAGTTTTTTCCCCATGTGACTTATTTGAGACCTCTATTAGCTTGTCCAGAAACCATCACTATTCTTCCCGGAGTCCACCAATTTGACCGATTGATTCCATGCAGATGCAAATACAACAAGGTTACTTCGATATCATACATATCACAATAAACACACACTAAATGATTTTTCGGACCTTTGCTTCCAGAAATGTTCTCAATCTGGACATTTTTCAATTTGAGTTGACTAACCCTAATCCATGCAAAACGATGTCACCAAATTCAGTGAACCATCTCTTTTCCCTCTAAAAGGGCTTTTTCAAGCTTCGTAGCTTTTTCATCCTAATAGATGATCAGCAACTTTCCATCTATCAATACTTTCACCAATTCTCCAAATTGAGTCAACTATACAGACTAGAGTTGAAAATTTGGTAGTAGAGAATGATTCCCAACGAAGCGGGAACGGTTTATTTTGCCACTTCATTGTCTGCCGCTCTTCAGCCCACGACACTTGTGTTTGCTAACAAGACTCTGCTGATTGAATCTTTTGTCACACACACTGCAGCTGTACGGTTTCTCACCAGTGTGTATCATTGTGTGTTTTTTTAAATTGGACTTTTTGATAAAAATCTTCCCACAATCTGAGCATGGAAAAACATTCTTGCCCGTGTGTATTCTTGTGTGTACGGCTAAAGACTTGTTAATAGAGAATCTTTTACCACAAACTGAACAGGCAAATGGTTTCTCACCAGTGTGCGTTCTTGTGTGTGCCGTTAAATCTTCCTTCCGAGTAAATCTTCTAGCGCAAACTGAGCAAGCATATGGTTTATCTCCAGTGTGTAATCTTGTGTGTCTTATTAAATGTGTCTTTGAAGAGAATCTTTTACCACAATCGGAGCAGCAGTAAGGTTTTTCTCCTGTGTGTGCTCTCAGGTGCATTTTAAGACCATCCTGGCAGAATCGTTTACCACAAATTGAGCAGGCAAACGGTTTCTCACCATTATGTCTTCTTATGTGCCTTCTTAAATTTGCCTTTATAGAGAAATTTTCACCACAAATTGAGCAGGGAAAAGGTTTTTCACCAGTGTGGGTTCTTGTGTGCCTTAATAAATGTCCCGTGTTACTGAATCTCTTGCCACAAACCTCACAGGGATAAGGCTTTTCTCCCGTGTGTGTTCTTGTGTGCATTTTTAAGAGTCTTTTTAAAGAAAATCTTTTGCCACAGAGTAAGCAGGAAAAGGGTTTTTCTCCAGTGTGTGTTGTTGTGTGTATTTTCAAATCTCCACTTCGCCTGAATCTTTTGCTACAAACTGAGCAGACGAAAGGTCTTTCTCCTTTGTGCACCATGGAGTGCTTCTTTAAAGCTTCCTTTTGAGTGAATGTACTGCCACAAACTGAGCAAGAAAATTGTTTATCGTCAATATGTGAGATTTTGTGTCTTGTTAAATTTGGCTTCAGAGAGAAACATCTCCCACAAACTGAGCAGGCAAAAGGTTTTTCTCCACTGTGTGATCTTGCGTGTGTTGCCAACGATGACTTTGAGGGGAAAATTCTGTCACAGTGAGAACAAGTATAACGATGTTTGTATCTGTGCCATTTGTCATGAAATTTGGCCTGTTGTACTTCATCATCATCTTCATCGTAGTTTGAAGAGTGTGAGGTTACGTCACCGTCGTCTGACTGCGACTCTCCAAAGTGGTCTCCATCACCTTCTTCACTCTTCACCATGACACCAGCCACTTGAATGTTGATTTCATTTTCCTGCTCTTCTTCCTTAATGTGAGGGTGCTCTTGCTCCTCCTCCTTTTTAATCTGAGGGAAATCTGGCTCCTTCGCCTCTTCTTTGATGTGGGGGTACTCTGACGGCTGTTGCTGCTCAGGACGAAGATATTCATTAACGTCTGCAGGACAAAATAAGACAAACACATGGTTTGCTGAGGTAATAATAGGAAGAAGATTGATAACGGTGATGATACACCCCTTTTTAGAAAATGAAGATACAGTCCCGATCATAAAATTGTTCAAATGCCAGTTTGCGTAAAAAGAAAACGAGACCAAGATATGCAATTTCAAATCATTTTCCAGCAATAATGTGAGCTATGATCAGAAGTCAAATGAGAAGGAAGGAAGGAAAG
Source organism: Leptonotus elevatus (assembly GCF_054856555.1). Lineage (NCBI taxonomy): Eukaryota > Metazoa > Chordata > Actinopteri > Syngnathiformes > Syngnathidae > Leptonotus > Leptonotus elevatus. The sequence continues at coordinate 787,830 of NC_141241.1, read as the reverse complement.
GAAGGCTAAAAATGTACGAAGCGCCTCTCCCTCTTCAACATTCAACAAGGAAACTTGAATTAATTGCAACCTCCATTCGTCCATGTTGGGTGTGTTTGGTTCCTGAACGGACGAGGTGAAGATTGCGTTGTTTCAATCATACTGCACACCACTCACCTTTGGTCCAATTACAAGAAAGGAAGTTTTGCAAAGGCTGGAGGTGGCCTACAATGACGCTTTGCGGGTGCTCCATAGGAGGCCAAGATGAACCAGCGCAAGTGCAGCTCACTTTGTCACAGCGTGCGTGGTGCTTACCTTGCTTCGCCTTTTCTGTCTCTTTCCATGAACTTTTTGCTTTGTCACTGAAAATAGGCTATTCGTGGCATTACCGGCCTAACCTTAACCATAACCCTCAGAGAAAGGTAATCAGCGACTCAGACCGAATCGGACTCCATCACGGCAGCATTCACGGTCAAAGGTAAAGCCAATATTCACAGCTCGAAGAGACAGATGCAAGTCAACTATGTAAAGCTCTGAAACATGTAAAAATGCCCTATCCCTGAAGAATGAAGACTCACAAATGTTGTCACGAAGACTCACACATATTTGAAGACCATATCGCGCGTGTGCGTATGTGCGTTGTTTTTTGTGATATTTTTTCCAGTGCCCTGTGAACCGCACTTTGGTTGTATCGACCTGTGTTCAATGCCACGATGTTTATACAACCCCCCCCCCCCCCTCCCCCAAAGCATTCACGATCTAATGTGGCAAAAATGGCGTTGATCACCGCTCTCTTGAACAATTTCTCGTGCGATTCACAGCAAATTAACGCTAGGTGGCGAAATAGAACCACTGCGAAAAAATGTTTTTTTTTGTAAATGCATGTGCCTGATAACAAAAAAAATAAACACTAAATGAACAAAGAACTCGTTGATAAGAAATGAACGTTGTGATTAAACAAGCGAGAAAGAAAAACGAACAAACCTATTCTGTGCAATACGAGTCGAGGCTGCTTGCAAATGGCGATCAGTAATTGACGTTTTCGCTCCTTCTCCTCTTTTGTTCGACAGAGTTCCTCCATATACTGTGCTGTCGTTCTTGCACACATTTTGACACGAAGACTTCCCAACTCACATTTAACCTCAGCTTAGCGATGTGTCGTGCACACAAGGCGTCTCTTCTTTGTTAGCAACTAGCAAGCTAAGCTAAAATAAGCTAAGCTAGGCTGAGAAGCTTCAACGTGCACGGAGACGAGTTTATCTGCCATGAAGACTGAACAAATGTTCTTTGTGTCCAGTTCAGTAGAGATGGGCGTACTGCATCCATAAGTAGTAATTCACAAACAATATTTTAGTAAAACTAGCGTGGTTGTGTGCGCACGCAGACCAGCGCTCCAAAAGTACGGCAACAGCACTTGGTCAAAATGCTTGTAGATTTGAGAGTAGTTTGCCACCTACTGACCTGTAATGATTACTGCAACGTCAGTCAATCAGGGGGTCACCAACGTTCTGCCTATAGAAACCAGCAAACCCCCGAGGACTTCCTGAGGAGCCCGCGGGCCTGTTCCAAAAATGTCTCACCACATATAGAACATTATTATTTTGTAGGAATGTTGTATTAGTGATTATTTCGAAATGTAAACACTTACAAGAGTTATATGAAAATAAAGTGTTGCACATTTAACTTGATCTGTTTCCTAATTATCGTGAGAAATCACTAAGATGCATTCTGCTAAATGTCGTCTTAGATTCTTCTTTTAGTGAGATGTTGTATGTGAATGTATATTGTTTATTTCCTTCATAAAATTCTTCTTTCCGGCACTTTGAGCTCATCCAGTGTAAAATAGAAACACAAATATGACAGTTAAAAACAGAATAAGGGACACCAAATGGCAAATTCAGAACTGAAAAATGTTTAATGAAGAAAGAGAAATTGAAAAGTAAAAGATGATTTTTTTCAAGTTTTCTCATCTCAATATGACAAACTGTCCAGTTTCCAGTAAAACTTCAGAATGAGGGAGAAAATTCCACCAACAGGCCATAAATTCCATACAGATTGCCAAAAAAGAAAATAAAGAATAAAAATAAATACCCGATACAAACAACTTGCGGTATAACTATACGTTGTGGAACTATAGAGGTGGAACTATCTGATATTATCAGTGGTATTGAGAAAAGTTTGTTTTCTTGGCTGATGGGAAATAAGCTTTCACTCAGTTGCTTAGTAGAGAATGTTTCTGTTCACACACTACAACGGAATGGTTCTTTGCCAATGTGTGTCCTTGCATGTGTTGTTAAATTTTCCCTCAAAGAGAAGCGTTGGCCACAAACCGGGCAGGCAAAAGGTTTCTCCACGCTGTGCGCTTTTGCATGCGTTTTTAAATGTCGCTTTACAGAAAAGCTTTGACCACAAATTAAGCAAACAAAAGGTTTCTCCCCAGTATGAGTTTCCATGTGGCTTGTTAAGTTTTCCTTTTTCTGGAATCCTTTGCCACAAAATGAGCAGGAAAAAGGTTTCCCGCCAGTGTGTCTTCTTGCGTGTTTTGTTAAATCGTCTTCCTGAATGAATCTTTTGCCACAAATTGAGCAAACAAATGGTTTAGCTCCAGTGTGTGTTCTTGTGTGTACTGTTAAAGTTGACTTTTTAAAGAAACTTTGACCACAAATTGAGCAAGCAAATGATTTATCTTCAGTGTGTCTTCTTACGTGTCTTGTTAAATTTGCATTTTGCGTGAACCTTTTGCCACAAGCTGAGCAGGCATACGGTTTCTCACCGGTGTGTGTTCTTACGTGGTTTGTGAAACTTCTTTCATCGGGAAATCTTTTCCCACAGACAGAGCAGGACAAAAGCCTCTCGCCAGTGTGTCGTCTTGTGTGTTTTGTGAAATCTTCCTTCCGAGTGAATCTTTTGCCACAAACTAAGCAAGCAAATGGTTTATCTCCGGTGTGTATTCTTGTGTGTCTTGTTAGATTTGCGTTTTGAGTGAAACTTTCACCACAAACTGAGCAAGAGAAGGGTTTAATTCCACTGTGTGTCCTTGTGTGTACTGTTAACGTTGACTTTTTAGAGAAACTTTTATCACAAACTGTGCAGGAAAAATGTTTCTTTCCGGTGTCTGTTCGTGTGTGTGATGTTAAAGTTGACTTTGGAGAGAAACCTTTACTACAAACTGACTCTGATTCTTCGAGAGCAGTTTTACCAGTGCACTTGTGTATCTTCACATAGTTCTTACTCGAGAATTTTTTCGAACACACACTGCAACGGAATGTTTGTGCTCCAGTGTGTGTTCTTGTGTGCATTGTTAAATATCTCTTGACAGAGAATCTTTTGCCACAAATTGAACAGACAAAAGGTTTCTCCCCAGTATGTATTCTCGTATGACTTGCTAATGTTCCATTTGTATGGAATCTTTTACCACAAGCTGAGCAGGCAAAAGGTTTTTCTTCAGTGTGTGTTTTTGTGTGCTTTGCTAACTGTGTCTTTGTACAGACTGTCTTTCCACAAACTAAACAGGCAAAAGGTTTCTCTCCAGTACGGATTTGCGTGTGCAATCTCCAACCCCACTTTGACCGAAACGTTTTCCCACACTGCGAACACTTCCAGCATCTGTTGCCAATGTGATATGTCCTATTACCTTGCGAGTGATCATCATCATCATCATCATCATCATCATCGCCAGCAACGTCAACGTCAGTGTCAGAAGAGCGTGACGTGACGCTGTCACTGTCTGATAGCGGAGCGAGGAGCCCGTCGCTTTGTGCTCCTCCGTCACCTTCCGCAGTCACGTGTCGACTTGAGCTGCTGCTCGGAGGCTCCACCCCTCTGCCCTCTTCACTTCCAACATTGTCTTCATCATCTTCACTCTTCAAAGGGCCAAAGGTCAACAGTCGCTTGGTAAAATCCTCCTCCTCCTCCTCTTTGACAAGGGAAGACACTTTCCCCTTCTCGTCCTCTTCAATGAATTTATTGGCCTCTGCTTCCTTTTTAGTGAGAAGGGCAGGTGGTCTGAGATGGTCTTCACTCAAGTCTGCAGAACACAAAAAGACAAACGCACACAGTTTGGTAAAGCCAAATTCCGTGGTGTGGCTCTACAAATGGCATACTTGCATTCAAATGTTATATGTTGCTTTTTGATCGCTAACATGTGAAGCCCCTGAAGCCCCACCTTCATATGACTGTATTTCCTAACCAGGAGTACGTGGAAACGTGGATATAAAACCACAACAGCCTGTCCCGCGTCCCATTCAAGATCAGATGTGCTGATGAAAAGTCAAACTGCAATTAAGGCTCTAAATATTCTTCTTGTTCAGTATTTGTTCCTAATGTTGAAAGTTTAAATGCCTGTTTAAAGAAGACGACGACTTGTTGGAAAAGGTTTAAAGGGGCCTCATTCAAAGGTGCTCCAGTTTTGTTGTTGTTGTCGTAGTCAATGTTATCATTTATATCCCACAGACGTTTTATTTTTTAGTTTGAATTATATATTTTTTGAATGCATATCCTTTATTTTCATGGCAACACACAATTTACGTCCAATAAAAAAAAGAAAAGAAAAGAGAGCTGGTTTCTCATGACATGCCACAAGTTAGTCAACAAGTGATCGTAAGAAGTGAACAAACCTGCTCTGAGCAACACATCTTGCGGTTCCAACTTGAAAACGGCGGCCAGAAGTTGACATTCGTTCTCTTCTTTTGGGCCACAAACTTCCTCCTCGCACTCTTCTTCTTTCACTGTTTTTGTAGACATTTTCACGCGATGGTCGCAACACTTGATCTCTACTCAGCGACGAGTACGCGAACAAACGTGTCTATTTGTTAGCAACTAGCAAGCTAAGATAAACTATCTCAGAAGTCGCGAAAATTCCTCGTGCATCGAGGCGACTTCGTTCAGACACGAGGATTCAACGAACGCTCATTTAGTCCAGATAATAAATGAGACTCGGATCGACTGCATCGACGCGTTTACATAATAATTCGGTTTTTGTGCTAAATGGGGATGACCCGGAAGTACTTGGAGGAAAGGTCGTTGGAACCACGCTTTAAAAAGGTGCTTTGATGGATGCCGTGCCGGTGAGTTTCACACTCGGGATTGTAAACATATACAATATTAGTAATAAGAATCGTATTTTAATTTAAAAGAGCTCACCGCATGAGTAACTTGTTCCAAAACGAGCTCACCAGCGATGGAACATCCTTCTCGGAATATTGTAGGCCTACAAGTAATCATTTGAAAAAGGTAAAGAATATTGAAATTAAGCGTCGTTTACTCATATTTATCTGTTTCGCAATTATTGAAACAAAAATATTTACGTAATATGTGTCTTCCCACTAATATATATATAATGAATTATTAATAGCATAAAGGCAATTGCCGATTTCAGTAAATTTATTTCAGAAGTGTGTATCAAACTGCCGGCCCTTAACTTAAACCATAGACATGAAGTAGCTCGTAATTCAAAAAGCTTGATCAACGCCAAGCACGTAAATAAAAGAACAGGCAGAACAATCAAATGCTATTCTTGACAAAAGGTAAAAAAAAAAAAAAAAGAACCTGCGTCTCCACATTTTGCTAAATTGTGAGGCATGAGATTTTTTAAAATGTGAAATATATGCTTTGGCTCAATTGGTTGGGAAATGCTTCTTTCAAGTACAAGAGTAGTGCAACCTACCTCTCATGCACAAATTCTGATAACAGGATTTTTGTTTTGTTTTTATGCCATGAAAAAAATGACCTTGATTTTTTTTTTGCATGCATTTTTCAAGGAGTTGCTGACATGTCCACTCGGGTGGACAGTGTGCATTTCAACAACTGATGAAATATTTTAGTAAGAAAACAACAAATACTGTAAACATTGTAAATATGTTTTTTGTTTGATCTTCAGCATTGTGTTCACTTTTAACATTTTTAAAAAGTGCCGAATGTATGCAAAAACATTTCGCCAAGGAACAATAAACTTGAATAACCCAACTACTACATATCATCCGACTGCTCCGGCACACTTTCTTTCTTCCAAATGTGCATCAGTCCAGCGTGTCTTCAGCGGAAAATGTTATCTTGTATGGAAATTGGCGAAGCACCCGGGGCACAAAGCCACAAGACACTGCATACAGATGTATTTAGTTTTTCGGGTACAGGCCGAGTCTTGGCATCTGTTTGCATTTTTTGCTGCGCTGAGTTGGGGCCAATGTTCTCCGGGACCAAACTTGATCTCAGGGGTGGGCTTGGACACGACTCTGCGCTTCAAAGGAGGTGGGCCGGCACCGGGTCTCCCCGTTCTCGGTGCGGGGATGGAAGCTGCATGAATGAGCGCACGAGCTACAGAGGCCTTGAAATGCAGAAGATGCTTCTTTTCCAACGCGCACATTCTGTAGATGAGCCAAGCGTTCACAGCGGTCACGTCCAAGAAGTGGAAGAAGACTCGGACGTACCATTGTTTGTTTTTGCGTCTGTGCGTGTTCATGGCCACGCATTGATCCGTCAGATCTGCCCCCCCCAGGTGCCGATTTAGCAACTTGACAGAAAATGGCCTCTGGATGTTGAGCATCTTTTTTTCTCTCTTGCTCCATCTGCTGGCCAAATCCGGCGGGCAGCGGCCAACACAGGACGAAGCCACGTGATTGAGCGAGCGATCCAGCCAGCGCGTGACGCTGATGTTTTCGCCGTTGGTGACCACAGAGCAAGATCCTCTTCCTTCCTCTCGGAGTTTCTTTTCACTTTTCAGCTTGAGCTTCGCTCCCTGCAGCCGGCTGCAGCGACAGGCGCCCGTGGCATAGATGCCTCGTTGTTTCAACGCCCCAAGAAGTGGAATGGTGCAAAAGAAATGGTCAAAAAACACCTTGTGGTTCTTGTGCCGGATGTCGTCGCAGAGGCGCATGACGACGTCGGCGGCCGTTTCCGACCGCTGACACACTTCGAATCTGTGCACGTATCCAGAGCTCCCTGCTCGAACCCACACTTTCACACCCCAGGCTTTGGCTTTCCTCGGGTTGTGCTGCTTGAGAGACGAATGCCCCCTGAGCGGGATGATCTGCGCAGCAATGGATTGGAATTCTTCCGGGTCCACTGCCGAGCGGAAGGTTTTTTGCAGCGTATCCAACACCGGCCTGATTCTGAAGAGCTTATCAACATTTGCCGGCTCCTGTGACGAATGATCAACAAAGTGAATGTAGCGCAGAATCTGCTCAAACCTTTTGAGCGACATGGCGTTTGCGATCAAATCGAAGCGCAGCCCTTTCTCCGATGACCAGTACATTCTTGATCTTGGATATTTGAGGTATGACATGACCAAATTAATGCCTAGGAATTGCTTCATTTCGCCATTTGTAATGGCCAGATTTTCTTTTCCTTTCCGCAGAGCGTAGAGGTTCGATCGGAGCACAATTTCATCAATCAGATCTTCGGGAAACAGATGCAGGAAGAAATCTATTGGGTCCGTTCCCTCAATATTCACTTTGCACTCTCCTAAAAAGGGAGGCAGCTGTCCCGCAAACTCATTGTCTTTGCTTTTCCAGACATGTCTGCTTTTTTTGTCTTCTTGAGCGTTGTCAGGCGGGACGTACTCGTCTTCTTCATCTTCACCGTCACTACTGCTGCCATCCGCCAATTCTCTTTTTTCCGGTAAGCGTTCATCGCCGCCGCTGACGTCATCCTCACTTGATGGGATACGAGCCGCCGTCGTGCAGCCTTTGCTCGCGTGCTCCGCACGTGACCGCTACGAAACATAAGGACAAGGATCATTCATTACTCTTATACGAGGAATACAATTCATCAAATATGGCTATAATGCAAACTAGATTGTTGCAGCCAAAACAACAAAGTTGGAGCAAGAGAAAATAAAGCTGGCGATGCACAATTTCCTCAAGTAACAAGATCTGTGATATTTGAACAATTATATTACTCCTTAGTTGTTTCTTGATGTTCCAATATTTGTACTTCCTCCTCCTTCTTTACAATTACGGCCATAAACCCTTTATTTTTTATTGATCTCATTTGACATATAATTTAATAAAATGATTTACTGCTGCTCTCGCCAGCACACTTTTGTTTCTTGAGGAAATTACTCGTGCATTGTTCATCTTATGCACTACCCGTTGTGCGTTCTTGTGTGTGTTTTTAAATTCTTCCTTAAAGAGAAGCTTCGGCCACAAACTGAGCAGTCAAAGAGTTCCTCGCCAGTATGAGTTCTCGTGTGGTTTGTTAAGTATCCTTTCTTAGAGAAGGTTTTACCACAAAATGAGCAGGCAAAAGGTTTTTCGCCAGTGTGTGTTCTGTTTCTATGCCTTGTTAAATTTCTTTCGTCAGGAAATCCAGGCCAAAAGCTTCTCTCCAGTGTGTGGTTCTTTTGTGCATTGTTACATTTCGCTTGGTAGAGAATTTGATGCCATAAATTGAGCAGGGAAAAGGTTTCCCACCAGTGTGTGGTTCTCGTGTGCATTGTTAAGATGTGAGTTTTGACTGAAACTTTTGCCACAAACTGAACATACAAAAGTTTTTTCCCCCAGTATGAGTTCTCATGTGACTTGTGACAGAATCTTTTGGCACAATCTGAGCAGGCAAAAGGCTTCTTGCGAGTGTGCGTTCTTACGTGGTTTGTTAATTGTTCTTCATCGGGGAATCCTTCATCACAAACGGAGCTGGCCAAAAGCCTTTTGCGGCTGCCAGTGTGTCCACCGTGGCCTCTATCGCCTTCTTCTTCGTCATCATGACCACCGTCGACATCAGTGTCGGAAGAATGTGACGTTATGTCGTCGCTCTCTGATAATGGAGCAAAGAGACCGTCTGCTTGTGATGCTCCATCACCTTCCGTTGCCATGAGTCGACTTGAGCTGCTGCTTGGAGACTCCGCCCCTCCGCTCTCATCGCTTTCTAATTTGTCGTCATCATCTTCACTCTTCCAAGGGACAAAAGTCAACGACCGCTTGGTAAAATCCTCGTCCTCCTTGATGTGGTGGTGCTCTTCCTCCTCTTTGATGTGGGGTGACCCTTCACTGAAGTCTTCACTGAAGTCTACTGGACATCAAAAGACAAACACATATGCTTTGATGTTGTGTATCCTTGTTCATACTACCTTAACCTGGGGGAAACCAGCCAAGTCACGTGTTTAATTTACCCAATGACTGCAATGGCCGAACCCAGTGTAAGGAACGCTAAGCAAAGCTATGATGCTTTTTTTTTTTGTATATAGATACTTCATAGTTAGATATTACATTTCCAATTAGAATCAGTGAAATATATTGTTGTTTGAGTTGTACATTGTTTGAGAGCACGTGATCGAAAGAAGTGAACAAACCTGGTACGACGAACACATCTTGAGGTTCCAACTTGCAAACGACGTCCAGAAGTTTGTTCTCTTCTTTTGGTCCACAAACTTCCTCCTCGTGCTCTTCTTTCACGCTTTGTGTCCACATTTTCACTCGACAGTCATACTTGATTTCTGCTTAGTTTATGTTAACAAACGGGTCTCATTGTTCGCGGCTAATCTAGGCTATGCTAGCTCGAGAAGCTTCCATGCGCACCGGATTTGAGAATTCAACAAAGACTGTTTCTGTTTTGGTCCAGATAATTAAAAAATGATTTACTGCATCGCCGCTTCGTTACGTTAAAGTGTTCATTTCGGGGGAAAAAGTTACGTTTCTCTACATATTCTCGTTATTGGTGAGGAACTTTCCACTGCCAAGAGCGACGACCCGGAAGTACTTGGAGGGAAGGTTACACGGAAAGGAGCACGGACTTGCATAATAATTCATATTTACGTCCATGTATGCAAGTCCGTGCCTCAAAGACGCTCCAGTTTTATACTGGGGATTTACAAATATTTTTACTTTTTATTTAAAAGATAGTACAGAATAGTATACATAAACAAAAATGCATCAAAAAACAGTTTAGTGAACAGTGCTGAGCACATTAAAATATTACCTCAATAATTGCAAAACAAACCTAACTATCCATACAGACAAAACTAGTTGTAAACACAAAATATGAATATAAATACTTTTTATTCTGAAAACACAGACTCAGCCTCCGAACACGATCGTCAGGCAGCGATTTTCAAATTTGTGGAGTACTGTCTCTATAATAGTCCTAATGTATATTATTTGACTAAACTTTTTTTTTTCAAAATGCAAATGAGTGATTTTTGCTCAGTACAGTGTAATAAAGTTTGTTTTTCTAAAGGTTCGTTCAAGCCTGCTAAAATGGTCAAACAACGCCATCTGTTGCCATTTAGTTCTAACTGCACATGTTGACAGCAAGGGACTAACTCCAGACAGGCCACTTCTTGCCTGTAACGAGCTTGAGAGTCAACTGAAGCCGGCCTCGTTTGTCTCGTTGTAGTTCTCAACTTCAACTTGCTGAATTTCTTGTCAGCAGTTGTCCCATGCTCTCACACGTTGCACTTTTCTTTCCTGACAATAATACAAACACGAAACTCCTTCTGAAAGACTTCCTAAAGCTTTTGCAAACGAAAAGTGCCAAAACCAAGGAAAAATGTTCTTGGCAGATTTTTGTTTGTATGCATGGTGACAACATTTTAGGGAATCAGTCAGTGATTGTTAACACAGTTTCAATTTCTTCCGTTTATTTTGCAGCTTCATTGCGCGCTGCTCTTCTTACCAGCACACTTGTGTCTTTTTATCTCGTACTTGGCATGGAATCTTCTTTTACACACATTGCAACTGAATGGCTTCTCACCAGTGTGTGTTCTTGTGTGTGCTGTCAAAGAGCGCCTTTGAGTGAATTCTTTACCACAAAATGAGCAGGAAAAAAGTTTCTCTCCAGTATGCGTTCTTTTGTGTGTTATTAATTGTCCATGCACAGAGAACTTTTGACCACAAACTGAGCAAGAAAATGGTTTTTCCCCAGTGTGTGTCCTTGTGTGTCTTGTCAAATCTCCCTTCTGCGCGAATCTTTTGCCACAAACCGAGCAGGCAAATGGTTTGTCTCCAGTGTGTGTTCTTGTGTGTACTCTTAAATCGACATTCTGAGTGAATCTTTTACCACAAATTAGGCAGACAAAAGGTTTTTCACCCGTGTGTGTTCTTGCGTGCCTTGTTAAATTTGTCTTTACGGAGAATCTTTTACCACAAAGTGAGCAGGCAAAAGGTTTTTCTCCAGTGTGTGTTCTCACATGCTTCGTTAAATGCGTCTTTGAAGAGAATCTTTTGCCGCAAACTGAGCAGGCAAAAGGTTTTTCTCCGGTGTGTGTTCTTATGTGTATTCTTAAGTCTACATTCTGTAAGCATCTCTTACCACAAACTGAGCAAGTAAAAGGTTTTTCACCGGTGTGTGTTATCAAGTGTCTGGTTAAAGTTGCCTTTCTAGAGAATCTTTTGCCACAACGTAGACAGGCAAAAGATTTATCTCCAGCGTGTGTTCTTGTTTGTGCTTTAAGCAATGACTTTTTGTCAAATGTTTTGTCACAATCAGAACATTGGCTGCATTTGTTGGCAGTGTCACATGTCACATCACCTTTAGCGTGTTGAGCATCGTCATCATCATATTCCGAAGTGTGTGATGTAACGTCGCTGTTATCTAATAGTGGCGCTAAGAGGTTGTCTGATTGGGATCCTCCAGAGTGGTCTCCATCATCTTCTTCGCTCTTCACACTGACACCAGTCAAGTGAAACTTGATGACTTCATTGCTCTGCTCTTCTTCTTTAATGTGTGGAGATTCAGGCTCTCCTTCTGTTTTAATATGAAGAAGGTTCGGCTCTTCCTCTTTAATGTAAGAGTTCTCTGGCTCCTGCTGATCAGGATGGACGTCTTCACTGATGTCTGCAAGTCACAAGATGACAAAAACAATGTTGTTTTTCAGAGTTTGTGGCATTTATTTTCATTTGGGGGAAGAGGGGGGTATTTTGAAATACATGCACATTTTGAGTTACATTTAAACTTGGGACGGAACTAATTAAACTTGTAGGTCAAAGTAGCACGAAGTTAATTGTGTGATTGTATGTCAGTGACAATGATGAAAACCATCAAATGACCACAAAACGAAAGCAGTTAAAAAAAAAAAAAGTGAGAGCAAGAAGTGAACAAACCTGCTTTCACAACTGGACTTTGCATCTTGGAAACAGCGTCCACTTTTTGACGTTCGGTCGCTTTTGGTCGAGAAATCTCTTCCTCGTACTCTTCTTCTTTCACGTCTTGTGTGCTCATTTTCACACGATAAACACAATACTTCACTCACACCTTTTTTTGCGCTTTGCTATGTACGTAAAGCCAACAAAGCTTGGTTAGCATCTCGCGAGCTAAGCTAAGCTAACTCGCTCGAGACGCTTCAACGTTGCACCCTGACCGGTTTATCCAGACAAGAAGATTTAACGAATGCATTTTAGTCTTGTAGATTCACGTCGAAATAACAGTGTCGAGGATTCCATCTTTTCAATCCTAATTCAGGAAGAATTGTAAAACTCGTTTGGTTGCGTCAAGAGGAGACGAGAGCGGACTTTATACGGCAACGCCATTTGGACAAACTACATAATTAGCTACTGTTAACTGGTGCCTAATGATAAAAATACGTATGCGCAATGTGTATAGTTTTAACAACCTTTAAGAGTGTAATCATATACAATTATTGGAGCTATTATAAAAACATCTACCCCCCCTTTTTTTATAATAATGAATTTCTCTAAATTCCATAATGGTCTCTGAGCGTCATAGAAATAACCACTAGATTAGAGGGAGCCTTATTTGCCATCTTGAACTCCCCCGGCCATTTATTGCATTCACTTGCCTCAAATAAATGATGGATTGTTTAATTCTTTACTGGTTTGGAAGAAACATCAGACATGCATTTATATAAAGCACTCGGGTAATTTTCTACTCGGGGCTTTCAAAACACATTATTTGAATGTTTATAGTGAAGAGACACGACACAATTGAAAAACAACACGTTATGTTGGTCATATCCACATTTGTGAAAATCTGCCTGCACCACGTTACATGAATACAATTACAACGTTGGCAGCATTCGTCAATAAATGAGTCAAATTAGAACATAATCTAGTCTCGCGCCACTCTTTTTATTTGACTCGGTTTTAGGTGTTCATCACTCAACCAGTAGGGGGCTGCACTGCACTAAAAGTGCTTAGTCTGTCAGAAATCAAATAAAAGAGGAAGAAGAGGCTGCTAGTGCTACTCTGTCTTTTGCGTTTACGTTTCATGCAACCTGACGAAATGATTTTTGCTGAAAGAATACTTGAACGTACACAAGCGTCACTGCAGTCCACCCATTTCTACCTAAATAAAATGAAACGCGATTTGTTTAATTTTCGTGCACGGTGACGCTTCTAGAGTTAGCTTAGCTTATCGTAGCTTGCTAACCGCAAACAAAGAGATTCATTCAATTCTTCGTCAGCAACATCGCTAAGAGCACGGGATCGAGGGTGAGTGTCAAGTGTTGTGATCATCGTGTGAAAATGTATGCAAGAGGGACAGCGCAGTGCGAAGAGAAACTTGGTGGAACGAAAGAGGAGAAGGAGCCACAAAGTCAACAACTAGACGCGCTTTGCAAGTTGGAGCCTCAAGTTTTGTTACACGAAGCAGGTGTGGTCACTTCTTATTCTCACTATAATTACATTTCTTTCACCGGGCTTTCACTAACCACACCGGACAACAGCAGCACCCCCTTGTTGGCCAACCAGGAGAGGAGACACACCCACCAGGGCACACAAAGAGAGATTTCACGCTTAAAATTGAGATACGGGGAGCCAGAGCTGATTCCAGATGAATCTTGGGTGGTTGGGGTGACAATCAGCACCTCCAAAGTTGAGACCGTGGTCTTCAGTCGGAAAATGCTGGAGTGTCCTGACACACAAAATTTGAACCAATTCGGACCTTTTTTAACAGCTGATACGGCAAAAACATAACAAAACAAGTTTGCTCTTTTGCTACCTGGAATACTTTTTCCCAAACTGGCCGTCTGCAGGCGTCGCAGTTGTGAAACCCCAACAACACGTGTATTGTAGACCATCAAAGAAAGAAATGCAATCATAGACATCATCATCAAAACATGGGACTTGACTGAGCAAAGTTTGACTACCAAACCATGTCGTGTGTTTTTTTATCTTCCTTTGTCCTGCAGATGTCAGTGAAGATCCTGAGCCAGAATCCATCTCCATCAAAGAGGAGGAGGAGCCGGAGCCCCCCTACATCAAGGAGGAAGAGGAGGAGGATGAAATCTCCAAGGTTCCATTGACTGTCATTGTGAAGAGTGAAGAAGGTGATGAAGACGACTTCGGAGGACCACAATCAGATGGCCTCTTGCCGCCGCTGACAAAGTGTGACAACAAAACATCACGCTCTTCTGACACTGATGATGATGATGATGATAATGAAGATGACGATGATAAGCACTCCACAGGTGATATGACATGCCCCACTGACAAAAAACGTGTGAAATGTTCTCTCTGCGACAATTTTTTTTGCCACAGGTCAGCGTTGAAAGCACACACAAGAACTCATACTAAACCAAAACATTTTGACTGCTCCGTTTGTGGTAAAAGATTCTCTTTAAAGGCGGTTTTAACAATACACGCACGAACACACTCAGGAGAAAAACCTTTTGCCTGCTCTTTTTGTGGCAAACGATTCATTGAGAAGGGAGCTTTAATATCACACACAAGAACACACACTGGAGAGAAACCTTTTGCGTGCTCACTCTGTGGTCAAAGATTCTCCATTAAGAATAATTTAACAAGGCACACGATCAGCAGACACGACGGAGAAAAACCTTTTACCTGCTCAATTTGTGGTCAAAGATTCACTCAAAACGGAGCTTTAAAAATACACACTAGAAAACACACGGGAGAAAAACCTTTTGCGTGCTCCGTTTGCGGTAAAAGATATCCTAGGAAGTCAAGTTTAACAACGCACACAAGAACACACACAGGAGAAAAACACTTTGGCTGCTTAATCTGTGGAAAAAGATTCACTCACAATGGCGATTTGCAAATGCACACAAGAACACACACTGGTGAGAAACCTTTCACCTGCTCGGTTTGTGGTAAAAGATTCTTTTCAAAGACTCATTTAACAAGACACACAAGAACACACACTGGGGAGAAGCCCTATTCCTGCTCAGTTTGTGGCAAGAGATTTGCTCAAAACTCAAATTTAACAAGACACACAGTAACACACACAGGTGAGAAACCTTTTGCATGCACATTTTGTGGTAAAAGCTTCTCTCGAAATGGAGATTTGAAATTGCACACAAGAACGCACACTGTGGAGAAGCCCTACCCTTGCTCAGTTTGTGGCAAAAGATTCACTTCCAAGTCCAATTTGACAAAGCACGCAATAACTCACACTAGAGAGAAAGCATTCAGTTGCAACGTGTGTGACAAAAGATTCTTTCGAAAGGATCAGCTTAAGAGACACAAGTGTGCGGGTGAGAAGAACTGAGGAGTGTTTCAACAAGCAGGTTTTGTGATGACGTGGAGGAAGCGATCAACCCGTTTCGGAGAATGGGGTCAGAGAAATTCCAACTCAGATGACGTCATAACAGACTTTGAGAACCTCGCCTGCTCGATTAGAGGAAAAAAAAATCTATTGTGATCAAACAGCATTTTCATCAAGTCAATCATTTGTCTTCATAATGTTCTCTGGTCATGAAGTAGATCACTAATCGCTCACATCATGCAACAAATAATTGTATGTTATTGTTGGAATAAACAATTATTTCATCGACATGAGCTGTTTCCTTTGAACTCATCTCCAAACGACGGGACGCACGCATGCCTCATCACTTCCCTGCACAAAATGTCTTTTGTTGGCTGAGTACGTGTCAAATGCTTGCTCAATAGTTTTTGTATTTATGTTAAAGGTAATGTTATTGATTTCATTCAAAAATAAACACTGGATGTATACACTTGAATTCCTTCCCAATCAACACCTCTGGGCCTCTGTTGATGTGTGGTGGGGATTTTGTCATCAACCAGCCCCCCCCCCCCCCCTCCCGCCTGTATTTTGCCATTTTGTTGTGTTTTGCCATAAGAGGGACGTTTCTGGGCAGAAAGGCAATGTTTTGTTTCAGAGCTAGTATGGGTTGAGCCGTGGGAGGAGTCTGTTTTGAATTGTTTGTTTACAAACAGAAACGGTCAAAACTTTGGACTCTACCTTTAATAGCGACCAACGGTGTCCAAACTTTCACTTGAGGTCCACATATAAAAAAATGGAAGGTTGCAAGAGCCGCTTTGATTCCTATCTTTGCATATATAGAAAGGCTCTAAGTATTAAAAACAATTCATTAATAGTAGTGGAACTTTTTTTTCCATCACCCTCCACTTAAAAAAAAAAAAACTGGCCTTGCAACGGTGTCCAAAGTTATTTTTAGAATATTCTGTAAAATAGATTGCGGGCCGTAGTTTGGTCATCCCGATATAGAATGCAGCATTTTGTTCTAAATGTCAATGACACAAATATGTTTGTTTTTTTAAAGTGTTAAATAATGATGCTGAAGGATGATTTACTGAATTGTTTAATGTCAAATAATGTGAATAAATCCAAGTGAGGTCCAATTATAGCCGAGCAAAATTTGACTTGTCTGCCTGAATGTAGTTTTTATATTTCATTAAACTGCTCCTCAATACACTTTTCAGATGCTTCATTGCACATATATGAAGATCTGATCTTATTTAATATCAATTCTTGTATGCTGTACATTGAAGCGTGAATAAATGTTAAATCAGTGCATCAAACCGTAATGAAATTTGCTGCAGCGTTGGTGTTTTTTTTTTAAACAAACAAAATATATTTTGATAAGTATTTCACTTATTAAGCCCAACTGGCTTTAGGACTATTTACCAAACCATGTTGCCTCTTGCTGATGTGGTGGTATATAAACATACAGTTTGTTTATGAGTGAAGCTTGTATTTTAACTATACAATACAATAACTATCATAACAGTAGATACCTCATTAATCGGCGGATACCATAACTGTACTTAAAGGTTTGCAGCTAAGATTTCAAAGAGATAACGCTGATGATCAAGAGTGTTTGTGTGTGTGAATAGCTTAAACACTGTGATGTATGTCGAAAAAAATAAACGCGTGTGTCCGCTGATCCACAAACATGCCTTCAACAATTCACTAACAGAAATGTATATTTGCCAAAGATAAGCCATGACACACACGCCATTTAAAAGCACGTGCAAACGGCAGATAGATTTGTGCGAATAATTTTGAGACAAATCTCAAATTTGACTCTGGATTGTGGTCAAATCGCAATTTTTTTTTTTAAATCTAACAGAGCATAGTTTACAGAACAAGACTGAAATAAATAAATAATAAATAAAACATTTACTTTGTCCAAGTGAGGTTGCCGTACGTACTACTTCTGCTTCCGCCGTGCGCTTACCGCAGCCACGCGAGTTTCACGGAATCTTTCTTTCAGGATGATTTGAACCACCGAAGCGATGACGCGGTCCGTTCGTTTATACTTAACTGGACTCAAACAGCATTTGTTTAATCGTCATGTCTGGGTAAAGCCGTCTCGGTGCACGTTGAAGCTTCTCAAGCTAGCTTAGCTTAGCTAGCTAACATGCACCAGTAACGCGAGTCACGACTCTAGTAAAGTGTTGTGATCTATGGTCATCTTGTGAAAATGTGAAATATATATTTTAAAAAAGAAGAAGAAGTGGAAAATCTGTGCAAGAAGCGTAAAAGAAGAGTACGAGGAGGAACTTTGTGGAACGAAAGACGAGAATGAGAGTCAACTACTGAACCCGAGTAGCAAGATGGAACCTGGAGTTGTGTTTCGCACAGCAGGTTTGTTCACTTCTTTCTCCCTGATTTCTCCCCCACACAAGATTTCTGGATTTCAGTAGCAACGGTGCAACAACACCCTATTGTTGACCACCCCGATGGAAAACGAACACTCACTGAGGCATAAACACGTAATGCTGGTCACGGGGATCTCCCAGACAACCGACATTTCTGATATTTCCGCAATGCAAATACTTCATTTAGACGGTAAAAACAAACGGCGCATTGTATTGCTTTTGCCAGTGACTATCATACAAACCAGGCAAATTGTTATAGTAGTCAAACGACATTTCATCACATTTTGAAATCAAAATAATCCTCACAAATCAAACTACAACCATCCAAAGCTTTTCAATGAGCGGAGAGCTTCCTTTCACCGAGTTGACTGCCATTTTGACTTTGTGACGTAACCTCGGAATTGTCCATTTCAACGTATTTTGCAACAACAACAAAAAGGTTGGCAACGGCCAGAACCAGAATCATTGGTGGCTGGTGGAGTTTCCTTTAGAGGGGGGGGCGCTATGTAGTGTACACCAGTGATGCCAAAGTCCGGTCTTCAAGAGCCCCTATCCAGCCTGTTTTGTGTCCTTTGAGATAGATGGATACAAATGTGTCTTCCTGTGTCCTGCAGACATCAGTGAAGATGTTTGTCCTGAGCGGCGTGAGCCAGAGCCCCACTCCATGAAGGAGGAGGAGGAGGAGGAGGAGGAGCCAGAGCCCTCCGTCTTCAAAGAGGAAGAGGAGGAGACTGAAATCACCAAGTTTCCCTTGACTGTCATTGTGAAGAGTGAAGAAAGTGATGGAGGATCCCAATCTGGCAGCCTCTTGGCTCCAGTATCAGATATTGACAACGTGACATCTCACTCTTCTGACTATGATGATGATAGTGATGATAAAAACTCTCCAGGTAACACGAGATGCCCTACAAACAACAAACGGGTGAAATGTTCGCATTGTGACAAAACGTTTTACAGCAAGTCTGTGTTGAAAGTACATACAAGAACACATACTGGAGAAAGACCTTTTGCCTGCTCAGTATGTGGTCAAACATTTCGCTATAAGGTCAATTTAACAAGACACACAAGAAGACATGATGGAGATAAACCTTTTACCTGTTCAATTTGTGGTAAACGATTTTTTAGAAACGGAGATTTAGTAATACACAAAAGAATACACACTGGGGAGAAACCTTTTGTGTGCTCAGTTTGTGGAAAAAGATTCTCTCAGAAAGTAAATTTGACAAGACACACAAGTACGCATGATGGAGGGAAATGTTTTACCTGTGCAGTTTGTGGGAAAATATTCTCTAAGAAGGAACATTTTAAAAGGCACACAAGTACACACAATGGAGAGAAACCCTTTTCTTGCTCAGTGTGTGATAAAAGATTCAATGAGAAGGGAGATCTAACAAAACACACAAGAACACACACTGGAGAAAAACCTTTCCTATGCTCAATTTGTGGTCAAAGTTTCGGCCATAAAGTAACTTTAACAAGGCACACAAGAAGACATGATGGCGATAAACCTTTTCCTTGTTCAGTTTGTGGTAAAAAATTCTTTCGAAATATCGATTTAAGAATCCACACGAGAAAACACACTGGAGAAAAACCTTTTGCTTGCTCACTTTGCGATAAACGATTCCCTTCAAAGTCACATTTAACAACACACACAAGAACACACACGAGAGAGAAACCTTTAGCTTGCTCAGTTTGTGGTAAAGGTTTCATTTACCAGAAAGATCTAATAACACACGTAAGAATACACACGGGGGAAAAACCTTTCGCCTGCTCACTTTGTGGTAAGCGATTCTCTCAGAACTCAAACTTAACAAGACACACTAAAACGCACAGTGAAGGTGAACGATTCAGTTGCGGCGCGTGCGAGAGAAGCTTCTCTCGTAAGGATCAGCTTAAGACACACAAGTGCGCTGATGACAAGAGTCAATGATGCTGCACAAGAAAGGGAAGAAGCTCAGCGAATCAGTTTGCCCCTTAACCTTTGTTGGAAAAGGTCATGGGGTCAAGCAGAGATGAAAAGGTGCTTCCTTTCCACGTTGGAGGTCACGAGACGATCGCTCCTCCATGTTGTCATCGGATGGTGACTAAAGACGACATCACCGTTTGTGTAGCAACTGACGATGGCGGAAGGATTTGATCAAACCACAATTTGTTTGTTTTGTCGTGATTGATTTCAAGGATATCAGATCTGATTTTTCATCTGAAAATATATCGCTTAGCTATGTAGTAAATCTAATATTACTCTTTGGGAAATTACATATACAAAAAGTTTTTTTTTTTTTTACACGCCCTTTAATTTTTTTTTTTCGTTTTTTTTTATCAAGCTTAAACCTAATGTTTGTAACTATGTTGCAATATATATTATGTAAAAAATAATGAATAAATACAAGTGCATTGTCATACTTAAGTGAAACTTTTGCTGTAACAAAATTGAGAAGATGTTTAAAAGTGAACCGTTTTGTTCTGCACATTTCATGTTTTGGACTATTGACAATATTCTGGTTGCCATTTAACACCTTTGAATATATAAGTGACTGTATAATAATAATAAAAGAAAAAAGTGGAAGGATTATCTCGTCTTGTTTTACATATGCAGCAATCTCTATTTGTAAATAACAACATTCGTTATTGCTGCTTTTTCATTTCAGATAGAAAAATACTACGGATGGGAAAAGGTTTGTTGTAATGAACGTCCACGATTTTGAATAATTATTTTTCAATCAATTGCAGAAAAGAGTTGTTTTTCTTTCTTCAAAAACAATGATTGGGTCAGCCAATGAATCAATAGTAAAGGTTTGCTTCGAAATGACTCAAATGTGACTCACCTGTTGGAAATTCGTCGTGGATGCTCTGAAATCTTGCTTCCCTTTAAGAGCGGAAAGAACTCTTGCCAAATCGGGAGCCTCATTTGTCAAAAAGTGCGTCGAGCAGGTTGCTAATTCATGCATCGACGGGAATTGTGAGAAATACACATTTAGCAAAGCACGAAGTCATGTATGTTGATGAATTGCACCTGTTGCAAACTGCCACGCTCGAAACACGTCTTGCCTCATTTGCGTGAGTGGCAGCAAACGTCATAACAAAGAGGGCGGAGAAATGAAAACAAATAAATTGGATTGTTTGGAGAAATTCATGCAGGGGATTTTTCACAAAAAAATGAACCATTTGCATCACGAGGCAATTTTTGCACACAAAAAAAGACTTGGGCAATTTTAAGAGGGTGACGATATGTGGTCACGTGATGTTAGCATGACGTTAATTTCAGTTGACACCAGAGGGCGATATTGCCAACATGACAGTCCTGAGATGGATGAAAATTGATCTGTAAAATTTGTATTGCAAAAAAAGACATTTTAATTTACACTAGTTGACGCACAAACATCAATTGTATTTTTAAAAAAAAACAAGACAAAAACAAAAACCATTTTGCATTTCACCCGCAATCCTTTATAGCAGCAACACAAATTTAAGAACAGTTTTAGTGAAGCGTAGCAACGTGAACATTACATTTGCGTGAACATTTGTAAAACAAATATTGCAATGCATACAGAAGAAAACTGCTGCAAACAAGTGTGACATGTTATATAATAGAACCTTGAAAAGATCAGTGAGGTCACATTGATTTTGACCCAATAAAAATGTCAGAATGTAAAACAACACACTGAACGAACCCCTTGCGTTGTTGTCACATGTAACAGAAACAACTCGGGCAAATGCGCTTGATGTGTTTTTTGCATACGGGCTTGCCACATTTGGCGCATCTATTAGAAGCCTTGCGCTTGATCGGGCAGAAGCTGCATTGTTGTCGCTTGCCGGCGGGTTCCGCGCGGGTCCGGTCGTCCTCATGCTGCCGCTCTTCATTTGCCTGGCGCAAGAAGACCTTGTCAGGATGTCTTCGTTTTTGCAGCGCCGGCCAAACGAGAGCATTGCCGATCTCCTCCAGGAAGAGCCGTCGCTTGTACACCTTTTGCTGGTTCCAAGTCGGGTTCATGCCGGTGAACAACACAAATGCGTTATGGCACGATATGTCCAGCATGTGCAAGAAAAGGCACACGGGCCACCGCGGCGAGCGCCGGCGGCAGGAATAAGTGCCAAGAAGCTGCAAGAACACAAAAGACAACCCATCAAGGCCGATACTGATACCGATTAGTAGTCGACAATGTCCGATGATCGATATTCGTTTGCAGTAAAAGAGAAAATATTAGCGTCAAAATAAAAATCTGTTAATTTCAAACATAGAAAGAATTGACATCTTAAAAATATATAAAAAGCTTCCAGGATCATCAGCATGTAAATAGTTCCCCAAAGTTTTCTACTGAAAATAACGTTTTCTAACTTCCCAGGGTCAACGTTATTTTTATGAAGTGGAAATTTACGGTAAATAAATCCATCAATGAAAAGTTCCCTGCATCTCACGGGAGCGACAAATGCATGCGAATGGAGCTCATTTTGGGGTTTTGGTCAGGGTTGTCAGGGTCGCATGCTAACATGACACGCCGGCCGGCGCTTGCTCTTCCTGCGCTGCAAAGAAAACCTTTTTATTGGAAAAACTTGATGGTGACTTCTTCTCTCTAATGTGGCTACAACTTAACAGTGCATCAAAGCACGCGGACCCACACTGCCCCTAACTGGCCAAATTGTATACAACATGAACAGCGCTCCCAATAAAGACACACATACTTGAACAAGGGCAAGACAGTAAAAAAAAGAAAAGGAAATAAAATCTATTTTTGGGGACATTTAACATCGATTTTGAATCGTACTAAATGAGAATGGATTTTTTTTTTTTTTTTTTTTAATCGCTCTATCCCTAAAAGAAAAGAAAACATGAGAGCGCTTTGAGCAAGACGAAGCCTTGAGATGCGGAAGTTGTGCTTACCTTGTCCAGGAGGTCAACAGCGCCTTTGCATCTGTTGTAGTCCAAAACCATTGTGGGCTTCTTCTTCGCCGTTTTCGCCACCTCCTTTTTCTGGTGCCTGGTGCTCAAGACCAGGACGTTCTTCCCCTTTTTGGGCACGTAGGAGACCAAGGTCCGATTGGAGGTGAAGGCAAAAAGGCTGGAGAGGGTCTGCCTGTCGCCGATTCGAAGCAGCTGCCGAGGAAGTTCCGCCTTGTTCTTCTTCACAGCTCCCACAAAAGCCATCTTTTTCTTTCGCAATTGTGCGGCCAGAGCGAAGGAGGCGAGCCGACGGTTCGTGGTCACCGTGTGGCCCGCCAGCGTGTCGCACAGATCCAAAACCACGTTCACGTCCTGCTTCTTCTCCGTCTGCGCTCCGGCAGCTTCTCCGCCATCCAACTGCATTTTCCAGGCGTAGCACGTGGCGACATCGCAAAGTGTCCATATTTTGATGCTGGACTTTGCTGATTTTGAAGGCGGGGCTTGTCTGAGTGGGCAGCGGCCCCTCAAGGAGAGCCGCTGCCCACCCACGCATACGTCTCTCCCCGGGTTGAACATTCTGGCCGGGAGTTTGTTCCACGTGTTCCAGATGTCCATGACGGGCGACGCTTTGCGACGCCGCGTCGGCTCGGAGAGTCGCTCATCGAAGTGGAGGGCGCGGCTCAGTTGGCAAAATCGTCCGTGGGACATCGCTGCCATCAAGACGGGCCGTCCGGTTTGCTTCCCCCACAGGTTCTGGGTCGGCTCGTGTTTGGATTTGTAGATCCCGACCAGGATCAGCAGCCCCAAATAGACCCGCAGCTCCTCCTCCTCCAACGTGCTCCAACCAACCACCGACTTGCAGCCTTGCAGGTCGCTCAGCTCTTGTATGCCCTTCACAATGTCCTTGTTGAAGAAAAGGTCAAATGCGGTCTCGGGGCTGCTGAAGCGGGCGCTCGCGTACATGGTTGGGCCGCACTTGGGAATGGGCGGGGCGGCGAAATGCGCGGCCGCCTCATTTGTGGGAGACCACAGGGTTTGTTTGTTCTTTGAGCGCCATTTGGCGACCTCTGCGTCCTCCTCTTCCGAGCTGCGATGTTGCAACGTCGAGTCGTCGTCGTCTGACGTCTCGGAAGACGATTCGGAGACGATCGCTGCATGCGAGTCTTTTTCCAGTCCGGCTTTCGACCGGAACTTTCTCTTGACGGCTGCAAGTGACAGCGGTGTGGGAAAAAAAAAGGTGAGAAAAGAAGTAGTTAAAATTGAAAATTGAAACTACATTTTGTTTACAAAGCTAACTAAAATAAATGTTTACTCGTATTTAATTGCATGACTTCAATAGTTTCATCAACAATTTTATATCTGTTCTAAAATGTACAAAAAAATGTACAATAAGTTTTCATACTCTTGTTAACATAAAAGTGGAAACAATTTTAAACAAATATAAATAAATTTTAAAAAACAATTAAAAGACTAACAAACTTACTCTGGCGCCACCTGGTGGTTTAGGGGTGTAAACGCTCTCAACAATAATCACAGGAAAAGCTACGACGGCGTATTAGGGCCATGTATAAATATATTTTTTAGAGGGCAAAAGCAATATTCAGAGAAAATAACTCGCAAATTTGCCACATTATTAAGTCGCAAAGTAGAAAATTTGCGAGAAAAAAACTCTGAAAACAATATATTTATACGTGGCCTTAATACGCCGTCGAGGTATAGACCATATTGGAAATTATGATTTAAAATGGGAGTTAATGCGAATTTTTTGTTTTTATTTTATTGTCAGGAAATAGCAAGCAATGGAAATGACGTCAATTTGCATCGCGGTTTCTTTCGATTCCAATTGATCGGCGTCAGTAAGATGAACTTTGACCTCAACCCGAATGTTGACGGCATGTAAACGTCGTCACTGACTGCTGCCGTCTTCTAACTTGACACTTTCCATTCAAACTTTTATGACACGCACTGCAAATGAATTTTTTATGATCAGTGTGCGTTTTTGTGCGTCTCGTTGGTTCTGAAAGAATCTTTTACCGCAAGCTGAGCACGCAAAAGCTTTTTTCTTCTGTGTTCTCGTGTTTCATGCGTTTGTCGTCAGTGTGGCACGCCACCTTTTGAGTGTTCTTCATCATCATCATCATCTTCATCATCATCTTCATCATCATAGTCAGACGAGTGTGACGTTTGGTCACTATCCGACGGCCGTTGGGCGCTCTTGGTCAGGAATTTGCCGCCCGTTTGTGTGCGTTTGCCACCATCTTCTTCGCTTGTCACACCGACGCCAATCAATGGAACGCGGGCGACGTCGTCCTCCGGCAGTTCTTCTGTGAGGCGAGGAAGCTTTGACTCGTGTTGCTTAGGATGAAAATCGTCACTGCTGCCTGCAGGACACAAGAAGACAAATACAAACAAAACTAACAAATAGTCACGCTTTCCTCGGTCAAGTAACAATTTGTGACTTTGATGTTGAATATCATCGCATTTCTTTCTTTCTGTTGATTTGAAACACCTTCATGAAACACATTAAGCAAAGTTATGCGATTCAAGTATTAATGTGCCAAATTTAGCACAAATACAAACAAGTACGCGATAAACACAAATATTGCTGTTTAGTTTACGAGACTTTTTATTTTTTTACATTTAACGCTAGTGACGATGATGAGTTTGTTTGTGGTGGAGCTCGCAATCGCCTCTCGGCCCCGATCTGGGGTCACGACCTCTTATCAGCCCAAAATGTGCTTGAGCTGTCACTTGGGTCAGATCACATGTTGATGCGTGCTAACAGTTGGAGATTCGAATTGTTTGTGCATACTAATGCTAATCTTATGTATATTGCTTTATTGATGTCAATAATATTTCGGATCTGTGGGCTTGTAAAGCCATTTGAGACTCTTCTGAATTAGGGCTATATAAGTACATTTGACTTTTTCTGTCTTTGGGGACAAAATAGACCATCTTTTGATGCCACTTTCCTGGGTAACTATTACATTTGCCGCTAATTTAAAATAATTATAATTTTGCACTTACTGTGAATATGTACGTCATTAATACATTTGGTTGTTGGCTGTCAACATTTCCAGATGTATTTTGAAATTCGGATCAAAGTCGAATCACTTCTTGATCACAACACGTTTTTATAAACGAACGAAGTGTTTCTTTGTTTGTTTCATTGTAACCGGCAACTCGCCACCTAGCAAATTTGCCGTGAATCGCGCGGGAACGACAAGTACAAATCCGTTAATTATGTTAAGTTGCACATGTGTAACATAAAGGCTGACAGTAAAGCGACCAATCTTGTTAAGAAAAACACACGAGTGACATGAAGAAGAGAACAAACCTTCCGCGCATGACGCAACTCGAGGCTCCGACTTGAACATTGGATCCAATTGTTGACACTCGTTCTCATCTTTTGTCACATAAAGTTCCTCGTACTCTTCTTTCACGCGTATTGCAGACATTTTCACACGACGACGACCACTTCACACTCTCTTTCGATCTCTACTTAGCTAACACTCGCGTTTCGTTGTTAGCAAGCTAAGCTACGCTAAACTAACTCGAAAAGTTTCAACGTGCACCGAAGCGAGTTTATCGTCGCACGAAACGATTTAGTCGAGTTCCCTCGAGGTGGACGTCATGCGTCGACGCTTGCGTACGTTCAAGTCGACTTTCGGATAGAAACATTTGGCGTAGTTTGCGTTTTAGCCACAACACACACACAAACGCCTCAAGCGGCTTTGCGGAGGAGCAGCTACGGCAACGTTACTTGGACAAAACTCTTACACAGCGGCATGATCGCGGGGCAAAAGCGGTCTCTAAAGACAATTAACTTGACTGTTAATGTCTTCGAATGTGCTAGACACACAAAGTAGCAAAGTTCACAGAAACATCCGCCTAAAAAAATAAAACAAAAAGGATCATAAAGGGAGCACGACATACATAAAAATACATCATAATGCTAGCATACCAACTGGTTACTAGTTAAAAAAAAATAGATACAACATCACACAAGAACTTACACGTGCTACAATGAACACTTTTGTGGAGTCCAATTCCCTTGAAGGAGTACCCCCCCCCCCCATCTTACTAAGGAAGCACCCTTTCATCTCTCCTCCTACCCCATGACCTTTGATCCCCATGACCTTCAGTGTGTCCTCTAGTGTCTTGTTAAATGTCCACTCATTGAATCTTTCAATCTTTAATTCCTTTATTTTCAACCAGTGTCTCTGTTTACTCCCAACCTGCCTGGGTACCGCCAGCATTACACAAGACCAGCAATATGTATCGTGGATACAGTAGTTTTGTATTGGTTTTATTTATTTTCTATCTATTTTATTTTTACTGTACGTATTTTCACTATGTCTACTATGTGTGCATGTTAGAGTAGACAATATTTGTATTCTACTCTTTGCGTGTTCAATTAACTGAATGGTGAGATTCTGGTGAAGAAGTCCCTTTGCAAAAGTAATTAGTCAGAAGCTTCTGATCACACAATTGAAGTCACCCAAGCAGTGTTCTGTTCAAAAGTGTGTCCCTCCTCCTCCTGCACATAATTATTTATTGAAAAGTGGGTGAATACGAAAAGCCTCCTCCCCTTCACAAAAAGGCAAAAAGTTCTCAGGAATACAAATCAGATTAGACCTAAACAATAATAAATCAGCCTGTCCTTGGACTGAGACCGGTACCAGGCTACACTCCCTTCTCTTCTCAGGCGAGAGAGACAGATAAGAATACAATAGACAATTCTATTCATTGAGCTACACAGCTATAACTAAATCCAAAACGGCTAAAATATAAATTGAAACTGAAAAACAATGTTAATAACTCAACATGCACTTTATAGTAGAGCTTCTATCTATCAAGCAAAAGGTTATGTCCAGTGTGTGTTCTTGTGCGTACTGTACTCTTAAATCTCTGTTCCTAGAGGAAAAACAAGAGTAGATTTGGAATGCACGGCAAAAAAATCCAGATCAGTTTATTTGCATCTCTGATTGAAAAATGTAGTAACAATTTGTTGACCAGTGTAAAAGTTCACAACAGAAAAATACCAGTATCGTCTTTCACAAACAGCCCATGAGTCAAATCCTGTATTCCACACACAGGCTGATGTTGTCAAGTTGATTTTGCGGCTTCACTGTCTGCTGCTCTTCTCGCCAGCACACTTGTGCTTCTTCAGCTGATCCTTCCGAAAGAATCGTTTATCACACGCACTGCAACTGAATGGTTTCTCTCCAACATGTATTCTTGCGTGAGTTTTTAAATTAGTCTTTCTGTTAAATGTTTTCCCACAAACTGGACAAGCAAAAGGTTTCTCATCAGTGTGTGTTCTTACGTGTCTTGTTAAATTTTTCCTCACAGTGAATCTTGCGCCACAAACTGAACAGGCAAAAGGTTTTTCTCCAGTGTGTGTTCTTGCATGAATCCTCAAATCTCCATTCTGAGTGAATCTTTTACCACAAAGCGAGCAGGTAAAAGGTTTCTCTCCCTCATGCATTCGTGTATGCCGTATTAAATTGGCCTTTGTCGTGAATCTCTGATTACACACTGAACAGACAAATGGTTTGTCTCCGGTGTGTGTTCTCGTATGATTTGTGAGATGTGTTTTTCTCGAGAATATTTTACCACAAACTGAGCAGGCGTAAGGGTTTTCTCCTGCGTGCGTTCTTATATGTGCTTTCAACACAGACTTTTTGTTAAATGTTTTGTCACAATGAGAACATTTCACTCGATTGCTGCCAGTGTGAAATGTCGCATCACCTTTAGAATGTTGCTCATCATTATCATAGTTGGAAGAGTGCGACGTTAAGTCGTCACTATCTGATAGTGGAGCTGCGAGGCCGTCAGCTGTCTGTGATCCTCCGTCGTACTCTCCATCACCTTCTTCCGTCTTCACGATGACAGTCAACGGAAACTTGGTGATTCCATCCTCCTGCTCTTCCTCTTTCGCGGGAAGCTCTGGCTCCTCCGCCTCTTTAATGTGAACAGGATCCAGCAGCTCTTCTTTAACATGGGGGGGCTCTGGCTCCTCTTCCTCTTTGGCGCGGGGGAAATCCAGTGGCAGCTGCTCACAACCGAGGTCTTCTTCACTGACATCTGCAAGACACAAGAAGGCAAAACGCACATTGTTTGGTAAAGACAACTTTGCTCTGTCAAGTCTCATGCTGTGACTTCGGTGTTGTGTACTAAGCAGGGTTTTGCCAATGTTTACGTTATCTTTCATTGAGCTACAAATGTCACATTAATGTGTAACAGGCTAGCAGGTACTAAATAATAATAATAATAACAGATCTTTACTTTAATATAATCAAGATGCAGTGGCATGAAGCTAGTTGAATCCTGAATATAAAGCCTTTTTTGTGCTACGGACCACAGGCAGGTTTGGCAAGAAGTCGGGTGATTTTGAAGAAATTCAAAGAACCCTACTTTGAAAAGCGAACCCTATTTTGAAAGCCTACGACTCGTTTAAAGGCCAAACCTTAGTGTGAAACTTCACTACAAGACAACCGTCGCTTTTGACGGTTCAAATGACATAACACTTGAATATTGTTAAGAGCGGCAAATACTGTAATTGGCAACAACAACAACAGCAACAACAACAACAACAAAGTGACCCTAAGCTCTTGAAGTGAACACACCCGCTCCATGGAACAAAACTGCAGGCTGCTCGTCGTCGGCGTCCAGCAGATGACGCGAGTTCTCTTTTTTTGTCCCACAAACGTCCTCCTCGTACTGTTCTTCTTTCATCCTCTTTGCACACATTTCCTCGCGATAACCACAATACTTTACACTCACATTGCGCTCTGCTTCGCGACGTGTTGCTTCTCTCGCTTCTTTATTAACGGCTAGCGAGTTAAGCTAAGCTAAACTAAGATAGGCCGAACAGCGACAACGTGCGCAGTTTAACCCCACATCATATTCCAACAAATTGTTTTTTTTAGTTCACTTAGACGTACTGCATCGACAGTCGGTACGTTCAAGTAAGTAAGGATCCGGAAATTAATCTAAAACATTTCGTGAAGATGAACGTGTGCTTGCGTAAAGTGTACAGAGTACGCGATACGAGTAGAAGGCAGTACGGCAAGTCCAATTGGACAAACTTCATCTTGTGTTTATGTTTAAAGCTTATTATTTGCGTGACCCATATACCTATTTGATGACTGACTGATTTCAGTGTTTGGGCACAAAAAAACTGTTAAGTTTTCATATAAAACAAGCTTGCATTGCGCAAATGTACGTTAGTAAAACCTCGTTATTCTTCGGAGTCGGAATCTAATAGAGTAGACAAATAACGACTAAAGAGAACCATGGCCAGTTGAGGCCGTGCAGACCGAGCTGCCATCTCTTCCATTCAATGTCTGGCTTCAATAAAATCATTAGAACTCGTCGAATACTTGAGCGAGGTTGACACGGGGATTGCTTTGTTAAAAACATCACACGTTTAGCCATAATACAAGATATCTGTCATTTTACAATCGGGGCTTTTACAACAAAAAAAGAGACAATATGATACTGACAACTCAGATTTTTATTAATAGAGCACTTTGCAACCACAGATGCATACAAATTACTGTACATTAAGTAAAAATCACACATAGACTAGAAAAAGACAGTTTAACAGACAGTAAAGACAATAAAACACGAAAACAAATCGGAGTCTCAGTCGTTTATTGAATGCCAAAAAAGTAAAATAAATTTAAAAAAAATAAAAACTTCTGCAGGAGCTTCTGGTGACGACAGCTCACACCCAAACATCCACACATGAACTCACCGACACCACCCAGTAGTCATGCCCATGTTGAGTGCGTGTATATTTCTGTTCAAATTCAAGAACCGTGTCAAGATGTGGAATAGAACATTTAAAGCAACTGTGAACTATTTGAAGAATTTGATTGTATTCACTTGTACAGCTTCGTGCAGTCATTTTCTTAATAGTCTATTTGAAGATTCATTGAGCGCTGCGCTTCTCACCAGAACAATTATGTATCGTAACCTGATACTTATTAGAGAATCGTTTGTCACACAGACTGCAACTGAATGGTTTCTCTCCGGTGTGTGTTCTTGTGTGCCTTCTTAAATGTCCCTTCTGGGTGAACGTTTTACCACAGACTAAGCAGGGAAAAGGTTTCTCTCCACTGTGGGTTCTTGTGTGTTTTCTTAAGCTTCCCTTTTCAGAGAATCTTTGATCACACACTGTGCAGGCAAAAGGTTTCTCCCCAGTGTGTGTTCTTGAGTGCGTTCTTAAATGTCCCTTTTCAGTAAATCGTTTATCACAAACTGAGCAGGCAAAAGGTTTCTCTCCTGTGTGTGTTCTTGTGTGTGCTTTTAAATTGCAATGCTTTTTAAATTTTAGGAGGCAGACTGAGCAAGCATAACATTTCTCCTTTCTGTGAGTTTTTTTGTGTTTTGCCAACGTGGCTCTTTCAATGAATCTTTCACTACAAACCGAGCAGCCAAAATGTTTTTCTCCAGTGTGCTTTGTCATGTGTACTTTCAAATGACACTTGGCATCAAAAGTTTTGTCACACTGAGAACACTTCCAGCGGTTGTCGTCGGTGTGACTTGTCACAGCACCTTTAGAGTGCTCATCATCAAAATCATCATCACTCTCCGTCTCATCAGAGTGTGACGTTATGTTGTCACTGTCTGTGAATGGAGGCAAGAGGCCATCTTCTTGGGCTGCACCGTCACTTTCAGTTGCCATGTGCTGGCTTGAGCTGCAGCTTGGATGCTTCGCCCATCTGCTCTCCTCACTTTGGCATTCATCTTCGCCTTCTTCACTGGCCAAAGGGACAAAGGTCAGCGGCATCTTGGCGAGATCATACTCCTTTTCTTCCTTAATATGATGGTATGCCGGCTCTTCCTGCTGAGGATGAAGATCTTCTTCACTGACGTCTGCAGGACACAAGAAGACTTTGGTCAACTCAAGTCTTAATTATAGAGTTTTGTTTTTTTCCAAACAAAAATTATTTTTTTCCAGTAAAGATAAACTCTTCTTGTTGCTGACAGTTTTGACTGTCACTTCAGCCTTCGTCGGAGCTGTCAAACTTCCTTTTGTGTTTTTAAGATGTTTGACAGCTCTGACGAAGGCTGAAGTGACAGTCAAAACTGTCAGCAACAGGAGGAGTTTATCTTTACTGGAAAAAAATAAAATTTTGTCTGAAGAAAAGAAACTCTATACTCCGTAGACAAGATGAACGCCATAGCACTAAACTCAAGTATTTCATTGTGCATAACTGCTGTTTTTTTGCAGCCCGTAATATTTAGAATAGTTAACGGTTTCTACAACTTTCAGCTCGCCTCATCAGCATCAACACACGACTTGCTTGGCTTTTTTTCCCTTTTTTTTTTTACTCCGGAAGCCCTTCCCTGATACAAAGCAACAAATTTTCATCCGGGTTTTAGATTAGCACTGGCAATTAATCGAACCCACGCTGTCTGCACGAAAGGCAGAAGAAGCAAGTTCTCCACCACCAGCGTGTAACGGCAGATAACGGTTGTCATAGCAACAAGGTCCCACAACTGACTGTCTCATGCGGGGAATATTTCAAGAAATGTTGCAATTGAGTTGAAAGAGGTTAGAGTAAGTGGTCTTTAATCAGGAAATCGGCAACATTGGCTCCTGCGAGTGTTCGACTTTTCCTGCCTGCTGCCAACATACACATTGTAAAAAACGTTTTAATCTAAGCAAAGAATTGATACAATGGAAGAATGAATGACAAAAGACCTGCTTGAGAAACAATTAGTTATAAAAGTGTGACGTTATGTCATCACCATGATTGGGATCCTCCACTGTGCTCTCTGTTACCTTCTTCACTTTTCACAATGACAGCAATGAACGGAACATTGTTGATCTCATCCTCCTGCTCTTCGTCCTTAACGGGAGGGAACTCCAGCTCCTCCTCTTTGACGTGAAGAGTTTCTGGCTCCTCCTCTTTGATGATGGACAATTCTGACTCTTGCAGCTCAGGACAAAAATCTTCTTTGATGCATGCAGGACATGAGAAAACACACACACTTATTCTGGTGAGGTCAAACTTTGCTCAGTCAAGTCTCCGGTTCTGCTCACAAAGCAACAACCGTTCAAACTTTGGCAGGCTTGACATTTGGATGACGCTACTGAAAAAACGTCAAAGAAGCAAATATTATGGCTGTGGCAGTAGACGAGACCATGGATGGACATGACAGACAAGTTTGCATGTTATTTAGGTCAATTTCCTGAGGTAACCTTTATATGGATTGGGGGGGACTAATGCAGATTTATGGGGCAGAAAACAATATTCAGCTGATTCATTACTAAAATATATAATGCAAAAAAAAAAAGATCCCCAATCAATGCATGGGAAAGAGCAGCGGTTAACTGTAAATAAATAATAGTGCTTTATTTTTGCTCCCCTTTTTAACCCAATATAGCATTTTCTTTATAATTGAATTCAATTAATGACAAATTATATTATATTTTTTCCCAATTCTTTCATAAAATGCCCATTTTGTATAGAACACAAGTGGACTAAAAAATATATTACAAAGGGACAGGAAGGCCTTCGCTCTCACTTTCAAAATTGGTGACCCCTGCTTTGGAATAAAAACACATTGAGTAGGAAGTGACCAAACCTGATGGAGGCTCCTCGAAAACAGCGATTGATTGCGGCTCGTTCTCCTCTTTTGGCCCACAAAGCTCCTCCGCGTACGCTGACGTCGTTGTTGCACACATTTTCACATGATAATCAAAACACTTTCAACTCACAGTTGATGTCTTCACGATGTGTTGCAAACAAGCGCGTCTCTTTGTTTGGTGCTTTCAAGCTAAGGATAAACTAGCCTGAAAGGCTTTGACGTTCACCAAGACGAGTGTATCCGCACCTAAACGATTCAAAAAACGACGTTTTCCTCCACTAAAGTAGTGATTGTCGTACTGTGTTGGGGCTTTACTACGTTCAGTACAGATTCAGAAATGAATTATTGCGTGAGGCGCCTGTGGTCACTTACAAAAACGTATGCAGAAGAAAAGGAAGAACTACGGCTGTACGGCAGCCCCTCTGGCACAAACTTCACTCGTTTGCGATACCACTAAGTTTGTTCAAGTGGTATTACCGTAATTTATCGTGGGGGGCTTTACACAAATGTCCCATCTTAAAATGATATTAAAGTACTGTCTGGTTTCCATTTTAAATATCGCCATGCTTCAATTTTTGGTCGCTAACCTACGGCAACAACACTTGGACAAAATGAGTATTTGATGTCTGCATTTGTGTAAGCTACAGTCGTCCATCATTAGTTAATAACACTCAAAACATTCAAACTTCGTGTCCGGATAGAGTAGTCTGGATGCACGTTGAAGCCTCCTGTCGGGCATATACATTTAAAATAAAATTTCGGAGCCACATCTCCTTGTCTCTTGAGATGCATTACTGCCATCTAGCGGTAATGGCAACACACAACAATATGTAGACGAAATCGTTTATTGTTTAATATATGAACAGACGTGTATCACAAGTGATTTTTAAAAATCAATATCATTACTTGTACCTAGGCGTTTTTTTCTTTTGCAATTTTTAGACGTATTCCCTGAAGTTCTCAACAGACGTAGTTTGTCCAAGTGGACTTGCTGTACATCACCAACCACGTGACGGCGCTACTTCACTGTTTTTGTTTTGTTTAACGTTGCCGCACGCGCTTCCCTTTAGATTTATTCCTAAATTATTACCGAACGTGCTGAAGCCTCGACATCGGACGCCCGTCACGATTCTACGGGACTAATACATTACGTTTTCGAGTCCGGTTTGATTAACTCGCCTTGGTACACGTTGAAGCTTCTCGAGCTAGCTTAGTTTAGCTTGCTAACAGCTAACAAGGACAGAGAGCAAGTGTGCTGTGTGAGTGTAAAAGGCTGCGGTTCTCGCGGGGAAATGTGTGCCAAAAGTGTGAAAGACGAAGAGTACAAGGAAGAAGTTGGTGGAATTAAAGAGAGGAACGAAGGACAAAGTCAGCAACTGGACGTGGTTTTCGAGGAGCCTCCAGTTGAGTTCCATGGAGGAGGTTTGTTGACTTGTTACGCTGATTGGTTCACTAACAAGTTTGATCATTTACAATATGACTATGTTCATTCCGTGTGTTTAATAATATAACTTAACTTTATAGATTAATAAAATGCGGACATGGTGGTACGCCAAATATTCACTGCGTGTCTACGCTGAATAAAGTGCGATCCATTCTTTACCGTTTTTGCCCCCTTACGACGGAGGGGGGGGGGGGGGGTCGCCCTAAAATGGTCACCAGCCACATTGAGAGCTAACACCTACGGACATTGTTTCTGGGGTGTGTGAGAGAGAACTGAGAAGAACATGTCAATTCCACACACTACGGCCTGAGTCCGGATTTGAACCCACGACCTCTGACCTGCGAGGCAGATGTGCTAAGCAGTCGACCACTGTGACCCCGCCTATTTGCTATTCAGTACAATGCATTGTCAGACAATTTAAAGCTGTTTTTGCACATATGTGCCATAGATCTGAAACAGTAAAGACATTTTAGCATTAAAAGTTTGAAAATATGACTTTAAAAAGGAAACACACCCTTCGCAGTTCAAGAAAAAAAAAACAGTTTCGTCTTCAAATGTCCAATTCAATTCAAGCTAGCTGTCAAGTCAAATCCACCCAAGCATTTTTGCCTTATCCATAGTGGAGAGAAACGAGCGCAGCTGCGATGTCCCGTGTGGCGTTGCCTGACCTTTCCTCGTGTGGTTCGCCGTCATCCGGTTTCCACGGAGGCTGAGGGTCGAGGTCATCTCCGGCAATGTCCTCATCAGGCTCTAGCGTGTCACCATTGTCGATGCACACATTGCGCAAAAAGCAGAGGCGCGAAGGTGGATTTGGCTTTGAGAGCTCAGAAGCGCATCGACCTCCATCTTGCCTTCATTTTCGCAAACGCTCGATCGATGACGCCGCGCGCTCCGAAATGATAACGGCTGAACTGTTGCTGGGCTTTTGTGTGACGTGACCAAAGAGGAGGGAAACGTTGAGTTCTGTACAAGGGGCTTTTCCTCAAAACACAAAAATGTCCAAAAGTTTCCCGTCTGCATCACATATTGCCGGCATGATGACGGAGTGGAAACGCTCGTGATTAAGATAATCCAACTTGTGGCATCTTGGTGGCCTCCATTTATTGCCCCAACAACGTTTTCAAATGTGAGAGTTCCTAACAATTTGGCAAAACCAACCGCGAGGTGAAGATCAGCAGCTCTGATTCATTTCCCCAGCTGTCGTCCTGCTCTCCACGTTTTGATTGATTCAAAAGCAAATTTTACAGACTTGATTTCATCAACTAAGTACAAAAATTACGTTGAAATAGCCTCAAATAGATTCTGGCTGACGAGCAACTTTTTTAAGCTAGTTTAGCGCGTGCACGTGTTCCACTAAAAATGAAGACGTTGAAACGTATTTGACGTACCGGAAGCTGACGCGCCAGCATTCTCGGCTTGTGCAGTCAACGTTGCGGTCTTCTTCTACTTCTCGGGCGTGTTTTGCGTGTTGCCAAGAAAAAAAGGAACATCCGCGTGTCCTAAGCGTCGAACATAAACCTGGAAAACGACCACATGGTGGATGTGAATACACGATTGCCGCTCGTGTTTACTCCGTGTTTATGTCGCCTCCTTATGAAGCGAGCTCGATACGACCGTTGCTAAACTAGGAGGGGCAAAAGGACAGCAGCGTAACCGAAACGGTGGATGTGGCAACATTATGCTGCATTTGTTCGTGCAATTCCAAAAAGGAAGCCATAGAACATTTCACTGGGAAAACAACATTTGGGCTCTTTTTTCAAATGGTCAGTATTGATAGCAAACGATCTGGCAGGCAAAAAAAATGGCTGAGAATTGAACACGTTGCGACTTCATTGAATTTAAATTCCCAAATCATGTACAAACAATATTAGAGAACATCAAATTCACAGCTTGAGACTTTTATGAGCAACGCTTGACTTCAGCTGACCTTGCACGTTCTTGTGTCCAGCAGACTTGGATGAAGAAGATCGTCACGTCGAGCGGCAGGAGTTGGCAGACATTAAAAAAGAAGAGCAGGAGGAGGATGTCACCGCATTTCCTTTGACCATCATTGTGAAGAGTGAGGAAGGCGATGAAGACCACCTTGCGGGATCCCAATCAGACAGCCTCTTCGAGCCGCCATCATCCGATAGCGACGACGCAACCTCACTCTCTCGAGACACGGATGACAATGAACACGCGAAAGGGGAAATGTCGAGTCTCGCCGACAAGAAGCACGTGAAATGTTCGGAGTGTGGCAAAACTTTTGACAGAAAGTCATTGTTGATAAGGCACACAAGAACCCACACGGGAGAAAAACCTTTTGCCTGCTCACTATGTGGGAAAAGATTCTCTTTAAAGACAAATTTAACAATGCACATAAGAACACACACTGGAGAAAAACCTTTTGCCTGCTTCATTTGTGGCAAAAGATTTGCCAAAAACACAAATTTGACAATTCACACAAGAACACATACTGGGGAAAAACCTTTTGCCTGCTCATTTTGCGGGAAAAGATTCACTCAAAAGGGAGATTTAACAATGCATACAAGAACGCACACTGGAGAAAAACCTTTTGCCTGCTCAGTTTGTGGTAAAAGATTTACTGAGAAGAAAAATTTGACCACACACACACGAACACACACTGGTGAGAAACCGTTCAACTGTAGCGTGTGTGATAAAAGCTTTTACGTCAAGCGTGAGGTGAAGCGACACAGGTGTGCTGGTGAGAAGAGCAGCAGTCAGTGAAGCTGGAGAAGAAACTGAAGAAACTTGGCAATCGCTGACCTTTATCACACTGTAAAGTGTCATCTCTTGTTCTGAATGACATGCATTCCATTTACAGGGGTTTTTTTTTTCGGTTCGCAAGTAGCCGTCACACAGATGTGCAAGGATCAGTTGTGGTAAACATCATAAACACAACATAAACAGCAACTATTTGTGTCATGCGTTGCACATACAGCACCGATACTGTATCGTCGTCGTTTTCTTTCTTTCTGAAATGACCCCTTTGAGAATCCCTCCAAAGAAAGTGAAAACTACTCACGGTATTGTTATTAGTAGGCCTATTTGTATTATTGTCAGAATAAAAAAAGGAAATCGTGGTTTAACATAAGAACGTGTTGTCTTTGTATTTTGGTTTGTCAAACTGTGCCATCTGTACGAATATTAATCAGAACTGTGAGATGTAGTTCGTGTAGTGCTTTTTTCAACATCCAGGCACTTAAAAGTGGAAGTCAAGTGAAAAATGGCCGCTCAGCTCTATGCCCGCCTACTTTCTGAGCTTGCGTGGTCACGTGACGTGCAATGTCAAAATGGCTGCACCCTTTGATGGATAAAAAACGCCCACGGAAGGATTTTCATTCCATTCACGGGGGCGCGTCACTGTAGGCAGACGAGATGTTGAGTTGAGTGACTCGAGTGGAAAAAAAATAAAGTATACCACAACTAAACGTGCAGAGTCGATCTTGGCTTGGCATTTACTCGCTTGCGAGCTCTGAAGAGGCGACTTGGGTTGAAGAGCGACGCAGAGTTGGCCTGCTTGCTGTTCGACGGGTAAGTGCCAAGTTACCCAAACAGACAAAGGATGGCTTAAAAATAGCTCCGGGAAATATTTCTTTCTTGTCTAGGCGCGAGTAAACAAACATTAAAGCGCTATTTTAAATGGTGAAGCTACCTGGCACTATGTGAAGGAATTCCCTTGTTCGTAATCTGCGGTGATCTTGTTTTTGTTTGTTTTTTTTGAAAGCTGAGTGTATTTTGTCTGAGCACGCCCAAGCCTGGTGACCTCCAGACCTTTTCAATCAACAAATCACCTCAATAAAACCTATCCGGCAAAATCAAGTAAAAAAAAAAAAAGATCTCAACGCCAAAATCCCTTACAAAAAGGCATTGAAGGAGAAATGAGAAATCCAATCTGGATAAGTTCTTACAAAGCTGTTCGTAAACCTTGTGGACTCGAGCAAACCACGAGAAGACGCAACAGTGGTGAACAAAAGCGGCTCCACGAGCAGCGACAAGTCATCGAGGACGTCAGAAAGGAACCCAGAACAAAGAAAATAGTTCTGGTTGACCTCGTTAAAGGTCATTAAGTAATTACAGACTGCGGGACAAAAACGGCTTCTATGGCAGAGTTCCCATCTAGGCAAAAACAAGAATCGCTGCTCGTCTTACTTTTGGGGGAGCAAAATGATGATTCCCAAGAATATTGGGAGAATAACCGACAGGTGAACTTTCTGTCAGGTCCGCGTTGCTGCTTAAAAAAAGACGCCATCGAGCATATTTTGTGATTATCAAAACTAAATTGATCTGCGAGAGCAGAATACAAGATAGTCAGTCTGTCACGCTAAATCAAAAATGGACACTTAAAGCGTATTACTGCAGTTTGAGGGGTTTATTTGACTTTCAAATGATGATTAGAGAGAAAGAAAAAAAAAGGCTAGCGGTCAACAGAAATATTCGCACCGTGCGACATCGCTCCATAAACCACGCAAACATTTACGAGAACATAAAGATAATATTCATTA
Source organism: Leptonotus elevatus (assembly GCF_054856555.1). Taxonomy (NCBI): domain Eukaryota; kingdom Metazoa; phylum Chordata; class Actinopteri; order Syngnathiformes; family Syngnathidae; genus Leptonotus; species Leptonotus elevatus. The sequence goes on along the minus strand of NC_141241.1, from coordinate 748,635 downwards.
GCCAATCAATCAAAAACATAGCAATGAAGGTAGTGCAACGCCCTGGCACGTGACCAAGAAGCGCTATGTGATAGAAATGCACTTTCAGATGTTTATGTCTCTTGAATGTCACATTTTGCATACAGTACAAGTTGATCGTGTCAGTCTCGCTCATTTGACATGCACAACCCAAAACGTTGGACAAAGCCGTAGGAAGCGTGAAGAAAGTACACAGAATGCAAAAAGATAGTTAGTAAAAAGGTTTCAGATTAAAAATCGACGGCTGTGAATTTTCAAGTTCATCGTTTCATCATCACGGCATTGAAGCAGTCGAGAGAGGACAGCACGAGGTTCAAGGTGTCTAAAGTGATGCAGCCTGCTCGGATGAAAGGCAAAACAAAAACATTCAATACCAAAATGCAATGACAACTCACTTAAATAAGTGATAATCTAATTAAAAAAAAAAATTAAAAAAATTATTAAGATATTTCAATCATAACTAAATAACATATTTTCTGCTTAAAACATGCAAGAACTCTCTTTACATTGACAATTCACATACAGGCGGTGCAGACTTGTCTTCCCTGTTGCTGCATGTTATATGTGACACCGCGAGCAGTATGAGATTGAAGTTTCCAACAATCGGCATCATTGCTGACAAGATGAGCAGGTCAAAGCATTCTTTACCGCATGTGTGTTGTTCTTGTGTGGCTTGTCAAATCCTCTCTTTGAGTGAACTTTTGATCACAAATAGAGCAGCCAAAAGGTTTCTCCCTAGTGTGTATTTTGGTGTGTATTGTCAAATGTCCCTTGTAAGAGAAGCTGTTACCACAAACGGTGCATGCGTAAGGTTTCTCACCAGTGTGTGTTTTTAAGTGTTCTCTCAAATCTTTGTATTCAGAGAAACTTTGACTGCAAATTGTGCATGCATAAGGTTTCTCACCGGTATGAGCCCTTGTGTGGACTGTCAATTGACTTTTATGAGAGAAGCTTTGATTACAAACTGAGCAGGCAAAAGGTTTCTCTCCAGTATGTGTTCTCAAGTGTGTTGTTAAGTTTCCCTTCATAGAGAATCTTTGACCACAAACTGAGCAGACAAAAGGTTTCTCCCCGCTGTGTATTCTCATGTGATTTCTCAGTTCTCTCTTTACAGAGAATCTTTCACCACAAATTGAGCAGGCGAAAGGTTTCTCTCCAGTGTGTGTTATTGTGTGTTTCATCAAATGATTTTGGTAAGCAAATCTTTGACCACAAACTAAGCAGGCAAAAGGTTTCTCACCAGTGTGTATTCTCATGTGTCGCTTCAAAACCCACTTGTCAGCAAAACTTTTCCCACACTGACAACATTCACAGCGTTTGCTGTCAGTGTGGAATGTCTTATCAGCTTCATCCTCCTCATCCTCATCCTCAGTGTGTGACGTTGCATCATCACTATCCGATAGTGGAGCGAATAGGCCGTCTGCTTGTGATCCTCCATCGCCTTCCCTTGTCGTGTGTCGACTTGAGCTAATGCTGCTGCTTGGAGGCTCCGCCTCTCCGCTCTCCCAACTTTGACCGTCAACTTCACTCTTCAAAGGGACAAAGGTCAACGGGCACTCTGTGAAAGCCTCCTCTTCTTTCATATGCAGAGGATCTTCATCCTCTTCCTCTTTCATGCCAGGAAACGGCAGCTCCTCTTCCTCTTGATGGCGGGGGGCCTCTTTGTCCTCCTCATCTTCTGCTTCCGATGCTTCAAATGAGCAAAAGGACAACGTTAGGACTTACGAGAAATACTCAAAAATTCTAAAGCATGGCGATATGCATAAAAACACAAATAGAGGTCATTTGTTTCAGGCTAATTTTGTCAAACGAGGACTAAACACAACAAAGTGGTCAAGTGGAACCTGCCAATCACCCACTGCCAGTTCGTTTCCCTGCGTGGATCTAACATAATGACATCATCTGTGCAGCGCCATCTTGTCACGGCAAACTAGCGCGCCTTGTAACAGCTTGCTGTTCATTATTGACTTGTTTTCTGGTCCATTTTGCTATGAAAATGCCACGTGGCATTACCAAGTTTTGCCATTTGGCGTAATATAGATAAAGCAATCCAAACCATTTCAGGTTCCACGTTCTCCTCGGCCGAGCTTCCAAAAGGAAACTCAACGTTGCTTAATGTCCAACAACGGATCATCACCACTATTTATGTGCACGTATGCCCACGTCATAGTCCAAAAAGATGAGAACGACGGTCGCGATATGTTTTATTTGATAGACGTCGTAAAACCGTTGCCTCTTCATAACCTCTCTCAACATCCCTAAAAGCACAAATATTGCCCCGATCATCATTCCAATATTTTCATAACATGAAGTGGGCATGCATAGAGATGTGCACATACATTTGGGTGACCATCCATCTTGGTTTTTGGTAGGGTTATTTAAAAATATATATATATATTCTGCAATATATCGCGATATTACGGTGCGCAATTCTCGAATTGATTCAATATGCGGACGTTTAAACATCAATTTTTGATGGAAATATTCAGCAAAAGGTCTTGCTTCGGATTAGGGTTCACACTTTAAGCATGGAAGAATGTTATATTAATGGAACACTAAGCCTTAATATTTTATTTCAGTGCTGACAGACTGCAACCTGGACACAGTCGCTCAATTAGAAGCCTGAAGTTTCAGATAAATACATTTTCATACAAATCTTACAGTGTACAAGTTTACTGATTAGTCAATTTCAAAACAACACAATTGTTGAATGTTATTATTACTAATAAAACTTGTAATTGTTTTTTATTTTACTTTTTAACGACAAAATAGGATTTTTTTTTAATGTTCTTCTTTAAAGTTAAGACTTTTATCTGTCTTTTAGTTTTTTGTGAATCAATTCATTTGTTAGCCATTTCAACTTAGTTTTCATCATCGCATTACAATTTTATTTAGCATGTCTGAAAATGTTACGGTACATTATTAAGACTGCACGACTGAAGCCTGATTAGAAGAAAATCGTGACTCGATTCAAAACCGCAATTCAACCTTTTCTCCCCAAATTGACGTTTCGTCGTCACTAAGTGATCATGAAGCTAAAAGGATGTGAGCTTGTTCCTTCCACCGAGTGCTCAATCACCTTCTTCAATTTTGACGATGACACCGGTAAGTGGAAATGAGATGATTTCGTCCTCCTGCTCAACTTCTGTCAAGTGAGGGGCTTCTGGCTGCTCAAGATGAAGATGTTCTTCCGTGAAGTCTGCAGGACACAAGAAGAAAAGCGCAGACGCTGTTAACTGATCCAAATCGTGTCTACAAGGTGGTGTAATTGATTCAACAATAGTGTAAATATTGTGGTCCAAATTCTGCATTTCGGTCCAACACAAGGCGCACATTATGTCCTTTAAGTCATTTGCCAGGAGGACGTCATTAAAAACTCACAAGTTGGAGTACAGAATGTTATGTAATCATAAAAATGTGCTATTGACGGTGATTAAAAACACGAAAACCGGACACATTGTTAAGAAATGAATGAAAAAACAAGTAAGAGTGCGAAGTGAAGAAACCTTTTCCGGGGTACACAACTCGCGGTTTCTTGCAAACAACGTCCGGTTGTTGACGTTGTAGCTCACTCGCTTTCGTTCCACAAATGTCTTCCTCGTAATCTTCTTGCTTTACACGCTTTGTACACATTTTCACGCGATAATCAACAACACTTTACTCTCAAACTTGCTCTCTGTGTTGCTAACAAACGCTTCTCTTTGTTAGCGGCTAGCGAGCTACGCTAGTTTCAACGTGCAATGCGCTTAGTTTATCTGGACAGGAATATTAATAAAAATACTCGCAGTATGTATCACTATATATTTAAATATCCCGTAGAGTAGTAATGGATGTCCCGTGTCGAGGTTTCAGTACGTTCCAAACTATGCTGCTCGTAACGTAACACACTCAAGTCGCGTCGTCAAAGCCTTTTTACTTCCGGTTTTCTCAAGGTAACATCCGCTCGTAGAACACAATGGCCAAGGCAATGCTGCCATCGAGCGGCGGTGCTGGCACACACCACATATCGAGTCTTGAAATAAAAGTCCCTCAAAAATAGCCGAGGAGAACATTTTCTCCAAAAAGCAAAGTAGTCACACAAGATTTTTTTTAATGCGCAAGTTTATGTACACGTATCAGCCGCGATTCTCTTCGGTTTTCAGACACACGAGACTAACGCCACCGGCGGCCATATTACGTTGCCACTTGCTATAACAGCCTAACTTGAATACGTTGATTTCACATTATTTTCTGTCTATACGGCGAATATCACAGTCTGTGTCTTAAGCTTGTACCATTCCTATAAAAACGTAAAGCTAGCTTCTGAATGGTAGATACAAACAGTGGCGTTGCCGTACAAATACAGAGTATATCAAAGGAAGGGCTCTGTATTGATAGGACTTGGTCTCTGGTTTTATTTTTCTGAATTATGCCGGTTTAATAAGACTATAGTTATGTATTATATATGTGAAGAATGTGTGTGTTCTCGTTTCTTAAACGACAGATATCTTTATGCTCTCCACACTAGGTGGCGGCATACACCGTGGAGATGTGAGCCGCCAGTAACTTAAACAAAGAAGAAGAAGTTGTCTTACTGCTGTCTGCTTCTGCAACAATCCGAACGCGCTTCATTGACTAATTCTTCCTGATTAGTACTAAGCGCATCCAAGCGTTTAGTGAACTAATAATAATAACAATTAAACTTTTGTGCCCAGATAAACTCGTCTGGATGCACGTCGAAGCTTTTTAGACAACCTCAGCTTCGCTTGCTAGTCGCTAACACTGCGTTTGTTAGCATCATGGCGCTTTTTGGAGAACGAACGTGAGTTTCAAGAGTAGTTAGTCTCATCGTGCAACAATGTGTACAAAAATTGTGAAAGAAGAGTTCGAGGAGGAACTTTGTGGGCCAAAAGAGCACGAGCGACAACGTCACCGACTGGATGCGCGTTGCAAAAAGCCTCAAGTTGTGTTCCACGGAAAAGGTTTTCTCTCTTCTTACTCTCGCTTCTTTACTTTTTTGTTAAATCAGAAATAATCATTGACATGCTGTACTGTTATTTATGATTTTGTTTATTTTCATACAGCAATCTAATATAGTGCCAGAACTTTTTCAAGGGGTGACCAGGGTGACGTTTTAGTGAAAGGTGGCATTTGGCAGAGTGGTACTACGCAGCAGTAGTATGACGTCCATCTAGTTCCACGATCAACAAACAGATCATATATTGCTAAAACAAATGACAGACTGTGTAATAAACTACACACAACCTGCCTCACACACACCCAGAAGAATGCCCATCACACTCATAATCAAGCAGGAACGAGTCAAAGTAAAAAGCAACATTTTGCTGAGCTTAATTTACAAGATAATGCCATTTTTTTTGTCGTGGCTTTTACGTCTCATGGTCTACTAGTATCTCTAGAACGATGCACTGATTTGCTAGTTAGCAGCAAGTGATGAGTGACCAAATGAGGCTTTTGTGAAGCACCGAACCACTTGGATGAATTGCTTCGAAAATGGGTTTAGTTTGTGAAGCTTCAGTAAATAGTGCCCTCTCCTGGTGAAAAGCAAGACTGCAGTGGATTTTAAATATCTTTGCTTTGAAATCTTTACTGCACACACACGTAACGATACAGCAAACAATTATGTTTCCAACATTCGTACATATGCGTCGCATTGTTGTTTGAAGCGGTTACAAATTAAAGAGGAGCACAAGTAGTCATATGTAAGGACGCGTACTTGTATGTGCATCGCTCATGATAATACGTTCCCGTGGACAGTATTTTATTTTGAAATGGCCTGGTCAGAACCATCAAAAAACCCAAAACGGGTCACAATACCGCCTACGGATTAATTATTGATGATTTTTATATTGTTTTTTTCTTTTCAAATTCAGTTTGATTATTAGTTGATGGCGTCTACAGTGGATATAGAAAGTCTACACACCCCAGTTTAAAATGCAAGATTTTTGTGACGCTTTTATTGCAAATCAGTGTGGCACATTTTTGTCAACTTTATGTTGTTGTCATTTTTGCTGTTTTTCCCAAGACCGCTAAAAACCAAGAAAAAAACATATCTATAAATAAATAAATCTTTCAGCACACTAATTTCATGACTTTGCATGTGAGTCTTTTGACCTAATGAAACTGAGCAGTGGTTATTTGAAGCTAAAATGTATTTATATATTTCTCTTATGGGGTCATTAAAGGATCGCTTCTCTCATTTTAAACATTATTAACTCCATTTCGAGACTGAGCAAAGCACGACTTTAGCAAACCATGTGTTTTTGACATCTTGTATCCTGTAGACGTCGCAGATGAAGGTCTCCATCCTGAGTTTCAAGAGCCGATAAGATTCCACATTAAAGAGAAAGAGGATCCACAGTTGCCACCCTTTAAAGAAGAAGAGCAGGAGGATGACATCAGCAGGTTTCCATTCACCGCTGTCGTCCTGAAGAGTGAAGAAGAGGAAGACAAAGATCCGAGTGAGGAGAAGAGAGAGGCGGAGCTTTCAAGCAGCAACTCGCGTCAACACCCGACAACGGAAGGTGTTGAAGACCACTGTGGAGGAGCACAATCGCACAGCCCCTTCACTCCACTCTCAGACAGTGATGACATAACATTACACTCTTCTGACACTGATGGTGATGATGATGATGATCATGAACAAGATGACGATGAGCACGCTCATGTTGACATGACGTTTCATACTGACAAAAAGTATGCAAAATGTTCTGAGTGTGACAAATGTTTTTGTTACAAGTCATCATTGAAACGACACACAAGGACACACACAGGAGAGAAACCTTTTGTCTGCTCAGATTGTGGTAAAACATTCTCCAGGAAAGGAGATTTACTAACACACCAAAGAACACACACAGGGGAGAAACCTTTTGCCTGTTCAGTTTGTGGTCGAAGATTTACACAAAGTAACACTTTGACAGCTCACATAAGAACACACACCGGCGGGAGACCTTTTGCTTGCTCATTTTGTGATAAAAGATTCACTCAGAGGGCAAATTTAATAGCTCATATAAGAACACATACTGGAGAACAACCTTTTGTGTGCTCAGTCTGCGGTCAAAGATTCTCTATAAAGGCAAATTTAACAACACACACAAGAACACACACTGGAGAAAAACCTTACGCCTGCTCAGTTTGCAGTCAAAGATTCTCTGTAAAGAGGAATTTAACAAGACACACAAGATTACACACTGGTGAGAAGCCACTCAGTTGAGACTATTTTAATTTTAAATGTCAATGTATGTTTTTTAATAAGCTACCTATGTTCTGTTTGTAATGAGCGATTGATAAAATCAATGTTCTATTTGCTTTGCCTTTAATGTCTTCAGCTGTTCTAAAAAAAAAAATGTAGGTGTGCTTTTGGTTGTGTGAAGCACAGTTGCCTCGTGTGTGTGAAATGTGCTTTAAAAATAAAGGTGATTTGGCTTGACTGGTGAAAAGAGCAGCAGTGAAGCTGCAGAATAAATGCAACCAACTTAACTAATGACTGTTAAGGGAAATTCTCATATGGTGTTACCAAGAGAATTGACTCACTTGCCTTGTTCCACATATGAAGTTATGTGACATCTAAAATGGAACTGCTCACAAAGGTTTTCTTCCTTGCTCAGAAGGACTCGACACCTACTGGATCCTTTTCTATGACGTCTTTTGTTTGTTTGTTTTTAGATCGGTAGAGGTCTGTATTCCAGAGATTCCAAGGATTTTATTGTTTTCAATGGGCCGAAGGTCCGTTTGTAGTAATAAATGTTGCTTGACTTATATTATCTTTTTTGTCATCGTCTTCAATACTTTTTAATTGTAATTTGTACGCTAATGTTCTCTTTTTACTGTATATGACCAATGTATCAATAAATATTTTGGGGGGTAAACGGCAATCACATGTGTGACGTCACATCTAACGTGTCCTTGTCACGTGACATGGACCGGTGCAATACTGCTATGTATGGGGGTGTATCGGCACATAGTCGTTGAAACGAGCCGTCGAAAACACTCGAATGTGATGCGTGCACCATCAAATCTTATTCAATCGTTATTTTTTTATGTTTTTGTCAAACGAAATACACACCAGACGACAAACGTGGGAAATTCTAGAGATGAATACCACAGGATGGACACAACCGTCCGAGTTGAGGTTCAACTTCCGCTGCTGGTTACTTGTTTCCGATTTTTTTTTTTTTTGCTATGTGGTACACGCTTGACGCTTCACAATTCTTCCAGAATTTGTACCTGACGGACTGAAGTAAACACAGGAACTCCAATCAAACTTTACTGGACTTCGACATCATTCACGACATTTTCTTGTCCGGATGAAGCTTCCCTGACTAGCTTAGCTTAATTTAGCTTGCTAGCCGCTACCACAGAGCCGCTTCTGTTAGCTAACACATCGCTAACAAATTATCAAGTGTTGGGATCATCGTGTGAAAATGTCTTCAAGAGGCACAGCGACGCGCACGGAGGAGGTTTGTGGAGCAAAGGAGGAGAAGGAGCGACGAGGTCAACTGCTGGACGCTCCCTGCAAGCTGCCTCCAGTTGCGCTCCACGGAGCAGGTTTGTTCACTTTTTACTCTTATTTAGCAACTAGCTGTGTCTTTTCATGACGTTTTCATTTTGTTTTGCCACCACAAACAGGCTGTTCTCATCATTGCCAGCCTAACCCTAACCATACCCGGCAGAGCAAAGTTATAGAGGCGCATCAAGCATCTTCCACTTCTTGAAATGTGGAAAAGACAACTAATAAACACGTGAAACAAAACAGCTAGTTTACAACTACCGATTGGCTGCAAGAAATAAAATAAAAAATAATAATAAAAAAGAACAGAGAGGGATTCGATCCAAGAACCAGCACTTTCGGGATGGCCGTGCTATCCACTATGCCACGAGCTGGTACAAGTTCACTGGCGGCCATTACTGTATTTGTATTTGCAATTCTCGCGCGATTCACGGCACAATAACAAATAACGCAGGAGAGTTGCCGTCATGGCAAAAAATATCCACTTCGGCTATTGCGCAGTGTAAATGATCAAGTGAGCATGATGCTTGTTGTTTTGGTTGTGACGCTTCTTTAGCGTTTGCCAGATAGGAGAACTTTGAAAAGCGTGTGAGTTGGAAAACCTTAGATAACCTAACTGGAATAACCTTGGTCGGAAGACAGTGCCCTCCAGTGGCGAGATATGAGTGTGCACCTCACTTTTCCAACTACTAACATCAAAAATCACACACAACATGAGCCTTGACCCGACCGATGTCTGCTTGTCTTCTTGTCCTGCAGGCAATGGTGAAAAAACTCTCATTTCTGAGCAACAGGATCCTTCGTCCCCCCAAATCAAAGATGAGGAGGGGCCTCCACTCCTTTGTGTAAAAGAGGAGAACCCAGACCACTCTCACATTAAAGAGGACGTGGAGACCACCTATGTCAAAGAGGAGGAAGAAGAGCCACCCTCCATTGAAGAGGAAGAGGAGGACGGAGAGGATCTCACCAATTTACATTTGACCTTTGTCACTTTCAAGAGTGAAGAAGATGAAGATATTTGTCCAAGTGAGGATAATAGAGTAGCGGCGCCTCATTGCAACCGCTTAAGTCAACACACGACAACGGAAAGTAATGGCAGCCACTGTGGAGGAGCGCAATCGGGTGGCCTCTTGGCTCCACTATCTGACAGTGACGACATAACCTTGCACTCTTCTGTCAATGATGAGGACGATGATACTGAGGAGAAACCTTTTGCCTGTTCAGTTTGTTGCAAAAGATTCTCGAGAAAAACAACCCTAGTAACACACAATAGAACGCACACTGGCGAGAAACCTTTTGCCTGTTCCCTTTGTGGGAAAAAATTCATTGAGAAGGGACATTTAAGAAGGCACACAAGAACACACACAGGTGAAAAACCTTTTGCCTGCTCGGTTTGTGATAGACAGTTTTCTTTGAAAGTAGATTTAATAAGACACACAAGAACCCACACTGGAGAAAAACCTTTTGCCTGCTCAATTTGTGGAAGCCGATTCACTTTGAAGACATACTTAGTCAGACACACAAGAACACACACTGGAGAAAAACCGTTTGCCTGCTCAGTTTGTGGCAGACAATTCACTATGAAGACAGATTTAATAAGGCACGCAAAAACGCACACTGGAAAAAAACCTTTCCCCTGTTCACTTTGTAGTAGACAATTCACGATGAAGACAGATTTAGTAAGACACACAAGAACACACACTGGAGAGAAACCTTTTACCTGTTCAGCGTGTGGGAAAAGATTCTCGAGAAAAACGAGTCTGACAGCACACAAGACAACACACACTGGGGCGAACGGTTTTGCCTGTTTAGATTGTGATAAAAAATTCACCTTGAAGGTAAGTTTGGAGAAACATGCAAGAAGACACACTGGAGATAAACAATTTGTCTGCTCAGTTTGTACTAAAGGATTCTCCAGGAAGGCTCATTTAACAAAGCACACAAAAACACACGCTGAAGAGAAACCTTTTTCCTGCTCAGTTTGTGGTCAAGGATTCTCTCAAAGGGGACACTTGACAAATCACACCAGAACACACACCGGAGAGAAACCTTTTGCCTGCTCAATTTGTGGTGAAAGATTCACTTTTAAGTTAAATTTAACAACACACACAAGAACACACGCTGGGCGTAAACATTTTCCTGCTCATTTTGTGGCAAAAGGTTCTCTGCCCGGCAGGTGAAACTTAAGAACCCACACTTGGAACAACTATGGAGTTGCACTTTGTGCGTGCGTGTGTGCGCATAAGCTAAAAAATTCTCTCGTGAGCATCATTTTAAGAAAAACAAATGTGCTGGTGACCATTTGTAGCGGTTCTGTGGTATGGGCTCGGCCAGCTTGATTCATTGAGACAAGTCTGTCTACTTTCACACGTATGTCATGTCACAAAATATTCATCTTTGCTGCACAAATAACAAATCCTATGACTGATTTCATGACAACAGACTGAATAAGGCCCCAGCCTTTGATTTTCAGGCCGAGGGACGGTGGCTTGTGCGTGTGCCAGACCCCGACTGGACCGCACCTCATGGCCATGTTAAACATGTACAGTATGTTGCACGTAAACCCGATTGCACTTGTTGATATAAATAAAAAAATTAATTCATTAAGGATTTGCATCTTTCGACCTGTTTTTCGGGCCAATAGGACAGTCAGCGCACACAAGGTTTCATTATGGAGATTTGATACATATTTTCAATCTTTTTGTACTACATCTTCAAAAATAAGTTTAATTCATTCACAAATACAGTTGATATCACTCATTTAGTAAGCCCCAAACCAGCATGTTTTTCCTAATGAATTGATTTGTTTACAATTGATGTAACAGTGTCACTGTGATAAATATTGAAATATTAATTTGTGTAAAGTGAAAAGAAATGTCCTGCACGTCTTGAAATGAGGCTTCAAAATGGCGAAAAATCAAGCCATCGTCTCCACTCTTGAATTTTGTGGGCGTGTCCGCTAAATGTATGAAACCACGCCCCACTCAAAAATGGATGCCCCATCATCTAGCATCTTTCTCAAACTAACTTTTTGAGCCATGAAAATGTATCCGCTTGAAGATTTCATCCCACCAAATTGTCTGGTGCTGACCAGCACACCAGCGGGTTTATCGTTCATGTTCTTTCTCCGGTTAATCGTTAAAGGATAACTCAACAGGAAGTCAGACTCTTGCTCCACCCCTAAGATTTGAAATTGGCGCTCAAAGGGGGGTGTTACCCGGAGGCCGTTGGGTTACGAATGGGGGAGAGGGTTGGGCGTGGTCTGACTATGATTGACAGCAGCAACTCGCTAAGAAGACATTTAAGGAGGCGTGTACGAGAATGACGTGGGTGGCGGGGGCGAACACGTCATGCGGAACAAGTGACGTAGTATGTATTGTCTCGTGTAATGAGAGTACAAACGGCCAAATTGAGTTGATCCCAGTGAGTTACCTGAAGATGGCGCCGAACACACGGTTTTTGCCCCAAATTCAAGCTTTCAACAAACGTGCACTAAAATGTCGCAGTAATGACCAGGACATGTAGACCGCACTTGTAGACATCAGTTTATACAGTTTAGCAGCAAAAAAAAAAGTTGATTTGGTGTTGAGTTATCCTTTAAAACACTCAAAACTAAAGTCACAACCCTATTGTGTAAAAATGCAACAAGTAAAGCTACAAAGCAGGCTGATAAAGAAGTACTGTACAAAGTACTGGGAAAGCTACTCATGTACAGTAACGAAGTATTTACTCAAATGTCTGCCATGTTTCATCAACTTTTGGTTGACTTTCCTTCAAGTGTGTCTGTTATGTGGACCCACGCAGCAACGCGACGCAGTGACGTCACGAACCAGCCCGTCGACCGCTGACGTGCTCAGCTTGCGAACGTCACATGTCCAAACCCAGAAAACAGCTGAGTCGTGATTGGTCGTTACCTAAGCTCTGAGAAATGGTGATGTCATTTCCCGTCGACATCAAGTGAAACAATTTTAAGTTTTATTTTCTCTGCTAAAAATGAATAAATAAGCAAAGTATCCCTTTAAAAATCTTGAGCATGAAACTCGAGCGTTGGTGTCCTGTTGCTTTAAATAATTATGAGTAATATATTTTCGTAAAGGTTGGTCACCTTTTGCATCCAGGCAACTTTCCTCAGCATTTGTAGATTTCCAACGCTCCTATCCTCCAAATACTTCCGGTGTCGCTTGAATAGACCAGGAAAGGAAATTTCCTCGGCAAAAACGAAACCGAAAAGGAGCCTCATGTCGGAGATATGCTCCGTCAGTGTAGTACTACGTTATACCACAACTTGCTTGGCAGCACTGAGCACTACCGGAAGGCATGCAGCATAATTAAGAACAATGTTTGAAAGTTTTCTAATTAACATAATATCAATGCTAATTTCCGTTAGCCTGTCGATGGGATTTGCACATTAATGTTAGCATGAAGCTAACAGACTTTTGTTAGTCTGGTTCAATATTTTGGTGTTTAAATCCAGTATATAGTGGATACAGCAAAATGGTAATTGTCTTGACAAAAGTTGTATTCTTTGTGTGTCGCATAAGGCTTTAAGGTCAGCTGACCCTTGACAGCTGCTGTCAAGCAAATGTACGTAAGCAAATTGGGACGTTGGCTGGTGGACTTTTTCGGGGTCCTCAAAGACCGCGTGACGTCATAAACCCTATTCCTACACATGAACGTCGGTCTTTGTGTTCCGTCAGGGACTTTGTTACAGTGCACTTTATTCCGTGTTGCGTGGGGTGAGGGGCTGCAGACGAGTCCGCATAGCAATTGCGACCGCCGTGCGTGGACTCTCAAACCTTCCTTTCTTCCTTCCTTCCTTCCTTCCTCTCTTCACGTGCCGCGCGGATCGCCCAAAAGTCCCCCTCGCGTTGTTAGTTCTGCTTTGTTGTTGTTGTTTTGAGGATGTTCGTGACGGTGGAAAGCCGGCAGCTGTCGGAGAACGACCGCAGAGTTTTAGCCATGCAGGCCGGCAGAGTGACGTGCGCTGATCGTAATAACTGGTGAGACATTTTGAGGCATTTTGAGTCCTCTGCGCTCGGATAGAAAATCCAGATAGACCAAGTCCAAAAATATAGAAGCTTATAGTGTACGTGCATATTTCAATGTGATTTCAAAGCTTTTAATAAGGCTTCACTCAATTCTGTAGTCGAAAAACAAAAATATTTCATATAAGTTCAAGTTGCTGTTTTTTTTTTTAATTAAAATATTTAATCTTACCTTTACATTTATGTTATGAAAGCCCCAATTATGAAATTGGCTCTGAGCTGCATGTCTTATGATGGTAACAAACCAATCCGTGTAAATATTGGTAAAGAATGTGACGAATTAACACCGTTACCTGAATACAAGTGAATGGAAGAGATTCGGTTCGATCTGCACGGGTTCAAGTGAGGCATTGTGCTTCCTTGACTCGCTCTTTTGAGTTATTTTTCTGGCCAGCGCGAGAAGCACGAAAGACGCCTTCGTGATATTTATTGGACAGACGGTTGAACGTCAACGTGTGATGATTTTTGCCAAAACAAATCATGTGTGGAGGCACCGAACTTTCGTTGCCTGTTTTCTTCTCATCAAAGTATTTGAACTGCACAAATTTCTCTTTTTTGTGAAGTTGAATGATTACATCATTGACAATTTTGAAAAAAATAATAACAAATGTAAAAGATGATCAAAATGGACAATAATTGAATGTTTGTTTTCTATTTTTTTCCTCTTCACTTGCAGGGGTGGCGAGAGGGGGGCTCTGCCTCTCCTGCCTGCCCTGACGGCGCATCCTTGGCAGGTCCTGTGCCGGACGCCCGACCCGGTGGGCTCCTTCCTGCCGGTGGTCTTTGACTCCTCGCAGCAACTGGCTCCTCCTCTTCCTCCCGGGCCGGCCTCGCTTCCTCGGGCCTCCCCTTCTTCGTCCACGCGCAAGCCCGCCGCCCGCTGGGCCGCCAAGCCGCGCGCCGGCCCGCAGATTCAGTAAGACGCGAACAACAACATTATTGTTATTCTAAACCTGATTTGTGCACATGAAAGATCATTCTAAGGACCATGCACTAGTGCGCTTTTTTGTCCTCACTAGTTGAATGACTCATTACACTTCTTTACATATCTGTCTTACTAGGAACCTTTTTTCCCCTCTTATCAGGATTTTTGCATGAATAGCTTTCAAGCTGCGTGAGCATTTACTAGTACATTTTGTCCTCAAAAAGATTATTCCACTCACTAGTAGAACAACTCGTAACGTTTTCCCCACTAGTATCAGAGAGAGTGAATAGCTTCCCAAGCCATTTGAGCATTTATTTGCAATTAGAGCGCTACGTTGTACTATATGGTCCCCAAGTCCTCACTAGTAGAACAAGTGTCTTACTAGTACGTAATGGGTTTTTTTTTCCAGCAGTTGACCAATGTCAAGGATTGTGTATCAATGTACAAACAGCTTCCAAGCCTTGATGTCCATCTTAAAGTCCATGAACTAGTAACCTCTTTGCCATTACTAGTAAGCCAATTCAACACACTAGTAGGACAGCTAGAGTGAAATAGTAGAACTAGTAACACCCCCCCCCCCCCGCTCGTTCTTTCCACTACTGTCTGGAATTTCTGTGCAGTTACATGTTACTAGTGTGGGAAAACGATGCTCTAGTTAACATCTGCCCCTCACTAGAAATACTAGTAGTATTAGTAGTTTAATAATGCCACTAGTAGCTTTCAGTTGTGCCTAGTGTACAATTATTGTCTCACTAACATGCAGTTGTGTTGTTGTTTCCACTGTGTCTCACTATATAGCGAGCACAAAGAGTTCACTAGTGCATGGATGATGCAGTGCACTAGTAGAATTTGAACTAAATGAATCAAGTTCTGTGCAGGAACGTGACATCTTCGGTGAAGCTGGGTTGTGATCTGGATCTGGAATTCATCGCTCGGAACTCGTGGAACGTGCAGCACCTGTCAACGGTACCGCGAAAGAAACTCGTTAATAAAGACCTGCTCAATATTAGGAGGCTTGTTAGCAACATGCTAAGCTAGCTTCCAGCGGTGGTGAACGTACTCAACACTCAATACTTAAGTATTGTTACAGAAATTTGTGTAAATGAAAAATGAAGGGTTTAAAAAAAACGAGACTCCGAAAATCATCTTCCTCTTCGAATACCCTGCTGGCCCGGCTGCCTTAGAGTGCCTCGTTGTCTACCATGAGTGTGCATATGATACGGGAGTTGGCGGAAGAGAAGGGGATGGGCTAAATTAGCTGAAAAAATTACCAAAAAAAAGGATTGATTTTTTTTCTGATATGCCAGAAACTCGTGACATTTGTGTAGAAGTTATTGTAAGACGGAGTAAATTGAGTATTTGTCAATCTTTAAATCCGAGCGTTTATACGTCGAGAGACAATAAAAGAAGTTGCAAAAAGGCTGACAGGCTGGTTAGCTTGCAGGTTTGGAGGGTTGGATGGCTTTTTTTTCCCCCTCCCAAGATCACCTGCTTCCACAGCAACCCTTGACAGCAAAAGTAGAATTTTGCCACTTGGTACATTTTGTCTGTCTTTGCACTTGGACTTCCTGCTGTGCGTCAGGTCTTCAAGTCGCTGGTCATGAAGATCCGCAAGCCCCAGACCACGGCCAGGATCTTCCAGTCCGGAATCCTTTTCTGCACGGGAGCCAAGAGGTCTGCCGTTTGTCCGTCTGTCTGTCTGTGATCAGTTGAGTCAGGACTTTTGTCGTCCGGCAGCGAGGACGAGTCTCGGGTGGCCGCCAGGAAGTTTGCCTTCAAAATCCTCAAGCTGGGCTACCCGGTGCGCTTCCTGGACTTCAAAGTGCTCAACATCGGCGGCACGTGCAAGAGCTTCCCTATCAACCTGGAAGATCTCTTCTTGGCCCACCAGGATCACTGCAGGTCGGCTCAAGTTCTCAACAGAAGGCCCGTTTCGACGGCGGCGTTTTGGGGCCATGTAGAAATATTTCACGTAGCGTACTACTCGGATGTTTGTGGCGATACTTTTTGCTCACGTTTTCAAATAAGCAAATTTGCGACTTCAAGTGGCAAATTTGTGAGAGAGAAAAAACTTGGAACACTTTAAAAAGTCACAAATTTACAAGTTTTTTCTCTCACAAATTTGCCACAAAAGTCGCAAATTTATGATTTTTTTTCCAGAATATGACTTACCCCCCCTCTAAAAAAAATAAAAATTACACATGGCCCTAATAACGCGCCGTCGTACTTTTGTCATCCCGACCAACTCATCAATTTTTCTCCATTGTACTAAAAAATGTGTCGAGAGTGAACCAGCGTGCGTTCTCATAACGCTTTCTTAAAAAGTTTACACTCTCGTCAAGAAATGGGAGATAAAACCTCATATAACATTACTTTGAAGACAGACGCATAAAAAAAGACAACATTGCTTATTTAAGCAGTAAAATGTTCACCCAAACCTTACCACAAATCAGCTAGCTTCATGCTAACATGCAATGCGTAACGCTGCAGATAGGCTAACGCAAATGAGCATCGACGTCTCGGGGTATCGGCTGCTTGCTGCTTGAATATGTTTCGATATTCGTGTCAATGTTTGTGTTGCTTCCACTTTCTTCAGTTACGAGCCGGAGCTGTTTCCTGCGCTGCAATACAACTTTCGGCCCGGCATGACGGCGTCCATCTTTTCCTCGGGCTCCGTCTCACTGGTCGGTAAGTGCACGGGACACATGGACGTATGAAGCCAATAGGTGGGAAGAGTAATATACTATCATAAAATAATGAAAATCGTGTTCAGAGCAAAAACACAATCGCTTCCTCAGTTCAAAGTTCCTTTTTAAATTCAAGAGTCTCAATAAGTTTGAAAAGATTGTACTAAAAGCTGTTGAAGTAATTCAAAGTCGATGTTTCAGTTGTTGGAGGTAAATATTGGAATGATGCAAATATAAATTGTAATAAATGTCATTCACTTGTATTAGTGCTTATTCGCCAAGCCTTTTTTAAACCTCAAATATAGTATACTTTTTTTTTTAAAGCCCGTTTTAAATAAGCTCCTGTCTGAAATTTCATGCCAGGCTATTAAAAATCCTCATTCAGACAAGAGAAACGCTTTGATAATGACTATTAATGGATTATTAAAAGAGAACGAAGGCCTTGCTAAAGCTGACCGCGCTCCACGTTTCCGGTTTCCTGTCTGATCGATGTGTCGACTCGCAGGCGCTAAAACGGAGGGCGAGTTCTACAGAGCGTTCGGCAACCTGGACGCCATCTTGACCAGCTTCAGGAGGACGTGAAGCCCGTCGGCTCGCCCCGTTTGTGATGGTGACGTTCTTGGTGTTAGCATGTAGCATTAGCCACGCCACTTTCATTAAAATACATATAATATATATATATTCAGCATTACATCATATGTCATGATCCCACTAATAGCTTGACTAGTTAGTATCGCCAACTTTGCTGTCGTCGCGTCAACGGTCAAACTGGAGTAAACTTCGATTGAGTTAAGTGTTGCTTTGATGCTCATTTATTTATTTTTTGCTTGAATGATCATCAACAAGTACAAGTTACATTGTGATTGTTGATGTGCACCTGCTGTCTTCATGTAAAGATGTAATAATAAAAAGTCAAAGGAAGAAAAAGTGTCCTTTGTGGATCCGCCACCAGATGACATCAACCTTAAAAAAAAGACAAATGACCAATTTGTCCTGCATACATTGATGATTGATTCAGACTAAGTATTTTGTGTTTTATACACAAAAACCTAATTGGATACATATTTTTAAAGTTTGAAAGTTAACATCGGGAACAGTCGAAAGAAATATGCACCAACCTATTATTTATTAGTTAAAATTGATATTTGTGGAAAGGAACTCCACGCCAGGCGAGTCGCGTGCAAATTTCACTGTGCGAACGCCCGCTCCTGATTGGTCGTTTGGAGTAGAGAGTTCTCTGTCCTGTCTGCATATGCAAATTTGGCACAGAGGCGACACGCCCACCCTCATTTGCAAC
Source organism: Leptonotus elevatus (assembly GCF_054856555.1). NCBI lineage: Eukaryota > Metazoa > Chordata > Actinopteri > Syngnathiformes > Syngnathidae > Leptonotus > Leptonotus elevatus. The sequence goes on along the minus strand of NC_141241.1, from coordinate 730,154 downwards.
TTCCGGTGCAGAGCTTCGTTTCCGCTTACTAATTCATTTGTACGTGATCACGCGAGGTTCACTTCCCAGTTGTTCCCGAATTCGTACCGGACGGACAGCGGCGACATTTGGAACTTTACTCATTAATTGTGAATATAAAGTGTTGGGATCTTCGTGTAAAAATGTTGCCAAAACGAGTGAAAGAAGATGAGTATGAGGAAGAAGATTGTGAATCGAAGGAGCTACAACGCCAATATGTGTTCCACAGAACAGGTTTGTTCACTTTATTTTTACTTTTATTTAACAATAGCTTTGCACAGATATTAAGTCACAAACGTGCAAATCGTCAGCAAGTCAAAAGTTGGTGTAGATAACTGAAACATTTTTCCAACTTGTGTGACAAGCACCAAACACGGAAGTAATCAAGCTTCGATTGGTTGGGAAAAACACGCGGGCCATTTGAAATTTAAGATGGCCGGCCACGTAAAAAAAAAATGGCCGCCCTGGGGGAAGGTAGTAGTTCTGGAAAAGAGCAAGTATTTGAATGCGTATGAATAACGGTGTGGGCGGGGCTGTGAACAGATACTCGGAGTTGTAAACATTGCACCGTGAAGAGTTTAAAAAGTGTCAAATGTACATATTATGAAAAGTGTCAAGTCGTGAACGTGATCGAGGCAGAATGCCGGATCTATTAAAGATGGAAAATGTATCAACGTACTGAGATTGCCGCTGAATGGCCACAAACAAAGCAGGACTCGACGTGGATGCAGAACTACACAAGTGTTTATCAAAGAGGCACTTAACTTAAAGGACGTCGGCTGAGCTTATAGCTTAATAATGAGCCTCGAACCTCACGGCGCCCGTAAGATGAAATCAAATCGAGCTGATGCTGATGTGTGCAACACACACTGGGGAGAAACATTTTTGCCTGTTTAGTTTTTGATACAAATTTCTCTAGTGGCTGAGTGTTTTGTAAATAATTAGTCTTGAGAGTGACTCGTGCAAGAAGTGAGGATCTTTGGTCAGGAAGTTAAAGTTGCGACAGAAGCTATTGAAAAAGTTTTCCGTTGTGATCTTTAGTAGTTTTGCATTCATTCCATCTTGATTATGAGCGGCCAGAAAAGTATTTCAATTGAGTTTATTCGACATTTCATACACGTTTATATTCCATATTGGATTTTGAACAGTTCAGGCGTGATCGTGTCAAGAGGATAAGCCAATAAATTCAATAAGTGACACAAGAACCAAAGTGTCATCATTTAGCTGCACTATCCCAGCAGAGAGCGATACTTGAGCAGTTACACGCAGGTGTGACGTCACGTTGACACACTTGCCATTCAAGTTGCTTTTTCTTGAGATTTTCTTAGAACAGCGCACACTCTCTTGCTCCCTCTCTCTCTAACGACTTACGTTACTTTGGGTGTCGGAAAAAGTCATAATAATGTAACAGCAAAAGTAGCAATCATTTCATACACTAATGAGAACAACATCCCTGTAGTTACATTACACGCTGTCTGTACAAAATAACATCAATAAACACGGTCACAAGTTGATGTGCAATGTTATGCTTATGCCACAGTGAGGCGCTAGCACACCGAATATGAGACTGGTGCCTACGTCATCACCACGCACACTTTTTTTTTTCCACTTCCGTGTTGAGAGAGATTTGATCGAAAGCAGCAGGAGCGTGCGTGGGCGCTGTGAGTTCGTCAGTAAAAATACTATGTTTGGCTCAAGAAACTTATTTTGTCCGTCATCCTTTCACACGAATCCAACGTGACGCTCAACTGCAGCAAAGCATTCTTAAACCTAATCATGAAAAAAATGCAATAAAATATGTATTGAGGAGGAAATGTTGTGTACGGTTTCACCCCATATACATTAAGTAAACGTTACGCACGCGATGAAGACAGACAAGCGCTTTACACCAATCAAGACTCTGAATGTTGTTTTACAGCTTTAATGAAGCAAAGGCTGAAAGAATAAAACATACAGCGGGAGATGAATATCATATTTATACAGACATAGCAATCAAATCAACAGTTTGACGTCACAAGTTTGCACTACATTAACCAAAACACACTTGAAACCGTTCTTCTGATTGGCACACAAAGTTCGATTTCTAAACATCAGCACAGGAAGTTGAAAAGCACTCCAAAATATTACAATGCAACTGGAGTGGCGGACTCAAACCCGAGCCGGCAAATTTCTTTTCCGTCACCTCAATAAAGGACAACTGGACACTGTACTGCAAGGTAGTTCATATTCGGCCAGTAGATGGCAGTAATACACATTTGACATGCTTATCAAAGACTTATGTCACTGTACAGCAAGTGCTTATTTTCATACAGTACACACACACATTTATATGCGTACAGTATAGACATGTATATTTGTAGTCAAAGATTCCCAAGGCGGCGCGAGTTTCTTCTTCAACTTCACTGACTGCTTTTGTTCTCAGCGGCGCATTTGTGCTCGTTCAGCCGATCTTGCCCACAGAATGTTTCATCGCACGCACAGCAAGTGAACGGCTTCTTGTCGTCGGCGTGTGTTCTCGCGTGTCTCGTCAGGTGTGCGTTCTCCGTGAATCCTTTGCCGCAAATCGAGCAGACAAAAGGTTTCTCGCCCGTGTGTGTCCTCGCGTGTCTCGTTAAGTGTCCGCTCTCGTTGAATCTTTTACCGCAGACTGAACAGGCGAAAGGTTTTTCTCCAGTGTGCGTCCTCGCGTGTTTTGTCAAATCGGCCCTCTGAGTGAATTTTTTATCACAAAGTGAGCATGCAAATGGCTTCTCTCCAGTGTGTTTTCTTGTGTGTATTTTTAACAGTCCGTTCTCACTGAATGATTTCCCACAAAACAAGCACGTAAAAGGCTTCTCACCGTCATGTCTTTTCATGTGGCTCGTTAAATTTCCATTTGTTGTGAATCTTTGACCACAAAGCGAGCAGGCGAAAGCTTTTTCTCCACTGTGGGTTCTTGTGTGCGCCTTTAAAGTTGTCTTTCTGTTGAAGGTTTTCCCACAAATGGAGCAAGCAAAAGGTTTTTCTCCAGTGTGTGTCCTTGTGTGTCTTGTTAAACACGCCTTTTCAGAGAACCTTTGACCACAAACTGAGCAGGCAAAAGGTTTTTCTCCAGTGTGTGTCCTTAAGTGTCTTGTTAAACGTGCCGTCTCAGAGAATCTCTGACCGCAAACTGAGCAAGTGCAAGGTTTCTCTCCACTGTGCGTTTTGGTGTGCTTTGTTAGACCTTCCTTCAGAGTGAATCTTTTACCACAAACAGAGCAAACAAAAAGCTTTTCTGTTGTGTGTGTTCTGGTGTGTTTTGTTAAATCTCCGTTGAGAGTGAATCTTTTACCACAAATGGAGCAGACAAAGGGTTTTTCTTCAGTGTGTGTTTTTGTGTGCCTTGCTAAAAGTGAATTCAGAGCAAAGCTTTTACCACAAAGTGAGCATGCAAAAGGTTTTTCTCCAGTGTGTGTTCCCGTGTGTATTCTTAGGTGTGTCTTTTCAGCAAATCTTTTACCGCAAAGTGAGCAGGGATAAGGTTTCTCCCCACTATGTCTTTTTGTATGCCTTGTTAAATGTGCTTTTCTGGAGAAACTTTGACCACAAACTGAGCAGAGGAATGGTTTTTCTCCAGTGTGTATTTTGATGTGTGTTGTCAAATGCGCTTTGAAAGAAAATCGCTTATCACAAATGGAGCAAGCAAAGGGTTTTTCTCCAGTGTGTGTCCTGAAGTGTCTTTTCAACCTGGACTCGTAGATAAAAGTTTTGTCACACTGAGAACATTTCACGCGTTTGTTGTCGGTGGGACTCGTGTCACCTTTAGCGTGTTCATCATCATCGTCGTCATCATCTTCATCTTCTTCTTCTTCTTCAGACGAGTGTGGCGTGATGTTGCCACTCTCCGACAGTTTACCGTTTGCTTGCAATCCTTCGCTCTCTTCTCCGTCACCGTCTTCAATCTTGACAATGATGCCAGTCAACGAAAACTTGGTGATTTCATCCTCCTGCTCCTCCTCTTTAACATGACGAGGCTCTGGCTCCTCCTCCTCCTCCTCCTCTTTGATGTGGATGGATTGTATCTCCTGCTGCTCGGGACGAACGTCTGCAAGACACAAGAAGACAAACACGATTTGCTCAGTCAAGTCTCATATTGTGATGTGGATGTTATTGTTTTTGCATGTTTTTGGAATTGTTTCTCATATTATCCCCAGAGTGGAAATGGGGCGTCCCACACTGTGTAAATTGTTGCCCATTAGGCATCCATTGCAGTCTGGCCATTTCCACATTTGCGGTTCCTTCTCAAGGTTTCTGAGTTTTTCTGTGCTCTCTTGTGGTTCGATCAAGAGATGTCGTTAACATTTGTCAACTTTGAGACTCTTTTGTGACTTGGCTTCAAATCGAATCAAATAAGCACTTTTTTCTTTTCAAATTAGCACTTCAAATGCAGAGTCCATAACAAATAAATTCATTCAAACGGGGTTCTAAATTAACAGCCAAACCACCAAACGCAGGTTCAAATTTATTTTGGCAGGCGTTGAGAACAAATCTTAGTGGCCAGTTTGGTGGGTGATGCATAAGCAATCGTGCCGGTCACATAGATTAAGAGCCGGGCATCTATCATCTACACAAATATATTAGTTTCTGACCAAAATTTGCATCGGCCTCAAAAAGGTCTGTTTCAGTCGGACGCTCATCACAACCGACCGTGTGCAGGATTTGTGACCTCAGGGAATGTTTTTTTGTTGTTGTGCCAAATGAATTAAGAACTATTAGTAGCTTTTTAAGAGATTGAAAAAAATCTATATTTTGACGCTGTGGCAAATATGAACTAAATTGAAGAATTCCCAAAGTCGCCTTCGGGTACAGTTTCAGGCGTGACAAGTCCAAGGCTGACTGACGGCTCAGTGGCCGTAGTTGGCATCCATCTTGTCGCCGTCGTGGTCTTTCACTGTCCGCCAGCCGTGTTTCAGTTTCTTTTTTTAAATTTGGCAAAACGTCAAGCCGAGTGTTGCCATTTTTTTCTACCGTTTCTTTGTTTTCATGCGTTCCAACTCTTGCTGTATTTCTTCCTCTTTCAAAATGGATACAAAGGCCCGCCCACAATCATGAAATCTTTGTTCTGGGTGTTCTCAGAGCATAAATGCTGTTGTCAGGCAATTGTTGATTTGAACGTTTTTGGCACCTGCGCTTTCTTTCGTCTCGCATGTGGGCTGACGGGTCGTTGGCCGGACTTTGAGGCAGCAGCAGAAAGTGACTCGAAGCCAGTGAAGAAGCGGTTGTGTTCTTCTGCGAGCAAGGGATCATCAGAGTGGGCAACAGCGGCCGGCGAGGTGCCCCTGTAGCTTGTCACATGGTGGATCCCACGCCGGGCTTTGTTGTCCTCCAAGTGGGACTCGATCTTCTTCTTCTTGTACTCCACCTTCGCTGCTCTGATTCCTCTCCTGAGATCAGATCTTTGCTGCGCTGTACTGAGCTCTGTCTCCCGTCTTGAAGCCGAGCCCTTCTAGCCCTCAGGAGTGACGTTGCCACAGAAGTCATCCAGTAGGTAGGTTGCTTTTTTTGGGATACGCTTGTTCACTGTGCTTGATGTAGGGTAGGACAACATCCTTGTGTTGCCGGAGGTCTGCGCGGTCGAAAATACTCCACTCTTGTGTTCTGGTAATGCAGATAGCGGCCTATCTTCGGTGGCGAGACAAATTGAACATTTGGTGTAAAGACACAGAAGGAGGTGAAGCCAAGCACGCCAAGTGCATGACTGGATCCAGCGATCAGAGCCGTTCACGGCGAAATAGCGCTAGCAGGAGAGTTGCCGGTCACGGCAAAATATACATTGCCAATTTACAATTTCTTCCAGGAGTTGTAAACGAGCCGTTTTGTTTCAAGTGAACGGTTATTTAAATGTGCACATTTAATGAAGTAGAAGACGCGATTGCTGACTTTGAAAAGACGCAAATTGTTTCCTACTGCCTGATAATTGTGTTTTGACGGTTATGATGATAATGCTATAATAACAGCAAAACAAAATGAAAACTTGGCGAAAAGACGCAGGCGGTTGCTAAATGAGAGTAAAAAAAAGAAAAAGAAAAAAATAACAAACCTGCTCCTTGGAGCGCAAGGGGGGGCATCTTGCAGACCGCGTCCAGCAGTTGACCTCGTCGCTGCTCCTCCTCCTCCTCGTTGGCTCCACAAACGTCCTCCTCGCACGGCGCTGGGCCTCGTGAAAACATTTTCACACGATGATCCCAACACGCGCTTGATCTTTGTGTTGCTCACGGAAGCGGCTCTTTGTTAGCGGCTAGCAAGCTAAGCTAAGTCAGAGCAGCTTCAACGTGCACCGTGACGAGTTTTCTTCCGGACAAGAAAATGTCGCGAATGATGTCAAAGTCCAGTAAAGTCCTGTTGGACATCCTGCGTCTCCTTGAGTCCGTAAGATAGAATAATTCGAGAAGAATTACGAACCGTCAAGCGTCTGCCACGTAGCGAAACAAAAAACAAACAAAAAAGATTGGGTAACAAGTACAGCAGCAGCGGAAGTTGGACCTCAACCCGGGCACGGGTATGTCCAACCTATGGGAATCATCTCTAGAATCTCCCACGCTAGTCGGTTGGCGTGTATTTCCTTTAACCCAAAAATATTAACGACTGAATAAGAATCGAGGGCGCACACGTCACCTTCAAGTGTTTCCGATGGCTCGTTTCAACGGCCATTATGTGCCGAATCATCCCCGCGCGCGGCGGCGTAATGCGCTACTCCGTGTCACGTGACAAGGACACTTTCGTGTGACGTCAAACGTGGGACGCCGGTGCTTTATCACCAAATTATTTATTGATAAAATGAATACAGTAAAAGGAGAATATTTGGTCTGCACATTTATACAATAAATCTAGAACATAATAGCGAATTAAAAAAAACAAAATCATAAAGGCGAAAGAAGCTGTACATTGATTGACCAGGAAAATCTCATTCTGGAACCATGTCTCAAAAAAAAAAGGGGGATTTGTCTTCAAGATACTTTTATTATTCAGGATGACAAATTAAACATACAGTATGGGGTGAAAAATTCATCTGCTAATTGCAAAAATAATGCCTCTCATTCACAGAAACATATTTGGGAAACACGCAAGCACCAAAAAAGACACAAACAACTTTCATCTGATTGTGAAGGGAAACAAAACAAAAACCCAGATTTGGCATTTTTTGCTTCTTTTGTTTTTACACGCCCATCAGAAAAATAGAAAAAAATAAACCTCTTAAACTCTCATTTATGTGTGCTTTCAGAAACATAATAGCGCTATTTATGTTCAGCCCGTTTAGCATTTAGACGGCTGCTGCGAATTCAAACTAATATGCAGCCATTGATTCCACACAATAATGAAAATATCTCCAATGTTATAATGACGCCTAAAATGTGCAGTTGCTGCTCATCCACAAAAATCTGCTTGATTGATGTTGTGACCGCAAGATTTACTGTTAAAAGTGCACGTGACGATTTGAGCAATCGAGGAATGTCACGAAGTCCGGCGAATGTTCCCTCCATCACTTTCAAGTGGCTTCCCCAAAATGTTACAAGTTGCTTACTGGCACAGTTCCACAGTCACACTCAGTCTGTCCTGCGCTTTCAAAAGCCTTCATCAGCTGTTTGTGATTCACTGAACCCCACCCCACCCCGAGCCGCCCCTTCAACCGTTCAGCAGACGTTGACCGCTTCAGTTTACTGTCAATTGTGAACGGACCACTTCTAGGTCGGTTTCCTGGAAAATCAATCAATAATAATTAGCATCACATATGTCGCCGGCCCAGAAAGCAACTGCCCGCTGTGATCAACATCCAGTCCAGCCCGGGCCCTCGTATCCAAACGTCTGCGGGGAAACATGACACAACGTCAAGGTCCTTCCGTCAATGATGAAGTTATTCACTCTTTATTGGCTGAATACAATGTTCAACATAAAGATAAAAACAAATCGCACAGTTAACGATAATAACAAAATAAAAAAGAAGGAAATCTTCTGCTGGAAAAACTCGTACTGAAAGTTCACAACGGGAAACTTCTTGAACATCCTGACTGAGGTTTCTATCCACGGACTTAGATAAGATTTCCTTACATAAATATGAAAGTCCGTGTTTCTATCCCACAAGATTAATTCCTTCCAAACACAATCACGAAACAAAAGGAAATCTGAATGCGAAATGAAAAAAGTTCCAGCTGTCAAACTTTTATGATCTACCAATTGCAGTAAAATGGTCGCTCACAGTTTGACCGCTTTTGAATTTAGCGTTACTTGGAATGATCTCGAGATTTATCTGTGACTGCTCTTCTCACCGCCACATTTGCATCTCTTAGCATCAACCATGCTAGCATCTTTTTGCAAACACGCCGCAACCGAACTAAAGTTGAATCTTTTTCCAGATTGGTTTTTTGGTGGTTTGTCAGTGTGCGTAACTTTGTGTGTTGTTAGTCTCGGCTGCGCAGAGAAGCCTTTGCCACAAACTGAGCAGGCAAATGGTTTATCTTCACCGTGAGTTCTTTCGTGTCTTGCTAAATGCGTCTTTTCAGAGAATCTTTGACCACAAGCAGAGCAAGGAAAAGGTTTTTCTCCCGTGTGTATTCTTGTGTGCGTTGTTAACGCTTGCTTCCTGGAAAATCTTTGACCACAAACTGAGCAGGCAAAAGGTTTCTCTCCAGTGTGTACCCTTGCGTGCGTTGCCAAGTTTATTTTTATAGAGAATATTTTGCCACAAACTGAGCAGGCAAAAGGTTTCTCTTCCGTGTGTGTCCTTGTGTGTGACGATAAGTACGCTTTTGTGGAGAATCTTTTACAACAAACTGAGCAGGCAAAACGTTTCTCGCCAGTGTGCGTTCTTGTGTGTCTTGTTAAATTTGACATTGTGGCAAATCGTTTACCGCAATCTGAGCAGGCAAAATGTTTCTCCCCGGTGTGGTTTCTCATGTGTACGTTCAAACTCCCTTTACGACTAAATGTTTTCCCACAAAGAGAACATGTGCAACGTTTGTCGTCAGTGCGTGACGTCCTTTCACTTTTCGAGTGTTTATCATCATCATCATCATCATCATCATCATCATCAGAGTGTGACGTTATGCTGTCATTATCTGATAGTGGAGCTATGAGGCCATCCGCTTGTGCTCCTTCGTCCCCTTCAGCTGTCATATGTTGACTTGAGCAGCTGCTTGGACGTTCTGCCCTTCCGCTGTCGTCACTTGCAGCTTTGTCCTCATCAGCGTCACTCTTCAAGGGGGCGAAGGTCAGTGGAACCTCAGCAACATCGTCCTCTTGTTCCTTTTTAATCTGGGGAGGCTCGTCTTCATTTTCCTCTTTAATGTGAAGGACTGTTTTTTCTTCTCCCTCTTTAAGGTGAGGACATTTTGGCTCGTGACAAAGATATTTTTCAATCAAGTCTGCAGGACACAAAAAGACCAACACACATGATTTGGTCACATTACATCTCTGGTATGGCAGATCAATTTATTTCCTCAATGAAATGAAACAAACTGATTAAGCCCCCTCCTCCCCTACAAAAAACAGTTTTTACACACAAAAAAATGCACTGTACATCGAAATGCAGATCAGTAACGCGAAACTGATGTTGGTAGTGTGTCTACACAAACACCAAATAACGTGTGTTTGTTCATTTATCGAAGCCGGTGTCGTACAATGGCAGGAATAAAAATCTGGCTCTCTTCCACTAGCAGAGTGCACAACACAGCCGGTGAAATAAGATGTTACTGAGTGAAAGTTGCCGTGCATTGAAAGCGGCATGAGAGCATTTCAGTCATGTTGAAAAAAGATGGAGAATGAAATAGGCGTGCATGTCATTTGCTTCTTGATTCGCGACAACTTTCTCTCTAAACAGGAAAGTACACGGAAAAGTCAAACGTGTCCACGCTCTCAACGAACCAGTCGAAGCCAGTTGTTACTTCCAACACGCCACTCAACGCCTTCTAAATAGAAAGTAGTCGATCAACAAGTTGAGAGCAAGACGCGAACTTACCCGATCTGCGTAAGACGACACGAGGCTGCTTGCAAAGCGCGTCCAGCAGTTGCCGTTGTCGCTCGCTCTCTTCTTTTGCGCGACGAAATTCCTCCCAGTGCTTTGGGGAAATTGGGGTCGTTCTTGCGCACATTTTCACAGGACGATCACGACGCTTTTTTACACACGCGGACTTACCGTGTAGTTGCGGCTAGCGTGCAAAGCTAAGCTAAGCTAAAAGCGCTTGATGACTTTAATGTGCGCCGAGGCGAGTTCAACGGAATACGAAGATTGAACAAATTGTGTTTTGGTCCAGTCAAGTACAAGTATAGACGTCATGTGTTCAGACTCCAGTACATTTAGAACAAGTCTTTAGAGAATTGTTTATAAAGCCAAGCGACATGTACACGGAAGTAGATCTGACGTAGTACGGCATTCCCACTTGGACAAACTAAGCCGACGCGCTCTCTTATCCATCCCTTTATTTATTTTAGTGATTCATTATTCAAACCTATATAAACCATACAGGTCAATTAAATCAAACAGAACAATCTTTGAAGATGAACCCTGGGATGCAACATAAAGAAGAAAGTGGTTGGTTGCCATAGTGCGCTGGTGGCTTTCCACCGTTCGGCGGTGCAGTCCTGCTTTTGGCCAGGAGACGGCACTATAACTGAAGCTTCAAGAACTGAACCCATTTTCAATAAGCGCAACTGCACACCTTAAAGCTTGCATCGTTTAAACGACTTTCAGCCTTAAGTGAGAAAAAACGACAGGTGCACTTTGTGCCATTTTTAAATGTCCTAATGGAGTTTATAGGCAAAAAAAAAACACACACACACATTGCAAAGCTCCAACAAGACGGAAGTGTACGCTTGACAGAAACAATTATTTTTACTTTTTAAATAAAGAAACGTTTCCACATTGTGTTGGCTTGATATATTATTGCAGCATCGCTGGGTGTGATGTGGCCAGAACAACACTATTTCATACACAAACTAACTCAAAAGTGCTACATGATTTAAAGTGCATTTGAGCGTTTACAAACAACAAACTAAAGACATTAAAAAAAAACAAAGTACAGAAATAAAAGCTTACGAAAAACATTAAAATAAGACGCAGTGCAATAAAAATGCTTGAAAATATCTCAATAATGGGCAAAGCAGTTTTTAATCTGTGTTCAAAAGCGTTCACACTCGGGGCTGACATTCCTTCTGTTCGAAGCTTCTTGCATTTATGTGCAATGCAGCATAACAACTAAATGCTGCTTCACTGTGTTTGCTTTAGGTTTGTGGGTTAGGTTTTCACCCTCTCCACCGGAGTTCCACTGATGACCCAGTGATCAGGACAATGGCTGTTGATGACAGCAGAGGCGATTCAGTTCTCGGTGAACACAATAGGGCTCAGCACTCAGCCTTGAGGGGTCCCACTCCCAACTGCCATTCGGCCTGACCTTCTGATGCCAACTCTTGCCTTTTCTGGACTCTTGTCTATGCTCTAGTTTACAGCAAATTTGCTCAGTCACATTCCACATTTCATTGACTGCTGCTGCTCTAGCCAGCACATTTGTGTCTCTTTACATCAATCTTATTAAAGAATCTTTTACTACACACACTGCAGCTGAATGGTTTCTCTCCAGTGTGTTGTCTTGTGTGACTCACTAAACGACCGTTTCTGGAGAATCTTTTCCCACAAACTAAGCATGGAAAAGGTTTGTCTCCCGTGTGTATTTTTGTGTGACTCACTAACTGTCCTTTCAAAGAGAATCTTTTCCCACAAACTGAGCAGACAAAGGGTTTCTCTCCACTGTGTATTCTTGAGTGTGTTGTTAAAATGTGCTTTCCTGAGAATCTTTTCCCACAAACTGAGCATGGAAAAGGTTTATCTCCAGCGTGTGTTTTTTCATGCACTCTTAAACTTGTCTTTAAAAAGAATATTTTACCACAAACTGAACAGGCCAAGGATTTCTCTCCAGTGTGTTTTCTTGTGTGGATTGTTAAACTTTCCGTTTGAGAGAAGGTTTCACCACAAATTGAGCAAGCAAAGGGTTTCTCTCCTGTGTGTATTCGCGTATGCCTCGTTAAATGTCCTTTAATAGAGAATTTTTTAGGACAAACTGAGCAGGCAAATAGTTTCTCTCCAGTGTGCGCTTTTGTGTGTGTTGCTAAACTTTGCTTTCGAAGGAAGCTTTTACCACAAACTGAGCAGGCATACGGTTTCTCCCCAGTATGTATTTTTGAGTGTGTTCTTATTTGTCCCTTCTGAGTGAATCTTTGCCCGCAAATTGAGCAGGCAAAAGGCTTCGCCCCAGCGTGAGTTCTCAAGTGTAATTTCAAATTCCACCTTGAACTCAATGTTTTCCCACACTGGGAGCATTTTGTGCTTTCGTTGTCAGTTTGACAAGTCGCATCACTTTGGGAGTGTTCGTCATCATCGTCAGTGTCAGGAGAGTGTGACGTTATGTCATCATTATCTGACAGTGGCGCTAAGAGGCCGTCTGCATATGCTCCTCCGTCACCCTCTGTTGAGCTGCTGCTTGGAGGCTCCGCCTCTCTGCACTCCTCGCTTGCAACATTGTCTTCATCGTCTTCACTCTTCAAAGGGACAAATCTCAATGGCCACTTGGTGATGTCCTCCTCTTCCTCCTTAATGTAAATAGTATCTGGCCCCTCCTCTTCCTCCTCCTTAATGTGTAGGAGCACTTCCTCTTCTTCCTTCTTGACGTTATGGGATTCCTCCTTGATGAGGGGAGACGCCAGCTCCTGCGGATCAGGATCCAGATCTTTGCCGATTTCTGCTGGACACAAGAAGACATCACTTGAGCAACATTTTATTACTTTTGGGCAATTATCAGTCATCATACTTGGTATATATCTGTTAAGGACTCCTGACTGGAAGATGACGAGTCCATTTATAACAAACAATCGTTTCATAAATTCTGGCTTCAATGTTTGGTATTGTAATTATTGACCATACTTGTAACGATGAGACTGTATTGACTCAGAACGGATGGATTAGTATTTTGAGCCGCAGCAGTGCCCCCTGCTGTCAACTGATACCGACATCAAAGTGCCCATGAGCTCGCCTTGCAAACGTCCCATGACCAAACCCAGAAAACAGTTGAGCCATGACGTTCACAAGACGAGCCCGTGGGCACTTTGATGACAATTTCAGTCCACAGCAGGTGGCAGCGCTGCATCAAATGTCAACTTCCTTCATTGGATCAAAACGGGTGGATTAGTCTGCTCAATTCTTACTCCACTAATTAGTATTCAGTGATTTCCGTCCCAAAATACAGACCATCTGAAACATTTGGCAGCCCTGTAATATTCGATTAACCAGGCAGTCACTTATTATTATTATTATTATCACACAATTTAAATAAAATGCAAACTATCAGCCAATCAGATCGGTGAAATGTCAGAATTGAATGAATAAGCTTCAACTTTTACTGTTGAAAAATGCGGCTTGGGTGAAGAAATTAAAACGAGGATGTGATGAACGTAGGACAGATTGTGTTCACACATGAATGAATAACTTTTTTTGTAACAGCAGTAATGTTAGATCTGAACATGCTCAACACTTTTTCCCTTCCTTTATTATTCATCACTTATTTTATGACTATTATAAACAAAACAAAACGCCTCTCTGTGCACTTTAAAAAATATCTATTTTCTAATATGCATAACAGACAAATATGTATAATTACTACGCATACATAGTAAATAACACATCCAATATTTATTTGGTTTATAATAATTTAAATTAGTCTTTACAATAATAAACATGGTAATTTCCTTTTTAAATTGTTGCCATGGTTTTAAGTACTTTGTGAATGGCCATACAAAAGCTCACTTTGGCTAAGTTAGGAAACACGAAGAAATCGAATGAACTCGTAAAAAAAAAAAAAAATTGCACACATACAAACATGGTCTCCCGGGCGGGGAAGCGAACCCACGCCAACCTGCATCGTAGGCGATGACTTCATTCACAACGATGACTGATGACGTGTGATGTCATACAATAATGCGGACTGAAATAGTAAGCAAGTGCGCGTAAAAAAAAAAATAAAGTAAGCAAGTACGCGTAAGAAAGCAAGTGCCCAGACCTGCTCTGCGGAACACATCTCGAGGCTGCTTGCGAAGCGCGTCGAACAGTTGACCTCGTCGCCCCTTCTCCTCTTTCTTTTCACAAACTTCCTCGTCGTACTCTTCTTCTTTTTCTCTTTTTGTACACATTTTCAAACTATAATCACAACAATTGTCACTCGCATTTGATCTCTGCCTAGCGGTGTGTTGCTAACAAAGACATCTCTCTCTCTTTGAGTTAGCGGCTAGCAAGCTAGGCTATGCTAGGCTGAGAAGCTTCTTCAACGTGCGCCGAGAAGATTTTTTTAAAACCGGACACGAAGATTCAACATATGATTCCTTAGTCCAATAAAATCGCGTTGGACTTGCTGTGTTGACGCTTAGGTCCGTTCAGTACTCATTTGGAAAGCTTTATTTCGTGTAGCTAAGCAACACGTATGCGGAAGTACATTTTAGGCAAAGAAGGACGGCAACTCTACTTGGACAAACTACATATGTCGCGTATTAGGAGCAGTGGCATGCATCATAAACCTTGTTCCCATTCGAAATTCAAATTGTTCACCTTATTAAAGTCAACTTGAGAGCAATTCTCAACATTCCAATTTTTTTATCACTTTGAAAAATACCTTTATTTAGAGTCTTCTTCTTCTTTTCCTTTGGGCTTTTTCCTTCAGGGGTCGCCACAGCCAATCAGTTGCCTCCATCTAACCCTGTCCTCTGCATCCTCTGCATCCTCTGCTCTCACACCAACTGCCTTCATGTCTTCTTTACTTAACTTGGCTTGACTTTGACATTGGTGATTATTCTGATGAAGAGTAACGCACAGCCAAGTCTCATTCGGAGTCAAAGAGAAATAATTAAAAAAATATATATATATTTAAGACGAGTTCTAAAAATGGACAGAAGGGGGCTTGCCCAACATTTTGTGGGAGGTGATTCCAAAGAGAGGTTACCTGTAATGTTTCTTGTTTGCTTTCACGTCAATAATCAAACAGACAACACCACTGTTAATTAATAGCGGCTAATTATTTCAGTTAAATTAATTTGAATTCAAATAAAATATAATAATAATAATAAATAGTTTTTTTATTAATTTTAATTTAAAACAGTAATTATAAATATTAATAATAATTATATCAAACAATATATTATCAAAATATTGTAAGAAAAATACAAAGAAATACAAACATGGTAGACCAAAAAAACAGGCATACATATGAGAAACAAAATCAGACAAAAACATGCAATATTATATGCTACAAAAATACAAAAATATTCACTGAAAATACACACAGTAGAAAAAATGAATTGTAAAAAAAAAAAAAAAAGATCTCACAAAAACTCCTAAATTGCTTCAACCATTGATTGAATAACATTTTCTTCGTCAGCAGAAAACTTCCTGCTTTTTTTATTCCGCGAGCGCCAGGGGTCGTTTGGGTCGTGTCAATTTCTTCGCCGGCCCAAAAGTAAACAAAAAGAAAAGGAATTGTGGGATATATCGGTGCTAACCGGTGACGTAAACGACACTGTTAACTTGGACGGTGCGGTTAACAAACAACGTGACTAACCATGTTTTGAACAATGCATATTTAACGGGCGGTTAGTTAACGTCGGGTTAAGAATTTAACCGGTGGTTAGAGGTTAAACAGTGGTTCAAATAACCGAGAATTGAATTCAGCTTGATTGGTCAAATTTAACCTTCTTTTTTTTTTTGGTCAATAGTGTCCTGAAGGATTTTGCTCAGACGCAATGTAGAATTCATATGAAGTGGTTGATTTCGTGACTCATAACACTTATATGTAATTTTTCCACATTGAAATGCATGCAAGTTGTAAAAAAAACAAAAACTAAAGAATAAAAGAAGAAGAAGACGTGCACTTAAATGTGTTACGCACCAGGGCACCGTTCTGACCCGATGCCCTCTTTTAAATGCGCTCCGAGGCTCATCATCGCCCGCCATGTTTCCTTGTGTTCCGCAAACGCAATCAAGGCAGCGTGCGCGCCTCAATTAGCGTGCGCGTAATCGCATGAAGGTGAAGCAGACGACGCGGTGGATCTCATCTTCAGATTGCAGGCCGCCCGTCGCTCACGTCCTCAATCATGTCCGCATTTAGCTTGAGAGGTCGTTAAGGTGCCTGACGGATGGCACGGAGACTTCCTGTCGGCTCCGGGCGGGTCAACGGCGTGCAGCAGAACAATATTCACGACGCTCAAATGTGGCGTTCTTCTGTTTGTCCAATTCGGAGGTTTAGAGCAAAAGTATTGGAGCACGTGACCGCTGCTCAGCTTTTGCCTTTTACATTCGATCAGGGCTCAGCAACCTTTCCTGTCAAATAAATAACAAAAAAATCACTTTGAACATTGTGATGAAGGAAACACTTTTGTGTTCGCAGTCTATTGCAAAGAGTTAACAAAAAAATAGGCAGCATTTAATATGTAGATATTCATAATCATTTTCTTCTACTTTTCATCTTCAGTTTTGGGGATTTTTAGACTTTCCTGCCTTTCTGTCAAATTTCTGACATTTTCAGCTATTTTATAGACATATAGTAATTTTCTGTCTTTCTTTTTTTATAATACATTTTCTGACTTTTTGGGCATTTTTTTAAAATATTTTCTGCCTTTTTGTCTTCCTTTTTGACATTTATGGTCACTTTTTGGAATTTTTTTGGGGTATTTTTTCTTTACTTTTCATCTACCTTTCGTTTCTTTTTGAAGACCGGAGCGCGGTCGATTTCAACCACAATTAACGGACCTCAATTGGGTGTTTTCTTTTTTAGTCATGTAGTTTGACCACATGTGTTAAACACATTCAATTAAATAAATAGGCCACACCTTGAGTCATAATGATGAATGACCTCCCCCCCCCCTCCACACGCGCACACACACACACAAATAAAGCTGAAGACGAGATCACTGTTTAACAGCCGCGTTGTTGATCATTCTTGAGAGGTTCAGTCGACACGAGGAAGCGAAAGACGTGGATGACAATCATTTTCTGACCACAAGCTCAATAACAACAAGACAGTAAGTAGAAGAAATGACTTTTTTGTTGTTGTGTTTGTTTTCATTTTTCATTTTTAAAATGTTATAAAAGTGACCACTGGATCCTAAACTTGAGTGAAGCTCATTTTGATCAAATATTTAAAAGTAATGTTATCATAATGGCATTCATGATATTTTTGTTGATTGATTTTTTTTTAAAGTACCAAAAAGAAAGCTTGCATTTTTGTAACCACAAAAAATCTTTGCAAAGGCTCAATTTCGTGACATTGTGTACCTAATCAAGTGGCCTTGTTGTCATTTCTGTCATCTCTGGAGTAGGAAAAAAATCGCAATAAAAATAATTACAAATATTTATCAGACTCAGCTTTTCAAGTCATTTGATTTGTAAACGCTGCATGTCGCACTCGACGACACTCTCATGACCCCTCAAGTCATTTTGCCCCCCCCCCCCCCCCAAATAGATATTTTTTGAATTATAAACACGTTTTCTCGACTACAGTGGACCTGCGCATACTTTCGGTATGACACCCGTGGCTTCACTTTCATTTTTTTATTTTTTTGTGGATTCTTATGGGTTGACAACACCATGTTTTAATTTAAAATGCATATTGGAGGTTTATTAGCGATTTTTGAAGAATTCTTTGGGTAAAGAAAAAAAATCGTTCCCGCAGATGGCCGCGGCTTTTGGAAGCGTCTCCAACGGGACGGCAGGTGGCGCCAGGACGAACGGCGCCACCGTCCTCTTCTCCCTCAAGAACGAAGTAGGCGGTCTTGTCAAGGCTCTCAGGACTTTCCAGGTAAAGCAGCCCGACGAGACATGAGAAATCGTTAGCTTTAGCGTTTGGCGTGGGCCCGCAGGAAAAACACGTCAACCTGGTTCACATCGAGTCCCGCAAGTCCAAGCGCAGGAATTCCGATTTTGAGATCTTCGTGGACTGCGACAGCGATCATCATCAGCTCAGAGAGTTGACGCAGCTTTTGGCGCAGCACGCCAACGTGGTCGAGATTATGTCACAAAGCCACGCCCACTCCGCCGCCGACGACCACATTGCAGAGGGTACGTCCCGACAGGTCATGTGACTTTGCTGTTTTGAACTTGAGTTGACTTTTGCAGCTTTTCAAACTTTTCTTTTGTTCTCGTACTGAGGTTGAAATCCAGGTCCAGAAAGCCAAAACCCCGCCACAGTTTGCCTTTCGCTCCTGATGCTAGCAAGCTAGCTCCCTAGGGGGTCAACGAACACCATGGGAGCTCGCTAGCTAGCTCGCACCCGGGGCCGAAGCCAAACTGTGGCAGAGTTTTGGCTTTCTGGACCTGATGATTTGCTTCTTCATGCTTTTTTTTGGTCAGGATTTTGTACATTTTGTAAAAACATTTCAGCATCTCAGCAGCACTCTGGCACCATCAGCGTGACACATCCTGTCAAATTTCCGGCCTTCAAAATAAAAGCAAACAGTGGAGAAACTTTTCCACTCAAGTCGCTCGAGTCGCACTCAATAAACAAACACACCACCGCGGGGCCAAATCCATTGTGCTTATGATACTGTTGAGCTTTTATTTTGAAGGCCCGACTTGACGGCATATGTTGCTCGAGTGTTGCTGAGCAGAAGGGGAGGCTTGTTATTGCCTTGAGTTGTTCATAAAAGTTCACTTTGCCAGGAAATAAAAGTAGAAAATGTCTCCTCATATAAGTATAAGAACGAGTGATGCAAAATGTTCCTTTATCCACTTGATAAGTCATTTATTTCCATTTTCTTTCACAATGTCCTTTTTTCAACCTGCCGTAAAAAAAAAAGTCGAGCCTCTCGGTTGATTGCGATCTCTCAAAGGCCATCAAGCGGTTTATTGTCATTCCCAGCTGAAGTTTACTCAAAAACGAAACATAAGAAAAACATCATCCAAATCTTAACGCGAACGCATAACTGGAAATCCCATAGAATGGCTAACAAAGAGCATCGGCATCGCAAATTAGGGACTTTTTAGAGTCTCCAGCGAACCTGACACAGGTTTTAGGTCCACTCGTGTTCCGCATGAGCCTTGGGGGAGGTTCGTCCATCACCTAAAGTGTTTTTGGCCGTCTGCCGCGTGCTGGCTGAAACTAATGACTTAAGACGCTTACTTACGCTTTCAGACGAGCGGGATGTTCCCTCATTGCCTAAGAGCACCAGTTGGACTCAACCTCTTTAATAATGATGTCGAGGATTTTGTAAACATTAAAGATGATTTAGAAACGCCTCAATGACCCTTTTTTGTAAACACCAACGGCAATTTAAAAAAATTGCACAGCCTTGTATGTGTTTTGTAAAAATGAACACAAATTAGTCTTCAACGAGTTGAGCGGGTGTTTTTGAAGAACATCAAAGAGGTTTCGTCAGAAAAAACTTTTCTTTCAACATCAATGGCAATTTGGAGTCTTTGAGCCGAGCCGTGTACCTGTTTTGTAAACATCAAAGACAAACGAGTCTTCGTGTTTGAGGAAAAACTCCAAAGAGGATTTAGAATAAGAAAAAAACTTGTTGTGAACATTAAAAGGCAATTTGGAATTTTCAACTAAAGCATCTTTTGTTTTCTTACTCAAGCATCTCAGACAAATTCGTCTTCACCAAATTGAGGCGATCGAAGCGCATACGTGTTGTAAACATCAAAGACACTTGGGGTTGTTTACAAAAGAACGTTTGTTTCAGACCAGCGGTCCGTCCCGTGGTTCCCCAGGAAGATTTCTGATCTGGACCTTTGCAAGCAGGTTCTGATGTACGGCTCCGACTTGGACGCCGACCATCCGGTTGGTCTCGGCAAAAAACACAAAAAACGTCACCTTGTCAAAACAGCAAATCAAAGAGATGTGGTGTCTTTGTAGGGATTTAAAGACAGCGTTTACCGCAAACGAAGGAACTACTTTGTTGATTTGGCTCGGAGCTACAAACAGTAAGTTGGAATATTTGGGGTTGGGGGGGGCGACCGGTGTTCCTAATCATTTGGGCCTACTAAACCGCAGCGGTGACCCGATCCCCCGTGTGGACTACACGGCGGAGGAGGTCCAAACCTGGGCTCGGGTCTTCCGGGAACTCAACAAACTTTACCCCAGCCACGCCTGCAAGGAGTTCCTCAACAACCTCCCCCTGCTGGCCCAACACTGCAACTACGAGGAGGACAACATCCCCCAGCTGGAGGACGTCTCGCGTTTCCTCAAAGGCACCAATTACTCGTTATTTACAAACCAGATCAAACACTGTTGGTCTTTGATGTTTTAGTCTTTGATTCAAACATCAAAGACAATTTGGTATCTAACCTGGCAGCTACCGAACACGCGTGTTTTTGAGAACATCAGTGACACATTTTGTTGACATCAAAGACCCACTAACTGATTTGTGTGTGGTAGAGCGCTCAGGTTTCAGCATTCGTCCAGTGTCGGGCTATTTGTCCCCCCGAGACTTCCTGGCAGGTTGTGACTTTCTCGTGTCTTTTTTTTTTTTTTTTTTTTTACCTCTTTGGTGCCTTCAACCCACATTGATTCCAAATGTTCTTGGCAGGTTTGGCCTTCCGAGTGTTCCACTGCACTCAGTATGTCCGACACAGCTCAGACCCCTTCTACACACCTGAACCGTAAGTCAACACAGTCTGTCTATGATGTCAACATTTAATGGTCTTTGATATTTTCAAAAATGTGTACATTGAAGTCTTAAACACTAACAAATGGGGTCTGTGAAACTAAAAAAAAAATTGATGTCCACAAAAACCGTGCACATTAGACAAGTTAAGTATCTTAAAATAATCTTGGATGTTTGCAAAATCCTGTACGTTACGCTAGTTTGACTCTAAATCGTCTTTGATGTTTACAAATAAAAAGTTAAGACAAGTTGGAGACTAAATTATCTCTGCTGTGTACAAAAACTTTTACATTATGTTCATTGGTGACTCTAAATTGTCTTTGACGGTTAACTTGTTGCAAAATTAAATTATCCTTGAGGTTCGCTGTTGGTTCCGTCGTGGTTTTTGTCACTAGTTCTTGTGTCCGATGTTGTGGTTTTGTGGCTGACGTTGGCGACGCGCAGGGACACGTGCCACGAGCTGCTGGGCCACGTCCCCCTGCTGGCCGAGCCGAGCTTCGCGCAGTTCTCGCAGGAGATGGGCCTGGCGTCGCTGGGGGCCGACGATGACGCCGTGCGCAAACTGGCCACGGTAAGTGCACGCAAACGCGCAAACGCTCCGAGGCAGAGACGGTTGTCGGAAGTCTTTGACGCGGCCTTGCAGTGTTACTTCTTCACGGTGGAGTTCGGACTGTGCAAGCAGGATGGAAAACTTCGCGCCTACGGGGCCGGCCTGCTCTCGTCTGCCGGCGAGCTCAAGGTAACGCTCACCGGCCCTTTTCAAAGCGTCCTTTCACCTTCATATTTTCATCTACATTTTTTTTTATGAAATTGTATTTTGGGGAAAAAATATCTTCATGTTGTTTAATTTGATTGTTAACTCATTCACTGCCATTGACGGCTATAGACGTCAAAAATTCATTGGAACTATTTCTATTAGGTTCACATTTTTTTCCACTTTTGAAAACAAGAGTATGAAAACCTAGAAAAAATATATATTGTAAATTTAGAACAGATATAAAATTTGTGATTAATTGTGAGTTAACAAGTGAAGTCATGCGATTAATTACAATTAAAAATTGTAATCGCCTGATGCCCCTAATTTTTAATAATTTTTTTTTTTTTTTTATATATATATATATATATATATATATTTTGCCCTGCGATTGGCTGGCAACCAGTTGAGGGTGTAGCCCGCCTACTGCCCGAAGCCAGCTGGGATAGGCTCCAGCGACCCTTGTGAGGACAAGCAGTTAAGAAAATGGATGGATGGATTTTTTTTAGTAATATTTTTATTTTATTTTATTATTATTAACTTTTCTTTAAAAAATATTTTTTATTTTTTTAATAATCTTAAAAAAAAAAAAGTAATTTTTAATTTTAATAATCTTTTCTTTTTAAATTAAAAAAAACTTTTAATAATATTTTCTTTAAAAAAAAAAAGATTATTAAAAATTAGGGGCATCAGGCGATTATATATTTTTTAAACTTAATAAATCGCATGACTTCACTAGTTAACTCACGATTAATCACCAATTGTATATCTGCTCGAAATGAGCCTGAACTTGGCTGCACATGATCACTCTCCATGTGTGTGTGTGGGGAATATTCAATTTGGCGATGTTGCTGCCCCTTAGCGGCCAAATCCAAAAGTGCGCGTACAGAATGTGATTTTGGTGGGTTGAGATAATTCTGTATTTTTTGCCTCTGTTTTGAAAAATGTGTGTGTGCTTGTTTTATGGTAAGCACGCCCTCTCGGGTAAGGCTGACGTGCGCCCGTTCGATCCTCATGTGACGTGTGTCGAGGATTGCGTCATCACCGACTTCCAGAACGCTTACTTCGTGGCCGAAACCTTCGATGACGCCAAAATCAAGATGAGGTCAGGCCAAAAAGAAACATCAAAACACACACAACGCTGCTCTCCTGTCATTCCTTGCAAGAAACAAAACAACAACAAAAAGCTTGTTAAATTGCAAATGTTTCCTCAAAAAAGAGTTTACGTCTTTTTTTCTTGTAATGTTGACTTTAATGAAAAAAATGTTGCTTCATCCTTGTCTCAAAATAGTACAAGTTAGTCCCTCAAGATGACGTTTTTCTTATTTTTTTCCCCCTTATAGCAAATAATAATAATAATAATAATAATGCATTGGATTTATGTAGTGCTTTTTGGGACACTCAAAGACGCTTCACTGTGGCTGCATTATTCGTGTGCTCACAAAGCAAAGAGAGTTTCCTTTAAAAAAAATACTGGTTTATTGTGACTTTTTCTAAGAATACACTTATTGAAAACAATTATGTACGACTTTAATGTCGTTAAATTAAGATGTTTTTAGTCTTATATGATTATGATATTTGTACATGTTATTCTTGTAAGGATAAGACTTTCTTACTAAAAGAATACAAAACTATTGTTGTAGTTTTACAACGTTTTCGGGGGGGGGGGGGGGGGGACATTCTGAATTTGTCTTCAAAAACAGTTGAGTAACACAACTTCTTGAAAAAAAAAATGTCATCCTGAAATAATAATCTCGCACAAGTCAGATTTCTTTCGACATTTTTTCGTAGGATGACAATTTTCCATTAAGAATACAACTTTTATGACTTTTATATCTATAGCAAGAAAAGAAAGACTTCTGTCATGCATTTCCTTGAAAAAATGACCACACACGAGTTTTTTTCCTCAACAAACTATTCTTGAAAGAACTTGAATTGTTTCCCCCACATCAGATTTTTGAAGACTTTTTGTGCGCATTTGCACCTGTGCGTGCTTGCAGGGAGTTTGCCAAGTGCATCCGCCGTCCGTTCTCAGTGCGCTACAACGCGTACACGCAGAGCGTGGACGTGCTGAAGGACAGCGGCAGCATCCGAACCCTCGTCCAAGATCTGCGCCACGAGCTGGACGTGGTGGACGACGCTCTCAACAGACTCACCAGGCACAGCGCCTCCGTGTGATCGCTGATGCTATGCTAACATTGGGCTATGTGATGATGTCATTTCTAGTTTGTTCTCCGAGTGTAATTGTTGTCATGTATAAACATAAAATGAATCTGAAATAAACGCCCAAATATTCAAATGCCATGTTACCAAATTGTTTGTCGGACAACGAGGCGCTCTAATGGATGGAGCCGGATCAGTTCAGTTCAGCACTTACGACGCAATTGTTGTTCCTCGCTTACTGAACGCTCGTGTTGTTATTGTCACTCATGTCAGGAAATGAAAATACTCCCACCGCAAACGATGAATTACGTCTTAGAACGGGTCAATTTGTCTTTTAAAAAAAAGTACATGATTTTAAGACAGTACTTCTGAAATAGGGAGGTGGCTTACTGTAAAGCGTGATTGCACATCCACTACAGTAGGTGGCAGTGGCGCTTTCATTTCCAGAACGTGCGCAAGCAGGTGTCCGTGCTGAAAAAATGCAACTTTCTCTGAAGCAGAGGTGTGTCTCGCCCTCTCTGTGTTATTCTCCCAGGAGTCTAAAATTGTTCTCAGGTTATTATTATTATTTTTTAAATCCCTTAATATTATCCACACTCAGAGCCATCATTATTATTTTTTCTTTCAAAGACCCAAAAGGCTTCCTGCTCACCTTTGATGTGAGCGGCCAAATCCAGAGAAATTCCTTTCTGCTCTCCTGAGGGGCGGCGGCGATCCGCGGCGGCGGCGATCCGCGGCGCCTGGTACCGACCTGAACACTCCCCAACGGAACAATCACAGTCCGGGTCAACGGCAAAACTGTTGGCCCGGGAGCACACACAATACGTGCACCTTTACCACCTTTGAAAGTGGACATAGGAAGTAAAATAGACTTTTAAATGTGTTTATCCAAATAGTTGTGTGTCTGTTAACCCATCAAGTGTTAAACTAAATAACCAAGTCCGTCTTAGTTGTCTATTTCTGATTATATGACTATATTATATTATATTATACTATGATTATATGTGAGTTAGCCCTTCTGCCTCCACTGTGACGTCACAATTAGGCTGATTTACATAATAATTTATATTAAAAACGCACAATTTAGGCCTACACAAAAAAGACCAAATCAATGTATTTTTTTTATAAATCCAAAACATTGATCTGTCCCTGTACGCAAAAGTAAAAGCGACCAGTTATACGGTGATGCATTCTGGGAGTTGCAGTACCAGTGACGTTAGATTCGTTTTAATTGAGCGCCCTTTAAAACCAGTCGTAATACATGTTGTATATGCTGTCAGTCAGTATCATCTGTGATACACAAAAACAATAAGCAGCATAAAAACTGGCGAATGTGCGAGAGAAAAACCTCGTTTTGTACGAGGGGCAAGGTGCATCCTGGAAATTGTAGTATCAGCTCTTTGACATTTTGACCATAAAAACAGTCATTTTGTATAGACTTCAGCTTTTCCACGACCTTGGATGACAGCATTAGTGGCGTAGAAAGAGGACGAATGTACCGAATCCCTGTACGACATTGATATTTGCCGATATTCGTGAAGAGAAGAGACGAGGCACTAACTGTTGCAATGCACTCTGGGAGTTGTAGTATCAGCTGCGTGTTCGCCACCTTAGCCAATTTGGGTTCTACTAAATACAGTACATTAAAACAGTCGTTTTGTACGACAAAGAAAACAAATATATCATATTATTTGAAGAGTGCAAAACATTGATACTCGCGACTGCGCCGCAAGTCGCGAGTATCAATGTTCAATTGTATCAATTCTGCGAGTTGTGGTATCAGTGCCATGTGGTAGTTCGGGCAATTTACAGTCATTAAGATATCTATGCTACCCCGGGTAAGGAACAATATGCATTTAAATAAGGTAGTGGAGCTGAGAGCGACAAGACGGGGCAGCAATAGTTACGGTGCATTCTGGGAATCGTAGTATCAGCAGTGCGTGCTTGTTTTGGAGAGTTTTTGGGTGTAAATAATACGTCACGTCACGACAGTAATAATAAACATATATACCTGCCCGTGTATTATATCATAAATCTCATACAAAACTAATAATTGCATTTAAACAAAACATTAATATTTTGTCTGCATTTGAGCCGCGAGGGGCTATCGTGGTGCAATCTGGGAATTGTAGTATCAACCATGTGTGCTCTAGTTGCACGACTTGGGCTTTTAAATAGTAAATATATCCACAAAACAGTCATAAACATATCTAAGTGACCCCAGATGACACGATAAGCAGCATAGAAAAACAAAGAATGCATTTAACGACGGCAAAACAAGGAGGTTGTGAAGCTAAAATGGCCGGAAGAGCCATCACTCACGAGCGGTTTGATTGGGAGAGGCGTGCCCGGAAGAGGCCGGCGTGGCCGCCCTTGGATTGGCGGAAGGCTCGGTGGGAGGAGCGGGGGTGGGGTGGGAACTCCGGAGCAGTTGGTCGTGTTGGGTGTGGGTGTTTTCTTCTTCTTCTTCTTCTTCTTGTTCGAGTGTGGAGCCGTTCGCCTCGCTGCCGTCCCGTTAAGTCAAGTCGTCTGCAAAATCTCCGTCATCATGGGCGTCGAAGGCTGCACCAAATGTATCAAGTATCTGCTCTTCTTCTTCAACTTCATCTTCTGGGTGAGCTAACAACCAAACATGCTTTTTTTTTTTACTGGCCTTATTGTGCTTGTGTGTGCTGGCTCGCCCCCACCCCATTTTTTCCTTCTTCTTCTTCGGGTTGGCGGGTTCGCCTCGTTGGGTTCGGGGCCCCATAAAGCAAAAGCACGCGAGGCTCGGGCCAACGCGTGGACGCGAAAATCCCGAAACAAGAAGCGCGTTGAGCCCCTAAAAAAAAAAAAAAATCGAATGATGAAATGAAAGAAGACATGTAATGCTGTTGAGGGACACGAGACTTTGATTTACCGCTATGCTAATTCATAAACGCTAAATCGACAATAGGACGTCAAATTCCGCGTGGAGATTCACACCGAGCCCGTTTTGGGGGCTTGCAGATCTTCAAATGTCGCAATTTGATGATCCCATTTACCATTCTTCACGAAAACTCGTCGTCGTCGTCGACGCGCGTGTGTGTGTGTGTGTGTTGTTTTTCTCTGCTAGTGCGGGACAAGCCTTTTGACCCCCTCCTCTGATTTTAGCACAAGATGCTATTGACAGGATTGGTGTGTTTTTAGCCTTCAAGTGTGACACAAGCCTTTACACCTTCCTACCTTTACTTTACAACGAATGCTTTGTGTGTATGCGCGCGTGGGTGTTTGAGTGAAATGGTGTGTGTGTGAATTTGTGGTTTCCATCAGCCTCGATTGTGAGCGTGCGTTTCAGTGTGGGGTTGTGTTGTAGTGATTTTGTGTGTGTGTGTTCTTGTCGTTCTATAAGTGTGGCATTACACTTTTGAGGTTCACACAAAAATGCAACGCGAAATGATTTTCCCGTGACGTCACACGCGTCTGGCCACGCCCTTTTCTACCATGTTGGATGGCAACGTCTTTTCTTTGCTGCTTCGTGCACGTGTGTGTGTGTGTGTGTGTGTGTGTGTGTGTGTGTGTGTGTGTGTGTGTGTGTGTGTGTGTGTGTGTGTGTGTGTGTGTGTGTGTGTGTGTGTGTGTGTGTGTGTGTGTGTGTGTGTGTGTGTGTGTGTGTGTGTGCGGAGAAGTTTTGCAAATTTCTGTGTGGCGGTATCAAATGCCGATTGACCTCTTACGGCGCCATTTTGAAGCAGGGTGTTAATTACTCTAGTGTGCGCGTGCACGTTCACGCCTCCTACCGTGGGTTCCTCCAGTAAGAAGTTGCTGTTATTGTTGTGTTGTCATGTGAATCATTGAGTGTGTGTTGAAAAAGTCATGTTTGGTCGTCACTGAGATTTTGTGGGTCTTCCCACTGAGTCATCACGGCGATGATTCCTTCTTTCCACATTCTCTTACCGCGTGTGTGTTAACGTCCACAAGTGTGTGTGTGTGTGTGTGTTGTATCCTTGCCCTTGGTTTGTATGTGCGTTTTGGTCGCCAGTGCAAAGATCTGCCTTTAATGTGAGACATAAAAGAGAAACATTAACTCCCCCAAAAATGCTGTGAGAGCCACTAGAACCTAAAATAAAAGTCAAAGTAAATATCCTGAGTCAGTTAATTGAACATTTACATATTACAATCTACACAGACTATTAAGGGGGCAGGAAGGGCGTGTTTTTCACATGAATGAAAAACATGCTGCAGCCGGGAACTTTCAACATCATTGACAAAGTATTTTCATTTTATGGGTGAGTACGGATACCGGTGTTATTTTTTTGTATCGGGTTGTCATGGAGGCTGCCGATATCAATCACAATACATAAAGGAAATCTGACATCAAGTCCTCCTGGGCAGTAGTTGGCGCTATACTGCGTCAGTTTGAAATATTGATGAACGTAGAGTTGGGCAAAAAAGTCCAGCAATTTGGATAAATCGACTTTTAAAATAGTTTGACTAAAGTTTTCTACTTCTAAGCGGTGCTGGAACCATGTTTGGACCATCCATGTTTTTTACACACAGACTTTATTTTTTTCAGTATTGAATGGCAACTGTGATCTGTTCTTTATTTCTTTTGTTAGTGCACCATCTAGTGGCTGAATAGCGGATGTTATTTGTCTTTAATAAATGCACACTGACAAATTATGGGGTTTCTACGACGGTGTATTAAGGCCACGTAGAAATATATTTTTTTGAGAGGGCGGGGGCAATGTTCTGAGAAAAAAACTCGCAAATTTGCTGCTTTATAAAGTCACAATTTGCCACTTTATGAAGTGGCAAATTTAAAAAAAATTCCCACTTTATGAAGTGGCAAATTTAAATATTTTCCCACTTTATGAAGTGGCAAATTTCAAAAAATTTCCACTTTATGAAGTGGCAAATTTAAATTTTTTCCCACTTTATGAAGTGGCAAATTTGCGAGATTTTTTAACGATTATTGGCACAAAGAAATCTAAGTAGTACGCTACCCGTTTTTTCCCTTTAAAAAGTCGCAAAATTTGCACGTTTTTTCCCTCAAAACATTGCCCCTGCCCTCTAAAAAAAACTCTATTCATACGAAGCCCTAATACACTAACTAAGAATTGATTGTTTGTTTGTTTGTAACTATTGAAAAAAATTAAGAAACAAAATGTGCAAACATGGAACAGCAAGAATGCGGGGGCGGACTTTGATCCATAAAAGCGGCCTTAAAGTTAGTGACTCATCGCTGCACTTGCGCGTGTTGCGTTTGTTTGTGTGCTATCTCATAAAGATAGCAAGTGTGAGTTTGTTCCAACATTTCCTGACACCAAATCATAATAAGCCCACGAAACGGCACATATTTCCACGCGCCGGCGCAGCAAATTTAAATAGCATTTGTTGCATTCCAATTAAAGCGACAGACGGCGGCGATGCGGCCCTTCCCGTAATCGCTCCTCGCGTTCGGGGCATTAAGTGCCTCCGGTCGAAAAGAAAAAAACGACAAGATGCGGCTTTTAGGCACTTATCTCCTCGCTCTTCGCTGTTATTGCTCCGTTTTGTACGTCTGAGCGGGAAATGCCGGACGCCTCCATTTGTTTGCATTTTGGAAGCAATTTTGGACCCTCAGTCGAAAACTTTGACAAGCTCCGAGTTAGAAGTCACATGATTGCCGCTGGCACACGAGCGTAAGAAGAACTTCCTGTCCCGGTCTTGCCGTGCCTCATAAAACAAAATGATTGCCTCGGTTGCAAGTGAGCGCTCGCAGGAAAACGATAAGCCAACAAGTTTAATGAGAATGTCAGCATTGTTACTGATTGGCGTTTTCGAAGCCGTTTGACAGCATTTTACCTGAAAACACGCACAATGTTGTTTTCTGAACGTACCAAAAGCAAATGTTGGCTCGCTTCTTTCCTCACAAGTGTTCCGAGCTTTATCCGTTCTTTCGCTGCAACTTCATATGGAGGATCAAGATTGCCAACATTTCAAATATAATAAATGAATGAATAAAAGTAAAAATACAAATTGTTATAAAAAAAATAGCATTTAAAAATTCTATGTATGTATGTGCGTGCATGTAAGGTAAGATAAGAGACACCTTTATTTAGCCCACAGTGGAGAAATACGCAGCGTTGCCAGCAGCAATACACATCATCACACATAAGTACGCCATTTTGCTAACTCATTTTGGCTGTTGTCGCAATTTCGTGCTTATATTTGCTTGACACAAATGTGATGCCAAAACATGTCTAATACATGTTTGAGAAGTGGGCAAGAGCAAAGTGTTATTTTGTAAGGCTGATGGTCTCTTAAATTGATGGACACCGACAACCCCCCCCCCCCCCCTCCAATCCCTTCTGGTTTCTTAACAAGCTGGCCCACTTTAGAGCTTTTAGCGTTATTAGCCGCTACCAAACCTCCTGTTTCCATAAATCACGGCCGAGCGGACACTGAGAGGGTTTCGGGGTGGCACTAGTGGGAGGGAAACCTCTCCCGGGGAGAAGGTCTTATGAGAAGAGGGAGGCCGCACACCAACCCCCACTCCTCCGCCAACATGCCCCACATTCTGTTAGCCCCCCCCCCCCTCAACCGTCACCCCCTTCTCCTGAAATAGACCCCAGCTTGGTCATGACTGAAGCAGCCGCGCTCTGATTGGTCAACGTGACTTTGTGGTTGGGACTGGCCCAGCTCGCGTCTTGAGCGGAGTTTTCCCGTCTTGCAACACACGTTAGGCGTGATGTGAGCGCCCCCCCCCCCCCCCAAAAAAACCCGCCACTGCGCTGTGGAATGTGCCAGCAACAGATGGTGGACCAATCAGCACGTGTTCCACAAGCTTCTTCGTCCGGCGCCACTTGGCGTACAAATGAGCCGCATGGGTGTTTGGAAGAAAAGCATAAAAAAAAAAAGTCGAATAGAATAGAATAGAAGCGGCCTTTCTTAGTCCAGCAGTGGGGAAATCCCACTTTTACAGCAGCAGCAGGCATAAAAGAATACAAATTTCATCCAAAAAGACCGTCAGCCCGACACTCGCGCGTCACTCGATCCTGCGCAGCGGATGTCGCCAACTTACTTCTTAGCTACTGATTAGTGTGAAGAGATTCCAGTTTGACTGGAAAAGAAAATTGACCACAAAATTCGGTTGACTCAAAAATGTCTGCCTCGGAACGGGAGCGGGGGCGATTGCCCGACTAATTAACAACTCATTAGTGACAGAACCTTGTTATTACTCATCAATTATTAGTAATCATAAAAGTAAATGTCATTATTAGTAATAATGACATTTATTTCTATGAAGACACTGATCATGTTAATGGTTTTTCACAATTAAACAGATGCATACCATGTGTAACACTTTATTTCTATACAATTCTTCCAATTGTTTACATTCCGAGTGATCACTTATGCACGGAAGTGTTTTGCATCCACTTGGGAAAAAAACATTTTTGTGCTTTTTTTACTTTCTGTTTTTCAATATTTTTTTTCATGGAATATTTTTTTCTGCTTTTCTGAAACTTTTTTCCCCTGCTTTTGTTTTGCGACCCCCCCCCCCCCCCCCCCTTGAGGAAAATCCGTTTGGGGGGGGATTTTTTTGTGTTTTTCTGAATTTTTCATTTTTTCTGATTTATATTTTATTTATTTATTTAAAAATAGTTTTTTTTAATGACAGAAAATTATTTAAAAAAACAGGAAAAATATTTAAAAACTGAAAAAAAATCTGAAAACCAGAAAAATACTCCATATAACAAAACCAAAAAATAAATATCATTTCATTTTCATCATCAAAATGGGGAAAAAACGTGTACATCCATATTGTGACTTTTAGTTTTCTTTTTCTATCATCTTATCTACGAACGAGCTGGCCTTTAAAAAAACAAACAAACATTTGGCCCTTGCGTGACAAAGATTAGAGGCGTATTTTTCCGGAAAATGTTGTTCAACCTCCAAGTTGTTGCACTTTTGTGGTTTTCTGCTCTATAAATAAATTTCCAAAGTTTATGAGGCAGCAAGTGTGTTTACATGTGAAGCTTCTTGCAGACCTCCGACTTGTCTCGCTGGTAACTCCCGTGAGGGGGGTGGCGCCTGCTTTGGTTACTAGTGTGTGTGTGTGTGTGTGTGTGTGCGTGTGTGTTGAGTTTGTTGGCCGCCACAGTTGCCAGGCAGCAGCCTTCCTCTCTAGAATGGCGCTCGCTCAGCAAAGCGGCGAGGGGGCCGGGCCGAGCGGGGACGAGGCCACGCGTTGTCTCGGCGACAACACACACAACATCGGCGGCGTCACGGCGAGGTCCGACTCGCCTCGTACGATCAAGTCCTCGTTTCGCAAGCGACGCGTCCATCAATTTGATCCGTCAACGCTCTTCTAACTCAAATCAGACAAATGTCAAATCCTCGGTCGAGATTAGCTTTTTTTTAAATCAGCATTTTTACAATTTAAGTTAAAGATAATGACATGCAAATATCCCCCATAAAAATGTGCCAAATATGTACAGATTAAGAAAAAATAAATACCAAAGGGCTAGTAAAATTGTCAAATGTCCTGCTTGTAATTCACATCTTTATTGTTGTAAGTGTTAAGGGTGGAAAAACGAAGTTAGGCTGTTTTCATTTATTACATTATTTTAATTAATCAGCCGCAAAAAAAATTGGGGGAATTTGAGTCTGGCAAATATCGGAATCAGCGTCCAAAAGTTCACATCAGTCATCCCAATAAACATTTCATCAGTACCAGCAGGTAAAAGAGCACCATGGGAGCTAGCTAGGGAGCTAGCTAGCTAGCTAGCTAGCACCTGTGGCTAAAGCCAAACTGCGGCAAGGTTTTCACTTTCTGAACCCGCCACACGTTACACATTTCAACCTATTAAAAAAACCCTGAAAGTAGCGGTTAGCAGTTAGCGCCTATACGAAACTGTCACATGACATCACTTTGAGGAAGTCAAAAGCTGACTCGTCGATCTCCAATGTGGGGAAAAGTGCGCTTGCTGTCACTCCGGCTTGTGTTTTATTGTCAAAGTGACGCACAAAACATTTGACATTTGGTGGCCGTGCGCTAGCGTAATGCTAACGTCTAATGGGAAATGCCATAGAGGCGCTAAAGCGAATGAGCACATGACGACGGCGACGATGTAAGACTTTGTTCCCCTTGTTGTGTTTCAGCTGGCGGGCTGCGTAATTCTGGGCGTGGCCCTGTGGCTGCGACACGACCCGCAGACGAGCAGCCTGCTGGAGATCAACTTTGACGGACAGCAGGCGCCGAGCACCTTCTACATCAGTACGAGCTCGCTTCCTCTTTTACTCTTTGAGCAACTCGCCCACATCCGCCGCATTTCATTCTGCTTTCTCCGGCGGAAAAATGAACACACACACACACACACACACACACACACGCGCGGGCGGGCTGAACTCTTCAAAATGGGGGCAAAGGCCGCTTTTATTTCAAAATGGATACACGGGGAAATGCTTCCAATTTGAATGTCAAATATGTCAAATCGTTTTTGAATCATGAATGCAATTATTTATTACTTAATCAAATAAATGCATGGGTAAAAATTCATCTTGTTTTAATTTACAGTAAATGAGCTGAATCCACAGATTTTAACTCAATAATTTTAGCAAAACAAAACATGCAACATATATTTTTGTTTCGTTTAATACAGGAAATAATTCACCCGTATTTTTAATTGTATGTTATATACAGTAGCCGATATTTGTTCAAATCAACAGCACACACACACGTAGCTAAAATTGTTCATTTTTCGCTATGTTCATTTTATTTGCAATGACCAAATAACAATTGATAAAAATATTTTAAAAAGGACCCCGACAAGTTTGCTCTATATTATTTATTTGCTTGTTACAAACATAACTATGAGATTCATTTTTCAAAAATATTTTCCAGTTGAATACATTTTGTAGAAACTTTATTTGGACGTTCGCCTGCCATTGTTATTTACGTGGCGACGCATTGAGTGCGTAGTGACGTCGAATGGCGGCTGGCGAGCAACGTGAAACGGAAAAAAAGAAAGAAAGGTAAGCCTCGTAGCGTTCCTAAAAAGAAAAACAACAGGCGACGGGGAGAGGCCCCGATACTGTGTTTTACTAACAAGTAAAATGCCGATACCGCCATTTGCGACGCTAATATGGGACTTTGGATGCAGCATCTTGTGTCTTGCTCATGCACGACATCCACTGACGTGTGGCGTGTTCACTGCATGCCGAGCCAAGATATCCTATTGGCCCTTGAATGCTCTGAACCAATGGCAGGGCGGCTTTTTCATGTTGGGGCATCGGCTGATACTGCAAAGCTGAGTATCGGAATCTGAATCTGGGCCAAAAAATGGTATCGGAACAACACTGATTAAAACCCGTTGGCAAAGCTTGAGTTTCTGCTCTTATTTCCTTAGTTTTTTAAATTATTATTATTGTTGTTATTATCCATTTATTATTATTATTATTATTATTATTATTGTTACTATTTTAAAATCAATTTCACTATTACAACTTGATTCAGTTTCAAAATGATTTGAAATTGTCGTGTTGGAGTTGCATGTGTTTAGAAAAGCGCAATATAAATCTGATGCATTGTAATTAATATTATTATTACTTTTTATTGTTATTTTCACATGCATGTACACCATTCAAAGTCGATACAAACCGGAGCAGCCAATTGGGCGTTAAAAAAAAACAACATTTTAAATAAGCCGTTTTCGAGGGACATTTCTGTCATTTCATTTCTAATGAATTCTATTTTGCGTTTGCGTCCTCTGCCATGCGCCTTAAAGCAACGTCGGCGCTAACCGACGCCGTCGGCGCACGCGGCCGACTTGAAGCACCTTTTAGCTGCTTTGGCGTCTCCGTCAAATTGACATGAAGTATTAATGGGCCCGATAAGTGGACGCAATCTCCTGCGGTCTCATTGATGAAGACAAATGTGACGTCCATTATCGACGCGCTCGTATAAAAGGTGAGCGTTTACAACTTTAAAAGGTATCGCACCATCAATCATGCATGCGCATCCCTCGCCTGCTTCCGCTCGGAACGCGCAGGAAGTCGCGATCCGCGATCGCTTGAAATCGGTACAGAAAGTCGCCGCTGTTTCGTCTACGGCAGGGAATGGGTCGCGTTCTCGCGCCACCGTCATGGCCGCCGAGATTCGTCGCATCGGGGCTTGGTCACGAACTCTACAAATGTCGTTGCGTTCGTGCCATTGTTTTTGTGCGATGGCTTCGGTTGCGATTGAAAAGTCTTGCTTCCAAAATGAGCTTGTTGGCGTCGTTGTCTTGTAAGATGGCGAAGTGGTGCGAAATGTTTGCCGTCGCTGCCCCGTGAGCGCCGCTCACGCGCTTGCTCTTATGAGCGCGTCCAATTGACTGGCAAGGAAGCCCGGAGGGAAAAAACCTTCCAAATCAAAATCGGAGTCAAAGTGGAAAGATTTTTTTTCCTTTTTTCTTTTTGCGTCTTGTGATGAAGGAAACGCCTCGCCGATGACGTCGTCCCCTGTTGGAGAAAGTCGAGGAGAGGAGAAAAGGCCTCGTTGGTGTCGGAAAAAATTCCTCACTGGCCGCACCCCTCCTCCTCCTCTTCCTCCTCTTCATCCCTCTTTCTCCTTTCCCTCCTTCTTTCTTTCCACTGTGGCCCCTCTCTCTCCTCCCCATCTGCTGCTGGTTAGCATGCAAGTCACGCCGTCTCGCGCCTCCTT
This sequence comes from Leptonotus elevatus, assembly GCF_054856555.1. Lineage (NCBI taxonomy): Eukaryota > Metazoa > Chordata > Actinopteri > Syngnathiformes > Syngnathidae > Leptonotus > Leptonotus elevatus. The sequence continues at coordinate 694,920 of NC_141241.1, read as the reverse complement.
TGTTTTTTTTTTTCTTCCTTCCCTCCCCCAAACCTTCACCCAAACACCCCCTCCCCCCCCCCACCCGTCTCCCAGCTGCCTGGAAATGATCACCATGGAAGCTTCTCCCGCCCGCGTCGTCTCCGCGTTAGCGGTCCAGCAGAGGTGGCAAATCCGGGTCCAGAAAGTAAAAAAGCCTGCCACAGTTTGGCTTTAGCCTCTGATGCTAGCTAGCTATCTAGCTCCATACCTCCCATGGTGCTAGCTAGCTTCAGAGGCTAAAGCCAAACTGTGGCAGGGTTTTTTACTTTCTGGACCCGGATTTGCCACCTCTGCTGGACCGCTAACACGGAGACGACGCGGGCAGAAGGAGGTGGCCCCTGCTGCTAGCTAGCTAGCTAGCTAGCTCCCTAGCAGGTAAACGAGCACCATGGGAGCTAGCTAAATGGAGTTAGGTGGTCTTTTTATATATATATATTATATATATAATATATTTATATATATATATATATATTTATATATATATATATATATATTTATATATTTATATATATATATATATATATATATATATATATATATTATTTATATTATATATATTATTTATATTATATATATTTTATATTATATATATTTTATATATTTATATATATTATATATTTATATATATTTATATATATTATATATATATATTATATATATTATATATATATATTATATATATTATATATATATATTATATATATATTATATATATATATATATTATATATATATATTATATATATATTATATATATATATATATATATATATATATATTATATATATATATATATATATCAGGGTTTGCTGATATATATATCAACAAAGGTGGCAAATCCAGGTCCAGAAAGTAAAAACCCTGCCACAGTTTGGCTTTAGCCCCTGATGCTAGCTAGCTACCTCCCTAGCAGGTAAACGAGCACCATGAGGTCTAGCTAGCTAGCTAGCACCACCCATCTTTCTAGTGTACCTAATTTGCATTTGATCTTATTTGCGCAGCTTGGAAATTTAGCGTCGACCTCCGCCAGTAAGTCCTCAGATGACACCAACATTCCTTCGCGGGCTGCGATCAATGCCATCGTCTCATCTGCCGTTGCAAGATTGTCAGGAATTCGACATGATCCGCTAAAATGTTGTGGTTACGTTCAGTTTAGTTTAGTTTTTAGGCTTTTAGTGTCTCTGACAAACGATTAATGGCTTCCGGCAAGGCCACGCCCCGAAAAAACCGCCGCTTCCAGCGCGGCTGCTTGCTGAGTGGCGAGACGCGTCCCCCGGGAAGGCGGTCGCAGGACGTTGGCCTTCCATTTGCATGCACCGCGGCGAGCCGTCGCTGCCGCTCTGGCGCGAGACACACTGGCAATTAGCAAACCCAAAACAAAATCTGTTGGGACGAACGACGCAAGCGTAAGCAGAGCGGAGGTTGCAAAAGTGCTCACAGGATGCACTTACAGTAGAAACGCAGATGGGGGAGAAAAAAAGAAAGAAAAAAAAAACGCTGGTCAAAGTGCAACCGCTGACTCGACTGACTGATAAGTACAAAAGTCAAAATGTTTTTGTTTTTTTTACAAAAGTGCAGTTTTTGTAAATATTGTATTATATCTTTGGATATCACGGAACAAATAACACTTCATCGAAATTCAATTATTACACGTCACGATCACAAAATTGGCATAATCGTTAAAAAATTGTTTTTTTATTCTGATGAAGTTAAAAAAATGTTTTTACAGGTTGCACTTTTGTCAATGTTGTTAATGTTGTATTCATTTTACAATGTCGAATGCTATAGTAAGCATACTTGAGTTCAACATTTGCACTAGTTGAGAAATCTATTGAAATGTATTTATTTATTTTTTGAAAGTTCTATGGCAAGTGTTTTTGGAGCAATGAGGATTAGTTGTTGTTAAGTATTTACTATTTACTACTTCTATAAATTATAGTGCTTCAAAAAAATGTATCTGTCTTAATATTTTTTACATTTAAACATTTTCTTGTTTTGTACCAATAAATGTGTAACATTGTGATTTAAATTCTTACCCAAATAATTGACAAGTTAAGTTCATTTGAAAATGTTCAAGTACCGATACCTAAAAAAGAAATCCAAGTACAATAATCATGTTCTTGTGCCAACCAAGGCAGGAATGCTCCTTTTGTGCGGAGCATTTCTGCAATCTGTGGCAAAAACTCATCCAGGAACGATGACTGAGGCTAAAATGTGAACTTTTAACTTGTTTTTCAAATCACGTCTGTGACGTGGCAGGAAACGCGAAGAGGCCTTTCATTGTGTCCTTTCACAATAGGTGGCTAATTGTGGCTAGCTCAACACATCTGGAGACGAGATTAAGTGTCGGCTCGGCCGCGTCGCCACCTGTGGCGTGGAGAGGAAGAACGCCACAATAGATTGTGACGCTCACACATAAAACATTTTCCCGCTCATAGCAACTTGACGAACATTTTTGTCGACAAAATGTTTCAAATCGCCATCATTATGTTGCGACATTAGCTCGCGTATGGTGGAAATATTCCACAGGTTCATCCTCAAATTGTTTTGTGATTCTTTTTTTGTCTGCAAGCCTGGCGACACGTTTGATACATTTTTGGCGCAGTAGAAATGAGCAAAATGAGCTTCTGTGTGCTCATGTGACGTTCAAAACTGTTCATATTTGTTTGAAATATTGTCCACATTCCACCTCAAACTGGTAAAACAAAAACATGATATGACAATTGAGATAAGCTCGTCATTTGTTTTGTTGGACGACATATTTGTGTAAAATTCTCCGATGGTGACACATTTCCTACGAGCGCCATCTTTGGAGCTAGCGAGCGAGAGTTAGCTCTGACGTATTCAAGACTGCTTGTACTTGGGAAATATTCAACCTCAAATCATTTGTGAATATTTGTGTTGTCCAAGACTCGCGCTCGGTCATCAGCAGCCGCGTTCCATTTGAACGCTCCACAAGGTGGTGAGCAGCCGCCGCCGCACCGCTGGATGCAGACGTTGCGCTTAATGGCGGAGGAGCAGCGGGCGGCAGATGAGATAAATCAAGACGGACAGGAAAGGACGCTTAAGGAAAATGGAATTATGGCAGCAAGTGAAGGGCGGGCGGGGGCGGGGGGGCGGGATGTGAAAGATGGCGGCAAGGCTTTTGGCCAAGGTATTGATTTTGAAATGAGCATTAGTGAGAGTGGCTCTGTGGACCGAGTGGGGATGCTGGCCCGCAATTGAATTACAGCTGACAAGCACGGCTAATGATGATGAAGGTGAGGATGATGATGATGGCCTGGGCTCTGCTTCCAACCACAGTGACATCATCGTTGCTCGTCTTTCGCAGATACGAGCCGAGTTCAGGAGAAGGGGGGCCCCGCGCTCCCTTTTTCGCGGCAAATCCTTCAAATGATCATCAATCACTGAGGCGGTGTTTCCCGCTAATTTGTCAAAACGCCAGCCCTGGAATTGGCTCAAGATGGCTGCTTCTATGCAAAATGGCCGACTTCCTGTTCAATCTTTTGCATGGGTCCTTGAGACACTTTTTAAGGCATTCTTCCATTCTGCGGTTTCAATTTGACTGTCAAACAGGAATTTCCCCCATAACAATACAGCTTGAAACCAAAATGGCCGACTTCCTGTTCCGTTTGGGACATGGGTCATTGAGACTTTTTGGTACTTTTCTCGTTACGCTAGACATGACAACGCCACATAGATAAATGGCCACTGACGTTTCAAAGCTGTCAACGTGCAACTCATGGTCCTGGAAATAAATCAACTGAACTTTGGAAATTCTTATAATGCTAACAATTGCTACGCTAACATATGGCTAATAAATGACGACCACCTGAGTATGGAAAGCGAAAAGGAAGATGGATATGGACTTAAAAATGTCGCTATTATCAGGTAGCTCTATGTCAAATTAGACCTGCTCGAATACTAGCATGCTAACAGTTACTATGCTAGTCTATAGCAACAGGTAAGGAGGACTTGAATGCCCTTGTGTAGGGTCACTTTTTTTAAATAAGAATGCTAATAATGTTATGAGTCTTCACTTTTCCTCTTAATGCTGTACAACAGATGACTTGTGGAGAGAGAGAGAAAGGAAAAAAGGAATGAAAAGAACGAAAATGACTTCCTGTGAGCATAACTGAGATATGACTCACGCTTGCTAACTAAACAGCGCTGCGCCCTCTGCTGGCCATTAGGGATCATTACATGCATCACTGGGAATCCCTTTCGAGTCTTGTTGTTTATTTATATATTTTTTTTACATTTATACCCTGACTGACAGAATTGAATCTGAAAGTCAAACAACACGTCACACGTTAAATATAATTATGTGGTTTTATTTTCCCACGGTTAATGTGTGGTTTTCATTTTTTGTCCCCCAGGCGTGCACATCCTGATCGCGGTGGGCGCGGTGATGATGGTGGTGGGTTTCCTCGGATGCTACGGCGCCATCCAGGAGTCGCAATGCCTGCTGGGAACGGTCAGTCGCTGCAATCTGGAAAATAAGCCCGACGGCGTCGCCCGCGTTTACGTTGTCTTGTTGTGCTCTCGTTCAGTTCTTTGCCTGCCTCGTCATCCTGTTTGCCTGCGAAGTGGCCGCCGGAATCTGGGGCTTCATGCACAAAGACACCGTAAGAGTTAATGTGTTTGACATGAGTTTACGCAAGAAAGGAAAGAAGGAAGCAAATGGGGGATAACGGGATCCAATTTGGTTTGCGTTCAGGTGCATTATGAAATCATTCTTCTTGTTCTTGTTGTCAGGTTTCCAAGGAGATGATCAACTTCTACGACTCCATCTATGACAAAGCCATGACCGAGAGCGTCACCGCCGACACGGAGAAGAAGAAGGCGGCCGCCTCCGTGCTCAAAGTCTTCCACGAGACGGTACGGACGCGACGCCGGGTCTCGATAGCCGCAACGCAAATCCTGCTTTAAACAAACGCAATCATTTTCACTTCCTGTTTAGCTCATCTGCGACAACAACCTTTTTTTTTCTCTTACAAATCCTGTGGAGGACCAAAATGACAAAATTAACAATAAATAAATAAATGAAGAAAAGTGAAAATCTAAATGGATATAAAAAATATAATAAAAAAATTAAATACAAAAAATTAATATAAATTTAAATCAACTATATATATATATATATATATATATATATATAATATATAATATATATATATATAGATATATAATATATATATATATAGATATATATATATATATATATATATATATTTATGGATTTCCCCCCCCCCCCCCATTTCCATTAATTTTTTTGTATTTATTTTTTTAATTATATTTTTTCTATCCATTTTTTTCTTAGTTTTCTCACTTTTATTCATTTATTTATTTAAAATGTTGGCATTTTTGGTCCTCCATAAAATCCAACCTAATGGCTACATAACTCGGCTGCTCTCTCAAAATGTGAGTTTTATCACATGAAATTAAAACAATTGATCACGTTATAATAAGAACACAAAGAAGACAAGTCAGCTGCCATAACATTTGTCATTTTTCACAGAGGATACAAAAAAAAAAGGATTACTATGTTGATGCTACTTTTGTTAGCTATGGTTTTTTCCCATATGTCTTATCTATAAGCTACCAAACTTTGATACAACAAAGTTAAGTGGTTTGATGAAATATGCAAACAACGTGCAATTTGTTTTAGTTTCATGTTAGTGAACTAATTGTACTTGGCAAACTGTTGCTTGTTTGCAACTCAAAACAAAACAAAAATGGACGAGCGACACCGCAATAACAATGAGAACAATGCAATCCTAAAATGTGTGTTTTGTTTTTGTTTTTTTAGCTGAGCTGCTGCGGCAAGGGTCAAGGCACGTCCATCCTGACGCAGTTCACCGACTTGCTCGGCGTCACCGACCTCTGTCCCAGCTCTGCAACCGCCGTTGTAAGTTCACGATCCGCTGCGGTGCAAATAGCAATAATAATAAGCAACAAAATGAGTCATTCATTCCTTCGTGTTCGTCAGCGTTTTAATGCCACTTCCCGCAATTGATTTGCAATTTGTTCGTGATTATTTTGCATGCGAGTATGATTACATATGCAGTACTTTTTTATCACATTCGTGTGATGTTCTTGTGTATTTATTTGACTTGTATTTGCATTTTTAAAACAAGTTCACATTTTTCATTTCTAAAAAATAAAAAAAAAGCTAACTAAAAAAATCATGTAATACTTTTATTTATTTATTTTAAACGGGTTTTTTTCTAGGTCGAGGTTTTTTTCCATCTTGTTAATTGCAACTTATTTTACATTTTTGTTTAATAAATGTAAATATTTTCCTCATTTTATTATTATTTATTTGAAGTTTTATATTTTATGGATTTTTGTATGTGTATTTTTAATGCATTTTATACGTTATACGGTTTATTTCAATTTTTTTGTTTTTGCTTATTTTATTTATAAAAAAAATTCTAATTGTATATTTTTATAGTCTGTGTCATGTGTTCATTTTAGTTTTCAATCCCTCATCCTTTTAGCTTTTAAATGTTATGGATTTTGATATTTTTCTTTGCCTTTTTTTAAATTCATCTTTACATAATTTTAACACCATGCCTTTGCACACTTTTTCCATTTTAACGTCAATATATTTTTACTATAGAGTATTTTTTCCCAAATGTTTTACATATTTTGTAAATATGTAAAAAATACATTTGTACGCAACTTTTTTTTTAATTGAAATTTCGTTTTTTCTGTTGTTTTTGTATTATTATTTTTAATAAGTCATATATGTATCAAATAATTAGTATACATTTACTGTACGTTTTGCAGAATGTTTTGTGATGATTTTTAAATTTATGTGTCGCAGAGCTGCCACAACCGCATCACCGAGCTGTTTTCCGACAAGATTTACCTGATCGGCATCGCCGCCCTGGTGGTCGCCGTCATCATGGTGAGTGCACCGTCGCCGTGACGACCAGCTCAGTCGCGCTGGGCCATTGCAATGCCCTATTTTCTGTTTGTTTTTTGTGTTTTTCAGATCTTCGAGATGATCTTCAGCATGGTCCTGTGCTGCGGAATCCGCAACAGTCCCGTCTACTAGAAGCTCCTCCCCCCTGGCGCCGTTCCTATTTAGCTTGCTGGATTCCCGTACGACGGCGCTTTGGTGGCGCCCGTCTTTTATTCCCCGTGCTGGAGCCCACCCGACCCACGTGTAGATACACAACAGTATATCCTCCTTTGAAGAAAACCCGTGTGCCCTCCTCCGACATTATGAGGTCATTGATTTTCAATGTTTTCATTTGGCCATCGTTTTGTCGGAAATCCTTTTTGTAGTAAATGTTTTAAATGGTTTACTCTTTTATGCCTTTTGACACGTTTGACACTTTTGTGCTCGTTCTAGATGTTGAAAATGTACACGCACAAAACGCACTTCAGAATACTGGATTTGGTTACAATATAGGCGCCAAACTCTTTTATTACAATTGCTCCTGGAAATAGTTTTTAATTTTTTCCATTCTTTAGGTTTCACCAAAAACGCCAATTTGGGACCAATAAGTGGAGAAGGGTTTTTTTTGTGATAAGAAAACAGCAGCGTGACTTTGTGCTAAAATTGTTTTGCTTTTGGCAATTATTTTTTTTAATCCATCATTACAAAACTAAGAAACGTGCCATGAGTGAGGAAACTTGAGCAGATCTCAAATGCAAAGTGCTGCAACGCTGCCATCTACTGGCGTCTGTTAGTCATCGCAGTGGTTTACAAAGGCTTTTTTCATCCGTTTTTTTTTTTTTCAAAATAACAACACTTAGCAACAAGATTGGTTTTCTTTTTTGCATTTCTCAATAATCTGGAAAAATCTTGCTGTATGATGATTTGTGCGTGCGTACATTTTTGCCACATTTGAGGAGGGCACATCGGTTCATAACATGTTGACGTTTTTTTTTTTTTTCACTGTTTGATGTATAAACTGTGTGTAAATATCTATAAATATATATTAACAGTGCTTTTTGAGCGCATGGATATATCCCGCACTGCCAGACGTTTGCGCTCTTCGTCACGTTCGTTCACTTCCTGTCCCACTTTTTGGGAAAGCTGGAACCAAAGTCCGGATGCTGTCCGGCGCTCGTTCGCATGCTCGCGTACGTTAAAGGAAAAAAAGAAAAAAGAAGGAAAAAAAAAGCTCAAAAGATGAAGTTGATTGGTTGAAGTGTCAGGCACGGGTGTCCAAATTCCTTTTTTGGTGTTTATTGCATATATATGAAGGATCCCCCAAAAAAGATTCAAGAAAAAAAAAAGGTAATGTTGAATGTGAGATGTAACTCAATTATTTTTCTTTAAACGAGACTAAATTTAACTCTGCTTTACACAAAAGTGGCAAAATGTTTGATTATAAAAATCAAAGGAAAAATGGTCAATTTACAAGATTTTTACTCCGTCAACAATAATGCCAAACTTTATGTTCAATGAAAATGTTTTTTTTTTAATCATCCAATGAGATATTTCAAATAAAAATAAAAAAGACCACCAGAAAAGTCATCACGTTCTAAGTTGAATGTTGCTTTGACGATAACACAGAGTTTAGCGTCACCGACGTTAGCATGATGACGAAATTGCAAAATATTGAGCTGAAAATTTGTGAAATACTTTTTAAGATACACCATGCATGTTTATGAAGGTTTTAGAAAAAATGTTCGGAGATGATTTTTGTTTCAATGATAACACTCGCTTAGCCTAGCATCACTACTTTAGCATGTTTGACAAAAATGTGTATTTCAAATTGATTATTAAGATGCTCTACGCGCATTTAAAAGGGATTTATGACATTGATAAAAGAAAAATCATTTTGAGATTTCCTTTTGACGACAACACACACTTAGCTGATTTTCACTGACGTCAGCATGTTGAATAAAAAAAATGGTAAAAGTTTTGAGGTTTTTGTTTTAACGAAAAAAAGATCATTTGAATGTTTGTTAGGTTGTGGAAAGAAAATACTTCGCATTCCCAAATGATAAAAAAAAAAAAGGATCAACTAAATGAATGATGAATAAGTAATAAATATTTTTTTTCTGTATTGTGAAAGCAAATATTTATTACTTGCGGCGCATATCATTAGCATGTTTAACAAGGAAAAGTGGTGAAATATTTGACTTTAAAAAAGGCAAAGCAGGGCAAAAGTCAAGAATTGTTTCTTTTAACGGTAACACAAAACAGCAACATGCTTTGTTGGGGGGAAAAAGTGGCAAGAAATGTTTGACAAAAAAAAATCATTTGCGTCAATATGTTACACTGAAGAAAGTCAAGCTCAAATGTTTCGATTTAAAAAAAAAAATGGCGTCGCTGAATGCTGTAAAATTATATTTGCTGTCGATAAGGTCAACGCTGTTATTTTTTTTCACCGCTTAGCGAGCCTCACTCACATGTTGGTGTTTAACAAAAGTGGCTAAATGTTTTTATGTGCGATGAAGGATTACGATGACAACAGAGTTGAACGCAGATGTTGTTCTTTTTGTTTTATGTAACTTTCCAACTAACTGCTGAGGCACGTGAGCATGTTTACGAAACGCCGTTCGGATGCCCCTGCCTGATCTCCAAGTTTCCATTCAACTTGCCTTGTGACCCATGAAGGAATTTTTTTTTATAGCCTGTGCTAAGCGCCATCATCGCTAATGCCACTAACGAGTCCATCCACTTCAACGAGCCGTCGACCAATCGGACGGCTCTTCCTCTTCTTGTCGTCGTTGTCGTATTTACCTTCAAACGTACTTACTAATTAGCAGCTAATTAGCAGAGGCCTCGTTTGTCGTTTGTCTGGTACGTCCCCAAAGGGGCGGGGCCGTGGGTGGGGCCACGATTGTGCGCTTCAAGTCGCTGCTCTCTGATTGGCGGCCACGAGCCCACAGGCCCCTCCCACTGCCAGCCTGCTCCTGTTGACTTGTTTGCCCAAATATAAAAGGGATTAAATGTATTTTACAAAGAAAGTTTGTCTTTGTGTGCTTATTATTTTTGAAAATGTTCATTTTTGAGTGGCGCTTATTTGATGCAAAATGGCCGCCACACGCTTCCGTAATCCACAAAGGAACAAGTGATCAAATTCAAACATTCTTGCTATTACAATTAAGACTTCTTTTTTTTTCCTGTAATGTTTTTCTTTCAGGTGACACTTTGAGAGAAAGATGAAAATAATTTGTAATGGAATTCCCCAGGTGTCACTCTTACGTCCACTACTATTGGCTGTAAACAAAATAAATAATTGGTTACAATGTGGAATGTGGATGCATTCCATTTTTATTGTTATGCTTATGACACTTATGTACTTAGTTGTACAGGTCGCTACATCTCATTACCAACTTGAAGTTTGTTTGTTTTTTTTGCTTGTCCCGAATGAGTTATTTCAGCTAAAGTTGACTATAAATGCTATGAAAGTTAAAAAAAAACAAAAGATTCCTACTTTGAGCTGGATTCACTCACAGTCGTCTATCTCCTTTTTTTTTTTTGATTGTATGGGATCAGAGGTGGCAAAACCAGGTCCAGAAAGTAAAAAGCCTGCCACAGTTTGGCTTTAGCCCCTAGTGCTAGCTAGGTAGCTAGCTCCCATTGTGCTCGTTTACCTGCTAGGGAGCTAGCTAGCACTTCGGGCTAAAGCCAAACTGTGGGATGCTAGCTTCCTTGCTAGCTCCCATTGTGCTCGTTTACCTGCTAGGGAGCTAGCTAGCACTTCGGGCTAAAGCCAAACTGTGGGATGCTAGCTTCCTTGCTAGCTCCCAGGGTGCTCGTTTACCTGCTAAGGAGCTAGCTAGCTCGCGCCTGAGGCTATAGCCAAACTGTGGTAGGGTTTTTACTTTCTGGACCTGGATTTGCCACCTCTGTACGGGATGCACATGCTAGACTGCATATCACAACGCACTTTGATTTATCACAGATGTGGAAAACCTTGACACGTCCCTCTTTTGTTCTATGCCAACAGGCACTTATGGAGGCTACATCGATGCTGTCTTTTTAGCTTCAAAGCTATCCTAGCATGTATACTACCGGACCAGCTACGTTTGCTCTGATCATACAAAATTCTGTTAGCAATCACTTTTTTCAGATCTCAAGAATTCTCATCCGAATTTTCAGAAGTGAACTTGGAAAGAAGGCTCTCGCACGCTGCTGCGCTTTCCCCGAGTCGCCTCCAAAAACAAGTGAAAAAAGGTCTCCTCGCCCTTCTTTCAATCCTTCAACAATTCATTTGAAAACACACTTCAAGGGAATGCGTCGTCGTACAGAGTCGGCGTTCCTTTAAAGTGAAAAGAAACGTCTTCTAAATTTCAACTCTACCAAATTGGAATGATTCATTTTTAAAAAGCCAAGTGTGGTGGTGCCTTGAGATATGAGTGCCTTGACCTTCAAGTTTTTAGAGATACGCGCTGACCCTGAGCTGATTTTTTATTTATTTTTTTGTCTTAGATAAGTGCCAAAAATTACAATATACAAGTGCGCTTCAGACTGTCGCCACGAGATGGCAGCAGATAGGAATGGACTGTGAACAATATTTGGAGAAAAATAAAAGTGGAACGAAGAAGAACAATAATTCAGGTACATCAGGTGGTTTTGTGCTCACATTTTTCATGTTTAAAGGTTATGGGGAGAGAAAAGGTTATTACTGTGTGTTTTAGTTGCTATTTGTACAAATGTTCATGCTTATAAAAAAAAAAACGTTGTGGGTTTTGACAAAAAAATTTTTTAAAGGGACCTTATTTTAAAATAAAAAGATTTTTAGATGATTTCAGCTCAAACTTTTTTGAAAGATTTGGTGATCCGCGCTCTGATGTCGTTCATAAGATCTGCCACCAGGGGGCGTCCTGATTTAACAAATGAGTTTGTATTTATTGAATTATCTGACGATGAGCGGTTCGGAGAACGCATGAATAATTTTGATCAGTTAATTTACTATTAATATTAGAATAAATGTGTTGGTAAAATAAACAATTTTACACACAACGATTGGGATTTATGTCATTACATAATGCTGATGTACTTTAAAGTAAAACGTATTTGCAAAATGAACAATTTTAGATGTACTTTTTTTAAAAACAAATAACAGTTTATTTATTTTAAATAGAATAAAAATATTTGTAAGAATTAATTTTACACATGCAATTATGTTTAACAACTAATTGGTTAATTATATTTAAAGTAACAAATATATATATATATATATATATATATATATATATATATATATATATATAATTATTCATCCATCCATTTTCTTAACCGCTTGTCCTCGCAAGGGTTTTTCCAAACACATCCATGTCAGGCTAATTGAACTCTCCAAATTGTCCATAGGAGTGATTGTGAGTGTGGATGGTTGTTGGTCTGTGATTGGCTGGCAACCAGTTGAGGGCGTACCCCGCCTACTGCCCGAAGCCAGCTGGGATAGGCTCCAGCGACCCTTGTGAGGACAAGCGGTTAAGAAATATATATAATTATTTTTAAGTCATTGCTTGATCAATACGTTTTTTTGCATTTGTGTTTTGTTTTGTTTTTTTAATGTATAATAATTACTGTTTGAAATAATGATAAATAATACAATAAAAAGCCAATTGTTTGTCCAATCGGGTGTGTTTCAAAACTCAAATGTGAAGAAACGGGAAAATGGAAACGTCTCACTTGCTGAATGCAAGCGAACGTGCAGCAAAATGAGATCCAGATGACTTTTGGAGTCCACGTGGATCCCAAACCGTCCATCGGTCTTCTTCAAATCTGCTTTCGCCTTTGGAATGCGGTGAAGTAAATGCCCTCCGTCCATTTGATCCTCACACACACACGCGCGCGCGCGCACACACACACACGCACACACAAGAAAGTTGCAACGTCACTAAGCTGCAGTAATATTAGTTGTTCTTTGCAGAGGACAAAGAATAACTGTAACTCTTTACTTGCGTTTTCTGGGGATAAATTACACTTAATGCAACCTACTTTTGACTTTCACTTGAGTATTTTGTTCTGTTTGTAGTTAGCTATACATTCCACTCAATACTTTAATTTTTATGAATCTATCATTGCCTGTGTATTTAATTCTGGAGTAACAGTACACTTTTACATGCAAGTTGCTTTGTTTTGTCTTTGTTTTAATAGCGCACGAAACTCAAATTTGCGCTCGCAAGTCAAGGCAAAAAGAAAAGAAGATTCAAACAACGACCTCATTTCTTGAAAAACTCGTAAGCCGGTTCACTCGTATCTCAAGGCGCCCAATGTTGCTGTTTGCGTGATTTGTGTTGCAACGATGGACGGTTTCTCGTAAATCTCCCTTTTTGTCTTCTTCATGTGCTGCCTGCCGTCCGCCTCCAAATCTGCGGAATGCTCCGGAATGTTACAATAATCCCGTCGGCCGGCCGGTGGTGGTGTGTGTGTGTGTGTCCTGGGGGGGTGGGGGTGGGGGTGGGGGGTACAGGGCGGCGGAGACACTACACATGCAACAACAACACACTTTTGCATTGGTCGTGGGGCCCATACACCCGTGTTTTTCCAGATTTAACTACCATTGTGGGGACCAACTTGAAATTGGGGGGGGGGGGGCATTTTGGTGGTTTAAACAAGTTCAGACCTCTTTTTGAGGGTCAAGACTTTTTGAATTGGCTTTTGGTTGAGGTTAGGGGAAGGATCTAGGAAATGCATGGTCAATGAGATGTCCCCACAAGAAATGTAAACCCAACGTGTTTGTGTGTGCGTGCGTGCGTGCGCGAGGGCGTGAGTGAGTGCGTGTGCGTGCAGATAGATGCCAGTACGATTTGTGGCTGCTGTCTTCCCTCCAGTCAGTCAGCAGGTGGACGCCGGCGTATCGGGTTCCATCGGCTCGGCTCGGCTCGGCTCGGCTCGGCTCGGCTCGGCTCGGCTCGGCTCGGCTCGGCTCAACTCGGCTCCGGGCCAAGGCCGGACCCCGCCCCCTCCCGGGCCCTCCCGGCCCCTCCTGGTCACTATCAGGTCTCCTCCTCCCGCTGCTCCTCCTCCTCCTCATTTGGCCAGTGCGCGAGTGACCGGCGCCCCGCTCGCCGCCGCCGGTTCGGTCGGTCTCGTCCCGTCCGGTTTGTCCCGCCGATCGCCTTCCCTCCGGATTCTCGCGGCCGCTCTCCTCGCTCGCCGTCTCAGCATGAGCGCGGCGGCGGTGGCCGAGGGTTGCTTCCTGTCGGCCCTGCAGCCCAACTCGTCGTGCACCGCCTACGTGGTTCCGTCGGACGGCCCGTGTTCGGACGCAGGGGCCAAGGCGCGCAGGGTCCAGGAGCAGGTTCGCCTGCGCTTGGCCGAGAAGAAGTCGCCGTCGATGGGGAGGATGATGGACGACGACGCGCTGCTCGGACCCGCAGGTGAGAAACGTTTTCCACCTTCGCCTCGCTTTTGCAATGACGCTACGTTGTTCAAAAAAAAGATATATATGCAAATGATAATAATCATAATAATGACACAGTGATAATAACCGAAAAGTTATTCACAAATGGACTTTGTTTGTTTTAGAAACAGATTGAGTTGCGTCATGTTTGAATATAATTTTAAAACCGCAACAAAGTAAAAAAAAAAAAAAAATTGCATAGAATCAATTGCCATAATATGAACGTGCTAACATGCTGATAAATAACGAACATGTTGAAATGGGATCAAATGTATTTATGATCGCGATATTAATCGTTACTTTTGAATTACTAAAGAAAAAAAGTTTTCATATATAACGAGTTATGTTAAGTTACACAAAACGGTGTTCGCTCTATTTATGTAAAATCTCATGTAAATTCACAAATCCACTTGTTTTGTCGCCATAAAAATATCTGGCTTGATCTACTTTATAAATAAAATGAAGCATTCAAATCACAATCAGCAAACTGGTACAAAATTTGGCTTCAGAGGAAGGAAATGCCAATTAGCTTGACTGTATTTGAAAGAGTAGCTTAGCATCACGCGGATGAATAACTTACACGTTGAAAGAAAATTGTTTTTGTTTGGAGAACTTTCACTTTGAATTGGAAAGGTTACATTTGAATTGCTTTTTCAAAATATTGTAAAATAACAAGTTACTTAACATCTTGGAAATCTGCGCTATGCCATTGTTGAGCTAAGCTAGGCTACGTTAGCTCTCTTTGTGATCAATTCACTAAAATATTTGTCAGTAAAAGCATTTGTTTTATAGTTTAAATTGAATTTATCAAAAAGAAAAGATCAACAGTTAATGCATCAGTCAGATGACTGTTTCTTAAGTGATGTTAACTCATATCCACTTGTGCTAAATTCATAAATCTCGTTTGTTTGTTTTTCTCAATGAAAGCCATTTGAATTCATTTTGAAAGGAATTAACATGAAAAAAATGATATCGAGCGAAACACGCAAATAAATGTTGCAGTGTGATCGGTGACACTTTATTTTGATACCTTTCCACCGAACCAGCGAAAAACGGCTCCGAACGCTAAAGTTTTCAAATGTTCTTGTGCGCTGCACTGATTGTGTGTTGCACAGTTGTGCGCTTGTGTTTTGTGCGTTGTGTGAGTTTTTGGTGCAACAGATAAGATGTTCATGTCCAAGGACTCCGCTTAAATCAACAACACGAGCGAGCTGATAAGCAGCGAACAGTTTGCTGTCGTGGTTGAGTGGGAAAGTTCACGTGCTGCTAATTGACATTCGTAGACTCGAAACGTGTTCATTCGCCGTCAAGTCGCGATACACACTTGACACGAAAACATACAAATGATATCGCGGCAGAGGTGGCAAAAAACACGCCCAGAAAGTCAAAACCCTGCCACGGTTTGGCTTTAGCCCCGGGTGCTAGCTAGCTAGCTAGCTAGCTCCCCGGGTGCTCGTTTACCTGCTAGGGCGCTAGCTAGCTCGTTAGCATCGATGGCTAAAGCCGAACTGTGTCAGGGTTTTTTCTTTCTGGATTTGCCATCTCTGTCGTCAGCAAAAGGACGTTTTCTTCTTTGTGTATAAAACCCAAAGATTCTTTTCTTCTGGTCTTGCCGTCAATTTTGGAGAGACGTTTAGTTGTTGGTCATGTGACGGTTGTGCCTTCTTTTCCCCACTTGGTGATGACGCTCTGCCTTGACTGCGTTTTTGTCTTTTGTCCCAATCTTTTCATCTTCAAATCTTCTTTTGGCAAGCGACGACCGCGCAGTCGTAGGTTGAAATCCCAAAATTTTGAAAGATGACTGCCGCGTGCAAGTGTTAATTATTTGTCGCAACATTCCTTAGCGCGCCGTCGTTAGCAAGGGCTAGCAGCGGCGTGTCAACGCTGAACGTGCATCTGGCGAGTGCTTGTCATCGTTGTCAACACAAGACAACGCCTGAGACTTGAATGAAGCACTTCATATGATCTCGATGATGATTCTCGTGGTGCACTTTGCGAAGAACCGTCCGTCGACGAGATCCGAGTGCATTTTCACTGCTGGATGCAGCATTTCATCCGTAAGCCGCAGCTGACAATATGGGGAACTCCACTTTCAAAATGGCCGCCAGGGAACGAGTCGCGCAGTTCAACATCCATAGTTTGTCTTTTTTTTTACTGAGTCCAAGATTTGAATCCAAACTTTTGTTGTACACGAGATTGTGAGCGTTAATACTTTTGCCGCGACTTTGTGAGGCCGCGTTGGCACCGTTTCCTGTTTTTGTGGCAACTTTTGTGTGACCATTTTTTTTTTTTTGTGGTCTTCCATGAGTGAGTGGAGGTCAGAAGTGTTGTCATGGTTTCCACTGCCGGGAAAAGGAACGGACGCGGACGTCCTCTCGCCCCGTTTGCGTGCGATAAGAGAAGCACAACAGAAACATGTCGACCGCTCGCCGTTAGCGCGCGTGCTCGTTAGCACGCTGCGCTTTTGCTGCTTGTGTTTGTTTGTGGCTCATTTGTTGTTCAATATTTTAGACATTAATGCTGCCAAATATGGAGCTTGTCAAATTTGTTATCCTTGGATTTTGTTTCGTTGCATTTGTCAGGCTTTCCATGGAAAGTCGATGGCGGCTGTTATCAGTGCATCGATTTTGTTTTTGTTTCGTCGAATTTTTACTTTTTAATTATTTATTTGTATTTGTTTACATTTATTATTATTATTATTTTTTAAATGTATTATATATACAGCGCTGCTCAAAAGTTTGTGAACCTCTTGAGCAATTTGGACTTTGCAATGGTTTCAACTTGCTTTTGTTGTTCAATCTGAATCATTACATTTGATATGAAATAACAGATGTGGGTTTATCAATTCAATGCATTGTTCTTTTTTTAAATAAATAAAAAATAGTTTTTGGTCAATTCATGTAGGTGCAAAAGTGAGTGAACCCTGAGCTGTAGAGTCACGTAGAATCAGGTCGGACAAATTGGTAGCGAAACCAACCACCGAAATGGACCGATGACATGAGAGAGGATTGGCGACGAAATTGTGCGTCACGGACTGAAACGGAGACAAAATCACGTGACTTTAGTCTTGAAGCCGTTGTTTGTGAAGTTGCAGCCTGGTGGACGATGGATCCGGCAACTTGACAATAATCCAAAGCATTCCAGCAACCAAGGAATGTCTGAAGAAGAACAAGATTCGTGTTCCGGATTCGTGTTCTGGATGCGCCCAGTCACAATCCTGACTTCAGTTCTTTCAAAATACTGCGGCGGGACCTGAAGCGGGCACTTGATGCTCGGCGCCCATCCAACCTCTCAACAGGAAGCGGGCAAAAATCCCCCAAAGTCGATGTGAAAGCCCGATAAGTCACTAAAGAAAGTGTTTGGATGAAGTTGTCATTGCAGAAGGAGGTTCACGGTTCGATGAAGTGAGAGCTTCACATACTTTAGCACCCGTGAAATCACAGTTTTTCTTAAATCGACAACTTTTGCTCAAGAATGAATGACAATATTATCATTCTTTTTGTTCAATTCCATTATTTATTTATTTATTTAAAAAAAAAATTCCATTATTTTCAATGTCAGCGTTGTAAATTGGGGTATGACTAAACATTTAATAAGGTTATTTCAATATTTTATACGAAAAATCTGACCATGCCTGCAGGGTTCACAAACTTTATATTATACGTTATATAATTTTATTATTATTATTGTAAATTTATTTATTGTGTATTTATGATGATGATGATTATAATTAATTAATTTAAATTTTGTCTGTTTTGTTTCTTTTTGGTGCGTCTATTTTCTTCCGTTGCATTAGCCAATCGTGGCGCTTTTCCCGAGACGGTCCGACGGCGGCCATCGTCGCTCACCGGCTCACTTTTCTTATCGCCGCGTCTATTCGGGAATGTTGGCTTCAGCGTGCCGGCCTGTCAGCTGACTTTTGACATTGACGTCGAATGTCTCGCTCAGGGCGCACTCAGCACTCCTCTTGCGAAATATCGGTTCAAGGCCGTGAGGTCATCGTGTTAGCGAGAGTATGAAGACTTAGAATGATTGTTTATTTTATTGTACATTTAGACCATATATAAAATTTGCGATTCATTGTGAGTAAACTATAAAAGTCATGACGATTAATTATGATTAAAAATGACATCGTTTTTATTAGAAACTAACAATAGCTAACAATGTTTACGGTCGACATGCAGTTCTCCTCTTTTTTGAGTCTAAAATGAGGGCCAGACGTTGGACGTTGGACGTCAGACGGACGTTTTCCCAAAGAAGAAGAACGGGAGTCTTGATGGCGAATCCTGCTTTGGTGCCGAGCGTGGGAGGACGTGCTGAATTTAGACACGCGGCGCTTTTTAAAAGATGCTCGTTAGCGGTTTGCGGCTAAAGTGCGGAGCGGCTCTCAAGTGTCATAAATCACGACGAGCCGAAGACGAGCGCGATTGCGGTCGTGAAGATTCCGAGTCCCGTTCCTGTTGGGAGATCTTCATCATGGCGTTCCCTCGCTGTACCTTGCGGCCGCGAGGTCGTTGTCGCCTGGTAAGGCTGAACAGGAAGCGCGTCAGCGTTCCCTTGAGGTCGGAGGTCGGCTGCGCCGTTAACATTCCTCGGCGAGGCCGTGTCTGGCTTGGTGTTTACTTTTGTTGACCTGCTGGAAAAGCTCAAGATGCTCCTTATCTGCTTCCAGCGTCCGCGGGGATTTGGGAAGCACATTCTGGGAAGTACAAGCTTTGGATGAATTGGAACACGCCTGCCAATCCGTCAATCCGTCTTATCAAGACCTGTTGGGCAATTTTATGCTTCCAAGTGTGTGGGAACACTTCCGGGAAGTTCCCGTTCTCTTCTCATTGCACAAAGAAAGCTCTGTGTGGAAGAACAAAAATGGACGTGGCGAGCAAATGTCAGCGACTTTTGAAGTCACCAAAGGATAAAATTTCCCACAAAAAGGCAACAACATGTCCAACAAAGTCTCCCTTCAAGTTCCCCGTTGGTGTCGCAATACTTTGTTCCACATTATCGCTTGCTGTTGGCGTGTTCCAATACTTTTGTCCAAACTGGGGCTCGACCGATGATCAGCCGGGCCAATTATCGATGCCGACATTTTCGCAAACATCGGCGTCGGCCATTTTAGGAATCTGAAGGGCCGATGAAAGCTGGCATGCGAACGTAGCAAACGTTGGGTTTTCATCAGGTTTTGTGAGACGTTCACAAACACTTTTGACTCGCCGCAAAGAAGTTCAGCAAGTCATGTGCTGAGGTTTGGGGGGCGCGGCCTTCACCAAAGACTCGCTCGCCGCTAATCCGGCCGTGCCGATGCTCCCGCTCAGCTTCTCCAACCCGGCAAGCCAGATGGCCGCTTGGCGGCTCCCAAACGCAGACAGGAAGCAGTCGGCCGCTATCTTCTGCCGCTGGTTCGTCTCACAGGAGAGTTTCGGTTCCCACACTTGCTTGCCAAAAGCTGATCTGACAATGATTGCTGGAGAAGAAGCTTTAATGAGCAGCTGCTTCTCAAAAAGTCCGGCCAATTGAAATCTTTTGTGCGTACAGACCAACACGCGGCCATGGAACTGCATATGAGTGGGCTTTAGAAGGCAGCCATCTTACGTTGCCACTTTTCCTGACAACTTTGCAGTTTTTGGGCTGAAAACATTGTTATCAATGTATTCAAATCAGTGAGTGAGTGGCAAGGCAAGATGGCCGACAGTGGCTTCACTTCTCCCAATGTCGACCCGGCAGCATTGACAGTCCGGTCATGTGTAAGTCCGCGAACGCGACAGGCAACGTGACGTCGGCTCGCTCGGACGCTGGAATGTAGCGCCCCACCTTGCTCGTCCGATTCTGGTGCGCTGAAAACGAGCCAACATCACAAAAACCGTTTTGAAACCCCAGAGCGAAATATTTGATGGACTTTGGCAGCAGAGATGAGCTAAACGACTTTCGTCACTTGACAAAGTGCCATTTCTGCAGAAATTGCGCGTGAATGCTGAATGCTAATAACTGAATGCTAAGATGAATGCTTATGAAGTAGATCTCAAGGTTAATTACGGGAAAATTACAAAGTATTAATTGTAGTTGAAAGACGAGAAAAATGTCCGCGGAAATTTTGAATGGGACTGCTGACTCTTGCAAGCTGCAAAGCCGCATAAAGTGCTTGAGGAAGTAGTAGTCATTGAAATCTGGTCACTTCCTGTTGACATCGGTTCACTTCCGGGTCACTTCCTGTTGACATCGAATGAATCGAATTGAAATCGAATTAAATGAAATTATAATTATAATAATTAATAATATATGCCTAAATTAAATGAATT
The DNA here is from genome assembly GCF_054856555.1 of Leptonotus elevatus. NCBI lineage: Eukaryota > Metazoa > Chordata > Actinopteri > Syngnathiformes > Syngnathidae > Leptonotus > Leptonotus elevatus. The sequence goes on along the minus strand of NC_141241.1, from coordinate 674,274 downwards.
AAAATAAATTAAATTCAGTGTGGTGGGCGGGATTATGCAAATGAGTTCAATTGTGACGTCACAGCGCGGCCGAAGTGCAGACGACGCAGACGAAAACTCAGTTTCCGTTTGGCAGTTCGAAGTCATAAGCGTGGCAAAAGCGTACACGCTGGATTGGGGTGTGTCGCGACGTCACAGATGCTACACCGGGTGGTCTCGCGCCCTGCTTTTCAAGTGCGTGCGTGTTTGAATGATTGACAGATCTCTCATATTGACTCCATTGTGTTGTTGTTGAGTCGGTCAGTGCTCTCTTTGTAGTGAGAGCATTCCTGCGTTGACATGTGACCTAGCGAGGCTCCAGTTTGGCATGTGGCCCGGAGACCCTCCCTATCGCCCCCCCCCCCTTCCCCTCCCCCTCTCACAACTAACCCTCCCACTCCCTCCCCCTTCCTTCCGTCCGAGTTGCTGACCTTCCTCTCTTGTCAAATTCACTCACAAGATTGCGGACAAAAGTCTGCATTGTGACGACCACAACGTTTACAAGTCAATCATGAGTGGACCCAAAAAAGTCTCAAGATGTCCATGAGTGAAAAGACACAAAGACGGAGGCGGACATTTTAGGTTGTAGCGGCCATTTGAGGCTGGTTTTGGCAAATTCTTAGGGTCCCTCAAGTCAGCCATTTTCATTTAGAAGCATGTCATTTGGTCAGCATGACTTTCATGAGTAGACCCACAAAAAAGGAAAAGTGGCCTTTTCAGAACAAATGTCAACATTTGCTGGGGGTTTTCAACGTTTTTCAACTTTTCAAAATTTCAAATTCTGAACTGAAGCCAGTTTCAGTTGGCATCGTGAAATTTGGTAGGCGTGTCGATCACGAGCAGGCCCACAAAAACGAATCTGTCTGTCAAAAGACACAGAAATTGGAGGCTCATATTGTCCATTCGTCCTTCAAGCTCACAAATGTTTGTGAAATTCGGCCTCCAAATTCAGTTTCACTTTGCAAGGTGACATTTGAATGCGGACCCACCAAAAAGTCTGAAAAAACTGAAACGACTCTAAAAGTCTGACATTTTTTCCTGATTGGTCCGTTTGAAAATTCAGCAAGTCCGTTTCACAGCGCCAAATTTGTCAGGCAGTAAACCCCACAAAAAAAGTCTCAAGAGGTCATACCTGAAAAGTTTGACGAAATCCGCCATTTTGCTTTTGACACGGCCAATTTCCTTCAAAAAGTTGTGTCTTTGTACGTGTGTACTTGTGTGTGTCCAGGATGCGAGTACACGCTCCCGAGCGCGAGAGGCTTCAGCTCCAGATCGATGATCCACACGCCGAGTCGCATCATGGCGGTGAGTGCTCGCCGCTGTGCATGAGGTCACACTGTTATTATGTCATGATGTCATCATGACATAACAACAAATAGTTGAAGGGGCAGCTCATAAACGGAACACGCCCTGCGAGCTTGAGAGGAAAGCAGAGAACACGACTTCCCGTGAAAACCCGATCGACGCTGATGTTTTTCTTTTTGCTGGTTTCGGAGCCTCGGAACGTGGAAATGCGATTAAAGCCAGAACAATGAAATTGGGGGGGGGGGGGGGCGGGATATGCAAACAGGATGTGGACGTGTTGCTTTTGATTGGCCGCAGCAACAATGCAGAGGCCAAAGGTCAGCTTCCTGCTTGTGGACGCCGCTTCCTGTCAAGAAGGAACACGCTCAAGGTGGAAAAGCACCTGGTGGGACACTTAGCAACTCTTCGTACCGCACCTTTTTCAAGTCGGAAGGAGGCCCGAGACATTTTTTGTCACGGAGGACCAAAACTGCCAAAATGTTAAAGAAATAAATGACGAAATAAATACATAAATAAGGAAAATAGAGGCCGCAATGATCATCCCGTCGCAAACGAAACACATAACGCAACCTTGTGTCTGTCCTTGGCCACGCCCACGTCCAGGTCCCCACACGGCCCTCCTGCGGCTTCTCGTCTCGCTCGGCGGTGGAGACCTCCTCCAAGGTGCGAGCCAGCGTGGCGCAGAGCAGCTTCCAAAGTCACAGCAACAGGAGCCGCCGCACCAAATCGCTGTGCCAGGCCGACATGAACGACCACGCGCCGCCGCCGCCGCCGGACAGCGTCATGCCGCCGCCCGCCACCCTGAGGCGCACCCTCAGCGGCACCCTGGCCCCGCAGGGGCCGCGGGGCGGCTACTGGCCCGACGAGGAGATGCCCGTCCACTTCGCCTACAAAGGCCCCTCGCACCGCACCATCAGCCGCATCGCCAGCCGCCAGCAGCACAGCGCCACCTACAGCCAGGACGGATGGGGGGGCGGGGCCCGAAGCGACGGCTGGGGGGTTCAGCGCGCCCCGCAGTGGCACGTTCACCGACCCGGCCTCACCTTGGCGTACCAGAACGCCGTGCAGCACGCCGCCGCCATGCAGAGGGCGGCGTCCATTCACCGAGCCCCGTCCATGCGCAGCGTCAGGAGCGTCGGGAAAGGATTGGACGTCCTGGATGGGGCGTCCATTCACAGCAATGACCAACTGGGAGGGTGAGGGTTATGTGCCACTTTACGCATTTTGCAGGGAATGTTTCTTACCACTTCTTACGTTGTTTTTCTTCACGTCCTCTTTTCTTATCTTGCTATTTTTATTCTAAAACAACATCAACTTTATGCATAATTACTGACTAGGGCTGTCAGGCAATTAACATTTTTAATCATAATTAACCCACGATGAATCACACATTTTATATCTGTTCAAAATGTAAAAAAATGTTTTAAACGTTTTCATACTCTTGTGAGTTATCGGAATGCTAGCTTCTGTTAGCCTACCCATGACATTTCACATTACATGCTAGCATTAAGCTAGTTGGCTTTAATTATGATTGGTCTTAAGCTCTTTCCTTTTTTTCTCACAGTAGTAACTTCTCATTATGAATTCTATTTCTCATACTTTCCTATCTTGACATTTTTTCTATCATAACACAACTTTTTGCTATTTACTATCAAACAATTTCTTGTTCAAATTTGTTACATTTTTTCGTTTCCATCATATTTGTAGGATGCAAGGTCTGGACATGCACACTGCCGTTTGCTATTTGTCCGAACCCGACGCCGCTTTGCAGATTCTGGGCGCCGCCTACATTCAGCACCAGTGTTACCATAGCAACGATTCCAAAAATCAGGTACGTACTCCCTTCAAGGCGTATTTCTTGTTTTTTGTCGAGCCGCGTCGCTGACCCGCGTCGCTGACCCGCGTTCCCGCCAGGTCCGCGTTCTTCAAGGCATCCCCGCTCTGGTTCAACTTTTCTCCAGCGACAACTTGGAGGTCGCACGCTTCGCCACGGGCGCCACGCGCAACCTCATCTACGAGAACGCCGACAACAAGGTGGCGCTCATCGACGGCGGCGGGGTGGCGCGCCTCGTCGCCGTCTTGGGAGAACCGGACGAGGAGCTCCGCAAGAACATCACAGGTTCTTGGTCCCTATTGCTTGTAGATTCCGCAAGATGGCAGCAATGCACTTCAAATGGAAAAAGATCATAAAACAGCAACAAAACAAAAGTGACGAGCACACGCTTACAAATCCAGCGCGAGCGACGACGCGCGAATGTAGCCCACTGCTCGCTAGCGTGCCGCTAATGTGACGTCGCGTGTGCAGGCGTGCTGTGGAATCTGTCGTCCAGAGACAACCTGAAGGAGAAGCTGTGCAGAGAAGCTTTGTCAGAGCTGAGCAGCAAAGTTCTCATCCCTCTTTGTGCCAGCATCCCCCTCAGCCCCTCCGAGAAGGACATCTTCAACAACTCCAGCGGATGCCTCAGGTACGACGCACAAACAGCCAGCGCCACTTTTTAGAACCCTCGTCTGTCTGCCGTCCGCAGAGGTGGCAAATCCAGCTCCAGAAATCCAAAACCCTGCCACAGTTTTGGCCTTAGCCCCTAGTGCTAGCTAGCTAGCAGGTAAACGAGCATCATGGGAGCTAGCTAGGGAGCTAGCTAGCTAGCAGGTAAACGAGCATCATGGGAGCTAGCTAGGGAGCTAGCTAGCTAGCAGGTAAACGAGCATCATGGGAGCTAGCTAGGGAGCTAGCTAGGGAGCTAGCTAGGGAGCTAGCTAGCTAGCAGGTAAACGAGCATCATGGGAGCTAGCTAGGGAGCTAGCTAGCTAGCACCTGCGTGTAAAGCCAAACTGTGGCAGGATTTTTACTTTCTCGGCACCTCTGACCGTCTGCCCGTTAGCATGAACCCGATTGTCGACGGTTTGTGGTGCAGAAACTTGAGCTCGGTCAACCAGAGGACGAGAGAGAAGATGAGGGACACGTCGGGTCTGGTGGACTCGCTGGTGTCTTACATCCAGCAGGACGTCGGCGCTGACGACAAGGTAAGAAATATTTCTGCTTCCGCTTCCTCTTGCTTTTCATCTTCTTCCGGTTCCTCTTCAGGGTTTGGAGAACTCGGTGTGCGTGCTGAGGAATCTGTCCTACCAGCTGTACACGGAGCTGCCCCATTCGGTGCGACTTCGCCTGGAGGGTCCCGGCAGAGGCTCCGCCCCCAGGGAGGCCGAGGCCATCGGCTGCTTCACCATGTACGGCAAGAGGAACGCGGAGGTGAGTCCTCACTCGCGAGCTGCAGGCAGAAAGGCCGGGCTCGTCCCCTGCCGGCATCGGAAGCCAATAGTGTTGCCGGCGTTTTCTCTCCCGCCCGATCGCGAGCTCACGCGTCAGGATATCCTGCCGACGCATCTGTCGCACCTCTCGGGGGGGCCCGCTCGGCGTAATCGAGTCTGCTCCGCCTCGGAGGGCAGCAGACAGAAACCCGAGAAGCGGGCTCAGGTCCACGGGGAGGGTCGGGTTCCGCTAGAACAAGTGAGGCCAGCGGGGGTCCAATTACTCGCCACAAAAGCAGGCCGCCGCCAACGTTCTATACGCGCCGCATACGTGAACGAGACGCTCTTCTTCTTCTCGCCGTCCGTCCGTTTCCGATGGACAAACAAACGGAATGGTCGCCAGCCAGGCCATTCGTGCAACGCGTGTTTTTGCGTGTGCAGCACCAGCGCCGGCAGAGCCTGGCCATCCTGTCGGAGGTGTCGCGAGAAGCGCGCGGCGCCGAGTGGCTGTGGCACCCGCGGGTGGTGGCGCTGTACAAGCCGGTCCTGCAGAGCGGCGACAGCACCTCCGCCGCCAGGGAGGCGGCCGTCGGGGCGCTGCAGAACCTCACCGCCGGAGACTGCAGGGTAGGCTTGCCGGCAAACACGTCGCGTGGCGCGTCCTGCCGGCGGGCTTGCGGAAACCAAAGCAAAGCGCCGTTCCTTTCAGTGGTCGTCGGTGCTGAGTGTGGTGGTTCTGGAGCAGGAGAGGCTGCTGCCCACCCTGCTGGACCTGCTGGACACCGACAGCGAGGCCGAACTGCGGCCGCTCAGCGCCCTGCTGCGGAACCTGGCCCGGCACGCGCCCAACAAGGACCTCGTCGGTGAGTCTTCAAACGGGACCTCAAAGTTGATTCCAATTGATGGCCCGAAGTCGCCAATTTCAGTATTTGGGCTCCCCAACACAAAAACAACAAAAGAACCAGAAAAGCCAACACGAAGATTCTCTCGGGTCAATTTGACTCGAAACCGAGTCCAATTGCCGGCTGCTCATAATTGAACAGGAAAGTCAGGCTAATTGCAAAATTTGAACCGATTCGACCACCAAATTTGGTGGACATGCAAAACAGTGTCAAGGATAGGAAAAGGGAGACGGCCATTTTGGTTTGAAAAATGACTTTCATGGATGAGCATGAAATGAGGTGGCGTGTCCATCATAACGAGATGCACCAAAAAAAAACGCTCCGTCATAAGAGGAGGCACAAAAAAGTCTCAAGGACCCGTGACCTAAATTGAACAGGACGGCCATTTTCATCGGAAGCAGCCATTTTAGGGTCCATTTGAATTTGAAAACTTGTCCTCTGACATGAGTTTCATCCATCAACACAAAATTGGCGGAAAGGTCGATCGAAACAGGACGCACAAGAAAGTCAGCTGGCCATTTTGTTTTGAAGCGGCCATTTTGGGCTCTTGACCAACCTTCGTCTTATCCGGCATGCTTGACGTTAGCATGCTAGCACTTTTATCATTTGATCCGTTCCCATGCGAGCGTATGTCGGACTCCGCGCCAACTGATGGACCGAGACGTCGGCGTGTCCGTCCCCGCAGCCAAGAACATGGTGAACGTCCTGGTGTCCAAGCTGCCCGGCGACGGCCTTCAGAAGACGCCGTCCAGCGAGGTGGTGGTCAACATCTGCGGCGCCCTCAACCACCTGGTCACCTGCAGCTCCCTGGCAGCCCGCGACGTCTCCTACTTCAACGGCCTGCCCAAGCTGGTGGGCATCAAGATGTCGCACGACAACAGGTAAGGCGGGCGGGAGACAACGCGGCAAACTGGCGGGAGAAAAGCGCTTTTACATGCTTTGGTGTAAACACATTTAAATGTATGAAATCACATTTGCTCGCAGATAACGTTTACGAAAGCTGACACTAAACAAAAGAAAGAATATTTTTTTTTTTTTTTTGGGAACACCAAAAAGTTCAACCAATATTCTGAACGTCCGCTAGCATCATGCTAACATATACAACACCGTCCGTCCTTTCTGGATGAACTCGGTCCAAAGTCTGACTTGTGTACTGTAAAAAAAAAAGAAGACAAAAAAGCGGTGTCTTGAAAAGGGGCGGAGTCGCGGGGGTGCGAACGCTGAAGCGCGCTACGGCAGCTTAACGACTTGACCGTAATTGTTGCTAATGAATGTTTAGCGCTGGGCTTCTCGCTCCTGCCGCTTTGGAATTTCCTCCTCGTTACGCGGCGCCGTTTCACACACTTTGTCACCCCGTGTGTGTGCGTGACAGCGCCGGAGGTCTGAAAGCTTCCAGAGCAGCGTCCACCGTCCTCTGCAACATGTTCCAGTACAGCAAACTGCACAAAGACTACAAACTGGTGAGCTCGCTTCACGACACTCGTCTGGGTCGGGTTTCAAAGTCGGCTTTCGGTGAAGACTGCGGTTCCAGAGGAGGGTTCAAGTCCAATTCTGCTTTGCGACCAAAAAGTTGGGGTTTTCAAATGAAGGATTCAAAACAAGGTTACGGTTTGAAATTTGAACGCCTGGGTTCAAACAAAGGTCAGGCTTTCAGCTGGGGATGGGGTTTCAAATGTGTGTTCGAGTTTGGCTGTTAAAGAAGCCCAACGCTTTCAAAGTCGGGTTTCAAGAAAATGTTAAGCCCCGATTACGCTTTCACAAACAAGAGTTGCTCTTCAAGCTACGGGTTTCAATGAAGGCCTTCAAGCCTTGGTTGGGGTTTCGAACGAGGGTCGAGCTTTCAAAGTCGGCTTTCAAGCCAGGGTTTGGGTTTCATGCAGTGGTAGGATTTGAAATTGGGGTTGCAGGTCTCAGTTGGGGGTTTTAACCAATGCAAGGGTTTTAAAGCAGGGTTTCAAAACAGGACTCGGGTTTCAAAAATGTGAGACTTAGGGATTTAAAGTGTTAGGGTTATTCTTCTTTTTGGGAGGAAAAAAAGTGTTAGCGTTCTTTTTTTTTGAGGAAAAAATGTTGGTTCTTTTTTTTCTTTTTTTCTTTTTAGAAAGTGTAAGGGTTTTATTTTGGGACAAAAGACGTGTTAGGGTTCTTTTTTTTAGGGAAAAAAAAGTGTTAGTGTATTTATTTATTAAATTTTTTTTAGAAAAGAAAGTGTTAGGGTTTTATAGTTTCAAACGAGTTTCAAGTACAAACAGTCAGCATCAAACAGGAGGAGGGGCGGGGCTACATGGGGGGTTCCACAGGGTCTGGCGTTGCCTGTGAAAGCCGCACCCGTGATTTAGGAGAAACTCGCCAGAATAAGGCTTTGTGTGAGAACAAGAGCGCTGCGGACATCTGGTTGCCATGGCGACAACCCCTCCCGGCAACACGCGCGCTCACAAGCACACGCTACCGACACTGTGTGTGTGCGTGCGTGCGTGCGTGTCAGGGTACAGTAAGTCCAGTGTGTTCGTTCTTCATCAACTGAAGACCCGATCCAAGAATGCTCACCATCCCTCTTTTTCGTTTCACGTTGTTGTCGAGTCAGCGCGCACGCACGCACGCACGCGCACGCGCGCGCACAAACACAAAAGAGGCGTTGCGGTGGCGTCCCAATAAAAGTGATCTACGGCGCCATTCACACACAAAGCGTACCGAATAAAAGTCCAAAGCAGCTCAAACCGCCGTAGCACGACTTGATGCTGGCGGAACCGAAAGCACGCCGGGCGGGACCGCGACCTGGATGGAGACGACACGCAGATGGATCTCTTTATTTTGTGGGAGGGCGTGTGCGTGCATGTCCAGATGTTGTCCACGTGCGTGCGTGTTACATGGACGGCGGTCATCTCCTCTCCGATTGGTCGACTGGCTCGCTCCTCCCCCCTCCTCCTCCAGGTTTTGTTTTTGACGAGAGGAGCGTTCCAAGAAAAAAAAGTTTTCCTTTCATCAGGAATGATCTGCCTGACGCTTTCCTCAAAGCTTCCTTTAGGAAATTCAATTCCTCTGAAAACGGCTTTTCATATTATTTGCCGTCATTTTCACAACTTGCAAAAGCACGACGCGCATTTTTACACACACGAACGCTGAGGCCAGCGAAGGTTTTGTTTGAAGAGGGTTTGTAAAAAGTTCGGGTTTCAAGACAAGCGTCGTGTTTTAAAATACGTTTCGGAGGTGGCAAATCCAAGTCCAGAAAGTAAAAACCCTGCCACAGTTTGGCTTTAGCCATTGATGCTAGCTAGCTAGCTAGCTCCCATGGTGCTCATTTACCTGCTCGGGAGCTAGCTAGCTAGCTAGCATCAATGGCTAAAGCCAAACTGTGGCAGGGTTTTTACTTTCTGGACCTGGATTAGCCATTTCTGCTTCTCAGGGTTTTTAACTAGGTTCCATATTTCAAAGAAGGCATTTAATTTGTTTTCAAACTTCCATTAAGGTCTTCAGCAATCGATAGGGTTTGAAATAAAGGCTAGGGTTTCAAATGGCTTTCAAGTCGGGATTCGTGTTTCAAATGAAACTTTCAAACCTGGTTACGTTTTGAAACAACGGGTCGGGTATCAATTGAAAGTGTCAAGCAAAAGTTTAGGGTTTTAAGTCTGTGTTAAGGTTTCAAAATAGGATGTCAAGCTTTGGTCCAGGGTTTAAAGCAGTTGCTTTATTTTGCGGTGGACTTTTTAGCACTATAAAATGAAGTTCCTGCATTGACCATGTAAATGTTTCCTTTGTTTTGTTTTGTTGTCTTTCAGAAAGGGTTTGCGCGTCGAGATTTTGCCGACGCCACCATCTGAACGCTAAAAGCCCGACTTCCCTCAAAAGGAAGTCGGCTAACCAGCTAACCGTCCTAACATGGCCGAAACAGGAACAGGAAGTGACGGCATGGGGTTCAGCCAATCACCATCAAACTGCTACCTGGTTTCCATGGCAACGCTCACTAATCACTAAAACATTCGTACTTTTACTTCTTAAGTTAAAATGGCAAAAAGTGGATTTTTTACACACAAACACGTTTTTGCCCCCCCCCCCCCCTCCCAAACTGGAAACAATTTAAACGGACGTAAATGTTATTCCACAACTAGTTAGTTCACCATTATGGTTGTCCTCTGAAGCAAAAATTACATTTTGCAAACTATTTGGTAAATGTGTTGATTTATGACCTCCTCAAAATGGTGGTTGTCATTTTAACTGTCAAACTGTCAACAGTTTTTTTTTAATTAGCTAGTCCTCCATTATTCAGAAAAAAACTTGAAACTCAGCAACACATTTGAAAATGTGTTGATTTATGGCCCCCTCGAGGTGTTTGACATTTTAACTGTCAAACTGTCCACTGTTTTGTTACATAGCTAGCTAGCTAGCTAGTCCTCCATTATTCTAGCTGTCCTCGGGGGGAAAAAACATGAAACTCATCAACGCATTTAAAAATGTGTTGATTTATGGCCCCTGGTTTATGGTCAGTGAACATTGCTCATTTAACACATTCAACTTTCGCAAGGTGGCGGTGATTGATCAATTTACTTGCCTGTGGGGACTACACAAAAAAACTGGAGGACGTTTTGTAAACTTGATAGCAAACATAAGATAATGAAGTAGTGTTGGCCGGACAGAAAGATGATGGTTTATGGCCCCCTAGAAGCGGTCACCATCTTAATGAAGGAAAATGTTACGTTTCTCACTGATTGTCACTCAATAAACATGTTGACGTTTAACAAGTATTTGTTGCTAAAAATAAACTGGAACATTTGACGAACTGTTTTTTAGCCCCGCCCAGAGGCAATCACCATCTCAACTAACAAAGATGCTGCACTCACCAATGAATGCTGCTCAGTAAACACGCGACGGACATATTTACTAAAGAGGAAACGACGACGCGTTTGATAGATTTTGTGGTTTAAGACCCCTACGGGTGGTCATTATGTTAACTGATGTTTTGTTAAGTAGGAAGAAACGAACATTATATAAGTTGGCGGTGTTCAAGCTCAAAGCTCAAACTGCACCCTCTTAACTAATGTGTCACACTTTGATATTTCGAAAGATGGCGGTGACGGAAATACAAATTGGTGGTTGCCATCTTAAGGGAAATAATCGCAACCGTTTTTTTTTTTCAATTAACACTATTCTGGAATGAAACATTGACGTGCAAGTTGACGGAGGTGCAAACACATTTGATTTAAATTGGGTGATTTATGGCCCCTCGCCATTGTGGCTAACATAAATGTTTATTTTTTCGATGAACATCACTCAACAAATGTGTTGTTCAAAAAATGGAGATGATTTGTTTTTTGTTTTTTTACTGAAAGTGCCCTAAATGTTGCTTTTGACAAGATGGCGCTGATGCAAGTGATTATGAAAGCTCAAGCTGGGAAAAATACAGAGAAACCGTTCAAATAAATTGGGTGCTCTATGGCCCCCTAGAGGCAGGCACTATCATTGCAAATGTAAACATTTCATTTGTCAAGCATCCTTTTTTTCTTTACTAAACATCAAACTGGAACTTGTTCATTAAAATGATTTATGACCCCGAAGAGGCGGAATGAAATTGTCCAGTCTAACGCTGCCTTCAGGACTACTGGGAAGTTGCAATGCGACTCATAGAAGGATTTATTATCAGAAGACTGACAACAAAGTTTTATTTTTTTAAATCAATTTACCAAATCACTTTATTTTAATAACTATTATTTGTGTTAAATAATCTAGTGCAACTAATATTTTCACTTTCTTCTTTCTTCTAGTGGATTTCCGTCTCATCTTTCCTACTAGTCAAAGGTCATACATTTCTGATTTCCCAGTTTTCCTGAAAGCAGCACTCTCACACGTTCAAGTATTTAACAAAGTGAAACACTAAACGAGCAACTTGTGACGGAAAGACGTCACTTGTAACTTTAGATGTCATTTTGTTGGCATGATGTAAAGGCTTGTTTAAACGTAAATCATTCGTTTTGAGTCTTCTTCTTTTCGTTTTTTAGCAAACTAAAGCTTGTTTTAGACAAAAAGGCTGTGTGAAAATGTGCACATTCTTAATAAAAGCACACAAACTACTCAAAAAGTGTCTTTCTTAACCATGACGCGGATGCAGACAAAGAAAATAAGTGTGTGTGTGTGGGGGGGGGGGGTTATGAATGATATGAATAAAAAAGTATGAAGTGCGAAAAAATAAACGGAAGTAATTATTGGGATTTTTTCAAGTGACAATTATGAAAAAACTTTGATTATAAGTCTAAAATTGAAGAATTTTAAGGATGTTATTTAAACAAATAACGTGTTATAAAATGGGAAAAAGCGTAATGATAATGAAAATTGGTGGGGAGGGGGCGGGATTTGGTAATGTTTTGTTAACTAAAAAAGTTGTGGCCTGCGAAATATTTAAAAAGGTGCGACGATAAAGAGTTCATGATTAGGAAAAAAATTAAGTGATGGATTTTTTGGGTGTGTGATCGTGAATAAATTCATAGTTCATTATGGATTTTTTTTTTTTTTTTTACAATATGTTCATAAAAACTTTAAATATATGATCATGGAAAAAATATTTTGTGACAAATATGATTGACAAGATTCAATATTCAATGTGTGATGATTGTGAAAAACCTTTAAAAAAAAGTATTTATTTTTTAAAGTAATGATTCCATAAAGGATTACGAAAAATGTGTGAGAAAACACAATCATAAAAAAAAAAAAAAAAAGTGATTACATTTCATTCGTTTGATTCATATGTGATGCGATAACAAATAATAATAAAATGTGAGCAATGTGAGAGAATGTAAATAAAAAATGCACAAATTCAGTAATAGTATTTCGTGTATTTAATATTTACTTTCAACAGCAACCAGAAAATGTTGAGCAGAACTTGAGTGGACTGGAGGAAATGTGACGTCATTGGACGCCTATGCATGTCCAGACGTGCAGAAACCGTCAGGCGGCGCCCCCTGTTGGTGGCTAGCACATACTGCATTACTCATCCTCTTCTTCATGAAAACATTTGAATGTCATTAGCATGTGAATAAAATGGGACGTGACGTGTTGCCATGACGATTGACATGATGAGAAATGGCGGTCGCGTTCTTGCGACGCTTCAATAACGTCGCTGACGTTACCTCATCGTCAGGAATCGCACGTGGTCTTTTTGTGGGCGTGGCAATGAGGCATCTCGCCAGTCGACTCCCTCGGCGGGCTGACGAAGGTGGTGGCGCCGTGCGTCCGGTGCAAGTAACCGTTGTAAAAATCTGCCGCCGTCATACGCTTGTGCAGGATGACCGCTTTGAAGGCCACCCAGCCGTCCTGCAAACAAACAACAACACTTGCCGTTGGCGCGTCAGTCGGCATCGCGACTGAAGGAAACGTTTCATTGGTCGACGGGTGGCACTCGGAAATCACGTGCTGGCGTTTTGCAAGAGGACAGTGAGGCAACGTTTTGTACGGAACTTGTTTGCTAAAATGTTGCAAAATGCCACGTGAACGTTGTGTGCGCGCGAGTGACCTTGCAGCAGACGGCGAGCGTGTTGGATTCCTTGCGGAAGCTCACGGACCCCGGCGTCCGTTCACCGCTCGCATCTGAAACGCGCACACACACAAAATGAAAGTCCCAGCGAGCGAACAGGAAGTGCACCGACACAAAGACGGACGGCGGCGGCGAGACTGGCCTGCAAAGGACATGTGACACGTCCCCGCAAAGTCCACAAGCTTGATGGTGCGATCCATCCACGTGGTCCGCAGACAGCGCTACACAAGCAAAGGCACAACATTTTCTTTCTTCTTTAAGTGTGAAGATGACAAAAATCTCTTCTAAAACGGCGAGATTATGGAAAATAAATCAATTAAAGATGATGAGGATTATGCTAAGTAAGATTTTTTTTAATGTGATTACTAAAAAATGTACAGTATATAAAAAGGTTTGATAAGGGGAACAAATTATTTTGAAAAAAAAGGACTACAAAATAGTTTTTAAAAACGGTGTGATTAAATTTAAAAAATGTAATTAAAAAAAAAGCTGTTTATTATGAATGTTTAAAATATGTGATTAGGATTTTTTATATGTTTTTGGAAAAGCATTTAAATATGGATGCGATTGAGAAAAAAAAAGAAAAAAGGGAAAAGATTCAAATCTTTCAAATAAAATGTGAAGATGACAAAAATCTTAAATACTTTATAAAAAGGTGATTTTGGGGAAAAAAAAGAAAGACATTTTTCGGAAGAAAAACAGTTAGCAAAAATTAAAAAAACATTAAAAAACTGATACTCAATTTTTTTTTAATGATTACGGGACGTTGGGGGGGGGCCTCAAAATTGAGATAAATTAAGTCAGTTTTAAAAGAGGTATTATTCCCCCCCAATTTTTTTTTAAGTGAGATAATGAAAAATAAATCTAATAATAGCTTTTGAAAAATGTGTGACAATTATTTACAAAATTAATTAAAACAAAAATCAGGCTTTCTTATTTAAAATAAATTTTCTTTCTATCTTTTTTTTTTTTTTTTTAAATAATCCGCCAACTACGACAAGGCGTCAAGCAAGTACTTGTCTGCCGATCTGATCCGGTGACGGTCACGCGATCGTGTCACCCCGGGCCACAAGAGGGCGCCGCTCACTCACCCACGATCTGATGGCTCGGTAGAGGCGGTCGATTTGCTGGCACGTTTGCTCCTCCCACACAATCCAGCACATGGAGGCGCTGATCTTGGGGGCTGTCGGGAGAACGAGAAATGTCAGTTCTTCGCTGGGCAACCAAACAGGAAGCGTTTCATACCATAGATGGCGCCGGTCGGGCTCTGCTCCCGCTTGTCAGCTATCTTCTGAGGCAAGTTCCGTAACGTGTCCAAGAGCTGCTTTCACAGAAAAAATCTTTGTTTGAACCACAGGGGGGCGCCAGTGTTCACAACGCCGCAATATGGAGGTCCCACTGACCAGCGGAGCTGCTTTGGCAGCGAGGACGTCGGCGAGCTCGTCGGCCGTGCTGGTCTCGGCCACTGCTTGGAGAGACTGGTTCAGGATTGGACCCACGTCGAACCTGAATGCAAGACACGGACACGCTCAATACACCCACGAGGAACTACTATTAATATGTTCTTTATACTTTACATATATATGTAGGAATTAGCCTTTAGCCTGTCTATGGGGTTTCGCATTGTTAAGGAGCATTAAGCTAAGAGGGCCACACAATGTGTTTAATAAAAAATAATAATAATTGTAATATATATATATATATATAATATATATTATTTTTAATAATTTTTAAATCCAGTTTTACAGTAGAGCTCCACTTTCTGTTTACCTGTGCGGTCGTATATGCATGATGGTCACGCCCGTCATGGCGTCTCCGTTGAGGATGGTGTGGAAGATGGGCGCGGGACCGCGCCAACGAGGAAGAAGGCTGGGATGGACGTTCAGGATGCCGCTGACATGCAAAGAACAAAACAAAAAAAAACGTGACATTTTGATGCGACATCAACAAGACAGCTTCCAAACCGTACGATGCAAAGTCTGCTAGCTTAATGCTAACATTTAATGCAAAATACCATACACAAGCTAACACAAATGAGCACAAATGTCACTTTAATTCTAAACCTTGCATAGATGGACGGTGTGATTGCATAGAGCAGCAACACATAGAAACAGAGCATGACAGCACTCATAAAAGGGATGCGTCACGTCACATAGATGCCACAAGATGGCGGCAAAGCACTTCAAATGGAGAGGATCATAAAACACCAACACCAATCATGAGTCCATGTTACATAAACAACCTCTCATCAGTAGTTACGCATGACATGAAGCTCATCAAGTGTCCTTACTCACTACGGGAACTTTTTGATGAGACTTTGTTGGAGCAAACACCCGAAAGACACAACCACGCCCACGTCAAAGCGTCCGTCCACGTCTCCCAGCGGCCATCGGTGCAGCGTGAGACACTCGCGCCGGGCGAAGTCCACCACCGGAACGTCGGTGCTCAGCGTTGTCACCTCCAACGAAGACACGGTGCCGCCCGCGCGACTCCTAGCACAAAAGCCGCTAGCACGTTAGCATGGCTGCAGACTGGGCTCCCTCTAGTGGTACGGGCAAGAATCACTGCCTAAATACAGTACAATACGCTTGCGTTTAATCTTGAAGAACAGTTTGTTTTTAACACTTAGGTCAATTTTTTTTTATTTGACCCTTAAGTAGCGTGCTAAAGAAAAAACAAAACATTATAAATTCTAGGCAAGAAAAGTATTTGCAATGATATCCCTTCTATTGGCCCTCACTCGTCGAAAGTTATTCTGATTAATATTGCATTTGTGTAAAAACAATGACGCGGATGATGAATCTGTCCCTTTTTAGTGGATTCAATGTCGCCTTACAGCGCCCGTATCTCAAGTTTGCACTCATAATGCAAGGCAAAAAAAACTACAACGTGTATCTTATAAAATCAACTCTTAAATTTGTACCTCAAGGCAACACAAACAACAACGTCAGACATGCACAGTCAATGCTAGCTAGCTGATGATCAATAAAGTTATTAGCAACACCAGAACCCACCAATCAAATTTTGGAGTGCTCTTACCTTTCTGTCGCAAGGACCTTAAGGGTCTTTACAGCGAAGTGATCCGAGCCAAAGAACAGGATCCTCCATGGGGGTCCGGACGAGCACAGGCGCCTGCGGGGCCCCCATGGCGGCCACAGGGTTTCTAGCTTCCGCCCCGCAGACGCCACACTGCCGCCACCGCTGAGCCGGAGGAGGCGGGGGACAGCCAGCGTGGCCCCAGCCACAATGCCGCCGCTCCCCATCCTCACATTGGGGCCCTGAAAGCCTCACCGGGCAGTCGGGGCTTCTCTTCACTAGTAGGAGAAAACACCAAAGTGACTAGAAGGTTACTTACGACACAAGTTGGACGACAGACAAGGAGGCCGCCATGTTTACAAACACACTTCCGGGGGTTCTTCTTCGATGGATTTAGCTGACTTCAGCACCCCCATCCGGATTTACTTGCACACGACATTAAAAAATAAAAGTTCCTTAATATGACGCATTAATTCAATTTATTATGTTTTGGTGTAATAATAAATTAGCTTATAAATATTTCTATATCATTTATTACATGTAAAAAAAATATATATATATTTGTTCTGCTATGCTTCCATTTTTATACACCCGTTTGATAGCACTACATAAATAAAAATGACTTGACATCACACCTTCAAAATAATCATTTCATTTATAAGCATTAGCAATATGTATGTTTAAATCAATAAAAATGTAATCTCATAATGTAATTATTATTAGTTACATTTTTTAAAGACAACATTTTGTTATTAATATCATTTTTATATGTATCAAAAATGTAAGTGTAACTTTTCTCGCTGACACAAGGGTACACAAAACTTTTACATGCAATCACAGAAACAAACATTAAAAAGCATTTTTGTTGTTTTATCTATTTATTAGTATTATTTACATTCCCAACGTGTGGTGACCGATATCATCATCATCATCATCATCATCATCATCATCCTGTCAGTTAATGTAAATGCACACCTGCTTAAAAGGCACGAAAGTCAAAATGTCAAAAGTCAAAGTATATGTTGTGTTCATCTGTCTCCTCCATCCTTCATCTGGTCCTCTTCGTCCTCCTTGTCCTCATCCTCCCGTTGGACTCGGGCTTTGTCCTCGTCGTCCGGCAGGGGCGGCTCAACCTCGGCCTCGGCGTGGGCCGGGGTGTCGGGGTACAGACAGGAAGTATTTCCGTCCTTCCACGTCACCACGATGCTCCCCGCTTTCACGTCGCCGGTGTCGCCGTTGCAGGGCGGCGCCCTTTGCTGCGTCTGCGCCGTCCTCTGTGACGACGGCGTGCCGCAGGCGAGCGCGTCGTCGTTGCCTCCCGGCCACATCTCGTCTGTGCCTTTGTGCGCCACCGCGGCGACCGCCTTGTACTTGGCGATCTTTCTCCTGTTCCTGACCACGCACAGGTGTAAGTTAGCTTGTGAGGCTACTTTGTTATCATTAGCATTAGCATGAGCACACCTGCTAGCCATGGCGCCCATTCCTAGCAAGAGAAAGCCGACCAGAAGGCAGACGAAGGCCAAACCCAACATCACAAACTTCCACACGGTCGCTGGAACAAATTTGAGTTGTGTGAAAATTAAAAATGTGTTAAAATGACATGAAAAGACATATTTGAATGACCTTTGACCCTGAATAAAAATCCTGCTTCCATTTGGTTGTTAATTATGATTGAGTTCTTACGATCTTCGGTGCGATAAAACCATCGCAGATATTCTTTCTGCTCATCCGTCATGGTCGCCTTCTTCTCTGCTGCCTCCGCTGCCGTACGCGCGTCGTGCGGTGACGCCCGACGCAACCCTGAGACCAACATCGGACCGTCAACACTCAACAGTAACATTGCATCTGGTTCATTTGCATAGTCATACAGAAGCTAACGTGCTAATAAATGCTAACATACCTTGTTCAATAGTTTTTCATTCGTTTAAATGACCTTACGCTCATGATGACCGTTCATCAATTAATTCCATAATCCATCCATCCATTACTTCATCATCCATCCATCATCATTCACATTCCTTTCATTCATTCACTCATGTATGTCTTACAGTACACTGATCTGAATATGACTAGATAGCTGATAGGCCAAGACTTTTGAAGCCGCGAGGCGGCCATATTGCTCCTCCCAAGAAACGTTTCCTCGGCATACGATCCTATACATTTACAGTATCGAAACTGGAGAACATTTGAGACAGCACTTAGTAGAAACAGCATGATTTATGATGATTTAAATTTGCTACACAAGAGGACTTCAGACATTTTACAACTTGCCTTAAATACATGTAGAAATTATATGCCTTTATGTCTTCAAATAAGCACATACTGTCCACTTGTTATTTTTATTTTCGTATTTTTGTACTTGTTAAAAAATAGTGACCACCCCGTCCCCGGCCCTATACTAACTGCCTACGAGCTGTACATGTCTAATCTCAGTCTGTACGTATACCGTATAGTTTATATAGTCTGCTCGCGAGATGGGAGGAGTAAGATGGCCGCTCTGTCGCTTCGACGGCTAGCACGGAAGTGTATGGGCTATCGGCTTTTTTTTTAATCAACTTTTTTGAACCATAGAAAAAGTACAGAACAGTATACCCGAAATAAACAAAATGAAACATTACATATTAGTATACTAATGTACAACATAAAGAAAATAAGTATGGCTATCGGCTATCCAGTCATATATATTCAGATCAGTGGACGTCTTACTACTGATGTGTTTGCAGAGGTCTTCTTCTCGTCCTTCTTCTTGACGTTTGCCAGGCGTGGGTCGCCACCTGTCGGTGGTGAGCATTATTGCCGTAGCGCGGCTGACCAGCGTGTTCCCGTCGCACCTCCACTCCAGCTCCGCCCCTTCCTGACAGGGCAGCGTGACGCGGGGCCGGCGCGCCGACAGACACCTGGACGTGACGGCGGACGCCAGCAGGCCGCGACCTTTCCACGACCACTGTTGGGCCTGCGTGGACGCGCGGCAGACGCGCAGAACGACGCCGCCGGATGGCCAGCGCTCCTCCAAACACGCGCCCCTGCGAGGGTGGCGCAGCAGGAAAGCCTCGCCTCCTGGTGACGTCACAGTGACATCACGGTAACGTATGCTGACTGCGTTATTAGTGTGACGACGTCATGGGACAGGATAATGACATCATACTCAGAGGAGAGGTCACAATGCAAGCCGCATACTAGCACTAGCATCATGCTAAATTATCATGGCCTCCTTTATGTCACAGCACTGACATGTCATGGCGCATACTGACGTCAATGTGACGTACGGACATCATGACACACTGAGTGACATCATCGCTACATAAACTAATACGGTGACGTCACTGGCCCGTCACGCTGCCATGCCCGGATACTGGCATGGGGACGTCACACGAACACACTTGGTGATAATGATGACGTCATGGTGACGTCCTACTGACATGATGAGCTGTTTTGATAATGATGACGTCATGGTGACGTCCTACTGACATGATGAGCTGTTTGAACGTGTTTGTTTTTTTTACCTGAGAGGAAGACGAAGAGAAGCAAACTGCCACCAAACATGTCTGAAAGGCACAACACGTTCATTCATGATTTTTTAAAACATTTTTGGACAATTCTTATCAAGTTTGTTGTTGTGACCCACACGAGCTATGACGTCAAACGTACGTATTAAAAAAGATACCTGAGTTTTTGTCTCAATATGAATTTAAAATACATACCTTGCTTTGTGTTGATAAAATAGGATACAATTCAATGTTGTCAAAATAATTGACACATCGAAGATAAATTCATATGACTAAAAGCGTGACTTGGACTTTTTCATTTCTTTTGTTGCCGGGCAGAAGAGCAAAAGTGTTGCAACCACATGGTTGACTTTGCTTCCACTATTTGACATTGACTTCATTTTGCACATCTCCTCTATATGAAGCAATTATTTTTGCCTTAAGACTCAAAATTGAGTTTTTTTTTACAGTCCATTAATATGCATTTTATGTATATTTTTTATTTTGGCGGAAAAAAAAGCTTCAATAATGTTCAGCAAAATATGAAGTTTTGACATTTT
The DNA here is from genome assembly GCF_054856555.1 of Leptonotus elevatus. NCBI lineage: Eukaryota > Metazoa > Chordata > Actinopteri > Syngnathiformes > Syngnathidae > Leptonotus > Leptonotus elevatus. The sequence goes on along the minus strand of NC_141241.1, from coordinate 654,200 downwards.
TACTTGAATCTTTAATTTATTTGACCCAAAATGATCAGCTTTCATTTGTTAAACTCGGAATACATATTTACTGAAGTATAATTGAATGAATGTGCTACGTTTGCACTTTCCAGGTCAGAAATGGAATCAATTCATACATCAATGAATGCATTTTCATGGTGTCGTTCCAATGTGGATGTGACATCATGTAACTTAGAAAGAAAGAAAGAAGTGAACTCACCGTGATGTTGCGTCTGCTGCGTGAAGTCCAAGACAAGTGAAAGTTTGACTACTTTTTAGTCGGACTTCACCATCGCGGGAACAAAGTTCGAAGCTTGTGTGTGTGTGTGTGTGTGTGCGTGTGTGTGTGTAGTTACTCTTTATGTGTGTTTTATGTTGGTGCGGCTGTGACTCACCGGTCAAACCGCGGCGGCCTTGGCTTTTATTTTTACAGTGGAGGTCAACGACATCACGGTGACGAGGAAGAGAACACACTAAACACGTGTTCGCTGAATCTTTAAAAAGGGGGTGGAGCTACAAGTGAACTGCCAATCACAAATGAGAGCTGCATTTCGACAGTTGCAATTCACGATACGCTCGCGCAGTCTCGTATCTCATTTTTATTCAAATTCCGGGACCTCATAAGCAAAAACATTGAGTTGTTTCCACCCAAATTGCCGGGAATTCTTTTGTACTTGCTACTTCGTAGACTGTTGAGCTCAACTAAATTTGCCACTTTATAAAAAGGCAAAATTGTAAATTTGCGAAGTCAAGTTGAGACAGAGAGTGTTGCGGTGGTTTATTTCCAAGTGTACAAAAGATGCGATCACCTCGTCGAGGCAAAGTCCTGCTGAAAGTCCGTGACGGCGCCCCCTTGTGGCTACAAGATGAGCGTCTGAGCCAGAATCTTGCGGTTGATCTCGGCCAACGCCACCGAGAACACGAACGCTCGCTCGTCCGACAGGCCCGCGTACACGTCCACTTCTTTCTCTTGTTTCTCTAAACGTCAACAATACACGCAGACAGACAAACGGAGTTTATTCAGTCCATCTCCACGCACACGCACACGCACTGGTGCACAGGCCCCTCCCCCCACCTTTGTCGTCATCGTGTTTCTTGAGTCCAACCGTCTTGGGTCGCCCCCGCCCCCTGCGGATGGGGTCGGCCTGGCCGTTGGGCCTCGGCTGCGGCCTCCTTCCGTCTCCGGCGTCGCCCCCGCCTGCCGGCGTCAGGCCGCTATCCGGGCGGTCGCGCCGGATGCGCTCCGTGCGTCGACGCTTGAACTCCAGCTTGTCTGCAAACACAAACAAACGCGCTGTTGTTTCTGGAACCTAAAAAAAAAAAAAAAGTACAGACCACGAGCAAGCGGGGTCTTTTACAAATTCTGCGTATTAGGGCCATAAATATATTTTTTTAGAGGGCAGGGGAAATATTTAGAGAAAAATGTTTTGCAAGAGAAAACTCGTAAATGTGCGAGTTTATAAAGTGGCAAATTTGCGAGAAAAAAACTCACATTAGACGATAGCTACGCTACGTGCATTTTTCGGAAGTTTCTAATTTGTCACTTTATAAACGTGCAAAAAAAAATCTTGCAATATTGCCGCTTCCCTCAAAAAATAAATACAAATAAATTATACGTGGCCCTAATACGCCGTCGCAGTCTTCAGTAGGGATAGACCGCGAATCGGCCTGACCAATTATCGGCGCCGATATTGGGCCTTTTGAGAATATCGGCATCGATACAAGGTTAATCTAAAACCATTTTCATTTCCGGCAACTTTAAATTTTTAGTTGACTTTATAAGAGATGCTGCTGACCCTGGGAACCTTCTGAAGCTTTTGTTCAACAAGAAAACGAATAAATGCAAAAGTTTAAGATTTCAGGTATTTTAAAATGTTAGAGAACTATAAAGAGTTATGGTATTTACTTGGTTAAGTTTCCATTTCACTTTTTAAGACGTACTGATAACATTGGCAGTTCCCTGAACATTTTGTTCGAAATTTTCAAGGATGTCTAAGATATATATATATATAAAAAAAAAAACACTAAATTTTTAAAAGTCTCAATTTTTTTTCAATAAACATGCTTTAAACATTACAACAAAGTCAAGATTGGCATTTGTACTTTAAAGAGTTTTGACGCCAATATTTCCCCCTTTTTTACTGAAAATTAATATCAGTTATCGGCCTCCTCGAGCACTAATAATCGGCATCGGCCCTGAAAAACCCCATTTAGGTCTTTCTCTTGTCTTCAGTAGTTCCTGCATACAAATCACACGCGTGACCTCTAAAAGCTGTGATCAAAAGTTCCAAGATCTACAAGTTCTTGTTACTTGAAGTTCTTGAAACGAGAAGAGTCCAGTTGGGTGTTATAAGCAACCGCCGCAAACGTTCCTGGACGTCGCAAAAAGTATTACCCACCTATCGATAACATTGGAAGGAAATGTCAACAAGAATTCTCCAAGTCCAAACAGACAAAGTCTCAGCTCCAGCGTAGCGTTCCTGCTGAAGCCATTTGCGACAAGAGGGCGGAGCCGCAAGTGGCCAACCATAGACAAACGAGAGCGGCACTTTGAACAAAAGAATTGGGTGCTCATCGTCTACATTTCCAATTTCAAATATTCATTTGTATTCAACTTGCAGGTGCTAAGCCTCTTCAAGTTTGATTGAGCTGGCCGGCAGCCGGTGCTGCTGTTTTGGTCAGCAACAGGGCGGACTCACCTGCGGCGTTTGTGGACGAGCACTCGTTCAACTTGGCGTTAAGGAGCTTCCTGCTAATGAACACGTAACCACACGGGCACGACTTGCACGCCACGGGAATCTGACGAAACAAAGAAACAGGAAGCACAAGTTCATCACTTCCTGGTGGCCTCGCAGGACAGCGCGACGCCGTGTGGATGGATGATGATGTGCACGACGGCGCAAGGCTCATCTGGATGGGAACTTTTCAAATAGCAAAACTTGTTTTCTTACATTCGCATGACTAAAATCATAAACACTTAGAGCTTAAATGATGTATATTACTATTAACATGTTTTTTTATCATGTTAATAGGCTAATTTGTGTCATTTAACAATAGCCTGTGTTATTTAGAACTCTTACTAATATTTTGATGCTCTTGTATTGCTAAATAAAGTCATCAAAATATTAGAAACAGGCCTCATTGTGACGTATTATGGACACATGACTCAAATTGTAATTAAATGACATTATTATGTTTGTAAAGGATTTTAAATATATTGTGTACAACATGTAATGCTGGTAAATGGGTGCATAATCATAATTTTTAGGTGGCCAATGTGCACGTAGATGTGGAATTCAGGAAAAAATGTTGAGGATATTTATCAAAGCTACATTTTGACGACACGAAATAAATCATTTAAAATATCAAATCTACATAGTTGACACAGATTAACCGTCGCTAAGTAGGTTACACGCGCGAATAATTTAATCTTCGTTACTGAGGACGAAGACGTTGAATTATTCGCAGGACAAACGAGAATTGAAGTGTTGTTTTTTTGCTGTAATTTTGGGGGGTCCGAATGAAGAAAAATAGGACGTGAGCACGACACAGGCTCCAACGTATTTCCGCCAAACGAGCTAACGCCAAGAAATGAAATGAACATTTTTTTTTAAAGACACAAAAACAGATGAAATCAAAGACATTTTCGCTCACCTGTTGGTCGCATTCGGGACAAGATTTTGTAGCCATTTTGACTTTCTTTGTTTTATTTGTCGACATAGTCTGACTGCAACAACGACGAAAACGGCTCGCCTCGTCTTCGCAAACTTGTCCTCACATGGATGGATACATCACAAATACAGGCAAATTAAATATATAAAACACGCTTATTATTAAATAACCGACGCCCCGGCCAGCAGCTCTAACGTTAAAATTAAAAAATTTAAAAAGTAATAATTCGGGTCCTCGAGTTACGCGCATGCGCACACGGTGTCCTCCAGCTGCTTAGTGGCGTTCATGGAACGTGGGAAAAACAAACATTTCAGGCTTCTGTTTTTGTTTTTTTAGATGACAATATTATGTTGACAAGTTTGAACTGGGAATGTACATAATATTTTTCAATATGTTTTATCTACTCCCGTGTTTATTACTTATACATCCCCAAAAGATGGTTCTATGAGTTATGCAGGCTTCACGGTCCACCCTCGAAACGTCCACAAAAAGAGTGGCTTGTTTATGAATTAGAGTGAAGCCAAATCATGGAGAAATATTCAATTTGGCGTTTCATAAAAAAAAAAAGCACAGAAAGCCTTTCTTTAGCCTGGAGCTAACGTTGCCTAATCCTTGCTGGTATTATCTTATTGGTCACGTATAAAACTACAATGAATACAACCATATCCTTGACATGAAGTAAAAAGAATTATATTTGCATATTACGCAATTTCCTGTTTACGCCCAGAATCAGAAATGTTAAAGGTAATCTATTATTTTATTCACAATTTGAAAGACTTGCCACGTGTCTTAAGATGTATGTGACATGCTTTCACCAAAACACTCCAAGGATCAACAACTGAAGACGACTTTTACAGCATATTTCTCAAAATGATGTAATTGACTGATTTTAGGGGTGGAGCCATCTCATTCTCATGCAGCGAGCCAGGAGGGATGCCGTTCAAATCTATTATTAATGTCGCAGTGTGATCATGACATCACCAAAAACAAATAACACCCACTATGATAGAGTAATACACTGCTATTGTATTATAACAAACTAATGTTAATCTGCAAACAATGCAGCTCTACTTACCTTTTGGCTTTGACATTTTGGCCAAAGTGCCCCCCGCGGTCCATCGTCCCAAATGAGCCTCTCAATTATTGGAAGCACAGCAGAAGAGGGCGAGAACTTGACTTAATTCACAAACTGTCTGTTTTTGCGTTTGAACTTCTCAAAAATAACGTACACAAGACATGAACTTTTGTCCCCTTTAAGATAATACGAGACGCTTCTTTATATTAACGATAATACTTTATTGTATCGATATAGTGCCTATGCAAAATTAACAAAAAGCAAATACATTGTTAAGAATGTATTTTATTTCCGTAAATGACAACCTTAATTCTTATCGACTCATTTCTCATGGGTGTGATTTACAAGTGTGTGTGTGGCGGGGGGGGGGGGGGATTTGCACACTGACACTTCCTCAACCAAAACAAACAAATAAAAGACGAGCAGATGATGAGGGAAAACTTTTGCAAATCATCCACTAATCTTACACACAAAGCACGTGAACTTCGTCTCATGTTTGAGGCCGAGGTCACGTGATCAGGCGAGGCGGGGCTTAGAGGACACATTAGTGGACACTGGACAACATGATGCACGTTAAGCAGCTTCTTATAAAAAGCCATTTAAGCATTTATTCCTTATCTGAGAGTAAATGCGCAATCGGCTTTCCAACACTTGTCCAAGCAGTCACTGACGACGCTCCACTAGAGGTAATCATACCTACTCATCATCATCATCATCATCATCATCATCATAAAATGGATGGTGGGGGGAAATGCTGGAACTCCTCGTGTTTGTGTTGTGCATCCAAGTGGCGTCAATCGTTTCAGAGGACCAGTCCCTCGTAGACGGGCCCCTCGGCCTCGGGCGCCTCCCTCTGCAGGCGCAGGTGCTCCAGCGTGTTGTGGAAGTGTTTGTTGATCTGCTCGCTCTCCTCGCTGGCCTCCAGGTTGGGGAGGTCCTCTCGGATCTTCTGGATCAGCTGGTTCAGAACCTGCACCGTCACCTGCGCTCGCAAGAAGTTCACAATCACAAAACATTTCAGGGAGAAATACATTCCGAGAGTGTTTACCACCGTCTCGTCTGTCAAGTGGAAGGAACATGTGCCGATATCAAATCAATAGAAGAGCAAATACCATGCAGTGAAAAAACAACAACAAAAACAACCTAGGTGTCAGGCGATTAAATGTTTTAATCGTAATTAATCGCATGACTTCAATAATTAACTTACAATTAATTGCAAATTAATCGCACATTTTATATCTCAATTTGTATATAATTTTATAATAAAATAAAAAATAAAATATTTTTTGGGCTAATTTTTCATACTCTTTTTAAAACAAGTGGAAAGAAATGTTAACTTAATAGAATAATTTTTAAAATCGTAATTAATGGCATGACTGCAATAATTAACTCACGATTAATTGCAAATGTTATATCTAAATTTGTATCTAATTTTACAATAAAATGTACAATAACTTTTTTTGCAAAATTTTCATACTCTTTAAAACAAGTGGAAATAAATTTCAACTTAATAGAAACATGGTTAAAAAAAAAATCACTGATACAGTAATTTCATAACAATTCATAAAATTGTTTTAAAATGAAAAATATGTATTGTACTGTAAAAAAACGAGTCATTTTTGTTTTCATAATAAGAGCTGACAAATTTTGTAAAATGAAGTAACTTGTGAACTTCTGCACATTTTTTAAATAGTAAAATACAACTTGACGAAAGACCCAACAATTATGTGTATTATTTAGAGGTGTTAGTCGATTAATTTTTTTTTATCGTAATTAATGGCATGACTGCAATAATTAACTCACGATTAATCGCAAATTTTATATCTAAATTTGCATCTAATTTTACAATAAAATGTACAAGAACTTTTTCTTGCCAATTTTTCATACTCTTGTTAACATAAATGTGGGAAGAAATGTTAACATAATAGAAATTTGGTTGCATTTTTTAGTCATTGATTCAGTCATTTCATAATTCAAGAAACCAAAACAAAATGGAGGCATGTTTGAAGCAAGTGGGAATGCGGTGTTGTCCGGTGACGGTCTTACGGCATCGTTTTCCCTCTCGTAGAAGCAGACGTATCTGTTGAGGATCTCGATGAAGAGCTGCACTTGCAGCGAGGGGTCCATACACTGGTTGGCGATCTTCAGCGCTTTCTTCAGACACTCCATCACGCGCTTGCCGTCTCGGATCTGACACGCAAAATGCCAACGGTTACACATGGACCAGCCGAACACGTCGCAAAATAGATTACAAGACAACCCTCAGTACCGGCGCGGGCTTTCATAAAGTCATTTTACAACATCAGCCACTTTCGATTACGATTAGCAATTTATTGAGGTTTTTGACTCAGGCATCCACATATAATCCCGAAAGAAGGAAGGCAGAAAAGGAAGGAAGGAAAGAGGGGACAGAAGGAAGGAACACAAAAGAAAGAAGGAAAGGAAGTAAAAAAGGAAGGAACGGGAGAAGGAAATAAGGAAAATATTTAAAGAAGGAAAGGACACAAGAAATGGGCGGCAGAAGAGGAATGAAGGAAAGAAAGAGAAAAAGCAGAATTGAACAGAAGAGAGGAAGGAGGGAGGGAAGGGAAGGAAGGGGGTAGAAGGAAGGACGGCTGGATGAAAGAAAATTGGAATGAATACAGGAAAAAAAATGAAGGAATGAAGAGTAGGAAGAAAGAAATAAGACAAGATGGGCATGAATTACAGGCAGACAGGCAGGCAGACAGGCGCTGGTACCTCTTCGTGGTTCTTGTCGGTGCTGCGCCCGGACCAGAAGAGGTGCGCGCAGATGCTGACGGCGCGACACTGGTCGGGTTTCTTGAGCAGCTTGGAGGCGGCCAAAGCGCACTGCGTCCTCAGCGGCTCGTGGTTCTCTTCGCTGAAGCACTTGGTGCGCTCGAACGTGCCGATGATCAGCGTGATGGCCGCCAGCTGCGCTTTGGAGTCGCTGATCTCGTCCTCGTACAGCGAGAAGGCCTGCAAAGACGTCGCTGGGTTGAGCGCCGGAACCGCACCGATACTTGTCGATGCAATCAATTCATTTTGACAGCTCCAGCAGGTATCGCGCCTCGCACAAGAGGGAAGGAGGCGGGGCTTATACCTGCGACATGAACTCGTAGGCGACCGTCTCGTGGTTCTCAAAGCCGATCTCGCCGGCCGCCAGCGCCCCCTGCAGGAAGAGTCGCAGCGGCAGCTCGGCCAACTCGGCCTTGATTAAGGCGCTGATGGTCTGATGGGCGAAGGAGAAGATCTTCTGACACTTCTTCTCCCACTTATCGTCCTGAAGGAGGGACACCAAAGATACAGAAACGCATAAGCTCAAGTTCATTTTTTTGTGACAATAATAATAATAATGTCAAGCAGAAGAGTATAATGGATTTGAAAAAGATTCAATAGTGACAGCCCTATTTGGAACAATATTCTTTCTGTTTTTGTACAGCATGAAACGCAACGAAAATCACCATTAAAACGAGCACAACAATCAACATGTACTTTCCAAAAGATGGCTGCCTTCACCTGCAACACAGCAACATCCTGTTTCTCCTAATGTTGAAACTAAAACCTAGGCTCTATGAAGATGAACTTTTATGGTTTGGCTGGGCTCGACATGCGCTTTCGAGTAAATAAATAAATTCATACATAAATAAATGAATTAATAACGAATACTGCGTCTGACTTCTTTTAGCAAAACGTGACCAACCTTATCGACAGCTTCTAAGATTGTTTACGGCCTCATCGGCTCAAGCAACAAGAGTGGATAAATGAGCTGAAACGGTGGCAGTGGACCATTTTTCATGACATCCTCTCACCTTGCGGCATTAGTAGGAAGTGGTTTGTCATGTTTTCTTTTTTTTAACTCATTCATTGCCTGCCCAGTAAAAATCGAAAAAGTATACCCGGACTTCGTGGAGCGTTCGTGGGGAAAAAAGACCTGGAGTGAGAGCAGGGCAAGCCGGAGGCAGCGTCCTCGGGCATGACATTGGGCAAGATGTCGGCCCTCTATCTCCGAAACGCAAGATTGTGGAGTGACGAACCGTTGGAAAAATTGTTTAAAAAAAAAAAAAATCGGTCCGAGGGTCGCCCTAAGCCCATGGAACCTTTTCATGGAAGGACTTCCTCCAGGAACCGGGAGAATGGGTACATGGAAGTCTGGTAAGGCACCCTGGAGGTATCCCCGGGTCCTCTGGGAGGACCTCCATGAATCGTGAAAATGGTAACTCATTCACTGCCGGCCCAGTAAAAATGGATCTTTTGACGTCTATAGCCGTCGATGGTAGCAAATGTGCTTTGGCAGCTTGTGTGCCCACATCTGCAATGCTCATTGAAAGCGGACCAACACAAAGTGTTAGCATGTAAACACAACAACACCACCAATTCCAGTTCGTACCCAAAGTCACGCCCCCAAAATGAACGACAAGGGCAAAGAATAAGGTGGATGAGATACGGACAAAACAAGGAAGCAGCGGTAGAAGCACAAGACAAAGATGAGAAGAAGAAGAAGAAGAAGAAGTAACCGTAGTACAAAGTAGCAGAAGTAGAAAGAGGAAGTAGAAAGAGAGAGGCACGCGGAGTAGCCCGAGGGGCTTACCAGAGACGAGTTGTCCTTGTATCTGAAGGCCAGCTGGTAAGCGGCAAAGACCAGCGGAGGGAGCGTGTATCGGATCCTTTGGTTTCCGCCTGCGCCAAAATGTTTGCGGGCCGTGTTCAGGATCTGCCGGCAAAGTCAGCATCAACACGTTCAAAAGCAATTACAGCAAGTGGCCGAAGACGATGATGAAGACGATGATGATGAAGAACGCGGACCCACCAGGTACTGCTGATCGGGATCGTCCGAGTGCAGCAGGTGAATGAAGCGACCCACGAGGCTCTGCTCCTCCGCAAAATCCTCGGGGTCCTGTTCATCCGCCGGCTGGTCCGGCTGGTCCTGGATCAGCGTGGACACCAGGGTCAAGATGGCGTCCACCTGTCGGGCCCGGCGGAAAGAGAGCGAGAACCTTCGGTGAAAATGGCATCGCTTTCAGAGCGTAGGATGGGAGCCAACTTTCTGTCGCATCACGCTTGACAAACTATTGGTACTTCCTTGCAAACGCCAAAGACATTATTAAAAAAAAAAAGCTGTGAAACTTTTCTTCCATCAATAACTTCCAAGGAAATAATAGAAATAAACGTTTTCGTCACCGATAATGTTAAAAGAAGCACTTGTTCTTGGAAAACGGTCCTTTTCCCAAAACATTTACAGTATGTGAACATTAACAAATCAATTTAAAATGTTCAATAATTTAAATTCATAAAATGGTGGCAAAGCCCAATAAGCTAGCAACACTGACTGCGTTTGTCAAAATCTTTAGAAAATGCAAATAAATAAAAAGCTTTCTCAAAATATTTTTTCCCTCCAAAAATCATTTCAAAAAGTAGTTTTAATTTTTTTTAATATTAAAAAAAATTAAGAAAAAATTAAAAACAACGCAAAAAAAACTTTTGACTGCTTGCAGACATTTTTAGAAATTGCTATAAATAAATAAATTAAAAAATATATATAAAGCTCTCTCAAAATAAAATTCCCCTCCAAAAATCATTTCAAAAAGTAGTTTTATCTAAAAAAAAAATCTTAAAAAAAAAAACCTGACTGCGCTAGAATGACATTTGAAGAGGGATGTGGTCATGTGTACACTTTTCCCTTTTTTGTCAACTTCCAGTAGGAGAATGAAGGGCTCAAAAAGGCCAAAGTGCATTTTGTCACCAAACGGTTCATCCGAACGTTTGCAAAACAACAACAAGTCTCACCTGCTCTTGCGCCACAATGGTGGTGTTGTATTCCAGCGTGTTGCTGAGCACGTAGCAGCTCATGCTCTTGCGGGACTCGTAGTCAAAGTACTCGAAGAGCGGCGGGAAGTGCTTGAGCTGCAGCACCGTCAGGACGTTGTTGTACGTGTCCACCGGGATCTTCAGCAGACGCGTCAGCTCCTTGGACACGGCGCTACTTGTCGCTATGCTGCGGGGGCAGACGCGCGCCACAATGGAAACCGTCGGACTTTGCTTAGAAAGGATGGAGGACCAAAACTGCCAACATTTTAAAGCAATAAATCAATGACCCAAAGGGATATAAAATAGTTAATTAAAAAATTTACTAAAAATAAATAAATATAAAAGGAAATAAAAACTACAATATATATATTTATTTCGATTTAGATTTATTTTTGGGATGACATTTTTAAATTTTTAATTTCATTTTCACTTTTAGTCATTTGTTTATTTATTTAGTCATGTATTTTTTAATTTGGGCAGTTTTGGTCCTTCATAGTAGGAATTGGAAGTGAAGAAGTGCAAACGCGCAGAAGAATAATTTTGTTGTTCCTAAGAGCGCAATTGAGTCACATTTAAACATTTTCGGAAAAAAACAAATTTCAACCAACAAGGAAACTCCTGTTTCCTTGATTTAACCTTTGCGATGCCAAGTTAAAAATGACTTCTGCAAGGATTTTATGCTACAATATTTCTTCCCCAACTATATTTAAGTTCCCTGTTGAGGGCCAAAATTCTATTTGATACATTTCTTTTTTTTATTTCCACCTTTGATAATTACTGAAATTTTGTAACCCAAGCGTTGACAAAAAAATATGTGGACACTCGCCACAGACGAAAAATCAAGAGTATTGACGCTACTCTGCTATATTTTGTCCCACTGCTCCTCCGTAATGTACAGCAAGACCGAGGGCCCATTTTCTAAGCTTATTCGGAAGCTTGAAAAAGAAAAAAAGAAAAAGGGAGTCTCGTACTGTTCCAGGTTGAGCTTGTTGAAGATCTCCACGGTGCTCTCCAGCACTTTGTCCACGTAGTCCACGCGGTCAGGGTAACACTTCATGGCAAGATTAATGAGCGACACCTGCAAGGACACCACGTCCTCGGACGGCATGTCCTGACGCGACTGCAATGAAAACACACAAAGAAAGCCCTCACAGAATCAAAACATGAGAAGGTTTGACCATAAATTCAACTCAAGGTAAGCACCAAAACTCATTTCTCTTGCCTTGTGTTGAAAGCAATGGTTGACGTCCACTTGACAAATAGGAACATCTACGGCAGTTACCAGTTTACTTTGAAATACACATGTATCGAATATACACGTGATTATGGCCAAAAAGTTTGGACGATTTTTATACACTTGGCAACATAAAAGTTGACAATTGTTGCCATAATATAAGTATGGTTGTAACTTAACTCATTGATACAGTAATTTATACAATTATTTGAAGTTAAAAAGATAAGACAGTAAAACATTTTCTGCCACTAGGTGGCATCACTGTTTCATGTTAGACATTGGTAACAGGAAAAAAAATGTTTTCTTTTCACATTAAGAGCAAATTAAAGGAACTTGTGGAGTCCTGCCCATTGTGTTCATTGCACATGTACATGACAATTTGTCATCACTCTCCTCAAATAACAAAATTGAATTCATGGTTCTGAACATCATTTTAATGCCATTTAAGGCCTTCATTTAATGATTTTTAATGATTTGACCAGGGGCAATCCTGATGAGAATAATATAATAATAAAAAACAAGTTTCCCCACATTGTAAGCAAGCTTGGCTGAATGTTTTTGTGGCTTAAGTCAAGTGCACTACCTGTATAACCGTGGCCACTTGCTGCGAGAAGATGTCAAAAAGTTTGATCTCTGCTGGAATCCCGGGTCCGTCTTCTCGGTGAGCAAACAGCGCCAGTCTGAAAGGAAACGATGGTGATCAAATCGAGTCACCACAGAATACGGCCTCAAAATCATTCTTTTTTGTTTTTGTTTTTTTTAAACACCAATCCCAAATGAGTGTGAAAGCTGTCGCCGTGACAACCAGGAATTGGTCGTACCTGTCAATGAGGGCGATGATGATGTTCTTGACATTGACGTGCTGATGAAGCTCGGCGCAGGAGCGCAGGAAAGGGTTGAGGGTCTGCAGGTGAAACTCATCCGGGAACACCTGCCGTGAGCGGAGAAGACGACAAAGAAGCAGAAGAAGAGCGTTAAGGCTCGACAGGCCCCGATGGCGGCGTGGGTGGCGTTGGGTCTACCTGGATGATGCATTCCATCAGGTACTCCTGCGCCAGCGGGTCTCGGCAGTTCACGACCTGCTCCAGCACGCCGGCGAGAACAACCTGGGGGGGGTCAAAAAGTCAACATCACCTCGCCTACAGTACATGACACGTTTTCACTCACCTGCTTGTACTTGTCCACGTTGACGCCCTCCAGCTGGCTGAGCCGGACCAGGTTGGTGCCCACCAGGATGCGCAGCTCCTGGCGCTCCTTCTCGCGCTTCTCCCGGTCGCGACTGTGGCCCTGGTGCTGCATGCGCACCCACAACTTGTTCATCTCGGCAAAGTTGAGCAGCACAAAGTCGATGGAGTCGTTGATGTCGCCCGTCATCTCCTCAGACCCTCTGGTGGAGAGCAAAAACATTCACGTGTTCATATCGACCCCAGTGGACTTGAAGACTGGTTGGTACGGAAAGCGGGTAAGGGCCAGTAAAGTGAAACAAAAAAAAAAGGGTTGGCAGGATTCTGACTTTAACCTCAGAATTCTGGCTTTATAGTGAGAATTCTGACTTCAATCAGAGAATTCAGATTTTATTCTCAGAATTCTGACTTTATTCTCAGAATTCTGACTTTAAAGTGAGACTTCTGAGAATAAAGTGACTTTAATCAGAGAATTCAGATTTTATTCTCAAAATTCTGACTTTAAAGTGAGAATTCTAACTTTAATATCAGAATTCTCACTTTAAAGTCAGAATTTTGAGAATAAAATCTGAATTCTCTGATTAAAGTCAGAATTCTGAGAATAAAGTCAGAATCCTGGCAACCCTTTTTTTCCACTTCACTGGCCCTAATCCTCTTCCATAGTTTGGCTCCAGAAAATATAAAGGGAAACTTTTTTTTTAACTCGTATTTGCATTGGATTATGTTATTTTGGCATCTACTTACTGGAACTCATAAGGTCACAATCAGGTAATCAAAGTGCCTAAATTACTTTTCAAATCAAGTAATCAGTTACTTTTCTCCTCGGCAACTGTGACGACGCTCAAAAGTCAAGGTAGCACTCTTAAAACAGGAGGCGTCGGGTTCAAGGAGAACACTGGCAGACGTGCCGGCTGGTGGGCGGGCGGGGCTTACTCTGTGTGCTCGCCGTCGTCGGGCAGGATGTTGCGGGTGCACTGCAGCAGGTAGTTCCTGAGGAAGAGGCCCCTGAGCGGGTGCTGCACGCCGCGGCACATCTCCACCAGGTCCTTCAGAATGTCCTTGCGAGACTGCGGGAAGGAGCGCACGTAGACCACGCCCACCGTGATCAGCAGGTAGCTACGCATACACAAAAAACAAAGGTCAGTGCGCTGTGCTCAGCTTTTTTTTTTTTTTTTTTTTTTTTTACTATTTTTACAACACGCATTTTGTGGTTAATGCATTACGAATCATACTGAAATGCAATAACATTTCCAAAAATATGTATTTTTGGCTAATACTTTGTATAATTTTCTCATAATCTTATATTATTAATTGTTTTTAAACGTAAATTTCTCTCATATTTTTCAACTGATAATTTTGGTACAATTGGCCTATTTTTTGGTAATATTTGTGTAAATTTCATTTTTTATATTCCGTCTATTAAAAAAAAGCACAGGTCGGCATTACAAATGCAAATTGGTTCTTCATTTAGTTGCCTGGATAAATAAGTTAAATAAAAATGTATCTATTCGTTTTTTGGTTTCATATCTAGTCATATTTTTGTATTGTTTACTGCTAATCTTTAAAATATAATTGCTAATATTTGGGTATTTTTTATTTTATCATTTGGGACTATTTTCCATAATATTTGTTTAGGTTTCATTTAATATTTGAATATTCTTTTTGACATTTATTTGTCTAATGTTGTATTTTTTGTCTAATCATTTTCTAGTATTTTTACATTATTTTCTGTAAGTTTTCAATGTATTTTTCATACAATAATTTGGTCCTGTTTTCCTAACACTTTTTTCTACTAGTAGTGTTTTACCTAAAATGTTCATATTCTTTGTGTAACATTTTATATTTGTCTAATATTTTGGAGTTTTCATCTAATATTTGACATTATTCTCTAGAATTGTTGTATTGTTTACTAGATTTTAAAAATATATATAGTTTCTAATATTTGTGTAATTTTCAGCTAACAATTTAGTACTATTTTTCTAATATTGTTTTCTTATAGTTATGTATTTTTCTATAATTTTGGTAATATATATATATTTGTTTTTAAATAAATTTCAACTAATATTTGGCAGAAGTTTTGAGCATGACTACTTTGTCTGTGTAGTGTGCCTAATGATTTGACTTTCCCATGATCACGTCTCTTCATTTCTTTCTACAATATTGTGCTGACTACGAGCCGCTCAGCAATCCTTCCTGCGTGGCGATGGTGCTACTCACAGCCTGGGAATGATGTTCCCCGCGTACTGGACCAGCTCGTACAGGTCGGCCACCTTGCGCCCTTTGGCAAACTCGTCCGTGAGGTAGACCTCCAGGTAGTGCAGCTCGTCCGAGATGGCCATGTCTTCTCACGCCGCTCGTTAAGGAGCAACAACACACCTGGTCAATTAGTACAACACTTGGAAGGTTGCGGTGGGCGACCAGTCCACTGTTTATCCAGCTGACCTGCTACACTAACAAGAACAGGCGCAATAGCAGTTGTCTGAATGTTTGTCTTTCCGTTTGCTATGCACGTCACACATTTGAGGATACAGAGCTCGTAGTAGCTTTTGGGAGACAGCATGGAAGTCCGCAGTTCTCCCAGCATGTTGGAGGCGTGTTTCAGTGCGTCCATCAGCTTGTTCTTGTCCTGCAAGCAAACAAGAAGTGAAGCAAGCGCAAAGCAAAACAACAATCCCGTGAGAGAAGAAGAGAAGAGAGCCCAATCTCGTGAGCTCACGTGACAAGACGTCTTGCTGAAATGTTCCTACCAGGCATCGTTTCATCTGGAAAGACTGGACCTTGACGGCCTGCACGGCTTCATCCAGAAGCTTCTCCTGCTCATCCTGAGGAGACTGCTGTGTAGTCGGCTGAAATAAGAAAAATAAATGACTTTTTTTTTTTTTTTATGTGCGTTTAAATTATTTTCACACTTGTGTATTAGACTCATGCCTGGAAATAGAAAATGTGTTCCTATTTCCAAGTTCCAATTTAGATTCATAACTTTGTCAATATTCATCACTGGGAAATGATAATTACTCACTGGAATCATCTCCAAAGTGTGCCTCACAACACTCAAAAATCAATTCATCTGGAAAATTTTACACACATATCTACAAAACTCTGAACTGCGAGGGAGATATGCAAATCCCTTCAGCACCATGCAGCCAGTTTTTCTCAACATAAGTGCTGTATTTAATGCCACGAGATGTTTGCTTATTCAAAAAGTGGAATAAAAAAACATTTATATTTGATAAGAATATTACTGTAAAGATGAGCTATGCTGTTCTTCTTAAAAGTGTTCAGTTAGTTTACATTAGACAGTAAGGAGGAAGCTGAAACTGAACCAATAAGATTATTAATGAATGTGAGCAAATACAACTCTTAATTGGAAGACATGAACTGCATCTAACGACATTTGACAGAAGCAAAGCTAAACTATGCTAAACTAAGCTAACAACATCAATCAGGCGTCAGAATCTCCCCTCAAAAGTGGCTCAAATAACAACAAATAACACGCTTTGCTGGTCCCACGCCGCGAATAACACGACAAAAGAGCACAGAAAACACATTAAATTTTACATTTTCCAATTACAACGTTATTGCCTTTAGCTAGAAGTCGCTGTTAGCCTAGCCTAGCCTAGCTTCCATTTCTGCATGACGAAAGCGTTTAGGCCACAACGGCGCTAAATGAAAATGCTCGTCTGCTTTTTTGGATCGCACACGAGCAAATATATACCATAAATGCCGAGCTCGGAACCGTTCAAAGGCGGGCGTTGCATTGAGTCGATTCGGCCACTTACCATGGTTCGGAGTTGGGTGTCAGAGCAGTCCAACGGCGCTGCCTGCCTGTCATGTGACTGCCGAGATGCGTTCACGGACTTCCTGCGCCAGTGACCAGTAACGTCACGAGGACGCGGCGGGTGGGGTCGTCGGGGACGTGCATATTAATAATAATAATATTAATAATTATAATAATATTTTTTTTAATAGAGTACTTTAGTGAGAACTGGAACAAAGTGTGACAGATAGATAGATGAAAAACCCTCCAGTGTTGCTGAATTAGGACAGTTATGCAAAGAACAGTGGCCAAACTCCAAAGAGATGTGAAAGTCTCAATGGCGTACTGTAGAGAACGCTTCATTTTAGTTGATGCTGCTGAGGGTGACCCAACCATGTCAGTGCTCATTGTTACTGATGTGTTTTTAGTGTGCATATGATAAATAATCATCTTGAATTCCTTGTGCTTTGTTAAAATCATTTGTTTGCCTTTGTTTAACTTGATGCTTGGTAATACATAATAAATTACTGACTAGTTTGAGCGCCGTTTTACTTTTTTTTTTAAGTGTTGTATGTTGTAGGAAAATCGACTGAAAACATCTGTCCAGCATGGTGCCTCTCAGTGGACCGTACCATCTGCCATGTTTACGCAGGGAATATTCAACCAATACTTAATTTTCTAAAAGCTCTGACTTCTAATTACGAAACGTCCAAAGTACATGCTTAAAATAAGTTACCGTTCTTAATAAACAAACACATGATGAATGAATAAAAAGGTCTGAAATTGCCTCGGATTAGTAATAACTCGCCTCCCCCACTGGAGCGGTGTAATGGTAGCGGCCCGAGCTGGGGAGAGTGCCTGCCATTTTTACACAGTAACGGCTAGCTGTCACAATCTGTCAAGTTAGGAGTACTCGCCGCTTAAACTTAACGATTTGAAAGTGTACAGCACATTAGCACAACATAACATTACATTTACCGGACAGCGTCCAACACGGCACCTTGGTCAGAGCCAAAACCAGTCAAATAAACTGTGGCGTAAAAGACGGGTAAGTTGTGCTCATTTCAAGTTGAGAAAGGCTTGTTGGGAGCTAGCGTGCTAGCCAGCTAGCCTAGCCTAGCTGAAGGTGCGTGTGCGCGCGCACCTCACAGCTGACTGTCAAACTTGTTGGTCTTGGTTGACTAACGTTAACGCTAACAGTGCGACTAGTACGCGACGTGTGGCGTTTATGGTGAGAGCAGGCTGGTGTCAAGTGCGACCAATGTAAACACTTCTGGTCACTATTAATAAATTATGTTTTGGTCACTATTTATATCCGAAAGAAGGGTGCACGTGATGTCACCTCCTAACGCGGAAGTTTGTTCAAAACGGTGAAACTTTATTGCACCTTGGAACGATAACAGTGGAAGTTAGTTTATTGGACTGTACTTGTGGTGAGAAGAGTGCTTCTCAATTATTTTTTTGTTTAATATTTTACGCCTCATTGCATAATAAACAATATTAGTAAAATAAACAAGTTGAAACACATTTTCCATAACATTTATTTTGTTAGATCATTGTTTGATTGTAATTAAATGCATTACATATAATACTAGTACATAAATAAATGTGAATTAATTGGTTTATTTTTAAATAGCATTTTAGACATACACCTTTAAAAACAAAATTAAAACCTCATCTACTAATGAAATGTCCATTTTAAAAAGCTGATTTGGCCAATGAGCAAATGTCTGCCTGCTTGTTTTTGAGGTTCTACTGTTGAGTAATGGAAATTAATAGCATAAATTGCATAAAGTCATTAGTAAAATGCTGTCACAATATCACAAATCTGCCTTTGGCTTCCCGTTGTCACTGATGAGCGACTATTCATAGCTAGTGTTGTTCCGATACTGGTATGACATGTTCACTGCATGTCCAGCTAAGATATCCTATTGGCCCTTAAATGCTCTGAACCAATGGCAGGACGGCTTTTTGATGTTGAGAAAAAAAACCTTAGGTCTCGGAATCGGTATCGGGGGCCAAAAAACGGTACCGGAACAACACTATTCATAACCCTTAAGGACAAAATTTCTAGGTGCAGCCGAAGCGTTGAGGGGGTCCAGTTTGGTGTCCTCAGTATTGCCTCTGGCTTTTTGCACATGATGTGGTTCTGTTGGTATGATCAAGACCCAATGTTGAACTCTCCCTGGAGCGGTTTACGGTTGAGGGTGAAGCAGTTGGGAATGCGAATCAGCACCTCCAAATTTCCAAATTGCCCTCAATGGGAAAAGGGTGACGTGCCTTCGTGAGATCCACTGGGAAAAGTTGGCCAAAGTGGCTGGGGAGGGTGAAGTCGGGCTTCCCCGTTTAAGCTGTTGCCCCCGCGATCTGACCCTGGATAAGCAGAAGAAAATGGATGGTTGCACGTAACATGACTTTTGCCGTCTGTCCGTTTGTTCACGTGTTCCACACAAACGAATCAGGACAAACACAAAGTCACGGCCTCCCCCATCCTTCTCCCCTGTGCCCGGAACTTAATTGTTGGTCGGCGATGCTGCTAGTCCGGGGATTACGGGCCGGCTGCGTGGCTGCATTGACTCCCTCTTTTCATTCCCGCTGCCCACTGGGCTTTATCGCCATCAATCTGACACGCTGTTTATCTGACGCTGCAGCCAGATCTGCTGGCCTAGGAGAAACGATCACAAAGGCCGCGGGTCATCAGCATTTTGATTGTGGCCATCACGCCCTCCGGCCCCCCCCGTCATCCCGCCAGCATCCCCGCTTCCGCCATAGGCCTTTTCGCTGTCTATGGTGTCACCCACTGCCCGCGTTTCCTCGGCCTCATGTTCTGGCCAGGTTGTCCATGTGTAGATCCAGTTGGTGTTTACCGCTCCGCAAGCAGCGCGTTTGTTGACGTCCAGCGGCTCATCCTCGTTCTTGTTTAGTTTTGTCTCCTGCAAGCCACCATGGCGTCTTTTAAACTGGATTTCCTCCCGGAGATGATGGTGGATCATTGCTCTTTGAATTCTAGTCCTGTGTGAGTCGCCTTTGTCACTATTTCTTGTACTCATACTGCTGAAGTTGAGATAATATAGAAGTTGGTGAAGACGTTTCACGTCATCCCAAGAAGACGTCCGCTTGTAACAACTTACGCAAGAGTTGAGTCCAAAAGGCTTCTTCAGTTTCGGACCACAGGTTCTTATCGTTCTTTACTGAGAACAAAATATGCCGTGATATTGCCAAACAAGATTTCTGCCAAATTTGGATGGAGGCAACTGGACTCTTCTTGTTTGTTGAGGATGTTTACCTTTTAATGCAAAAGGCTTTTGGACCAGCCCTCACTGGAAACCAGCTAAGAATAAAACCCACAAGCCGACATCACCGACCAAGATTTTTGGTTGTCTTTGTTGATTGTCATTCAAAAGTGAAGAAGCCTTTACGTGAATTAAAGGTGAAACCTCTTCAACAACTTAAAAAAAGAAGGTGAATTTAGTGGATATGGTCTGAATGGGAGAAGGTCTTTCTTGGTCCTGTCATGTTGTGGGTCGAGCTTCTATTAAGGAGATTTGGTATACGTTTGTTTCATTAGAATATCAATTGTTCGTGAGATGAAAGCCAACAAGCAAACTTTTACAAATGATTTTTGAAGTGGATTTTTTGAAAACGTAGATATTATTCCCGTGTAAACTTTTGTAAAGCACAAATGCGTGACGTGAGTGTGGACGCTTTCGTTTGGGGATCGTATTGGAACACGAGCGAGGCTTCTGTCGTTGTGTGCTGAATATAATGAGCTCTAATGAAAATACATTCGTTTAATAATGAATCAAGACAGTCTCGCTGCCAGCAATCAAATGCACGTTAAAAGCATGCCTTGATCAAAAATGATTCTGAATATCGCGCCGAACGGAAGACTACGGGCTAACTGCTAATATGCTCAATTGAAGCCGAAACAACTTCTCATTTTGATTATTTTGGCGCACTTTGAGAAAAGAAAGTCTTTGAATTCTTGAAATATCAACTTTAAATATAAGTTGAGAGGACAATGCCAAAATAAAACAATAAGAAAGTGAATTGGTCGGGCTCTACTTCAAAGTCATCTCCCTCCTCAGAGGTCTGAAAAATGTCAGCCACTGTCCTCTTCTGCTGAGATGACTCACATTGGCTTTTCATTTTGATTTGACAAAATCTTCATATGCAGTTGAAACAGCCCGTTTGGATCGTGCCACATATATATTGTTAATTTTTTTGCAATTAAACACACTGACAAGGAGAATGTTTGTTATGGAAAAAAAAACGGGGTTTGGCAGGTCAGACTTTGTAAAAGATCGGGGATCCGCCGAAAAACGGATTGGTGCGCCCCTACTTTTTAGACGTTTGAGTGATCCATGTTATAATACATAGTGTAGATCTTAGATAAGTGTTTCCCAACTTGTGTTGGGTCAAGGCACATGGTTTACGGTTCAAAAATCTCACGATACACCAACAAAGAAAATTGTCTGCAAAAGTAGACCGTATGTAATGAACTCATCTCAACGTGCTCTCTAATATCATTGAAGGTTAGCACATGATTTGTGGTACTGACAGTCACGTGTGCCTTTGCAGTGGCAAGAAGATGAACGGGTCCCTGGACCACCCTGACCAACCAGATGTGGACACCATCAA
This sequence comes from Leptonotus elevatus, assembly GCF_054856555.1. Lineage (NCBI taxonomy): Eukaryota > Metazoa > Chordata > Actinopteri > Syngnathiformes > Syngnathidae > Leptonotus > Leptonotus elevatus. Next base: position 632,829 of record NC_141241.1, on the reverse strand, counting down.
GATGTTCGTGGGCCAGATCCCGCGCTCCTGGTCCGAGGAGCAGCTGCGTGAGCTCTTCGAGCCGTACGGCGCCGTCTACGAGATCAACGTTCTTAGGGATCGCAGTCAGACTCCGCCGCAGAGCAAAGGTGAGCCTGGACAAATGGAACGCATGGACATTAGCTTAGCCATAAGCACGCAGCTGAAAATGAATGAGCGTGTCGGATTCATATCTGTGGCTGGGCCTGCTCAATTATGGAAAACATATTCATCACGATTATTTTGGCAAGAATTGAAATCACGATAATTCAAATGATTATTTTTATTTTTTGGGTACAAAACAAGAAAATGTTTAAGCATTTAAAAATATTAAGACCAATTAAAACATTTGAAACACTATAATTATGTACATTCCTTTTGGACCAAACAGAATTGAGAATAATATATATTTATAATAATATATATTCATTTATTTATGTTGGCAAAAAGTTGAAGTTGGAGTGCAGCATGCGCACAAATAAAAAATATTAAGAGAAATAAAAATCTTTGAAACACTATTATTATGCAAGTTCCTTTTGGATGGAACAACATTTATTAAATTCGTTATTTTAAAATGATACAAGTAGCAAATGTATACATTTAATCAGCTCAAATTTTTTTACGATTATGCAGATTTTGTGTAATAATTGAAATTGTAATTGAATTTCAATTAATTGCACAGCCCTATCTATGGCTGTAAATGGCGTGAGCTCATGTCATGTAGTATGTATACACACCTCTTAAACATGATATTTTTGGGATTTTATCTTTTGTCAAGCTCTTATCAATTGAACCTAATCTTAAAGTAATTGAAAAAAGGAAACACACTAACATTGCGGTTCAAGTGATGAGCTCCTATGCATTCCATTATTGTTAAAAAAAAATACACAAGTCTATAGTTAACTGTTAATGTAAATAGCCCTCCTGCAATTGAGTGAATAAACAGCCCCGATATGACGGTTTTGGAGCATTTGGTGTCCTTGAGTTACCATTTGTTGTGTATGTGTGTGTGTGTGTGTGTGTGTGTGTTGTCTGGCGGCAGGATGCTGTTTCATCACGTACTACACTCGCAAGTCAGCCTTGGAAGCACAGAACGCTCTTCACAACATGAAGATTCTTCCAGGGGTGAGTAGCGGCGGCGGCCGTCAAGCTCGCCTTTCATAGTGCGCCGGTTTCCGTGGAAACAAGCAGCCGCCCTTTTGATGCAGCTCACTCATTTTGACAGTCCACTTCTGTTCCACCGGAATGGTTCAGTCGTTAAAGAGTTCGTCATTTCAGCCTTTCTTTATGGAAAATATGGTCCAGATTCCACAAAAAAATAATAATAATAATGAAGAACATCATAACTTTCAATGGATTTCAAGCCTTCAAAATAAAAGTAGCGGCGTAGCAACACGGTTTCACCACACTTTCTTGGGCATGTCACATGGTGTTTTATTTCACAATCATACTTAATAAAAAATAATAATGTAGTTTAAATGTGACCACTAAATAAGCCACTATTGGTCCAAAGAACTGGAACTATAAATGATATGTATTCATATTTTTGGGTGTTTGGACCAGATTAATTGGATGTACGTTACATGCGATGGTTCGATTAATTAATCTCGAAAAGCGAGGTCCCGGGTACTGAATTAATTGAAAAAATGGCTGCACAAAGTGGAGATGAGCGCTGATGTTGAATCTTTTCCCTCTTCCAGATGCACCACCCCATCCAGATGAAGCCAGCCGACAGTGAGAAGAACAACGGTGAGGACTTTTTGAGGGATGGAATTCTTCCATCAGAATGCAATCGATGCTGTTGAGTGATTGTGCCAAATGTGAAATGAGTGCGCACGTTATATGTGTAACGCAGCAGTGGAGGACAGAAAGCTGTTCATCGGCATGATCTCCAAGAAGTGTAACGAGAACGACATGCGCTTGATGTTCTCGCCCTACGGGCAGATCGAGGAGTGTCGGATCCTTCGCGGCCCCGACGGACTGAGCCGAGGTGACGACCGTCTTCTGCGCCGACAGACGTCGTGCATGCAGCAACGTTGATGGAATTACATGCGCTTGTCACAGTGTTAGGGCTGCAATGATTTGACAAATAACTCCAACTGGATTATTAAAAAAAAAAAAAAAAAAACACACAAAATCTCTACCTCGATTCTATCCAGTGATCCTTTTTCTTGTACACAACGGCACGTGTACAACGACTTACGACAAACATCGTTAGCAAATTAAACTCAGTGAACAGACTGGCTAACGGTTAGCCAGTTAAAAGGCATGCTTAACTCATTGAGCCATTTTCAGCAGTAAAAAGTTCCTATTTTGTCCAGAACTAATTTGATAACTTTATTATTTTTCATGTACAATTAATATCTTGAAAAACAAATCTTTGCATTTGCTGTCGACTGAAGATGACCTCACCTGTGCTGAGGAAATAGATATTAAAGGTATTAATTGTACACAAGTTATCAAATTAACCCTTTAAAGCCAAACGTATCATTAAATACAAGACATTTTGAGCTCTCTATTTCATGAGTATAATATTTTTCCCCCCCATTAAAACCCTGACGTATGTGATCTGACGCATGCATTGCACGGATAATCCATTAGATGGCAGTATGATGGCTTTTCCAGCCACCTTGCAAGATCCCCCAATTGAGAAAGGAGAGGCACCTATACCTATTAATAGTGGGAATGTTCTTTCTGATTTTTGGAAATACTAATATGTTTGATATGTCTGTTTATTATTATATTTTTGACAGTTAGAAATGTACAAATTTAAAGCATTGTGACCGGGTGTATCAAATATGACACAAATCAAAAGTTAAAGTTGATTTAAAAAAAAAAAAAAGTTTTTGGGTTTGTTTAAAGGGACTACTTTACTTACAAAGAATCCAAATTTTCTCTCACATATTTCATGGTTCAGGCTTTATGGGGTTAATTGTGGACAACATATGAACTTTTTACTGCTGAAAATGGCTCAATGAGTCAAGTATCCCTTTAACAGTCAGCTGCTAACCGGAGCCAACAGCAGCCAACATTCTCATTTGCCGACTCCCACGTCACTCACCGGGCCATACCCCGGCCTTCTAAAGCCACGCACATTTAAAAGCGCAGATTTCTACAGTGTAGAATGTGAGGATGGCGACCCCAAGTGGACAATAATTTAATAGAGTTCCACAAACAAATATTAGAATTTTGTTTGCGAACGGAGGTAAAGGATTTTGATAGTTTTGAGGCCAACTGAAAATAAAATGCTGATGGTCGACAGTCAAACGATTTCTTCACATTTGTCACTTTTGTTTGTTTGTTGTCGTTTGATCCGAGTCAAATATTTCCTTCTTCTCAGCAGTTAAGAATGCAGTAAGGAAAGAAAAAACCCTCTACATCTACTAACGTCCAACCTCTGGTGTTCACGTTTGTCCTGGTGTCAGTCCACTTCTGTTGTAGAACCATGCATGTTTGTGTGTTTCAGGTTGTGCGTTTGTGACGTTCACAGCCAGACAGATGGCCCAAGCCGCCATCAAGTCCATGCACCAGTCCCAGACCATGGAGGTGAACAGCCAGCGCACTCGCATGCGCAAAACCTTTATTGAAACATTAGCGCACAAGCAGCGTTCGTATTGTGACACCGAGCGTCTCCCGAGACATCGCGTTTGTGTGTTTTGCGTTTAGGGCTGCTCGTCGCCCATCGTGGTCAAGTTTGCCGACACCCAGAAAGACAAAGAGCAGAAGCGTATGGCGCTTCAGCTGCAGCAGCAGATGCAGCAACTCAGCGCCGCGTCCATGTGGGGAAACCTGACCGGACTGGGAAGTCTGGGGCCGCAGTACCTCGCGGTAAGCGTCTTGTGACCTGCAAGCGCGTCCCGAACACGCATATCATCACAAATACAACAAATACTTTGGGTTTTTTTTGGCGGCACGGTGGCTGACTGGTTAGCACGACCGCCTCCCAGTGCAAAGGTTGTGAGATCAAGTCCGGGCTTCGGCCTTCCTGGGTGGAGTTTGCATGTTCTCCCCGTGCTTGCGTGGGTTTTCTCCGGGTACTCCGGTTTCCTCCCACATTCCAAAAACATGCATGGCAGGTGAATTGGACACTCCAAATTGTCCATAGGTGCGATTGTGAGTATGATTGGTTGCTCGTCTCTGTGTGCCCTGCGATTGGCTGGCAACCAGTTCAGGGTGTACCCCGCCTACTGCCCGAAGCCAGCTGGGATAGGCTCCAGCAACCCCGCGACCCTTGTGAGGACAAGCGGTACAGAAAATGGATGGATGGACTTTGTTTTTTTGGTACATCGCCAGCTCAATGCTAGCGTTCAATGGAAAACCCAGTTGACCAGCTAGCACAAATTCGCTTCACACATAAGCGAACTTGAAATAGCCAAACTTTGACACACAAACTGTAGGAATGCACACAGACGGCCGGGTAACGAGCGTAACAATACTCACGGCCGACACAATGAGTTATGTTAATTAAGTTTGCCAAAGCGCTACAGCAGGAATGAATTTTTCCGTTTTTTTTATTGCAGTCATTTTACATGTATAACATTATTGTTATACTTGTTAATGATTTATTTTCTGGTTGTTCTTTTGAATGAAGTTATATTTAAAGGTGAGTTTTGGTAGTTGAATGACTGCTAAATTCTTAATTAGGGAATAATCATGTTTACTAATGGCGACTTCAATATCAGTCAAACATAACCGCCGTTATTGATTGAAGTGTTTGTGGCTGTTTGCTGTGTGCAGATTTACTTACAGCTGCTGCAGCAGTCGGCCTCCACGGGGAACGCGCTCAGCAACCTTCATCCCGCTTCAGGTGCGCCGACAGGAAAGTGCCAGTAGAGACGAAGGTCCCGCTTTTGTTGTGTGAAAGGCACATGCTTATAAATGCCAGTTTTGTATCTCCGATTCGCACATTCTGACCAACATCTGCATGGAAGGGGCTGCATAAGCGCCATCGCGGATCTGATCGTACCTATCAATTGCGTTTGGTCCCCCAAGCCGTACCTTTCACAAGGAACAGCAAAAGGCAGCTGTCATGGGCCGTGTGTGAGAGGACATATTTCATTTTTAAAATGGGACAGGTTGGTCATTTATTGATGGTTAAAAAAAAAGTTACAGAAATGTAAAATTTAGGGAAAATGTGCACAATAATTGATCTTAATAACAAACTCATTCATTCTCACTTAAAATTTGTATTTTACATGTAGCTAAATAAGTTTGTCTCTTTGTGCCCTGCGATTGGCTGGCAACCGGTTGAGGGCGTACCCCGCCTACTGCCCGAAGCCAGCTGGGATAGGCTCCAGCCACCCTTGTGAGGACAAGCGGTTAAGAAAATGGATGGATAGATCTAATTAAGTCAATTCTAAATATCAGTTAAGTGTTAAATATATATATCAAATGGATTTTTACTAAGCTTCTTTTTGAATAAGAGTTTATTTTAATGAAATAGTGGGTTCGTTTAATTTTGCATTTCTCTCATTTGTAATGAATCTCACAATTAATTTACTGATTTCATCAAGTAAAATGTGGAAGGTTTGTTTATTAAAATGTATTATTTACAATAAATCAATGAACCAATTTTTTTTTTTTTAGATAAATGAATGAAAGAATGAGTTTAAGTAAGTACTGAAATCAATGTCAACCAATCAACCAATTCAAAAATACCAAATTAATACAACAAATAGTACAGGACAGTTGATAATGTCTGCTACTGGTCAAAAGTTTTAAAAGACTTCCGTTTTTCCAAACTTTTATTGAAAGTCAAGCCGTTAGTTTGATACAAATGAGGGAAGCGGTGAACTGTTACAGGATAAAAATGACTTGCTATATGAACGCTGCATTTTCTGGCCCTTCTTTGCGGGCTGCAGTCGACGAAAGGGTGGGTTGGGTGATGCGCCTTGACTGCAGCGTCCGTGCAGATAGATGATTATTGATGGCGTGCGTGTGCGTGCGTGCGTGCGTGCGCGTGCGTGTCTGTGCACAACAGGTCTTAATGCCATGCAGAACTTGGCCGCCTTGGCAGCAGCGACCGCCAGCCAGGCCTCAGCAACCGGTTGCTCCAGTGCCATGACTACATCAAGCAGTCCACTCAGTGCACTAACAAGCTCAGGTAAGAAGTCTGCGTGTGCGAATGTTTGAATTCTTCCTGTAAATCAGACTTAACGGGGTTTTTTGGGGGCGGTTTTAAACCGCTTGCAAGCATTGAATGTCGCCTCACTTTATCAAATGTTCCAGCAAAGTTGCTGAAGCTCAAGCTAACAGTCAGATGAGCACGAGGCTACGTGAGTGTCCCGCGCGTGTATGGCAACTGATTGACACCTTGCTTGCTACGCCTTAGACTGGCAAAGTGGATCGGACCTTAAGCCATTAAAGCCAACATTTTACCACTTGAAGAGGAGACCAAAGGGCGAAAAAACAACTCAACTAGCTTAAATGTTAAATTCAGATGCCAGTAGACAAACTGCGAGTCTCTAGTGGGGTTTCTATCCACACATTTTTATTTGAATTTTCAAGAAATATACGAAAAAAGAAAACTTAATGGAAAGGCTAGAAATTTTAAAAAAAGGGCCCAAAATTCGCAAAAAAAAAGCTTTTACGCTTGGAGGGGGTGGATTTTGAAGCAGATGGAAAAAAGGAAAACGCCAATTTTGGCTATGGAAACCGGTTTTGCGAACTAACGCAACGCTGATACATGCTGATATTACGTCACACGTACATTTGTAGTCACAAAGCAATAGCGCACGATAAAGTAAGGCATGTTTGGGGGGGGGGACGAAACAGAAATCTTTTTGGAATTAATTAAAGAAGCGAATATTGATGCAATTTTCGATAAAAAATAGCAAAGAAACGCTACGGTTTATCAAGAATTACAAAAGCAAACTCATACGATGTCCTCGCACAGCGCAGTCGCTTCCTGTTCTTCTTCTTTTAAATTACTGGTGGAGCACATCTCTATGGTGTATAGCGCCACCTACGGCGACGGAGTCCCCTCTCAATATTCGCATGAGATGAACAGATGGAAACGGGCATAAGTCGCATGTCCGTTTTGCGCATTTTCAGTCAATTTGCTTAAAAAATTCAAAACAATTGGACGGAAACCCCACTTGTGTCTGTGTTTGAGACTCTGCATACATATCATGTATGGCGTTTTTGTATTGAACCACAAAAACATGGCAGGATTGTCAAATAAGGAGCAGTTGGCCCCAAAGTGAGGAAGCGGGCAAATAAGTAGAAAGTGACTGTTGGCAATAACTGATGGCGCCAGTCGCTGACAAGATGCTCCTCGCTGTGCTTTCTAGCCACAGCTACAAATGAAATGAGAAATAGGAGCGAAGAACCAGCAGGCAAAATGTTTCTCGTGCAGCGCAAACAAAGGCGCCGTTCCTTTCCTTGTCTCAAGCTGTTGTGACGTGTTTGCCGTCTCAGGCTCGTCCCCCACCTCCAGCAACACGTCGTCCGTCAACACCATCGCGTCTCTGGGAACGCTGCAGTCTCTGGCTGCCAGCACGGGAGCTGGCCTCAACATGGGCTCGCTCGCAGGTATGAAGCGCCGCCCTCCCGGGGGCCTCGCCATTTTCCTTTTCGCATCTTTTTGGCTCCGCAATGCATCCCACGTGGCAAACGGGTCCGCCGTACGATTGATGATCAGGAATGGCGGCACTGAACGGCGGCTTGGGCTCGGGAGGCCTGTCTAACGGCTCCGGCAGCACCATGGAGGCGCTGAGTCAGGCGTACTCGGGAATCCAGCAGTACGCCGCCGCCGCCGCGCTGCCGGGACTCTACAACCAGAGCCTGCTGTCACAACAGAGCGTGTCGGCCGCGGGGAGCCAAAAGGAAGGTGAGCTCTGCGTTTCGCGTTCCCTTTCAAGATGGCAGACCTACCAGATACCACATGGGGAGGGAAAACAATGTGGCCGCATTTTAGATATGTCAGCACATGATGCTAATATGTTGCCACAAATTGGGTAGAACATGCACACAAGGGGCTAACTTAACTCTTTTGCTCCCCAAAAACGTATAAAAACCTTCTATTTTAAATATTGCCATGGATCGTTTGTTTGTTTATGCCAGAGCATACAAAAGGCTTTGATGCAGCCTCTGAACTGCAGAGAACGGTTGAAGCAATTGTAGTTATTACAAAAACGGCCAGCAGGTGGCAGCAGAGTATAATAGATCAAAAGTATTTTTTTCCCCCCCATTGTTTTAAACAGATTTGTGAATAATGATGACACTTTTTCTTTTGTTAGGTTCCACGTTTGTTTATATAGCAAAAGAACACAATATTCTGTGGGCCTTGCGAAATCAGTCCAAATCCAGTCAAACAGCCGGGAGCAAAGTTGGTTGCTTCTAGTACACATTACACTTACATTGACATCCAAAATGTTCATGGGAATGATGTAGCCATTAATGAGTATTTCCTGCGCATGGACCGGGATGCCGCTTTTGTGGCCACAAATGAGCATTTTGTGCATATCATGTTGTGACTGCAATGTTGTTGTTTTCCCCTATCGGCCGTACGACAGAGATTTGTTTCTTTGCAGGTCCGGAAGGGGCCAACCTGTTCATTTACCACCTGCCTCAAGAGTTTGGCGACCAGGACCTGCTCCAGATGTTTATGCCCTTCGGCAACGTCATCTCAGCCAAGGTCTTCATTGACAAGCAGACCAACCTCAGCAAGTGTTTTGGTCAGTTTGCGCTGCTGTACCCAACGTTAAACAACTAAATATGATACGTGTGATATTAGTCATTCTTCCTTTTTGAATAGTTATACGGTGTTATAATCTATCATTAATTATTAGGGATGTCAAAATGAGTGCGTTCATTTTCAGTTAATTTAAAGTTCCTTTAATGCCACTATTTTTTTTATGCACGATTAATTACTTTGAAAGCCTTTACTGGGGGAATTCCAGTCGCAACGCAGCAGACACGTCCACGTCAAAATTTAGCAGTAATACATTTAATTGAATAATAATGCATTTATTTGTGGAGACTGGGGTCCAGTTGTATTTTACAATGTTAAAAATGTGCAGAATTTCACAAGTTACTTCATGTTAAAGATTAGATCACTCTTAATATGAAAAGAAAAATGCACTGAGCTGTCACCGTCTTACAAATGCAACTATGCCATCTAGTGGCAGAAAAAAGAACTCAACAAAAATCAATATCACGCTAGTTTTTTTACAGTACGTACATCTTTTTAATTTTAACTCAATTTTATAAATGATTATGAAATTACTGTATCAATGACTAAGAGATGCAGCCGTATTTCTATAAGTTTAACATTTTTCCCCACTTTTATGTTAACAACAGTTTGAAAACTTAGAAAAAAATATTTTTATTGTACATTTTATTGTACATTTAAAACAGATATCAAATTTACGATAAATCGTTAACTAATGAAGTCATGATTACAATTTTTAATCGCCTGACACCCTATTAATTATTTAAATCATTGTTAAAATATAAATATAATACATTTAATAGCGTGCATTATTACCAGAAGTGGCATATCCAGGTTCAGAAAGTAAAAACGCTGCTATAGTTTGGCTTCAGCCAGCTCGCACCTTAGCTAGCTCCCATGTTGCTCGTTTACGTGCTCGGGAGCTAGTAGCTAGCTAGCTATTAACAGGGGCTAAAGCCAAACTGTGGCAGGGTTTTTACATTCTGGACCTGGATTTGCCACCTCTTAACAGAAACTTGGAACCATAACTTATCAGAGGTGGCAAATCCAGGTCCAGAATGTCAAAACCCTGCCACAGTTTGGCTTTAGCCATTGATGCTAGCTAGCTCCCTAGCAGGTAAATGAGCACCATGGGAGCTCGTAGCTAGCTAGCTAGCATCTGGGGTAAAGCCAAACTGTGGCAGGGTTTTGACTTTCTGAACCTGGATTTGCCACTTCTGATAATAATGCATCATTTACACACTATTCAATGTATTAGTCTGATTATTACATTTGTGTTGAATAGAATGTAGATATGGTACGTTCGAAAGGTGTAAACATTAAATATGTAGATGAGGTACATGAGACATGACAGGTGTATTGACATGAGTGACACGTCGCATTTGGAGGTTTGTAACCAAAGAGCTGGTCCACATGTGTCCGCAGGCTTTGTGAGCTACGACAACCCGGTGTCGTCGCAGGCCGCCATCCAGTCCATGAACGGTTTCCAGATTGGCATGAAGCGACTCAAGGTGCAGCTCAAGCGCTCCAAGAACGACAGCAAACCGTACTGAAGTTGCGCCGGCTCGCTTAGCGTAGGAGACGCTCCGGTAAGTGGAGTGGCAAACGTGCGGCAGACCATAGCCCACCCCGACCCCCACCCCGACCCCCACCCCCACCCCCTCCCCCAGCGGACCGACTGGATTCTTCCCGTCTTCTCCTTTGTGGCTTCATGCACTTTTGTTTTCCCTGCAGCGAGGATGACAAACTGCTATGTTTTCTTTTGGAACTCTTTTGTTTGCTGTGCTACCTTTGATACCTTGATTGTTGCCACGTCTTGCACTTGGGACAGCCCAAATCTTTTCCTTCGTGTTTTCCCCCCCCTGAATGTGCTTGACTTTTTCTTCACTGTTCTCCACTGGAACAAATGTCGGAGTCTGGCCACCGATTTGTTCTTCTGCATTCGACTCCATGCATGTGCTTGGAATTCTTCCCGAGCCGCTCTATATAGTGAGTCAACGATTTTTGAGCACTGTTGTCAAACACGGGTGCTGGTCAGAAAATGTGAATATTGAGGTAAAGTCCATTTGTTTCAATAGTTTTTTTCAAAAAGTGAAACTTTTATATTGTTCACCACACACAAAGGTAAATATTTCAATCTTTCAATTTTGATGGTTATGGCAGAAAGACCCCCCCCCCCCCCCCCCCCAAATCCAGTGTTTTACTACGGAAGAGGATTAGGGCCAGTGAAGAGAGAAAAAAGAAGTTTGGGAGGATTCTCACTTTTTTCTTTTTAAAGTGACAATTCTTACATTATTCTCCGAATTTTCACTTTAAAGACTTATAAAATAATATCCATCCATCCATTTTCTTACCCGCACAAGGGTCGCGGGGGGAGGGGGGGGGGGCTATCCCAGCTGGCTTCAGGCAGTAGGCGGGGTACACCCTCAACTGATTGCCAGCCAATCGCAGGGCACACAGAGACAAACAAATAAAATAATATCTATCAAAGTAGATGAACCGAGTGTTAAGGGGAGGGGAAAACGTGGCCAGAAAAAGTGCACACGTGACGAGGGACGGAGAGGATGACGAGCAACGGCCATTGGGAAATTTGGGAGAGATTCATAAGGAGTGGACTCAAGCTCTGATTGGTTGTTACCTGAGACCTGAGCAACTGTGATGTCATCTTCAGTCGACAGCAAGTGGCAAAATGACTGCCCCCTGAGATGGATAAAAATGGCTGGAATTTTGCTGTTATTAGTTGTCGTCTCCCAAACCGAAGCTGATGCGTTCGATTCTCAACTCTTGCTGACCATGTCGAAGTTTCCTTGAGCGAGACGCTGAACCCCCCAGTAGCTCCTGATGCTGTGTCATCAGTATGTACATGAGGAAACCATTGAGGTCGAAAATCGGCAAATAAGTGAAAATCCATTTTAATCAATGCAGCTGTCGACCAGGACATTTAAGAGCGCTTCATACTTCCCGCTGCTGAGAAACTTTTTGGAGGCAATGAGTTTCATTTTCCAGTCCGAAAGCCAAAACTAGCAATACCTGCTTTAATAGCCACTTGTTTGGCTAGCAAACATAACTCGAACCCCATTGAAAATTGATGAAGACGAGGGAAGAGAAAGCCGTGGAATGCAGACCATCAGAAGGCCCAAATCAAAGCATCGTGTCTTGTCCTGGCGACATGGATGTAAACGGATGCCCGACAAAATACATTTTCTAGTTGGTCACATAAAAGGTGCACTTTTTTTATTTTTCTGTCATAATCATCAAGATTGGAACAAATAAAGGCTTGACATATTCCACTTTGCGTGTGGTGAACTCATGTAAATGAAATTTCACTTTTTGAAACAAAGGACTTTCCCTCCATATTCAAATTTTCTGACCAGCGCCTTTATGACGACAGTGTTGGTTCACTATCGCATATATTGTGCCCGCAATGTATCCCACAATGCATCTTGAGAAGTAGTCAACAACTGTTGGGCTCCAGAAAAGCAATATATCCCATGATGCATTGTGTGAGTGCAGTCAGCCGCCGGAATTTGCACTCGTGACCGAGAACAAATTCGCAAGTGATTGAATGGCCCCAATTTCGGCCCCTTTATCGGAGACATCCGATAATCTGACCTTTGCATGAGGGGGAAATGACTCAAAGTTGGCTATTGTCAGTGTGTGCGTGTGCCACACTCAATGTAAAGTTTGCTATCGTAAATATGGAACACGTACGTTCAACCTTTACGATCGTCGCTGTCTGACGAGAGTCAATCAAAATGAATTTGTTCAAATTGTATTTTACATTGATTATCCTTAAATGTCCCTGACAGGAGATTTCTCGCTGGAAAATGTACAGTATATTCTTGATATATTTATAATCGTATAAGGATCACTTCTGCTGTCATTCAGTTGAGTTGTGTGGGTTTTTTAGGAAGTCTTTTTATATATCTAAGCCCTCAAAACAACTGAAATATACCGCATAGACTGCTACCTTGACTTGTGAGAGCCCCAAGTTATTCAAAAAGCGCTCGCTAGCTTCAAATGACGCCAGTGAAATGAAATCAAAATGGAGAAATGGCCCAATAGGCCACGCCCCTCAAAGCGCACATCCAACACTACATTGTTTTTTCCTTGTTTGTTTTGGGGACTGCAAGAGAAGAGAAGCGAAGCGCTAAGTCAAGGTATCAGCGTATGTGTGACAAAAGGAGCAATAGGAATGCAAAAGTGCAAAAGTGTATTTCACATCCACAAACGTCCCTGGAACGTCTCCCTCGTCTGATTGGAGCGCGGACGTCACGTGACGCGCTTTGGAGCCGTGCGTCGGCTCTTTTTGTAAACACTGGCGTGTATATTGAAGGCTCTGCCTCTTCTATTTTTATATTTCAAAAAGAAAAAAAGGTTTTATACTTCTCCTGTGTGCTGGGGAACTATTTATTGCCTAAATTATTTATCTGCTGTAGTTTTCAACCACTAATGTGTGCAACGACTCCAATGGATCTCCTGGTGTGCGTCCTTGTCTTGTATCCGCCCGCCGCCATCGTCGCAACTATGTTGGATGATTCAAGTACCAGGGACTCCTCAAGTTACGATGGAGTCTCGTTTCTACCCTCGCGATGTAAAACGAATTTCCATTTAAGTCGGATTTCCCCGTTAAAGTCGATATTTACATCAAAATACTTTGTACAGTAATAAAAAACAAACAAACTTATTTGCACGACCCGGAAACCCGGAACCAATATTAGTTTTTTCCTGCCCGGACATTCATTGCTAGCGGACGCGAGCCGACCGGCTGATGGACGTTCGTTGCTAAAGGTAACAACACAACTTTAAATAGCTTTAAAATGGCGTGATTGCAGTGGGAAATTACCAAAAAAGAAGGTGCTATGGACGAGGCAGAGGCGCCGTCAAGTCCAAACGACGAAACTGGAGGTCTCCCTTGTACTTTTTTTCCCGTCACGGTGCTGCTTTTATTGGTCCCATCAATAAACGTCGTCATTGCTTCGGCTCATCTTAACGGCGAGGTCCGCACCGAAAAGGAAACAAAATGTTACGACACGACAATCAAGGCCAACCTTTTCTGAATCAACTCAAACTTGTTTCAGAGGGGAAAAAAAGTTGTAATTGAATGAGAATTTAGCATTTAGCCCCAGGTGCTAGCTAGCTAGCTCCATTGGTGCTCGTTTACCTGCTAGGGAGCTAGCCCTCAGGGGCTAATGCCAAACTGGCTGGAGTTTTACTTTCTGGACCTGGATTTGCCACCCGCCGTACTGCGCCTGTGTGACGCCCCCACCAGGAGGTTTACTTGTAGTTGTTTGCCTTCCTTGCCGGCCGGGCTGCCCCGAAGACCGTCACCCGTCGTCTCCCCTGCCCTAAAAAAGTGTTTTTGTTTTTTATAGCCTAAAGCTGAGGTCACCAACATGGTGTCGCTTGAGTAGCACGTGGGCCTGTTCCAAAAATAGCTCACCAGTGATGAGACATTGTGATTTTCTAGGAATGATCATTTGAAAATGTAAACACTGGCAGAGATATCTAGAAATAGTGTTGCATCATTTATTTTCTTATTAATGTGAGAACTCATGAACATGTCTTCACATTGAAACGTTTTTATCGACGCTGGCGTGGCGTGCGGTCGTTGACTTGCGCCCCGGCCGGGCCCTTGGAATTGTCGTGCTTTTGTGTGTCTTGAGACAATGTTGTGTTCGAGTGCTGGCGTGTGTGTCGGAAAAATTTAGAGGACACGCGAAACCCGAGACGTGCCCGGGAGAGTGCAGCATTTCATCGTGGCCCCAGTATAGCTTTTGGAGAGAAAAAAAATACCACAACATTTTGGTTCACAATCTTTTCCCCCCCACAAAATTCTCACTTTTCCCAAAAGCAAAAATAAAAGTCATATTTCCACAAGAATCAATTTGTTACCTTGATGAAATAATGTCAGCTGATGATTGCATTCAGGATTTTGCTGGCCCTAAACGACATTTGACATATGGCCCCAAAACATTTACAGCACAGACGCCAAATTAGACTCAATTGTTTATTTTGGCTTCATATACAGTATGACATAAGACAAAAGAAAACCCCAAACATCTTCTTGGATAAATCAATTTAATGCTGTCACTAACGACTTTTTAAAAAATGGAGTCGCCTATCGATTATTCCATCGAGTCATTGACTCATCGCCCCGCCCCCCCCCCAAAATTCCATTTTTTAAATATTTGTTTTTATTAAAGTCCACTAAGATTGAACGTGAGTTGAATTTAGTGGATATAAATACACATTGTTCCAATTAATAACCGAAAAAGGATTAGGCTGAAGCTTCAACAGTTTATGATCAATAATCACTCCCAAAAACTTAGTTTCAGTAACTTGTTCAATTTCAATACCATTTCAATTAAGTTTTGATATCACAGTTTATTTTAGTCTAAAATAATGACTTTTTTTGGGGGGGGGAAACTCATACCATGACCATCGCCCCCTCCCCCAAACCCCAAAAAATCTACCCCTAATAGGAAGTAGAAAATGTGATTGTGATTAATTATATAAAATTGTGCCATTAATTAGTTTACATACAGTATTCAAGTTTATTCACATCCTTTTTTACGACTTTTCTGAATGCTGTGTCATGTCGAAAAATGAGCCGTTTGTGTGCGTGGTCTTTTGCCATATTGTGGTCACGAGTGAATGCCTCACCCGTGTCATGTCTGGGGTGGCGTAAAAAAGAACAAAAAAAATGCAACTTTTTGAGCAAAGAGTGCTGATTTTCTTGTGGGCCGTTTGTAACTGAACGCTAGGCTAGGCTAGCAGCCAGTGAGGCGTCGTTAGCCGACTGACGAAGACGAGGCGGCGACTTTCGTTCGTCTGTGCCTCTCTTTTACGATGCATGTTTTTATATCTGCACTGAGATTCTTGACAAAAATATCAACTGGTTTGTATTCACTTCTGGAAAATGACAAATAAACTGGTGCCAAATGTTTTGCTCAAACACGACGTTGTGCTCTTCATTGACTGCTCGCACACGCGCACATTATTTCAGGTGACACAACCGCAAAATTGGGATTTCCTGGAGAAAAAAAATTCAATGTAAGATTCCATCCATTTGTACGAAAACAGGACATTTCAAATTGACAGTACAGAAAATGCACAAATATTTATTGATTTGATTGGTTTGGTCTGTAACATCTGTCAAAATCAGCTAAATTGTTGATCATTATTTACCAAAGTAAAAAAAGTTTGCAAATGTCTTGAGATGATCAGCCTGCTTTCATTGACGATGACAAAAATCTGATCAGAGTTACAGTTGAAAGGCTGAAATTTCCTGGAATTGAGCAATTTCTAATTAAACGAGATCTCCAAATTGTTTGGTTATCAAATAATTGTCGATTAATTGTTGCACCTCTCGTAACAAGCATTCACACTCACATATGAACGGTTTCAAGTCTTCAATGAAGCTCCCATGCTTTTTTTTGGGAATATGAGAGGCTGCCAGAGTACCCAGAGAAAAGCCACTTGAACGTGAGAAGAACATGGAAACCCCACACAGAAAGGCCACACCCCAAATTTTAACCTCTAACTTAGCATCGTTAGCAAAGTTCATTTACAATAATTATGTTTCTTTGCAAAAGTATATTCCATGTTTAAGTCGAATTTGTATTTTTGGGGTACAAATAAAAGGTTATAAGACTAAGAAGTAAGCAACTAAAAATGGTTTACACAGTCTCAGTCGCTTCAGGATGCGTGTGTTACACGATGGCTCTGCCAGATGGCAGCACCGGATGGCAGCTGCCGCGAATGCTATCGAAGAAGAAAAAAGCGGAAGCGAGGCTGCTAACAGCTGCAGCGTTCACGTTAAGTCTCTTATCGCTCTGATTTCTGCATTTTACCCCCAACGCTTCACGCGACGTTTTTGTCAAATATCAGCGACGGACTTCAAACTGCGCATAAAGTGGCCTCGTCGTCAGCTCGCTTCGTTTGCGACGCGCTGCGCGGTCAAAACAGGCGGAAGTTAGCGACGCATGCTAACCGGAAACGCATGCTAACCGTGACTGTCAAAGCGTTTATTGTGATCCCGTGAAAATGTGCAAAGTGAAAATGCTGCGAGCTGTGGTGACCGAGCGGCTGAGTGTGGCCGTGGAGGAAATCTTTGTGGTCTTGGAGAGAACCATAACGGAGTACGAGGACGAACTTTGTCGAACCAAGGAGGAGAACCAGCGACAACGTCAATTGCTGGACGCTCTCATGGGCTTACGCACACCAGGTTGGTCTTTGAATAGTCACCGTAAACTTCAACATTGTCGTCAATCGTACATCGAAAGCACCTTCGATCCACTGATTGAGGCGAATAATTGTGACGTCACAACCATCAATTACAGTCGATGACATTTCACCGAAATTCCTGTCAAGTACACGTTGCCTTATAGAACTAAAAATATAGAACTAGTTTCTGCAGCTTCTAGACTTAAATGTAAACAACGGTGAACAATTGTTTTCTTTTCACGAGTGTAATATGCCTCTCTTGTTTATAATGTACAGATTAGAGGTTTTTTTTTAGCTGCTTTGGTATATTTCTCAAATCATCCGAGACGTTTGCAAAACAGCAAGTAAAAGTGCTTCTTAAAAGTCATGATGTCATGTAACTACTCTGGAGGGACGAAGTGAAGTGCATTGTAGTACTGGAAGATTGAATGCAAAAGAGTGGACGAAATTCAAATTTCCCTTCATTAGGTCCTCCCCACACTAGCGTGGATTTTCTCCAGTTGAGTCCCAAAAACATGCATGTTGGCCTGTTCAAATAAACTAGAACAAAAGTTTGCTAGCTTCATGCTAACATAATGCTAAATACAATTGAAGGGCTAATTGAAATTAACACGGGTATAAGAATAATTGCAAATAACTGCTACTTTTTCTTGGTTGTTTGTCACCAAAAAAAAAAAAGACAAAATAAATAATTTCAAAACTTTTTCCACTACCAATGCAACTCATTGTACTCGCTGGAAAAAAATACTGTGTTCAATGCTGTTTTGAATGCCCTGCAAATTCTACCACAACAGCTGAACTTTATTTGAGGTTGATCAGAGGCACTTTAAATGGTGGTAGGCCTACCAACTCCTATTTAACATGCATTTGAATGTGATTGGTTAATTCTGAACACTCACATCAACTTGTGAGGGTGTGCGCACTTGTGCAATAACATTATCTCTGTAGTTTTCTTTTCCAATTGAACTGTACAATACAGGTCACATTAATGGTGGAAAAAGTTTTGAAATGATTGATTTGATTGTATCATATGTCCCAAAAACAATGCAATTCAACAGGGGTGTGTAGACTTTTTATAGGTGCAGTAAGGCTCCTTTAATTGTCGTAGCGTTTTATTAAGACACCTGCAAATCAATGCGTTGCCTTTGATATTTGATCTCGCAGACGTCGCTGAAGATGAGCAGGAGTGGCGCTGCGGGGTGGTGTGGGAGGAGCCACATCCCCCCCGCGGTGTCAAGGAGGAAAAGGAGGACGTGGACGTCGGCGTAGAGGGCCTGCGTGTGGTTGTGAAGAGCGAAGATGAAGATGAAGGCGGCGAACTTGAGGAGAGGAGAACATCCGGCGGTCTCTTGGCTCCCCTCTCAGCCGACGAGGACGCGTCGTGTCCCGACGCCAACGATGAGGACGACTCCAAAGGCGCCTCAAGCTCCAAAAGTCATCGGTGCGACAAATCCGCCTCGAAGAGACACGTCAGGCGTCACCAGTGCGAGAAAACTTTCCGTTGCTCCGTGTGCGGCAGCAGCTTCCCTCTGAAGAAACAGCTCGTCCGTCACATGCTGATCCACCCGGGGGAGAAACCTTTCCTCTGCCCCTTCTGCGGGGCCAGCTTCTACCACATGAGCAGCCTGATACGACACAGGCGGACCCACACGGGGGAGAAACCCTACACGTGCTCCGTGTGCGGGAAACGCTTCTCCCAGAAAGGACATTTGATCACGCACGCC
Source organism: Leptonotus elevatus (assembly GCF_054856555.1). Lineage (NCBI taxonomy): Eukaryota > Metazoa > Chordata > Actinopteri > Syngnathiformes > Syngnathidae > Leptonotus > Leptonotus elevatus. The sequence continues at coordinate 614,184 of NC_141241.1, read as the reverse complement.
AGGACACACACCGGAGAAAAGTGCTTCTCCTGCGCCGTCTGCGCCGCCACTTTCTCCGACCGATCCGCTCTCGTTCAACACCGACGAACACACACTGGAGATAAACCTTTTGCCTGCTCAATTTGCTGCGGTAAATTCACCCGCAGGGGACACCTCATCATCCACATGCGGACGCACACCGGAGAGAAACCCTTCGCCTGCCCCATTTGTGGGAAAAGACTGACCCGCAAGGCGCATTTGACCACGCACATGAGGACGCACACGGGAGAGAAACCATTCTCCTGCTCCGTGTGTGGCGCCACCTTCAGCTTCCGCTCGGCGCTGGCACAACACATGAGGACTCACACCGGAGAGAAACCTTTTCACTGCTCCCTGTGCGGAGAGAGATTCTCCCAGAAAGGACATTTGAACATTCACAACAGGACGCACACCGGAGAGAAACCTTTTGGCTGCCCCGCATGCCACAAGAGGTTCACGCATAAGTATCAGATTAGTAAACACAAGTGTGCTGCCAACAAAAGCAGCAGCAGTAGCCAGTGAACATGTCTTTCTTTTTTTTTTACAGCATTCTTGTCACTTTCTTAATCCAGATGTATCACTTAAAGTGTCTTTACCATACCTACTTGACTTCAATTGCTCCTTTCTTATCAGCCTGAGCGCGAAAATGTCACACAAGCGCACCAGCGTAACGAGGGAAACGTAATGATTATCACAGAACAGGAAATGGAACTCGATACAATAATTTGTCCAAATAGATGTTCAAAATGCTAACACACACCAAAAAAAGTCTTGGTAAATAATTATGCAGTGGCCATTTTAGGCTAGCTGTAGCCATGTGAACGTAAACAAACAGTGCTGACTACTGAAAGACTATTAAATTGCTTGCAAACATGCCATTTTTTATTCATAATAAAGTGTTTTCACTTTCTTCTACATTGTAATGTATTTTTTGAACAGACATAAAACACACTAGCTTGTGATGAACATTTGCTAGATGAACAGCTGCAAGAGTTAGCTTGTCTACAATTGGTGAAATAATGTTGCAGCATGAAATAAATACTGAACAATGGAGGGCTAAGTACAGATCCCTGCGGGACTCCTCGTAACATTACTAATTAATAAAGTTGGTTCCCTAAATTTTGCTCACTTGAAACGTAGGTGGCTTCAAAGGGTGCTCTGCCCTGAGTTGTTTAACAATCCTTGATGTTGAGTTAAAAAGGCTCTCTTTATTTTATTTTAAAAAAGTATTATTCTCAAAAATTACTGTTCAAAATGTGTTTCCATTGAATAAGTGGCAAAACCAGTTATTTTCTTTTTTTAAACTGGGTTGTTGGCATCTGCTGTACAGCCTTTAGTAACCAATAAACTAACTTGTAATCTAAGTTAGTTACAGTGCAAATCTTATCCCAACTGATTCTGAGCAAGAGGAACCCTGAACTGGTCGCCAGCCAATCGCAAAACATGGAGGTTTAGTACCTTGCTGAAGTACATTTCGACGTATTCATAAGGGGCCTGGGTTTGAACCTTCAACTTTTGACAATAAGCTGGCTTGGCAGACATCCACTCTACCACCCGAGCCATGCACTTAGTGGTCCCCAGCCGCATCTGGACCACATTCACTCCCGGGCCGTTACGTCTTTTGTGCCTGACACTCGATGTTGTGCGTTGTGCGCATGCGTGTCACAATTATGGACGCTACATGAAAGTTGCATTTGTTTTGTAATGTAAACTAGTCCTGCAGCGTTAACGTACGCGCTATTGTTGTTGTATTTATTTTTTTGTCCCTGATGGCTTTCCGTAGATTCGATGTTTATAAAACGGCGGCCAGTTTTACGTGTGCGCACTAAGGATTTTTTTGTTTGTTTTTAGAGGCAATTGCTTTGCAGAATTACACGTGCGCGTGCGCTCAGTCCGTTTTGTTGCCTTTATTACTTTATGAGCTGTGCAGTACCGAGTTCAATTTGTGAAGTCAAGTGGACGACTTGTCTGTGCTTGCGTGAATGAATTAAGTTCAACGTTTTTGGCTACAAGCAAACGAGCAGCCATTGAAAAAGTTTACAAGAGTATTTGCCTAACCTTTAAACTTTTAGGCATTGTTTAAAAGGGGAAATGATAGGCGCCCTTTGCGCCATGTTAAACCGTTCGAATGGATTTGATCAACTCGAACGTTGGTGCAAAAGGCACCAATGCAAAGACGGAAAAGAGAAATGCGCCTGTAAACCTCCGTTCGTTCTTCACAATGTCCCAACGGAAATTAATAATCCAGACAGACGCAAAAGATGGACTAAAATTGAAAAGTTTCTTTAACATATTGATTTGGTCAATATGTTGAAAGTGAGACAGCGAAATAATGGCGAAGCAGAACATGAGATCAACCCGACAGAAATCATTCTTTAGTCACTTTTTGCATTTTGAAATGTTTACAAATTTGTATGAAAAGAAAAACGAGCAATTTACAGACGTATAAGTTGTGGTGCTCTTTGACATAATTCCCCCATGGAACAAATGTTTGTTGAGTGTTCAGGGGGAGGAGTGTGGAGTGACGTACTTCCAGTTTACTTCCGGTTTCTTGTGGAGTGTGACGTTCGTTCTGTACAGTCTTTTGCGACTTGTTAATTAAAGCTGCAGACGTGTTAAGATGTCGGATGAGCAAGTCATACTTTGCAGGTGTATCGCCAACTGCCACCTCAGACGGGCCAACCGGTCAAACCTGGGAAGCCAACAAAGAATAGCCGAATTTGTTCCGAACATTTTTTTGGTGGAGCGCCGTCCACGGAGTTTACAGATCCGTGCTTGAATGTCGGTATGCATTCAATATAAAAAATTTTTTTTTTTTTAAAGTGGTCTGAAGGCAAAGATTTTAGGCAACAAGGTTTGCCGTGAGGAAGCCGTACCAACTCGTCAACATCACCTTGTAGGCTACATTTGTCGAAATCAAAATATTCAATATACAATCAAGCCGTGATTGGTTTGTTATGTTTTCTGAAGTTCTTTACTTCATATGAATTAAGAACAACATTTTATGAATCTGATTCTGTAGATGAATTGTTGCGCAATAATGATCAAGGTGTACTAATTTCTAGTTTATTCTAAATTATTGTTCCACGTTAAATGTACTCTTAAAATTCCAGAGTGTGTAATTTATTGTCTTTTTTTTTTTGATAGCCGTTGTTGGAATGCTTCATAAAGCAATTTAGTGTATAATTTTTAGATTGATGACTTATGTCCCTAATGACTTACCGTACAGTGGCTCAGTGCAGTTTTGCGCATGTGTGGTAAAGTTTTTTTTTTTTTTTTTAAACGGCGTTTCCGGACGCATGTCGGCGAACATAGTTCGTACGCTTGAGTCTGTTTAATAGCCGTCCATTACACATTTCCATTACGTATAAACAAACATGAAAAGCTTGACATTTCCTTTCTGGAATAATCTTGCCTCGGTGCGCTTCTCGTTTCTTCGAGCTTGCTAACTGCTAACAGCGAGAGTTAGCAAAGTTAGCAACACATGCTAAGCTAAGTAGGGAGCTGCTGAATAAGTGTAAAATGTGTGGGAAAATGATTTAGCAAGGTTTTGTGGAGGACGAAGACACCAAAAGAGGAAAAGGAAACGCTTGTTTTCCAAGATTCCGATGGACTCACTCGCAACAGGTTTGTGCTCTTCTTGAACTTTTGCCTTCAATGTTCCATTTTGATAACAACATCAAAGTTGTATCCGCTAACGGTTGCTAACCAATAAATGGGCTCGACTCAGTAGTTCAGTGCGTTCCGTGATTGAGCTCGTAACTCGGCGGACTCAAATCTGAACCCGACAAAAGCCATTTCCGAATAGCGACAATCTGCGAACAATTGACGCCCATTCATTTGGGAAAGACGAACAACTCTAATGTATAAAAACAAATATTGGATGTAAAAGCAAACTACTCGTGTCATATATTATAATTACTGTACATTGAGACACTAAAACTCACAAGTGTAGTTTTTAGGGGTGTAACCAAAAATCGGTTTGAACCTGATTTTGAACACTTTTAGTTTTCGATTGTGGCGCATCAAACCGAACCGTTCCGCTTTAAAACATGTTGTTATACGTTTCAAATCCTCTTTTATTGGCGAGATATATCATGGAAGAAAATGTCTCATCGACAGTCCTGACAAGCTCATTTCAATGTATGTCAAATAACAACACACGTTCTTGCGTCATACCATCTCGGACTGAGCCGAATCGAATCGTGATCCCTCAAACCGAATTGAATCGTTCCACTTTCAAATCCAACCTTGCTTGAATTGTTTCACACCCCGCGTATCCAAAATCGTTTTCAATCATCTTTTGTGCAAAGATGCGCGCCCATAGTAGTTTTGCATGTGTTCCTTTAAGGGGTGTGGCCTTGTGTGACATCATCAGTTGGAATGGCCCCGGCTGGTGTATGTTTTACTTTTCGAGAGACATTATGACGAAGACCATATGAATGTTAAATTGACTCATCCTGTTTTTACTTCAACACAAAAACTGACGAATAACAATTTTTCAAATACAAAGAACACCATTTGTTCAATTGTACTTTAATGCATTTAGACAAGTATGGTCATGAAAATGCTTGCATTTACTCCACTTGACTAAAAACATGACATCGATGCACATGTTGACGTCAACAATGTGTCGCGGCTCACAGACATGAGGATTAAGATGACAAAAGAACCTGCTGAGTCACAGCCAGCAAAATTGCAGACCAGCCAACGGAATCCGCCTTCGTGGTCTGGACTTCTTTCGTGTTCGGGGCAAGTGATGCTAAGCTACATTTAGCATGTTTATAAACTTGTAAGAATTTTTGGGGGGAAAATCTTTTGTTGTAAAATGACAATACATTCATGCGGTTTGTTAATTACCTAAATATTGTAGCTAACGTGATAAATAATTATTGATTGAAATTTTTTATTTCGATCATGAAAACATTATATAAAAAGTAATTTTAAATCACTCAATACATCTATCATTAACGTGTTCGAAAAGGAGTAGGAAGAGATAAAATAATTACCCCAATACATACACATCAATCTACACTGATATAAATATATTCATTGACATATTACTGTATCAATATCATCAATATTTCAGATATTAATTCATAAAAAGACACCCAAAAACAAAAACTCAGTCCCCTTCTTCCGTGTATCTTGTAAAAATAATTTGCTTATATTTATTTTTTAAAGTGTCTGATGCTAGGACATTGTTTCAGACACTTTCAAAATAAATATAATTATGGTGATTTGGATATTGATTCAAATAATTGTGCAGCCCTACTTCGAACCCAGAATTGCCTCCGGGTCGGCACTGTCAACGAGAACGCGTTCTCAGTTGCCTAACGCGGTTAACAAATGAAACGTGGCGGATATTGCGTAGCAGCAAAATCAACGGCAACATTATTTGAAAGCTGCACACTCTTTCAAATGTTTCTTGCCGGGTCCCGCAGGTGTCCCGCAGCTTCTGCGGCTGCCCCCCCGCCTCGAGGAGGAAGACGAGCAACGCCAGTGGCCCCGCATTAAAGAGGAAGATGAGGAAGAAGAGCCCCCCCACCTCAAAGAGGAAACGGAGGAAGTGGACATCAGTCAGCAGGTCGGCGAGCGTCTTGAAGTTCTGCTGCATGTGAAGGAAGAAGACGACGAGGCCGCCGCGGGCGACGCCCTGCTCGCTCGCGGCGCCGTGAAGGAAGACGAGGAGTCGCCGCAGCTCGATGGCAGCCAGCAGGAGTGGGAAATCGACGTTTTCCTGGCGCCGCTCTCAGAATCTCCCGAAAGTGACGAGGAGCCCAGAGGAAAGCCTTACCGCTGCTCGCTTTGCACAAAAGCCTTCACGAGGAGGACGCCTTTAAAGTCGCACATGAAGACGCACGCCAGGGAGAAACTATTCCCTTGCTCGCTTTGCAGCCAACGATTCTTTCAGAAAACAACTTTGCTTTCGCACATGCGGATGCACGCGGGAGATAAACGTTTCCCTTGTGCAATTTGCCACAAGCAGTTGACTTCACGGAGCGGCTTGAAGGCGCACACCAGAGGACACGCCATCAACAAGACTTTCCATTGTTGGGTTTGCCGCAAAGGCTTCGCTACAAACGGCAAATTGACGGCACACGCCAAGAAACAGCATGGAGAGAAACCATTTGCTTGCTCCGTTTGCGGCCGAAGATTCGCTCTGAAAAACCATTTGACTGTGCACGTGAGATCGCACGCGGCAGAAAACTCCCTTTCCTGCTCCGTGTGCGCTCGGGCCTTTGCTCGTCAGAGCAACTTGAAGGCTCACATGAAAAAAGACCACGGGCAGAAATCGTGCCAAGAAAACGAGCTTAAGTTGAAGCGGCGGCGAACAAGAAGGATCGCAGCTGCAAGTTGCTGCGTTGCTTCGTGTCAGGCTTCGTCCAACAACAGCAGCCTGGTGAGTTTTTTCCCATTTCCTGAGAATGAGGAGCTCCGGCGTCAATGGGTGGCCGCCATCAGCCGGGACAACTTGCGCGTCACACGACACGCCCGTGTGTGTAGCCTCCATTTTCGAACAAAGGACATGTGCGAGTCAAGGTTGGACAAAGGACGCCGATCGCTAAAAGAAGGCGTTGTTCCCGTCCTGTTTGAGGGGAACCACGACACCTTCCCGCCTGCAAGACCTAATTCTGGGCAGAGAAGAACGAGACGGCCTTCCGATGAAGCGGCAGACGAGGACGCGAGCGCAAATCGCGTCATGGCGGAGCACGACTACGCCGCGGCTCGTCCGCGCCGCGGCGGCCGTTCGCCCACAGTAAGTTCCACTTCAGCAGCACGGAGGACCAAAACTGCCTACATTTAAAATCAATAAATGAATATATAAATACATCAATCAAAGTGAAAATAAAAACATTTTTCAAAAAGTATATACAATAAAATATATAAATGGAAATAAAAACAAGAAAAATCTTGTCCACTGTCACCACGAGCAACTCAAGTCGCAACTTTATTTATATATATCGATATATATTTATAGAGAGAGAGAGAGGTTTTTATTTCCATTTATATTCATTTTTTTATTAAATTTTTTAATTATATTTTTTATACGTTTTTATTTTTACTTTTATTGATTTAAAATTTTGGCAGTTTTGGTCCTCCAAAGAAGACATCGGTTCGATGCCTAAAACAAAATGGCATCCAATGCGTTGAAGTTGCTTTTTCTCGCCTTTCGTTTTCTCGCCCAAAACGCCAAAACGTTGAAATTGGACTTGTGTGCTGAAGTGTGTCGGATGCCGACAGGATGGTTTTGCCATGTTTGTCAGGACAATTTCCTTAGCATCCTGATTTGCTCTGTCGTGTGCCGGCACGAGTCACGAAATAACGCAAAATAAACATTTGACCGCAGGATCCGGAGGCGAGTCGGCGCAACAACATGGTGGTCCTCTCGGCCGAGCCGAGTGACAGACGACTGGCGGAAGGGTTGCGGTTCGTACTCCATCTTGAATTTCGTTTCATGCTTACGTGAGGAGGAACAACAAACGGTAGAGGATTGAAAAACAAGCCTTAATACTGCTCGAGCAACTACTACTTTCCTCTGCCTGTCCCTGGTAGGTCTCTTAGGAAAACAAATCTTTATTCCGCCACCCAGAGGAAAAAACAAAATAGTGATACAAACAGCAGGTGAGTAACGCTCACTAATCAGTGACGTCGCCTGAGGAGCAATTTCTTTATTTGACCTGAAACGTTTTGTCAAAAACCTGGAAAAAAAATGCAGTTGCTGTTTAGCTCATTCCATGTTTTAACTTCCCAGATTATAAAATATGTTTTTTTGCTATTTTGCGTTTTCCTGCGGCTACGTGCGCTCGTCAGAGCCTCAGTCGTGGTCCTAAAACTGACCCCTGAGGGATTCCTCTTTTACATTTTACAAAAAAAAACATGATGGGTGGATGGAATGGAAGCAGCACTACTGATATACGATATGTTTTTTTCAAGGCCAATACGATTATTAGTAGTCAAGGATTATTCGAGCCGATATTCATTTGCAGTAAAAGAGAAGATATTAGTGTCACAAAAAAAAAATATCGACATCATTTCTTAATGAAATGTTTTCGTTTTGAAAAATGTAAAGACTAACCGGCGGCCCCACGGTTTTGTTGTTGTCTTAACAGAAGCAACCTGTACCGAGGCGTCATCTCGCCGCTGCCCGAACCCTGCGTCCTCAAGGTCCAGGAGGTGTACCGGGACCTCCCTGCCGACCTGGCGCCGCCGATCACCACCATGGCCATTTGGCCGCACGCGCCTTGCGTGCCCTCGCTCTTCGGTCCCGTCCAGCAAGGAAGCGTGCTTTCCTATCAGATGGCGGCAAAGTCGGTGCTCCGGACCCGCCCGCACGCCGGCGCCCCTTGGCCCCCGCGGCTGCCGCTGGCGGACTACAAGCTGGGACCTCCCGCCTGTTCCTTCGTGCTGACGCAGCGGCAGGACCGGCACATGGCGTGCCTTCAAACGCCTCTGAAGCCGGCCCACAAACTCGAAAAGGGCACCTGGGGCCAGCGGGCCGAGAGCCGCCGGCCGGGGCGCCCTCGGATCACGTCCGACCATTTCAAAGAGATCTGCGGCGGCGGCGGCGGCGCGGGGGCCGGCGGGAGCAAGAGCGAGCTCCTGGCCGGGAAGCTGGTGAAACCCGCGCCCCGAACGGCAGACGAGCATCGGGGCCTTCACTTGGGGCCCGCCGCCATCGAGGACTACTGTCGGGCGATGGACGTCAACCGCTACCCGTGCGGCTTCCTGGTGCATCCCGACGCCCCGTGGATGGGCGCGTCCCCCCGCGGCGTGGTCTTCGATCCCAAGGCTGAGCCGCTTTTCGGCCTGCTGGAGCTGAGGTGCTCCAACGCGCGCACTTTCTCGGAGTGCTCGTGGATCGTGCGGAACGAAGAGTACAGCCTGTGCAAAAGCCACGCCAGCTACTGGCAGATTCAGGGCCACCTGCTGCTCTCCGGGTGCCAATGGTGCGACTTTGTGCTGCACACGCAGGAGGACATGTTCATCCAGCGAATTCCCCGCGACGACAAAGTCATGGCGGTCATCAAGGACAAAGTGGACCTTTTTTTCTTCTCCTCGTACCTCGACGCTTGCTTGTCCGATTAGAACAAATGCAAAACCTTGCCATGATTTCGACGCGCCGGGCGGGGCGAGAATCCTTTTCATGACGGCTACGGCAGGTGTGCGTCTCCTCTCAAGACACCTTTGGATTGATTTGAAAGTGCAACCATTCCGTTGGCTTCGGCTCGGCCGGATTGGATCGCATGCGGCTCAGTTCCACGATGATGTTTTTGTTGCCGTCTGACGTCCGATTTCCTTCTAATAAAAGATTCACTCCGTGCGTATCGTAATAGAATTCAATCTTTTAAATCAAAAAAACGTTTCCGCTTCAAAACACTTTTTGTTAACACTCCTGATAGTTTGTTTGCATTTTTTTTAACAGCTTGGTCGAGTTCTTGTGTGCAAGATGCAAAAAGTAATATCACGAAGGATTGTGTTGTAAAAATATCATTTTAAAAACAACCATCATCCAACAAGTCAAATGCAGATGCTGTACTTTGAAGTACAATAAGCGCGCTGCATAAAGTTACTGATGCATCACAAGTTGACAACTTGTGGCTCCGTTTCAGAATGATTAAATATGCTTGCCTTGGTCGGTCTGTTTATCTGTTGAAGGAACCTGTGTTTTAAAATCACCTCTTATTTCTCTCGGTTTCACGTGTGTAAGGCACTAGCGTGATTGTCTTTTCTTTTTCTTTTTTTTAGCTATCTACAGAAAGGTCCATACTATCCTAACTAATCTTATCTTTTCCTATATAAGAGCAGAGTTGTTGCCTCGTGTTGCGTTTTGGCTGAATTTTAAGTGACAAAAGTCGTGAAACGATTGAGCCGTAAGCTCGGACGTTGACTCCAAGTGACGTCACACGGTCGCGCGTATTTATTGGCTGCCGCAAGCGCTGGCGTCACGTCTGTGCGACACAAAGTAAAAGGACTGCAACTCCCAGATGACAGTTCCCCCCGCCCCCTGGCGGCACGCAGAACGAAGCGCGCCACTGAATGACTTTTACACCAAGTACCCCCTAAAAAACAACCATGATCAACATTAGCTCTTCCGGTGCAGACATGTACGTAAAATATAAGTAAACAAAAAACACTGCTACCAAAACAGATGGAATAGAATTACGCAGTAAATTGATTATTGCAACAATAACAAAAAAAAACGACTTTTTTTTTATCGTCCATAATGTATGTAGGTGGATAAAAAGTGAAGGGTTATAAAAAGTGAGCGTCGCGCCTGCCCTGCGCAGTTCTCAGCCTGACGTCACGGCGAACGCGACGGGTTCCTCCTAGCTAGGCAACAACGTCATCACGCCGCGTCCGTTCTGACACCGCCGACGTTACGTGGTCTTTTTGTCTTGTGTTTTGTCGAAACGTCGCACGGCACACGTCGAAACGCGCCTTGACGTTTATGTTAGCTTAGCTTGTTAGCTGCGGACGAAGAAAGCGCGTCGCAAATTAGCAACGCGAGCTCACGGAGAAGCGGCCGGCGAGACTTCGCAAAAAGTCGTCCTGGTCTTGTCGAAAAAAACGAGTCACCAAGCGAGGAAGAAATCTTTGCAGCGTCGAAGAGAACCATCGGAGGAACTTGTTTCGCCAACAAGAGAGGACGAGCAGCCACGACGACAACCGCTGGACGCTCACATGGACTCGCACACCGCAGGTTGATCACATCTGCTTTTCATACTCGTCACTTCACGCTATAGTTTCACATCTGCCCGTCTAAACAAGTAGACAATCATCTTTTTTTCCCCTGCATAATTGGTAGATTTTAAATAATTATGAAATGAAGGCATTTCTTCCCTTTTACTTGAATATTGCTGACACATTTCCAGGTCACTTCGAGTGTATAAAATCCTCACAGAAACGTTCCAACTTTCGGCAAAACAAAGAAAAAAATGAGCACAATACGAATGGCAAAAACAGAAGTAGACAATGTCACTGAAGTTGTTTTGAGTTGCGATGACGAAAGGTCAGTAAGAGTCTTGAGAGTGAGCTGGTTTTGCAGCGTGCTTGTTCCAATTCCACAACAACACTGCGCTCGTTTAGCTGCGGAGAGGCTAAGGTCAGAATACATTCCTGTAGATGCCAAAAGATGCGCAGGTTGGCTCAATGAAACACCTCAACATGCTTCAACATAGTTCATTGGCAGCAAGTGAATAGTTGTTTTGCTTTGGCCTGTCACAAAAAGAAAGAAAAGAAACCCCGATGTGAGTTTTGCTGAGAATAGCGGCAGGTAGAAGTCAAAATGGCCACACGGTCAAAAACAAAAAAATGTTTTACTGGGGCCTTTTGTCACCACTTGTATTATCCGTCTCTGAATTTTCCAAGTGCTGCTCCATCCTGTGGAACTTCCATTTCTGAATATGTGCAACGGGAACATCAAACTGCTTGGCGAGGGTCAAGCCGCCATTTTCAAAGGGGTTGTCCAGAGTTTTCCTTTCAAATCTCCGGAGACAATTCTTGCTTCGCCGGGTCCACGTTTAGTGCAGTCCGGTCCGAGAGGCCCCACCTTGCATGTTTTTCGAGGTTTCCCTCCCCAACAGCCCCGATTCGAATGATCAGGATCATTCTCAGGCTGATGAGCTGAAAATAAAAGCAAACGAAAGACAGTTTAGCCGTCGACTTCCGTTCCAGTTGTGAAGTTAATTGTGGATTTGATTTGCAGTCTTTCATAAAATGGCGACATTCTTCCAAGCAAGCGAGTCGGAAAGACTAAAGTCCGACAGCAACAATATAAACACATTTCTGCCGTGATCAACTTCTCACGTAACTTTTCTAGACGCGACATATATAAATAAATATATGCATTTCAAATATACGCAAAGGTTTAAAGTTGCAAGAGATGGCTCAAAAATGTTCATAACTTTTGCCATCTTTGTCCAATTTTCAAAAGGTTGGCAGGCATCGTGGCAAAGTTTGCTAAAGAACCGAAACTGACAGCGTGTAACGATGATCTTCGTCACTTTACATTCATTCCAAAGTTAAATTAGAAAATGCTGCACACAAAAAGGTGCATCGAGAAAAGACATTTAGAGAATGAGCAAATTGTTCAGGTGGCTCGTAAGGAATCCAAAAAAGCAGCACAAGGAGGCCTTGGTGGTCAATAAAATGTCAGAAATGAGTGAAAAACGGGGAGTGACATCACAAACAAACGTTCTTCTTTTTGTTCATCAACTGCAAAACTCCCACGTTTTGCATCAACCAGGAAATGCCAGCAAAAAGAATGAAAAGCAGGACAAAACTCAAGACGGGGGGAAAAATTGTACGAAAACTGAGGTTCGGCTGTGTACGAAAATGTGAAGCGCGGACACGAATGCTTCTTATACACTTCTTCCTGTTTGGTGCAGCAAAAAAAGTGACTCTTTCTTATTTGTCTTGAGTTCTGCAGACATGAGGACACCCCCCATCAAGAAGGAAGACCAGCCCCCCCACGTCAAAGAAGAAAAGCAGGAAGTGGACATCGGTCAGGATGCCGGAGGCCGTCTTGCAGGTGTGCACGAAAACGAGGACGAGGACGAGGACGAGCACGAGGACGAGGCTGACATCAGCGACTTTCCCGTCATTCGGGTCGTGGTGAAGGCCGAAGACGAGGAAGATGAAGGCGAGCCTTGCCAGCTCCATCGCAGTGGAAGCGAGTCGGAAGTGGGCGGGGTCTCGGCTCCGCTCTCCGACTCGCTCGACACCGACGACGAGACGAGAGAAAAGCCTTTCACGTGTCCGTTTTGCGCCAAAGGATTCACCAGGAGGACGCATTTGAAGTCGCACGTGATGACGCACACGGGCGAGAAACCCTTCCCTTGCTCGCTTTGTTCTCAGAAGTTCTCGTCCAAGAGCAATTTGAAGTCACACATGAGAACGCACACCGGGGAGAAACCCTTTCCCTGCTCGCTCTGCAGCGAGCGATTCCCTCGCAAACACACTCTGATGGAGCACATGAGGACGCACACGGGAGAAAAACCTTTTCCGTGTTCTGTTTGCGCCCAGACTTTCTCTTCCAAGAGCAACTTGAAGGCCCACATGAGAAGACACACGGGCGAGAAACCTTTCGATTGCTCAGTTTGCGGCGAAGGCTTCACCACAAAAGCCATTTTGTTGGTACACACCAGAAAGCACACTGGAGAGAAACCATTTGCCTGCTCAACTTGCGGCGAACGATTCACCCGGAAAGACACGTTGACGGTCCACATGAGAACGCACACGGGAGAAAAGCCCTTCCCCTGTTCCGCCTGCGGCCAAACGTACTCGTCAAAGTGCAGTTTGAAGATTCACATGCGGAGACACACCGGCGAGAGACCTTTCCATTGTTCCATGTGCGGCGAAGGCTACGCCACCAAAGCCATTTTGGTGGCGCACATGAGAACGCACACGGGGGAGAAACCTTTTTCCTGCTCGGTGTGCGCGCAAACCTTCGCTCACAAGTGCAACTTGAGGACGCACATGAGGAAACACGGCGTGGACGAGCCGCTGACTCGCAACGAGCGCGATCGCAGGTCGGACGATCGCGAGTCTGCTGCTGACAAGGGTGGCAATTTGTGACCTACGTCAACTGGTGTTATCGTCATGGCAACCGCTCTCCTAAGGGCTCGTTTCCCTCAAGTGAAGACAAGTAAGTGGCCGTCTATCAGTGCCGTCGGATTCTTCATTCACGATTAACGCAGATATTTCTTTCACTATCAAAATATTTACTTTTCAGCTTCACAAATTGTTCACCTGCAAAACGTTACTTCCAGAAGAACCCGGGCCAAAGCAGCGGATGGAGCATTCCCAAGCATCTGTAGGACGGAACGATAACGGCAATATTGTGATATTAAAATGGCCACGATATCGTCGTGGTCATTTCACGATATTGCCGTTTTTCTCCACAGGTGTGGCACATTTTGACATTTTCAAAACTGCAAGCTCATTCGGCCAAACAGCACCGCCTGACGATTCGTTAGCAAAAGCGAAACCGGTTACACATGCTTCACTCCAAAAAACTGCAAAGATCCTTCTCGATTGCTTTGGCTCATCTGCATCACTTCTTTGCACAACACCGTGCGTGGATCATCTGCAGAAGCTCATAACTCTCCCAAAACAGCTTAAATGTGTGCCAAAATCTAATTTCGATGTCCTACAAGAAGTTAGTCCACCCACAATGCATCGTCCCTTTGGCATTCTGTGAGCACCGCAAGTCGAAATGATGAGCAGAGGTGCCGCTAACAAAATACAATTATATAAATAAGTTATATAAAACTGAGGGGGGGGGGGGGGGGTTTACAAAAGCAGTTTGTAAAGTTTGCAGTTTGACATACTCCACTCACAGTCAAGGAAATTGCAACCATTTTTATTCACACAAAGTTACTTACACATTAGAGTGCAACAAAAGTGTAAGCCGAATTCCGTATATTTATGAAAAACTACAAATTCATAACTAAAATTACATCTCGCGCACAGCCAACTACTGTAACACTTTCACTACATGGTCAATTCTGTAGAGTAAATTTGACTGGACCCAATAGACTCCGTTTTACTAACGCGGCTATGCAGACGTCCAATGTACAGTTTCTTGATTCTAGTGCCCCCATGTGGCCAAGGCGAGCACAGCAGTAGCAGAACAATAACCATTCAATTGAAGCAAACATTGTGACAAAAACGATTTGAAATGATCGAAAGACATTCGATGTCACTTCTGCATGTATTTTACGAGGCAAAATTTAGAGAATTCTATTTTTATTCAAAACAATACACATTGCCCCCCCCCCCCCAAAAAAAAACCAACAACAAACAAACAACAATTTAAGGCATTTTCCTTCATATCAACTCGTATGTCAAGGGTACAAGTTTCAATTCAAAACAAAAAAGAGAGCATGTTGCGATATGCAAATATCGAATAAGTGTCCAATTGTTACATGGAAAGCTTTCTGAATTATAATATTCTCAATATGGACAGTGTGGGAAACTGTACATGAAAGAAAAATATATTTGATAAAAATCAAATATATTTTTTGAAATATGTATTTTAATTCGTGGACGGTAATATTGTAACGAGTCACTTTCAAAAGACGAACACGTAATCGATGGTTTCAGTCATGACGTCACTTCTAACGCGACTGCTCCGCATCCGTCGCGACGACGTCATCACCAGCGCGACCGTTCCGTGGATTTAAAATGACGCCGATGAACCGTGTTGTTTTTCTTCTTGTTTTACTGACATGGTCGCAACAAACGCCTCGGTCGCTCACTTGAAGGTTAGCTTAGCTCATTAGCTCATTAGCTGCCGTCGCGAGTTAGCAACCCGGGCTGAAGCAGAGCCAGTGGGGCAAAAATGAGCCGCAATAAGTGAGCGTGACATCAAGCCTGATTCCGATTCTAAACTTTCAACAAGCAGCACGACAACAACCACTGGACGCTCACATGGACTCGCAGGTTGCTTTACGTTTTCGCGACACGCTCTTTGAATATTGTACATACTGTGTGTTCTTCTTTCAACAACTGTCTGCAGTGGATGAAAAAAAAAAGTACACACCCCTGTACATATGCCAGGCTCGTTAAGGCAGTTCTCGCGGCATTCGCGGCAACATAACTTCGTATATATTGTAAATATTTTTTATTTTTTTAAAGAAAGAGAGACAGATAAGAGACTTTCTTTCCAACTCTACCATCAATGTGCCTATAACAACTCATTTTGGGTTAAATCCTGAAGAAATAGGAAGTTTAACTGCTGAGTTTATCTGGTTGCACAAGTGTACACACCCTCGTTTATCTTCAAATGTGGCGTTTTTATGAATTTTGTTTTAGGTATTATTACTAGTTAGCCTGTTAGTTCAATGGGTGTGTAAAGCTTTTCTGTCTAAGGCTCTTTCCATCCATGATCCAGTCATCATCGATCTTTTCTTGGCAATTTCTATCCCTCCGCCGGTGAGTCCACCCCAAAAACAAGCACGTGCGTTTGTCTTGCAGATGGCCGTGAAGAAGACGTTCCCCGTCCCGGCATCAAAGAGGAGACCGGGGAGCTGCCCTACGTCAAGGAGGGGAAGCGCAGCAAGTGGACATCAGCCCGGAAGTGATTGACGTCATCGTGAAGGGCGAAGAAGAAAGCGCAGAGAGGGAAGACTCGGAAGCCGAACGCGTCTTGGCGCTGCCCTCCGTCGGCCAAGTTAACGAAAGCGGAGACTCCAAAGGTGATAACATCCTGAAATGTTCTCAGTGTGACAAACGTTTGGCTACAAAATGAATTTGACGGCGCACGTCAGTAGTCACGTGGGGGTAAAAACGTTCGCATGCTCGCTTTGCGCTGGAACTTTCCGCTGCACGGCGCGTTTGATGGCGCACGTGAGAAGGCACACGGGGGAGAAACCTTTCTCCTGCTCCGTGTGCGATGGCAAATTCAGCACCAGGTCCACGCTGACCCAACACATGAGGGCACACACGGGAGAGAAACCTCACACTTGTTCGTTTTGTGGCGAGGGCTTCGCCCAAAGGGGCCACATGCTCGGCGTTGGTGCATCACGTGAGGACGCACACGGGCGAGAGACCCTTCTCATGCTCCGTGTGCGGGAAAACTTTCTCCAGGGTGATCACCTTGAAAGAACACATCAGGACGCACACCGGAGAGAAACCTTTCTCATGCTCCCTGTGCGGCAAAGGGTTCAGCATGAAGAGGAGCTTGCATTGCACACACGCACGCACACCAGATAGAAACCTTTTGCGTGTTCGGCGTGTAACGCCGCTTTTAGCTCACGGACGTCTCTGGCCAGACACGCGAACACGCACACGGGGGAGAAACCTTTCATTTGCTCTGTTTGCGGTCAGACCTTCTCGCAGAAAAGCACCCTGGTGAAGCACAGCAGAACGCACACGGGTGAGAAACCCTTCGCTTGTCACGCCTGCCAGGGAAAGTTCTCGTACAAGTTCCAGCTGGACGAACACGTGTGCTCAGAGAACTAACGGCAGGCCTGATGGCGTCGGATTTTCAACGTGGACGCCTCCAACTCAAAAACCGCCCAAAAGTTTTTGTCTGCACAAGTCGTTTTTGTGCTCTTGCAAATATTGCGTCATTTTCTCACTCTGTGCTTGATTTTCATATGAAGCCTAATTTGCATGTGAACGGCGCTCTGCCGCTGTACCGATTTTCGTTTTTCACGATATGAAAACAGTTTGGACATGCTTGAAAAGACAGCCTCGTCAAACTTGGAGCATCGAGACAATACCAATGTCATAACTTTGCATATGAGCAAGAAATAAAATGAAATGGAATATCACAAAAAGTTGAGTCAACGGGCACATTTTTCATTTTTTTGGTTCAGCGACATCAAAATACTCCCCCCCCCCCCCTAATTTCTCTGTTTCTATTCACTACCTTTACTTCCACTCCAAGTTTGACCAATTCAAACTGTTCAAGATTTACACTGTTCAGCTTTTCAAAATTTCAAAATAAAAGTCAGTATTGTCCCAAGCATTAGGTACACCCCAAATTCAAACCTTTGCAATCCAATTGACATGTTTTACACAAAAATATGCACACACAAAAAATAATGATGTAAGAATTAACATAGAGGCAAAACAAAAACAAACAAACAGAATCAATTACATTCCGAAGATATCCATGTTTTTAAAAAATCGACATTAATAGCAATTATTTATTGCCATTTCTTATTTTGTTATCAATTTAAGAGACTTAAAATAAGTGTTGATCTCATCGAAAAATCATTTGAATAAAGGAGATGAATTTAGAATGATACATTTATGAATATAAAATGTTCCTAACAAAACATACAGATTAACAATAGACTCTCAAAGTTGTTGTTTTTCTTCAATTTAACAGAATCTTGTGTTTTGATTGACAC
The DNA here is from genome assembly GCF_054856555.1 of Leptonotus elevatus. Classification (NCBI taxonomy): domain Eukaryota; kingdom Metazoa; phylum Chordata; class Actinopteri; order Syngnathiformes; family Syngnathidae; genus Leptonotus; species Leptonotus elevatus. The sequence goes on along the minus strand of NC_141241.1, from coordinate 596,296 downwards.
TAAATCATTTTCAATATCCTTCCAAAACGCAGCACATCTCTGAAAATGTCAGTTGAGGATAGGATGAATGTATTTGTGGACATCTGAAATAAAGCAACTCAGAATTCGACGAAAGACACGTACGTGTCGAAAGACACAATTATTCAAATGTGGGAGTGCGTGTACGTGACGTCATGTGCCCGAGGTGATTCATTTTGTAGTTTCGACAATTCGAAATCGAATTATGACTGCTGGGAACAGATGTTGCCGATCTGTATGAAAGCTGTGAAATGTTGCTTGCATGTGAGCTCATCTTGTGATTTCCTCCGAATGCAGCAACACTTTGCGAACATTTGACGAATGTGACGCGGCGCTTGTAAAATGACGACTTTGAAATGAAAACGCGAGTCAGTTGTCGGATTGCGACTTGTGCCGTCGTTTGATTTCATTTCAGTTCATTTCTTCTTCTTTTTTCATGATCGCTTTCTTTTCAGTCGCACTTCCTCTGCACTGCTGTGACGTCACTGGAGGCAAACACCGCAAGGTCTTTGCAGTTGACGGCGTGTACGGGTGACAAACTTCACATTTCGACATACTTTGTGCAAACTCCGCCTTGTTGTGCCCATTGGACTTTGTATTTTGCACACATTTGTGTCACAGAGGAGAAGGAACGAGCAGGTTTTATGGTGGCCGGAGACTCGTCGCTAGCATCCCGAACTAGCTGTTAGCTGCTAACAAAGAAAGCCGGAAGTAGTCCAAAAAGCGCCACTGTGAGTACAAACTGTTTGTTTGTTTTTGAACTCGTCCTTGTTTTTGTTATCGCGTGGAAATGTGTAAAGTGAAAATGCTGCGAGCTTTGGTCGACCAGCGGCTCAATGCGGCCGTGGAGGAAATCTTTGCGGTGCTGGAAAGAACCATCAGCGAGTACGAGGAGGAACTTTGTCGCACAAAAGGCGACAACTTGCGACAGCGGCAACTGCTCGACGCGCTTTTCGAACCTCGCGTGGACTCGAACGCGACAGGTTGGTCACCTGGTCACTCACACGCCTTCAGTTCCGACACCTCAAGACAGAAATTATGTTGCTCTTCCATCCACATTTCGTAGCTCGACCTTTCAACACTTCAGCTCCTTCCACAGATGTTCAAAAGGGTTCAGGCCACTAAACAACAGTCCAACCTAACGTTTTGCTCTTCTGCATTCTTGGGCATTTTTTGCTGGATGTTTTGGCTCCATAAGTTCCTGTAAATATCGATTTTTCTTTTTCTTTTTTCAATTCAAGATCCGTTTGCAAAGTATCACCTCAAAAAGCTCAACTCTCCGTCGTGGAAACTAAACTATAAACCAAAATGACACATTGTAAAGCAATTTGATTTCTTTACATTCTCTTTTTTTATGTCTTAAACTAAAGCTACTGAACGTAGAATATTCCATTTCGAATCGCTACTGCCACCTGCTGACGAAAAATGAAACTGCACATACACCACGCACATTACGTCACATCCGCAGACAAGGCGCGGGAAATTCTAACCCGAATCCAGTCTGAAAACTATTGGCCAGAGGCTTGCAGGAGCGCCCATTGGGAACGGCGAATTAGAAGTCATTTCAGTTATAAATTGTCAAATAAAAAGCTTATTGTAAAGTTATTTTTGCAATATTGCGGCTTTAAAGTAGAAAAAGTAAAAGTGTGTGGATCTTTAAAAAAAAAAAGAAATTCGGTGAAAATGTCATAAGGGCAAAATCTGAAAATATAAATAATTTCTTCAGGAAAAAAAATAAGTGTTTAAATCTGAAAGCTCTGAGAATAAATATGAAAAAAAAGTGTCACTGTGCACGACAAATGCAGCAAACAGTTTACAGAGCAGCGAAAAGTTCCAAATGTGTGTTGGAATGTTTGTCTTGTGGTGTCCTGCCGCAGATGTCCGTCAAGGGGACGTCCCGCCTGAACCTGAGCAGCAGGAGGGGAGCTCCAGGGTGGGGCAGGAGGAGCCTCGGCCCCCCCGCAATGAAGAGGAGGAGGGAGAGCAGCGTCAAGGTGTCGTATTCGGACTTCAAGCTGCGAGCAAGATTTACATGCGGCAGAATTCTGCATAGCCCCGCCTCCAGGAAGGCGGCCCGCCTCCAGGAAGGCGGCCCGCCTCGCATCCTGTCGGTCAGAATCCGTAGAGCGGCAACAAGTTGGGTCGTCGAGGAGGGGGCAGGAGAGACGGGAAGCGGCAGTAAAACAGGCCAAAATGTAAAAGAGTCTTCCGTTGCAATTTCAACATTTCAATTATTGAGGTCGAGGCTCTCGTTTCCGCCTTCCAGAGCGCAAATTGAAAATCTTCTCGAACCTGCGGACTTTTTTAGGGATCGCCAGAAAACCGGACGTTGCTGGTGTGCCTTTCGTGAAGAAGTATTGCTAAACATGAAATGTGACCGGTTTAGTGTTGTATTTTTTGGAATGCACAATCCGTTAGAACTCGGTGACAAAATGAGTGCGTTCATTTTGAGTTTGTTTAATTAGTGCGTTAATGAGCGGCCCTTACTCGGAAAGCTTCTACTGGGGGAATTCAGTCGCAACGCAGCAGACACGCCCACGTCAAAATGGAGCTGTAATAAATTGAATAATAATGCATGATATGTTTGTGGCGACTGGAGTCAAGAATTTCACAAGTTACTTCATGTTAAAGATGAGATCGCTTTTAATATGAAAAGAAAAATGCACTGACAAATGCAATTATGCCATCTAGGGGCAGAAAAAATGACCAACACAAATCAATATCACACTTGTTTTTTTAACTATATTTTTCTGTATCAATGATTAAAAGATGCAGCCATATTTCTATTAGTTTAAAAAAAAATCACTTTGATGTTAACAACACTTAAGAAAACAAATATTTTGTACATTTTATTGTACATTTAGAACTGATATCATTGTGATTAATCATGAAGTCATGCAATTTATTTACGTTTTTTTTCACCTGAAACCCCTCGTTCGAGGCCATCAACAGTAAACTTGTGCTCAAACCGAATCAACGACGGAACCCCCCAAAAATGTTGTGCATCCCCCTTTTTAAAGTTTGAGCATCGTTGAGACGAGGCTTTTTTTTTTTAACGTTGCAAATTGTACCTTTCAAGGTCTGCAGGCGGCGGCGGCGGACACAAGCAAACTTGCGGTGACTCGCGTCATCGTCAAGAGTGAGGAAGCTGAAGATGAAGATGATGATGATGATGATGATGATGATGAAGGAGCAGCAGCTGAGCGGTCACCGCCGGACGAGCGGCGACGTGAGGACGAGACGGCCGGCGGCCTTTCAGCGCCGCTCTCCAACGCCGAAAGCGACGACCAAGACGAGCCCCAAGGCCGAAAGAGTTTCAAGTGCCCGCAATGCCACAAAACGTTTTCCCAGCGGAAGAACTTGACCCGACACACGAGATGCCACACGAGGGGGAAACTCATGGGCTGCTCCTTTTGCAGCCAGCGCTTCTCGCAAAGGGAACACTTGCTCCAGCACAGCCGAACCCACGCCGGCGACAAACCCTTCTCGTGCTCGGTGTGCCACATGACCTTCCGCTTCCACTCCACCTTCGTCAACCACATGAGGACGCACACGGGCGAGAAGCCCTTCGCCTGCCAGGCGTGCGGCGCCACCTTCGGCGTCCACTCGTCGCTCCTGAGGCACATGCGCTCGCACGCCGGCGAGCAGCCCTTCGCGTGCTCCTTCTGCCAGAAAAAGTTCTCGCGCAAGGTCAACCTGATCCGCCACACCAGAATCCACACGGGGGAGAAACCATTCCCATGCGCCGCCTGCCACATGACCTTCGGCTCTCGCTCCAAGCTGGCCAACCACGCGCGAACGCACACCGGCGAGAGACCCTTCGCCTGCTCCGTGTGCGGCAAAACCTTCGGCCAGAAGACGCACCTGCGCATCCACATGGTGACGCACACGGGCGACAAAGCTTTCTCGTGCTCCGTGTGCGCGCAGACCTTCTCGCTCAAGAGCAGCCTGGTGACGCACACGCGCACGCACACGGGCGAGAAACCCTTCGGCTGTCAGCTGTGCCGGCAAAAATTCGCCTACAAGTATCAGCTCAACAAACACGCGTGTGCTGCCGGCGAGAGCAGCGGCGAGAGCGGCGGCGAGAGCGGCGGCGAGAGCGGCGGCGAGAGCGGCGGCGAGAGCGGCGGCGAGAGCGGCGGCGACACGCCGACGCGCTTCGACGTGTAGCTCGTCACAAAGACGACACGTTGCGCCGCAAGTCCGTCTTTGCTCTTCAAGGGGAACGCAAACGAAATGACATTCTGGACCCGTTTTTTTTTTTGTTTTTTTAATCAGAAGAAATGCACAAAAATTAAAGACAGAGTTGGAACATCACTTTTCATATGTTGTGGTTTTCGGCACATTTTATGAGAAATATTTTTGTCCGTTTTCAGTCGAGTCTTACAACATAGCACGCTTCTTGTTTTTAAATCTAAAAAAGTGTCTTGAAAAATGAACTTTTTAAAGTTGTAAGTTATTCAATGTCAGACTTATTTCAAATGATTTTAAATGTAAAGAAAACATATTTTAATTAAATTTAAAATGTTTCATTTGATTTATAATTGTAGAAAAGGTCATATGCATATATGTAAATAAATAAATGCAGTATTTAAAAAAACAACTGAATTTAGTCATGTTTTATTTAAAATTGTAAATACATTTGAATGTTACAAAAATCCCTTTATTTAACTAATTATTAATATAAAGATGTTGAATGAATTTTTTTGGGGACTGTTTATTCCTAAAATGGCCCAAGATGCTCAAAAATTTTAATACTGTTTGCTTCCTCATTCCTCATCAATGAACCTTTACATGACAACAAAGTTGAAAGTTCGAGTGAGTACAAAGTTGAATGTTTTTATAAAATAGCTACAAATACCACTAGTACTTTTGATGTGTTTTTTGTTTTTTTAACCAATGATAGCTCATCTTAAATAATATGTGGAATATATTCCAATTTAGAATTTTCGCTTAAAATTGCATGCAATTAATGGCAATTTTCTAGTGTCTTTTTTTCCATTTGTTCTTAAAAAAACCTATCTTGTAGACAACACACGATAAAAACAACTTAAATAAATACATAAATGAAACAGGAAAATTCCCGATCAAACGTGGTTGCTTAACAGTTATTTTGCAATCAAATGACTTTATCGATATTATAAAGTGAGCAATGGTGCCACCTGGTGGCCAATCTTTTGTATTCAGGCCTCGTCAACGAGCTGACTTGAGTGGAAGGAAGCAAGTGCGCGCTTGCTACGAGCAAAAGTTTGCAGGAAAACTTTTGACAGTTGCAGTCACGTGGAAAATCATCGCAAAGTAAGTGAAAGCAATTTATCATGATTGTTACTGAAGGTCGAATGAGGTCATGAAAAGCGTTGGGGTCGACGTGTGCCCAGATTACGTCATTGAATTTTATAATCCATTATATTGTTTTGGGAAATGTTCCGTTTACAATTTATTTACTAGTAATTTTATTTGCTGTTTTTGTCTTTTTCATGACTTCTTGCTTCGAAGGCCGACGCATGTGATTGGCTCTCTCTGGTCATGTGACTTTCTACCGTGAATTGTTTTTCTTTTTTTCCCCAAAACATCACCTGAAAGCGCCCCCTTTGTGGAGCAATATTTTAGTTCGTCTGAGAGTTGGAAAAGGATCGATGCAGTTAGAAGTGACAAAAGATTACATTTTCTCTTCAGCGATTTCATCGTTTATGGAAAATAGATGTTTGATATGATCATCTGTTTACTGATTTTTTTTTTTTTAAGTATTCCAAATAAGGACCCACACTGGAGGAAAAAGAGGCTGAATTTAGGTCATTTAATTTGAACATATAATAATGAACCTTTAATAAGAGTTCAACACGACTATGGCAAACAAACAAAAAAGTATTTTCTTTAAAAGATCGTGTGTTTATTGCCAATTGCGAAATTGCGTCACAAATCAAAATGGAGGTCAACTCTGTTTGATTCGTGAGGATTATTTTTGATTTCAAAACGTGATGAAATGTTCATTTGACAGCCATAACAATCTGCCCGCTTTGCATGCGAGTTCACCGTGAAAAGGAAGCATTTGCATTGCGTTGCATTGCAGACGATCAAAAATGTTCGGAATTGTCACCAGGCCAAAATGTTCTGTGCTGCACAAGTTTTCATTACGAATGACATTTTTCCATGTTTTGTCCATTTATTACTTGAGTAAAGACCAAATATGCGCTTGACTCCAAAAGAAAAATGCTTTTAATTGACTTTTTAGAAGAAACATCGAATGCCTTTCATGCACGATCAATCGTGAAATTGATGCTAACTGCGTCTTTTTGCATTCGGTTGACATTGTTCGGTTTAAAACGTTAAATCCCGTTCCGTGTCAGTTTTACAGTAAACGACAACAAACAGCTCGAAGCGAGCAATTTGGTCTATTATTTGCACTACTGCACAAATTCTAATCTCTTTTTTTGACAGCAGCAAGAGTCGGAGCAGATGCTAAAGAATGATTTGAAAAATAATAACAGAATAAGACTTTTATATACGAAGTCTCTCTCTCGTGGATTGCATGCGCTCGAGCGCAGGTCGTATCCGATGGCGATGACGACAAGACGTCAGCTGGAGCCGCTTGCAAGTGTTTGAGTGCTGCTGATTTTCTTTCCAATGCACTTGTGCTTCTTCACTTGATACTTGTACATCAACTTCTTTCCGCACACGTCGCAACTGAAGGCTTTCTCTCCCGTGTGCTTCCTGGTGTGTTTTATTAACGTGCCTTTCAGAGCAAAGGTTTCCCCGCAAACGGAGCAGGCGAAAGGTTTTTCCCCCGTGTGCGTCCTCATGTGCGGGACCACGTGAGCCTTCTGAGAGAATCTGTGGCCGCAAACGGAGCAGGCAAAAGGTTTCTCACCCGTGTGCGTTCTCATGTGTCGGACCAGCGTGGACTGAACGCCGAAAGTGTCGTTGCACGCGGAGCAGGAGAAGATTTTCTCGCCGGTGTGCGTCCGGATGTGCGCCGTCAAACTCCTCTTCCTGGAGAAGTTTTTGGGGCACAGCGAGCATGAGAAGGGCTTCTCGTTGGTGTGCGTCTTCATGAGCTGGATGAGCGTGGAGCTGACGCCGAAGCTGAGGTGGCACACGGAGCAGGAGAAAGGTTTCTCTCCCGTGTGCGTTCGTCTGTGCGCGATCAGATGAGCTCTTTGCGAGAAGCTTCTGGTGCAAAAGGAGCAGGAGAAGGGTTTCTCGCCCGTGTGCGTTCTCACGTGTTGTGTCAAGGCCGGGCGCACGGCGAAACTGGCGCTACACACCGAACAGGAGAAGGGTTTCTCTCCCGTGTGCATTCTCACGTGTGTCCTCAAGTTGGATTTGGAGGAAAACGACTGAGCGCAAAATGAGCAGGAAAACGTTTTTTCTCCACTGTGCATTTTGGCGTGACGCCTCAAATTGCCTTTCAGGGTGAACCTTTGGCCACAAAGCGAGCAGCCGAAGGGTTTTTCTCCGGTGTGACTTCGCACGTGCCTCGTCAAATGTGTCACATCGTGGAAGGTTTTGTGGCAATGCGAGCACTGGACTTGTTTGTGGCGCCTGGCGTGCCGTTTCAGGTTGCCCTCGTAGGCGAAGCTTATGCTGCACTGCGAACACTTGAAGACTTTGCTGTCGACGGCGGTTCTCGCGCCAGCGGCTCCGTCCTCCGCTCGGGGTCCTCCCTCTTCCTCCAGTTCAGCTTCACCTTCTTCATCTTCACTCTTCACAATAACATCCGTCACGGCAACTTTGTCGGTCTCCTCCACACTCCACATTTGCTTCACTTTCGTTGCACGAGCCTCCTCGTCTGCCACGTGGGGATGCTCCGGCTGATCCTGCTCCTCCACATCGGAGCACCACTCCTGCCGCCCAGAGGGAACGTCTTGTTGATGGCCATCTGCTGAACAGAAGACAAAAAGCTCAGGTGGGGAACCATAAGAAATTGTGGTGATAAAAAAATGTACAGAGCGGGATCCATTCCCGTGAACCACCACTTTCAGCGACCGCCTTTACCACTATTCTAAGATGTACTTGTAGTTCTCGCGCGATTCGCGGCAAAATAGCGTGGAGGGAGCGAGTGGCTGGTCACGGCGAAATCTCCACTTCGTTTCTTGTTGGTTCGAGCCTCGAGCATCTCGTTAAAGCTATCGTTTACTGTTTCGCTAACAAGCAGACAAAAGACAACCAACCTGGCGCGTTTGAGTCCATGCAAGGTTTGAAAAACGCGTCCAGGAGGTTCCGCTGTCGCAGGTTCTCCTCTTTGGTTCGAGAAAGTTCGTCCTCGTACTCTGTTATGGTTCTTTCCAACACCGCAAAGATTTCTTCCGCGGCCGCATTGAGCCGCTGGTTGACCAAAGCTCGCAACATTTTCACTTTGCACATTTTCTCACGATAATAACAACCACTTGACGTCCGCACGGCCAGTCTTTGTTAGTGGCTAATGAGCTAAGCTCAATAAAAATAAAAATAAAAGCTTCAAAGTGCATTTAAGGACGATACTATAATGAAGGGTGACGTTTCGTCTACGTTGAATAAACAACATAAATGTTGGTCTGTTAAGTAAAAATAATTCTATATAGCGACAAAGGGAGATTTTGACATTATTATTCGCTCCGTTTAGTGACGATCAGACCAATCTTCTTCTTCTTCGTCGCTTGCCCCCTCTCTCTCTTCTTCGTGTGTTCCAAACATATTAAAGGCTGTTCGGTCAATTGCTACCTTCTATCGGTGACTTGGTTCCATCGCAGGATTTCAGCGTGGAACGGAGAAATGCCGGTAGAGGGCAGCAATGTACCAACGGTGTCCTATTTTCCCGACAATAAACGACGTCGAAGAAGTCAGACGTTAGCAAGTTAGCAACACATCGCTAACTAAACTAATGTCAACGTACAATCTTTGCTTAAGCGGTCGATACTTTTTGAATGCGTTTGTTTATATGGCGAATATTTATAATAAAACATCTTTAGTTCTTTTGATGAAAACGACACGTCACGACACGTTTTTTTTTTTTAATACCTCGCCTCGAAGCACGTCGACGCTCTTTCCCTTAGCTTAGCTTGTTAGCTGCGAACAAAGACGGGCGGAAGTGAGCGAAAACACGTTAACGGTCGTTGTCATTCTCGTGGCAAGATGTGTCAAGTGAAAATGTTGCGAGCTTTGGTCAACCAGCGGCTCAATGCGGCCGTGGAGGAAATCTTTGTGGTGCTGGAAAAAACCATCAGCGAGTACGAGGAGGAACTTTCTCGGACGAAAGAGGAGAACCTGCGACAACAGCAACTGCTCGACGCGCTTTTCAAACCTCGCGTGGACTCGAGCACGACAGGTTGGTTATTATTAGGGCCCGAGCAACGACCGCTGCGAGGTCCGGGGGGTCCCTATTGTTTCTGTAGGAATTCTTATTATTATTATGATAATTTTTTTCAATAGTAGTAGTATTTTTCTCCGCAAATAATCTGATTTTTCAGACACTAAACATGAACAAAAACTCATGAAACTTTGCACACACATCAGGCCGAGCGAAAAAGTTGATATTTTAAAGTTGCCATGCACAATTACAAAAAAAAAAAAAGGTCTGTAGCGTACCCTAGAGGTTTAACAAAGCACTGTCCCGCTACGCTTGACCTCCGGCTACGAAAATTGTTTGCCACGAGTACCCTAAGAGGAACAAAAAAAAACTTTGGTAGCCATATCCTAAAATGAATAGGAAGTGAACTATGAGTATTTTGTTGCCAATTTTTGCACATTTTCCAGGGGCTATACTTGTGCCTTCTTGTCCGAGAGTCGGTTAACCCGATTGATTTTTCAAACTTGGGCTGTACCATCTCAACACCTGGGACAACATCAGGGGGGGAACCCTGAACTATATGACGGGAATACATTTTGCGTTTGAAAAGTGTTTCTTCACGAAACATTCCCGGCTCACCGAGAGGAACAAAAAATTGACGGTTTATGTAACAGTCCACGACGTACAAAAAAGTATTTTGTGGCCATATGCCAAACCTAACAGAAAAGTCCACAATTCTGAATTTATTTTGGGAATCGCGCACCATTTTTGGCCTTTTACAGAGGTCATATTTGAATTGCACACATGTAACTCCTGACAAAAGCATTTCGATTTTAGAGGCTTCTTGTCCAATGTGACAGTGCCCCAAAGTGCAAGTGGCCAGGGGGGCCTTTATAGCCGCAAGCAGCTCTCGTTTTTTTGTTTTTGTTTTTTTAACTCTCAGTTTCCTTCAGCATTTTCTTGTTCTTCTGTTATAAGTAGATTTTCCCACCATTTAATGTGACCTATAACCTCCGCAAATCAATTGAAAAAAAATGTGATGGAGGGAGTTTACTGTACTGTATTTTCTTTTTACTTAAAGAAAATGTTCACCTTGAGTTGCTTTCTCATAGCCAGCAGCAATATTTTCATGTATTTTCGTGTTTTGTGATCGAGTCCAGTTGTAAAAAAAAAAAAAAAAAAAAAAAAATCCTGTTTGTCAACACAGTGCTGTGTGACCTGACTTTTCCAAATCATGTTTCTCTCGTGGTGTCCTGCAGACGTTGGTCAAGACGTTCCCTCTGAACAGCAGCAGGAGTGGATCTGCGGGGTGGAGCGGGACGAGCCGGAGCCCACCCACACCAAAGAAGAAACCCCCCATGTTGACGAGGAGCATCTTGAAGGCCTGCAGGTGGCGGACTTGAGCACACTTCCAGTCACTCGCGTCATCGTCAAGAGTGAAGAAGAAGAAGAAGAAGAAGCTGAGTGGTCCCGCTTCGAAGACAGCGGAAGTGAAGAGAAGCCAAGATCACAAGGCGACAACTTGTTGGATCCTCTCTCGGCCGCTGAAAGAGTCGACGACGACGACGACGACGAGCACTCTGGCGGTACCGGCAAACCTTTCAAGTGCCCGCAATGCCACAAAACGTTTTCCCAGCGGAAGAACTTGACGAGACACACGAGATGCCACACGAGGGGGAAACTCATGGGCTGCTCCTTTTGCAGCCAGCGCTTCTCGCAAAGGGAACATTTGCTCCAGCACAGCCGAACCCACGCCGGCGACAAACCCTTCTCGTGCTCGGTGTGCCACATGACCTTCCGCTTCCACTCCACCTTCGTCAACCACATGAGGACGCACACGGGCGAGAAGCCCTTCGCCTGCCAGGTGTGCCGCATGAGCTTCGCCACCCACTCGTCGCTCCTGCGGCACATGCGCTCGCACACCGGCGAGAAACCCTTCTCCTGCTCCTACTGTGGCAAAAAGTTCCCCAGAAAGACCAGCTTGAAAGAGCACACCAGGATCCACACCGGGGAGAAACCCTTCTCGTGCTCCGTGTGCCACACGACGTTCCGATTTCAATCCAAGCTCGTCAACCACATGAGAACGCACACGGGCGAGAGACCCTTCGCCTGCTCCATGTGCGGCAAAACCTTTGCGCAGAAGGAGCACCTGCGCATCCACATGGTGACGCACACGGGAGAGAAAGCTTTTTCCTGCTCCTTGTGCAGTCAGAGATTCTCGGCCAAGAGCAGCCTGGTGACGCACATGCGCACGCACACGGGTGAGAAACCCTTTGGCTGCCAGCTGTGCCGGCAAAGGTTTGCCTACAAGTATCAGCTGGACAAACACGCGTGTGGTGCCGGCGAGAGCAGCGGCACGCAAATGCGCTTCACTGTGTAGATCGGACTTCTTCGCCATGCTAAATATTCGGTGGTAGCTTGACGTCTGAGTAGCGTCCGACCTATTTTTGGAGGTCCATGCCGATTCCGGGATTAAGGAGAAAAAACTTGCAATAACTGATTAACTTTCAAAAAATTAAATCCATGAATTTGTTTTTTGGTCCCTTAATGCCGGCAAGAATAAAGACGTGAATCATATGTGGACAAAAGCGATATTGCTATATCTTAAGGAAGACCATATTTCTTATAAGGACAAGCGCATTGATTGAAATCCTTGACTGTCCTTTCATCCGGTGTAGCTTTTGACGTATGTCAAAAAGCAGTCAGCACATTTGTAGTTTTTTTGTGTGTCAGTGTTCCTACCATCCTCCTCAAAGTATTAAATTAAGTATCCAAATTGATACAGACCCCCTCAGGCCATGGTACCGTTCAACTAGTTTTAAGTTGACGTTTCATCAGAAGAGTTATGAAAATATTTTATTCAGGTTAAAAAGTTTCTTAGTGCTACTTTAACCGCAGAAACATGTTTACACTACACACGCTAATTGGACTTGATGCAAGCAGTTTGCTTTTCTCTGAAGTTTAGAAGTCATGCGAGTAAAGTGAGTAATGAGACGTCACGGAGCGACGTCAAGGTACCATCGTCGGATGCGTCATTGAATGGTCACATGACTTTTGTGCAAGTGTACGTGACATCAAATAAAATCGTCAGCGTGTGATCGTTTTGTTTTTTTCATGGGCTGCATCGCGACCATGATGATGATGATGATGATGATGATGATGATGATGTCCCACTTCATGTGTGCATATGGTAAAAAATAAAATAAAATCTCAATATTTTTTTCCAGTCTTTCTGGACAATTTTAATCAAAGCAATAAACCACATGTGGCTCCAGAGCCTCAGGTTGCACAACCCTGTCCTATTAGCGCAGCAGCGCAAAGTATCATGGTCTATGTAGTTCACAAATGGAACACAACCTCGCCTTTTTAACGGCTGTGCTGCTTTTAATATTGTGACAATTTTAATATTGCGATATTGCCGTTCGTGTTGCATCCACAGTCGTGAGTACCGATACTGTGATATAAGGCTGGTATCGGTACTCGCGCATCCTTTGATTTATTTGAGCATTTTTTGCGCTGTCAATTAGAATTTTTTTTTTTTTAATAAAAGGATTGGACATTAAAATGTCTTTCTACTCTGATTTGACAGAATCAATTATTAAAAAATAATCGTTAGTTGCAGCCCTAATGCATTTTGAGAAGTCATTCATGTACACTGAACAAAAGAGACAAAATGTTGCAAATGTGTTTATTTGACAAGAGAGACGATGAATGACGAGAAGGTTTACTGCGCGTGCGTCCTCGTGTGCCTCAACATGGACGAATGGAAGCTAAAGGCGGCGCTGCAGACGGAACACGAAAAGGGTTTGTCGCCCGTGTGGACGCTGGCGTGCGCCAAAAGATGGACCTTCCTGGTGAAGCGCTTGCCGCACGCGCCGCACATGAAAGGCTTGTCGCCCGTGTGCGCGCGCACGTGCCGCAGCCACGACGACTGCACGCTGAAGCCGACGTGGCAGGCGGCGCACGCGAAGGGCTTCTCGCCCGTGTGCGTGCGCGCGTGGTTGGCCAACGTGGCGTGGAAGCGGAAGGCGGCGCCGCACACGGAGCAGGCGAAGGGTTTCTCGCCCGTGTGCGTGCGGGCGTGCGTGGCCAGATTCAGCTTGCGCGAGAAGCCTTTGCCGCAGGTGGCGCAGGTGAAGGCCTTCCGGCCCGTGTGGCTCGTCAGGTGTTGCGTCATGGCGGAACGGAAAACGAAGGTCACGTGGCACACGGGGCAGGCAAATGTTTTGCGGCCTCCTGCTTGCTCCTCGCCTTCCTCGCCTTCCTCGTCTTCTTCAAGCTTGACGATGACGCAAACGTCCCCCCCCTGACCGACGTCCGCTTCCTGCTCTTCCTCCTTCACGCGCGCGATCTCGGCTTCCTCCTTTTCCATTTTAATGCGGCGCGCTCCTCCGAGCTCCTCCTCTTCCTCTCCCAAGTGACTGCGCTCCACTTGACGGACGTCTGAGGGCACAAGAAGACAAAACCTGTCACATGTCCACCAAGCTTGCCTCATTGAGCCATTTTCAGCAGTAAAAAGTGAAGATTTTGTCCAGAATGAATTTGAGAACGTCATTATTTTTTCATGTAGAATTCATTTTAAAAACTTAAGATGAAGATGACATCATCGCCTGTGCTGAGGAAGCAGGTCATGACCAATCATGGCTCAATTTGCTGACCAAACCCAGAAAACGGGCGAGCCACTATTGGTCGCTACCTGCTTCCTCAGCACAGTTGAAATCATCTTCAGTAAACAGCAAGTGGGAAAATTACTTTTTAAAGGCATTCATGGTATACAAAAAAAATGATGTAGTTATCAAATTCATTCTGGACAAAATACTAACTTTTTACTGCTGAAAATGACTTTAAAGCATGTGGCAGACTTATCATTTGGTGACGTTTTTGATTATTATTATTTATTTGATCAATGTAGTAGATACACGTGTATTTGTTTACATAATATGTCGACATCATTTGTGATTTTTGAGGTGAGGATTGTCGACTACGGCTGAATGGCAACTATTTCGTCGTGTTCTTTCTCAAGAGAAATCATACACGTTTAAACTGTGAACTTAAATTGACAAGAAGACGATCACGGACCTGCTGTGGCGCGCGAGTCCATCGCTGCCGCTCGTTTCTTCGGATCTTGTTGCAGAAAGGTCCTCCTCCTCCACTTCTATCGTTTTTCGCAACGACCCTTCTTCAACACATTTGGACTCAACAGCAACACTTCGAGTCAAGTGACCTAATTGACACACGTCTCGTTATTTTGTTAGCAGCTAACAGGCTAAAAGCGACACGGACAAGCTAGATACAAGAAAACGGACATTTGGATGGCACGAAAGAAACGAGACTAAATATGCAAGGGGCAAAACGAAAAAAAGCACAGCGATATCCGAAAATCTCGCCTTTGCAGTTCAGCGGAGCTTTTCGCCGTGAAATGGCGTGCGCATGCGCAGTACGCTTGTGATCATTTCCGGTGTGGTAAAAGCGATGCGTTTTTGGGTTACCCGAGAGTCCGCATTGCGCATGTGCAAAGTGCAAACCAGCCATCATCCTGGATCGGAATGTCGTCTGCAGTTGGGCCTCTTCACAAACGTCCAAGTCAAGTGCAAATGTTGTATCGCGCCGTTTAACGCGTACTCGAATGTGTTAATGCTTGATGTGGACAAATATCCTTTTTATTTGTGACTTGTAACGGGGGTTAGATCAGCATCTCGGCGTGCGCCGTTAGCTTCTCCGACTAGCTTTGAGCTCGTTAGCCGCGAACAAAGACTGCAGCCACAACACGTGCACCGTCCGCGTTGTTTGTTTGTTGTTATTTCCGTGGCAAGATGTTCAAAGTCCAAATGCTGCGTGCGTTGGTGAACGAGCGGCTGAGCTCGGTCGTGGAGGAGATCTTTGCGGTGTTGGAAAGAACCATCGCGGACTACGAGGAGGAACTTTGTCGAACCAAAGAGGAGAACCAGCGACAGCGTCAACTGCTGGACGCTGTTTTCAAACCTCACGCCAACGCATCAGGTTGAGTTTCATAGAGTCATTGAAAACATGAATTGACATATTAGCGATTGTTAGTTGCAGTCGTAGAGTGCTATTTGGGTGATTACATTTTTTTTTTCTTTTGTTGTCATGTCCTGCAGATGAGCTGGAGCTCCCCCACGTCAAGAAGGAGGAGGAGGAGGAGGCGGGGCTGCCGGACGACCAGGACAAGACCGACCTCAGCAAGCTGACGGTGACGTGCGTCATCGTCAAGAGCGAAGACGAAGACCAAAGCGGAAGTGAGGAGAAGTCGGCGGCGGACAGCGACGCTGACCAGGAAGGTGCCGGCAAACTCTTTCCATGTCCTCGATGCGACAAAACCTACAGCAGTAAGAGACATTTGAAAAGACACGGCAGGAGTCACGCGGCGGCCAGCGTCGCCGAGATCGAGCCGGTCCCTCGGGGCGAGCCTTCGACGCGAGCTCAGCAGGAGCCCGATTACTCGTGTTCCGCGTGCAACATGACCTTCAAGTTTCACTCCACCTTCTTGGGCCACATGAAGAAGCACGCGGGCAACAAGTCGTTCACCTGCGGCGTGTGCGACACCGCCTTCCGCTTCCAGTCCACCTTCGTCAACCACATGAGGTCGCACACGGGCGAGAAGCCCTTCGCCTGTCAGCTGTGCGGCGTCAACTTCAGCGCCCACTCGTCGCTCTTGAGGCACATGCGCCTGCACACGGGCGAGAAGCGCTTCGCGTGCTCCTTCTGCGACAAGAAGTTCCCCAGGAACGGCAGTTTGGTGGAGCACATGAGGATCCACACTGGCGAGAAACCGCTCTCCTGTTCCGTTTGCCGCATGAACTTCAGGTTTCATTCCAAGCTCATCAAGCATATGAGAAGCCACAAGGGAGACGAACCCTTCCGCTGTCGCGCGTGTGGCGGCAAGTTCGCTTCCAAGCTCCAGCTGGACGAACACGCGTGTGCTGTCGGTCAGAGCGGCGCCAGCGGTGCTCAAACTCAGTCCGATGTGTTGATTTAACCTTCAAAACACCTTGGTTGTTGTGCTGGCTGTGTTTTTTGTTTTGTGCACGTGTGTTATGATTGCCCTTCAAATATCTGCCAAAACAATCGTTGAATTGGGCCAAATAGCTGATTATTTCCCCTTCAAACGTTAAAATCAAAGAAAAGTGAAGTTTCCGGCGCTGTGAAAGTACCCTGAATGCACCATTTTGCTTGCGTAGCATTAGCAACTAGCAAGTGTGTAGCGCATGTTATTCTCTCGTCCCAAAGCGTCCTTTAAGCTGTTAAATGACACCCAGTTAGAGTTAACTGTGAAACTAAACACGCGACAATAAGAATAACATCCACTGTATATTTAAATGCAAAACATACTTCGTTTTTAAAACATCGCTAAATGCTAAAAGTCAAGGCAGGATTCCATTCATGCTAACCAGAAATTAGCATCGACTTCGGGAGTGTTTTTCCGTCAAATAACGAATATTCACACACAAATGCTGTGGGAACACAAACACACAGGTAAGATAATACTTCATAAAGGTTCAAATTCTTCCCAATGTGTGAAAAAGTTGTTATTTAAATAAAAATAAATCGTAACATCTGTACTCAATATAAATATATTTTTTTAAATAATCGGCAGATTGATCGGTAAACGGTATTTTATTCCTGACAAAAATCCGTTGGGCCCTAATGTGTTTGTGTGTGACATTTCACATTGTGATCAATTTCAGGTTAAAACATTAAAACATTCGTGCAGAAAAACGAAATAATTCCTTCAGTCAGGTGACTGGTGGAGGCCGTACGTGCATGTCTTGCCTTTTGAAATATTTTTCAACAATTGACTAGTTGACTGACAACCAGATATTTCATTAGCACTTTTTTCCCCGAATTCAATTCGTTTTAAGAGCAAGTTTACCCGTTTTTAGGGTTTCAATAATGCTTCATTTGAGTTTGAGATGGGCAAGTATTGGTATCGGGCTGTCACCTGGTCTTAATTCAAGATATCGGTCATCGCAACGGTGGCCGAGTGGCTGTTGTACGATCACGGACTAAAGGCATGCACGTCTGACAGATGTACAACCACATATTTGTTTATATAATAAAATGAATCGTGTTGTACACAAAATAGGTATTTTATGAACAAATGGTTAAAAAACAGAAAATTAATTCCATGCCATTTTAAGGAAAATTCTACATTGGGACATATTCTTTATTTTACTGATATTTGAAGTTATTTGTATCAAAGGTACATCAATGGTATAGATGACTAGTATGGGATGATGGAGTCTGCCACAAAGAAGATTAGAAAATAAATTGTAACAATCCGCAGTGTGGCGCCTCTTTGTTTTTGCGGGACGCTTGGTGGTTTTTGGTTGTGAACAGAGGCGGAGCTTGCAAACCAGGCAAATGCTTGGGGCCCCCTCGTCAGAGGGCCAACGGGTTTCACACAAAGCGCACATCTTATTCTTTTACATTTGGAGTGCCGAGGTGCAATGACAATCGAGCGTCTCAAATTCCCTAAAGCGAGCCAAGCGGTGACGGGAGATGCTCTGACAAAACTGACAGGATGAAGAGGAGCTGAACAAGAAAAGAAAAAAAGAGGGAGAAGAGAAAGGAACGTGTAAGAGTTGTTTATGAAGTGATGTGGAGTTACCACCACCATCTAATGTCGGTATTGAGCTTAATTGCTAAATTATTTCATATTTTCAGTGAATATTAAGTCCCTCGTTTTGTTTAACATTTTTGTCCTATACAATTAAGTTGGTCATTTTGTTTGGTTTGTAGTAGAGCTGTCAAATATATATATTTTTTAAATCAGATTAATCACATTTTGAATTTTGAAAATATTTTAAAAATAAATACATAATTTTTCAAATTCAGTGACATCAAAATTTCCTAAAACTTGTTCTTGGCCCCAAAATGTGTGTTGGCCAGTAGAGTAATCAATACTTCTGTCTAACGCGTAATTATCAAAATGACCGTTAAGTGGTAGCAATGAGCCCAAACGCGCTTTGAAATAGACGACGAAGAAGAAGGAACACGACGAAGTAGTCCCCGAATTAGCCGCACGCCACTAAACGCGAGCTAACTTGACCGTAAAAATCACTTTTTCTTTTCCTTTGTTACTTTTGTGTGGTACTTTATTCGTTTTGGACCCCGTCTTGTTAATCCAAGCGAGACGAAACATTCCAGCGTGTTGCCAGCTCGTCTCTTGTAGGCACTTTGAAGCGACTCCCGCTAGCTTGCTAGCCCGCTAGCTGCGAACAAAGAGCAGCGGACGTTAGCAGCGCATGCTAAGCGAGCACACACACGAGCCGTGAGTGCAAAAGTCTTTTTGCTTGTCTTCTTGTTATTATCGCGTGAAAATGTGTAAAGTGAAAATGCTGAGAGCTCTGGTCAACCAGCGGCTCAATGCGGCCGTGGAGGAAATCTTCGTCGTGTTAGAGAAAACCATAACAGAGTACGAGAACGAACTTTCTCGAACAAAAGAGGAGAATCTGCGACAACGGCAACTTTTGGACGCGCTCATGGACTCGAGCACTGCAGGTTGGTTCACGGTCATCATAGCAAGACCTCAAGACAAATATTCCTTCTTTTTGTAGTGGGAGAAAGGGTTTGGTTCAGATGAGCATGTAGTCCATATCCTGCTCGTCAATTTCCCTTGTGGACGAATAAAGTGGCTGTCTCTCCATCTATCTATCTCTCGCTCCACAGCTGACGTTTTCCTTTTCCACAGTTCTTTCTGCTTTTCTTTCTGTCTGTCAGTCAATTTTACCGCCTTTATCTTTCAGGCCATATTTTGTTATGTCTATAATCAAGTTTATCTCCAGGGCCTTAATCACTAACGATTCTCAAAGACAACATTGACAGAGATTAGTGACATCCCCTGATCAAAACTCCCCGGCTGGGCACGAACAACTTTACCTTACGAGCTAAAAATGCACAAAGCTCCTCTCGCTGTTCAACAAGGAAACGGTGAGTTATTCTGCGAGAACAGAATGAATTGCAGCAGCCATTCGTCCATGTTGGGTTTGTTTATTTGCCCCGGCGTTGGCGCTGGCTTCCTTGTTTCATCACACAATGTCGCTCCGTGATTGGTCCGAACCAATCAGTGGAAATCAACGGGAGCGGTACAAGATGTATTCTTGAGAGTTTGTCAACTCTCAAATACCGGCAGAATTCATCTTGCGAGAGCAAGGTTAGGGAACACCCCTTCTCGATGACCAGGCAGGTCCAACAATTGTACCGCAAACTAAAACAGCAGGAGAGTCCATTTAATGAGATGAAGCGGTGCAGAAAGAAACTCCTTCGGGAAAGCGGTTCTTCCTCTGGACCTGGCCCGGGAGGTCCATGCAGAATTTTGCGTAGCGGCACCTCTGGGGAAGCGATCCACCTCGGATCTTGACCCGGCTGGTCGGCACAGAATCAAGACAAATTCATCCACCAAGCGCAGACAAGACGTGTCGATTAACTGAATGCAAGAGTAGGAAAAAAAAAGTCTTAAGACAAGATTGAAACATTTCTATTAAAGCTCTTAACATCTCGATTTCTTGTATCTATTGCTTTCTCTTTGCCTGTATTTTCTATCTCTATCAAACTTTTTCAAATTGATGAACAGATTGCCATTTGCCTTGCTGGCTGCAGAAAGCGGAGATAAACAAAATCAGGTTTTCATAATATGTAATATATTTGGTTATATTTTTGAATTAAGCGTAAGGTTCAGCAACAGGTTGATTTTCTTTTTAAGATATAAATGTCAATGCATGGTCAAATCTATTGCACAAGCTTTTGTAGGCCAAACTTAAAAATGAAGAAATCTATATAAAAAAGAAAGTAAATACGTTGAGATGCATAAAGCCAAATCTGATTTGAGTTTGCTGTTGACCTTTGGAATCTGTGAAAATGTCCTTCATTTGAATCTTTATCAGTTCATGTCATTCATGAACTTTTGGCGTTTATTTGAAATGGGCAGAATTCGTAGTTGTAGTTTACTTTATAATGCAATATTGAACGACTTTAAAAAATATAAAATATATATATATATATATATATATATATAACACTTTTTGGGAGGAGAAAACATTTTCTGTTTGAAAAACGTGAATAATTTTCTTGTCGTGTTCCCGCAGATGTCAGTCAAGATGACATCACCCCCAAGCAGGAGGAGGAGCAGGAGTGGAGCTCCAGGGTGGAGGAGGAGCAAGAGGAGGAGCCGAGCCGGGCGAAAGAATGTCAAGCGTGGAGTCCGCAGCGGGACGAGCACGAGGAGGCGCAGAGCAGCAAGCCTCCTCCCGCGGCCGCCGTGCCGGTGAAGAGCGAAACGCAAGACCGAGCCCAGTGGGCGCAGCTCGGCCACGCGCCGGCCGCCGACAGGAAAGCGGGCGGCCCGTCGGCGCCGCCGTTCACGCCGCGCGGCTACCCCGCCGACCACGTGAGATTCGACGCCAAACACTTCAAATGCTCACTGTGCGACTCGGCCTTTTTCAAGATGTCCGACTTGCAGCGGCACATGATGATCCACTCGGGAGAAAAACCTTTCAGCTGCACCGTTTGTCCCAAGAGGTTCATCCGCAAGGCGCATCTGGTTTACCACATGAGGACGCACACGGGCGAGAAGCCCTTCACGTGCTCCTTCTGCGGCAAGCGCTTCTCCCTCAAAGGCAACCTGATGCGACACACCAGGAAGCACACGGGCGAGAAGCCCTTCAAGTGCAACGAGTGCAACGCCGGCTTCAGCGTGCGGCCCGCCTTGATCCAGCACATGCGCACGCACACGGGCGAGAAGCCGTTCAAGTGCTCCTACTGCGGCGAAGGCTTCGCTCAGCGGGGCCATCTGATCGGGCACACGCGCATCCACACGGGCGAGAAGCCCTTCACGTGCAACGTGTGCGGCAGGAAGTTCTCCATCAAGGGAGCGCTCAACGTGCACGCGCGGACCCACGCGGGAGAAAAAGCCTTCAGCTGCGATTCGTGCCAGGGCAAATTCTCGCACAAGCATCAACTCCGCAAACACGCCTGCGCCACCGGCGAGGGCAGCAGCGCTCAGATGGATTCTGATGCCGAGACGCCGCCCAACTGAAAAATGCCAGCGCCGACGAGATTTTTGGGGGGAAATATTGTTCTATTCCAGATGTGTATCCGACACTTTGTATTTCATAACGAGAGAGTCGAGTGGACCCGATACTAATAAACCGCAGAAAACTGTTCAAGTAGGCTCATGTTATTCTTGGAGGGAAAAAAACAAAAACCCAACAATGGTCCTAAATCTGGCCAACCTACAACTTGGGTCAATTTGACCCAACTTTCTGGGTTGCTTTATACCAAACAACACTTTTTGTGTGCGTGTGCAAAACAACACAAGTATTGGCCAAGGTCAACGAAAGAACTCAAACTTAAATTCCCCCAAAAAAAATTTTTAACGAAATACAATAGCAATAAAAATGCTTTTAAAAAGATGAAAACTAACCAACTATATTTTATGTTTACAAAACTAAAACTAACTGTAATTATAGCAAATTTCCTTTGATTTAGTCTTTGGTAATTAATTTAATGCATGAGCCTTTTGAAGATGATTTAAAATGTGATTTTAAGTAGATTTATTTTGAAATTTACCGAAATAAAGACGTTGTGATGTCATCTAGCAGCAGCCAATAGAAAAGCACCTTCAGATGATGTCACTCCCATGGTGATTTTTAAGTAGTACACTTTTTTTTTAAACTAATACTGAAACGAAGTATTTATTAAATAACTAAAACTAATAAAAACTAACAGAACCACCCTGAAAACTAATTCTAACTAAATTTAAAACTCAAAACAAAAATAACTAAAATAAAAATTCTAAAACTATAACAACCCAATATAAAAATAACCCCCAAATTTGCCCGTTAATAACCAAGATATCTATTATATTTTTAACCAACAACACCCCAATTCAATCTCTACGACTGAAGTGAAACTAATTTGACCAATTAAACATTTCTCAAAGGACTATTATGCCACGGAGGAGGCGGGACTTCCGGGTTTTCACCCATCAACTTTGTTTCCGTTTCCGGTTATGACTCAATTGGCCTTGTCCCAATACTAGCACGAATATTTTTATGTAGCCTTTTTTTTATACTGCAACGGGCGGGTGAAATTACTGTAGGCGCGATTGTTGCGCGATGATGTGCGTGTGTGCAGTATTTGTCCACATTAGTTGTCATATGATTTATTGCATGAGGCTTTTTCAAGAGGTGATCAATGAAAGAAGACGAGCGTTTACATGTCACACTTTTGCCGAAAGTGCGTGGAGGTGGAAAGTCAGTATTGGGACGCGGCCAACAATAACCGGAAACATTATTGTGGCATCGAGTCAATTATTGTTGCGTTTGCAGTGCAGTGTCTTCAGGCCAGACGGTGGCAGTAGTGCGATACGAATGCGAATGTTAGAAGCACGCAACATAGAAGAAGAAACAGGCGGAAATTAGTTACACGTCGCTTAGCAGGTTGGTTCGATATAAAAAATATTGTGTTTTTTTTTTTTTTTTACATCGTTAGGTGGCAAAACGTTGTTCGTTTAGTACGCAGACTGTGTGGCTCATTCGACTTTGACTACAAAGTATCAGCACCGCCGCTGCGTTCGTTTCTGTGCACTTTTGAAGCTAACTTCGCTTGTTAGCGGCTAGCAGGCAGCTAGGCGTCCGTTAGGTCGGTTGTTATTATCGTGAGAAAAATGTGTAGAGTGAAAATGTTGCGAGCTTTGGTCAACCAGCGGCTGAGTGCGGCCGTGGAGGAAATTTTCTTTGTGTTGGAGAGCACCATAGCGGAGTACGAGGAGGAACTTTGCCGAACCAAAGAGGAGAACCAACGACAGCGGCAGCTTCTGGACGCGCTCATGGACTCGAGCACAACAGGTACTTCCGCATTCCAGGACATATGCACGTCATGCCAACTTAAACTTGTTCTAGAAATGCGTCCAATTCCACAGTTTTTTACTCCAAAACTCCCCATTCATTCCCAACACAATTAAGCACTTGACAAAAAAACCCCAAAGTTACAGTTTGTATTTTTTTATTTAATGTAAATCTTAAAGATCAATTTCACAGAAAAATGGTTGGGGGTGGGGGGTCCTGAAGAAATCCTGGTGTTCGTGGGTCGGAGTCCTGCGGGTTTTAGACGTTTCTGTTCTCCAACGCACCTGATTCTAAAGATTAAGATCGTTTCTCCTGCAGACCTTGCTTTTGAGCTGATTATATGAATCGGGTGTCTTGAAAGATGGAAACATTTAAAACCTGCAGGACTCCAGCACCCAAGGACCAGGTTTGGGGAAGCCTGTTTGTGATCAGTTTTTGAGAAAATGAATTATAAAGAGATGCCTCAGAAAGTGTACAATTTCACAAAATGAAGAATTATAATTAAGGGTAATGAATTAAATACATAAGTCGATTAACTATAGTAATTATTAATTGAGATCAAATCTGAAAACTTTATTAGTTAACTAATAATAAACTGAAACTGTTTAGTTGTACTTTAGGGCATTTAAACAAAAATGTTAAATGCATTATTCAAATTTATTGTGCCAATATTTTCCCTTATATTGCAAATGAATATTGGCACAACATTTATATTATTATATCGATGATGATGTTGTCTTGCAGACATGACCCAGGAAGAAGTTCCCACTGAACAGCAGGAGGAGGAGGAGCCAGATGGGCCCCCTTGTGTGAAAGAGGAAAAGGAAGAAGCGGCAATCGTAGGCGTCATCGTGAAAGGTGAAGATGATGCCAGTGAAAACGGCGGGACGAGAGTCTTCCCCCCGCGATGGGACAGCGAGGACACATCCACGTCGCCGTGTCCCGATGACGACCAAGCTCGTCGCTTGAAATGTCCTCAATGTGACAAAACATACGCCGACCAGACGCAATTGAGAAGACACGTGAGGTGTCACGGCGACAACGTGCACTGGCGCTGCTGCCACTGCCACAAAACCTTCGGCAGTAAAGCCGATTTGCAGAGACACGACCGCACGCATACCGGGGAAAAGCCCTTTGCATGCTCCTTTTGCGCCAAAAGATTCTCCATTAAGGGCAATTTGATCGCGCACACCAAAACGCACACCGGCGAAAAAAGCTTCTCGTGCTCAGTGTGCCGCACACGCTTTGGCGTGCGCTCGGCCTTGATTCGACACATGAGGACGCACACAGGAGAGAAACCGTTCTCCTGCTCCTTCTGCGGCGAAAGCTTCTCCCAGAAAGGGCACTTGATGAGACACACCAGGACGCACACGGGCGAGAAACCTTTCAGCTGCCACACGTGCCACAAGAAGTTCTCGGAAAAATACAACGTCAAGAAACACAAGTGTGCCGCTCGCGCCACCGAACTGCACAAGGAAACCACGGCGCTCAATCAGTCTTCTGCCCTCTAGTCAGATACTCAAAGACGCTTTTAAAATGGAACGGATACATCCTCCACGCTCTTACACATTGACACTGTGGTGACGTTAAGCTACTTAAGAAGCCACAGCTGACCCGGGGAAGGCAGGCTGACGGCCCCTCCCACCACCACCAAACATTCGCACCTTCCATACACCAGTGTGAGTAGCAACACATTAGTGTGTCAAGTGCCTTGCCCAAGGACACAACGACACGCGACTTGGGGAGAGCGGGTGTCGAACAGCCGACCTTCCGGCTGCTGGGCGATCGTCACCCTGAGCCACGGCCGCCACGAAACCAAAAGATTAATAATGACACAATAAATGCTGTTCTAATAACATTTTGTAAAATGTCATTTCTAATACAGAAGACATTTAGAGGAAGGAACGCCAATTTAATTTGCAGAACAGTATATTGTGTTGTTTAGCTAGTTTAATTTCATTTAGTAAAGTATATTCAAGTACAATTCAGAACAATAACACAATTATTGTTTAATTTCATTTGAATTATAATTTACAATCAAATCTAACTAGAGCAAGATGTATAGTATAATTTAGTTTAATTATAATTGATTGTATTGCAGTAAATGAGAATGTAACGATTTCAACATCTATTGTGTTGCTAATTTGGTGTAATACACAGAAAAATTCCGAACACAATAGATAATTAATCAACTAACTGAATTTCTTATATTGTGATATAATACATAAAAATTGTAATCTTTTTTTATTGTGTTGTGAATAGTTAGAGTTCAAGTTAATATAATAAAAATTAATTGCCACAAAATTAATGAGTGATTTTTAAATTATGTTGTAATTATTCGCTGCAATTATTTGATTTCTCATATTATTTGTCATGGTTATTTAATTCAACATTAGTATATATTTAGTCATTATTGTTTTGTTTTTTACGAATGTTTTCGTAAGTCTATTTTTGTGGCGAGATGTCGCTGGTGTGACGTCACTGAGTCTTTCGTCCAATCGAGTCGAGTGAAATCGAAATATGCGGAAGTTAGCAAGTAAACGTCGGCTGATCAGGGAAAGAAAGTGAGCGAAAAGTCCGACGAATTTCTTGGCGTCCGCTCGTCCCCGCGTTTTTTTTTTTTTTTTACAATACTTGACGTATGTGTCACTCTTCGTCTCGGCCCACTAGAAAGCGTCTCCGGCTAGCCTAGCATGTTCGCTTGGAACAAAGAGCGGCGGAAGTTAGCAACAAGCTAAAGTCGAGAAGCGCCAGGTGAGTAACGACGAGTGTAAGCCGAGTGTAAGTTGATTTTTTCTCTCAAAGCGATTAATTCCCGTTGCTGTGGAAGTCGTTGGAATGTTTAGAACAGGGGTGGCCAAGTTGGGTCATCGAGAGCCACTATACAGCCTGTTTTCCATGTTTCTCTCCACTAACACACCTGATTCATGATCAGGATCGTTATCAGGCTTCTGCAAAGCTTGCTGATGAGCTGATCATTAGATTCAGCTGCGCTGAAGGAGGGAGACGTGAAAAACAGGCTGAATAGGGGCTCTCGAGGACCCAACTTGGCCACCCCTGGTTTAAAATGAGAGAAAGGGCTAAGCGCATTCAGCGGCCTGTGTCGGGGCACCAGCGACGTCACTTCCGCTTATGCCGCGGCATCAGCAACTGCCTTTTTCCTTTCTTCTTGACTCGAGTGATGTCGCGACTCCATTCAACTTTGGGCCGCTGCCATTACTCATTCCACGGCATCGTGTGCGTTTATAAACGGATTTTTTTTTCCCGTTCGTATGTGCTTACGAAGTGCGTGTTTTTTGTTGTTGTCAATTCACTAAACACTCTTATTTTCACCGACTTGCGTGGGGGTAATTGGGCTAATAAACACATTTTATTGCTGGCTTTTAGCTTGACACGAATGTTGACATTGGTCTGGTATGTGATAGTGTTTACTTTTGGTATCTTATTAATTTAGTGTTTAATATTTTTTGTTTTTATATGTTTGGATTTTACTCCATGTAGGCTACAGCAGTTTTCATGCAGCGATTTGTTTTAAAGTGCTCTAGAAATAAAGTCGAGTTGAGGTATTCTGTTTAAATTATTAATTTGTTCAACAGAAAGTGCATTATTTGTATTTACTTATTTATTTTAACTCGTTCTCATTTACTTCAAGCTTACTAATCAACACTTATTTTATTTTATTTTTATTTTTTACAAACAATAATACAAAACAGTATAACAGCCAGGGGGAGACAAATACACAGACAGTTTTTGTGGAATTGAAAACGAAGACTTGGAACATCTTTTTTTTCTTTCTTGTAATATAATTCAGAGGTTTTGGAAGGATTTTAAAGTTTGGTTTCAATTTGCTGTCCTATCAATGAAAGAGATACAATTTGGAATGAACATTAACAATTGGAAAATTGACTTTGGTGTCAATGTTTTTTTGTAATGGGTATTTATTCACAAATGTTATTTTATTTATTTTTTAACAAATCCTAATATAGCTCACTGGAAGAATGATGAATGATCTTTAAGGTTTATGGATCAGAAAAATACCCATGCGTTTGATTATTATTATTTTTAATGAGTTTGATTTAATTTAAAATATTTGCGGGATCCTTTTCTTTTTGACATTTTGTAACAATGCTCCTTGTTCTGTGTTTGTTTGCTTTTGGGGGGGGGGGGGGGTCTTTGTATGTATATATATTTCTTGACGTTTTATGTAATTGACTTGATTGTAACATTATGCGGTGCTTCATTTGTTGGTTTTGTATTTGAGGTGTGTTGAATAAAAAAAATACACTGACAGAATTACTACGTCACTTCTGTTGAGCGTCCAAATATGGTGTTGTGCCTGGTGGCCATTGTGACACAGCTGAGCCAGGAGCCACAATGGCTGACAGGAACGTCACCATATTTGGATGCTACTATGGCAATTACACGAGGTCAAAATGCGTTCCTACACGATGGCAAAGTTATGCGGTAGGTAGGTGGCCAGCAGAGAAGGTCACGGGGTCTCTCTTTCTCTCTCTCTCTCTCCCTCATCTTCAGTGTTCAATAAATTTTTTGAGAACGTAACTCATCCATATTGTACAATATTTGTTTATAAATGTCTGTCATTGCATGTCATTCCCGTGTAAGTCACAAGATGACGCTGTTCCATTCGACTTGCTGTCGTGCATTTACTTGTCTCACCTTGGCTGTTGTGTTGCATTGCTATGTTGTACTGTGATCAATAAAGCATAAAAAAGTGTGTTACTGCGACATTGGCGAAAACTGCTGTGGCCTACATGGAGTAAAAAACAAACTTATAAAAACAATTCAACATTAAATTAATAACATACAGACAGTAAACACTATCACATACCAGACCAATGTCGACATTCCATTTAAGCTAAAAGCCAGCCATAAAATGTGTTTATTAACCTGATTACGGGACTGACTGCGCCCCCCCCCCCCCAGTGCAAGTCTGTTTAAATAAGAAAGTATTTAGTAAATTGACAAAAAACTAACAAAAAAACAACACGCATCTAGCGATGCCACACCATATTTGGACACTAAACGGAAGTGACGTAGGTGCCTCGCCAATTATTTCTCGAGCACTTTTTTTTTTAAATCACTGCATGAAAACTGCTGTAGCCTACATGGAGTAAAAACAACATTCAACTAATAACATACAGACAGTAAACACTATCACATACCAGACCAATGTCGACATTCGTGTCAAGCTAAAAGCCAGCAATAAGATGTTTATTAGCCCGATTACGGGGCTGACTGCAAGTCCGTTTAAATAAGAAAGTGTTGAGTAAATTGACAACAACAAACAAACACGCAGTTTGTAAACACATATGAACAAAAAATAATCCGTTTATAAACGCACACGATGCCGTGGAATGAGTAATGGCAGCGGCACCAAGTTGAAGGGAGTCGCGACATCACCCGAGGTGAAGAGGAAAGGAAAAAGGCAGTCGCTGATGCCGCGGCATAAGCGGAAGTGACGTAACGGATGCCACGACACATGCCGCTAAATGCGCTAGCCCTGACTGTCGAATGAGGTAACTGGGCGCCGGAGAACATCCCGAAGACGAACTTCGCGGAAGCAAAAAGAAGGAGACAAGCAGCGACAAGGTCACGTGCTGGATTCTGGCTCCGATGGACTCTCACGTGCAAGGTTGGTTGGCTTCGCGCTCTCACTTTTAGTCCATGATTCATCGTAGTCATTGAAGTATCTCTTAAAGTGTACAAATGGGGTCCAGTCTACTGAAAAGAAATGTCATGTCAGCGCTGCAGACTCGTGAGTAAGTTGCAAGAATGGATGAAGCCTTCTCGGATGAGAAACAAACGTCTTCTGAGACGGACAGAGAAGTCCAGTTGCGATTGTAACTTTCAAGTTGCTAAAAAAAAATCGAGCAAGTCACAAACAAATTCAAACAAAGTCGAGTTTTTTTTAAAGGCCAACGCCCATCCTGATATTTGGCAGAATAAATTTACAGTGAATTGGCCGATTAGTTACAAAACATATATATAATGAATAAAATAACTAATTTTAAAAATAACTAATTGTCTTGCTACTGAAATGTAAAACTGTCTTGAAGTTAAAATCAGCTCAACGTGAAGCTAAGCTAGCTTTAGCCTCGTCAGATAGGTGAACGTCAACCGGCTCCAAGTCTCATATTTGTATCTTTCTCAGACTCAACTTTTTTGTACTGTCCCAAAATTGGTCACTTTTCTCCTTGACATTCTCTTCGAATTATTATTATTATTTTTTCCCTTTGCTTTCCGGTCAAAAATGGCAGATTTTGGTGCTCGTGTTCTCCCACTAATTACGCAAGAACAGAAAAAAATTCTGATGTAAAAAGAGAGTCTACTTTCTGTTGTTAGTTTGGGTTCTTATATTGGCACAGAATACAAAATTGTGCTGCCAGTCAATGAGTTCAATTTCCTTGAGTTGAAGTCCCCAACTTTGAAACGTGACAACATTTTACAATCCTTTTGTGGCCGCGGTCATATTTGATGATGACGGTTGTCTTCTTGCGTCCTGTAGACGGCCAGCAGCTGCAGCCCCCCCGCCTCAAAGAGGAAGATGTGCAACCGCATTCCCCCCACGTCAAGGAGGAACAGGAAGAAGTGGACGTCAGCCGGGAGGCCGGCGAGCGTCTGGCAAGTCGGGACGAGGCCGAGGACCGTCTAAGCCACTTCTCGGTGATCCGAGTCGTCGTGAAAGGCGAAGACGAGCAAGACGAAGGTGAGCAGGAGCAAAAGACGAGAGGACGGCATGCCGAGAGCCACGACGGAGACGTGACCTTGGGATGTTCTCCGTGCGACAACGCGCCCGTTTTGACGGCGCACGCGGGAGACAAAATCTTCATCTGCCCGTTTTGCGGCAAAAGCTTCGACCGGCAGGAGCACTTGATGGATCACATGATGATCCACACGGGAGAGAAACCCTTCGTGTGCTCCATCTGCGGCGGCAGCTTCTCGCTCAAAGGCACGTTGATGATACACATGAGAACACACAGCGGTGAGAGACCCTTCCCGTGCTCCGTTTGCGGCGAGCGGTTCTCCCAGAAGGTCAACCTGACCAGACACATGAGGACGCACACGGGGGAGAAACCTTTCTCCTGCTCCGTGTGCAGGGAGAATTTCTCCCAGAAAGGAAACTTGATGAAGCACATGAGGACGCACACTGGGGAGAAACCCTTCCCCTGCTCGGTGTGCGGCGAAAAGTTCTCGCAGAAAGGGAATCTGGTGATCCACATGAGGACGCACACCGGGGAGAAACCTTTTGCCTGCTCGCTGTGCGGTAAAAAGTTTGCCCTGAAAGGCAGCTTGAGGAAACACACCAGGACGCACACCGGCGAGAAACCTTTCACTTGCTCCGTTTGCGGCGAGAAGTTTGCGCAGAAAGGCAATTTGAATAGTCACGCCAGGAAGCACACAGGAGAGAAACCCTTCAGCTGCAACGTATGTCAGGAGAAATTTCTCTGTCGAAATCAGCTTAGCAAGCATAAATGTGCGCGTGACAACAGCGCCGCTAAATGAATGCTAAACTGAATGCATTTATGGCACTTTTATCTACACCATATGGCACTCCAAGCGCTTTAAAAAAAAAAAAAATCTAATTTTTTACAAAGGCTCCCTTTCACGCACCAACAGGAGGCTACTAAGTGGGGTTGAGTATCTTGCACAAGGACACTTTGACATAGTCAAGGTTGAGGATCGAACCCACAACAAGATTTTGGAAAAATGCTTTTCAAGTCCTTAATCATAAAGTGTTTTAAACTTGGATTCCGTTTCCACTTGGGGCTGACTTAATGAGAACATTTTATTCCTAAAAATGTCATTTTTATTTACATTAAGTAACCGTACATATTTCAATGCTGGTCTATTCTCGTCAGTGTTGGTTTTGTCCATGTTCTGCATTCATGCTGAAGAATGTTGACATGTTGAATGATCAACTTGATGAGATGCGTTTGGGTGGTCTTTGTTGCCATCTTCCGACTGATTGCTGGTACTACAAGCGTCAACCACCCGACGGTGTCGCAGTCACGTGTCTTATTTTTGCTGAATGTTTGGCCTTATCGTGACCATTTTTCCACAAGATTCAAGTGACCGCAGAATAGAAAAGAATGTGCAAAGTTCGGGATGGTTTCATATAATAAAGAATGGCGACGCATCTTCTGCAATGCGCAAACATGTCACGTCAGACTTTGATGAAATATAAAAGGTGAGTTTTATGAATTATGCTTAGGACGAACTCCTCCCGGGGTGAAAAATGAAGGCTAAAAAAAAAAGAAGGAATATCTGCAAAGCCGGCCTCAGACAAGGAAATGAAGAAATCCAATCAAATGAAAACAGTTTCATTTAAAAGTTACCATGATTTCATGTTTTTTTTCTTTTGATTATTTTGGATCTTTTATAACAATAAAAGTGCCAAAGGCAGCTGTGCTTTCTTTTAACTTCATTCTGTTTTATTTGACTGCATTATAATTGAGTTGACTTTGTTGTCACTTTTTGCATTTATTTTAACTTTACTTGATTCAAACATTTTATTTTATTCTCATTTGTTTTACTATAAATGATTTCATGTGCACTCCTTTTATCTTATTGTATTTTACTTTATTGTAGCTGCGCGACTATTTAAATATATTTCATTTGACTTAATTCTACTCGGTTTTCTATTGGTTTAGCTTTACTCGATTTTATTGAACGATGTTTATATTATTCTTGTTGGTTTCATCTGATTTGCATTTTGCTTTATTTTACGTCACTTGTCACCTTTTTTCCCCCTACCTGAATTATTGTTGCGTTTTATTTTAATTTATATAAGAATGTGTTTTTATTTATTATTATTGTCAGTCAACCAGTTGATGGTGTACCCCACCTACTGCCCGAAGCCAGCTGGGATAGGCTCCAGCACCCCCGCCACACTTGTGAGGAATAAGCGGTTCCGAAAATGGATGGATGAATAGAATTGATTCACCTTATTTACTCATGTAATTTATTATATTACGTAAGTTGACTTTAAGTTTAACTTTATTTGAATTGATGTATTTTATTTTGCATGATTTTGTTTTCATTTTATTTAACTTAGTTCTGTGTTGTTTGGTTTTGACTTAATTCATTCATTTTGGTCAATTCACTTGACTTACTCGGTTTATTTCACTTTTTTACCCTTTTATGAATTTGTTAATACTTAGTGCAATTTCTTTTTATTCATAAATGCGAGTATGGACCTCAAAAACCTACTTCACACACTTTCACATTGATCACCTATATTAGACTTATAAATGACTCTCATAACAGAAAGGCTCTGAAAACTGTCAATATTTAAAAGGAAAAAAAGTCATTTGGATGTATACGAAACCCCTGGCATTAATATGTTTGTTGTGGTGTACACTAGTATACTAATATATAATGTTTCATTTTGTTGATTTCGGGTATACTTATCTGTACTTTTTCTATGGTTCAATAAAGCTGATTAAAAAATGAAGTAGCGTCCAAATATGGTGTTGTTCCTGTCAGCCACACCATATTTGGACGCTGAACGGAAAAGACGTAGAGTGCCTCGCCAATTATTTCTAGAGCGCTGCATGAAAACTGCTGTAGCCGAGATGGAGTCAAAAACAAACATATAAAAACAATTCAACGTAACAGTGCACGTCCGTTAAAATAAGAAAGTGTTCCGTCAATTGACAAAAAACAACAACACGCAGTTCGTAAACACATATGAACAAAAAATAATCCGTTTATAAACGCACACGATGCCGTGGAATGAGTAATGGCAGCGGCACCAAGTTGAAGGGAGTCGCGACATCACTCGAGTAAAGAGGAAAGGAAAAAGGCAGTCGCTGATGCATAAGCGGAAGTGACGTCGCTGATGCCGCGGCACACGCGGAAGTGACGTCGTTGACGCCGCGACACATGCCGCTGCCGCTAAATGCGCTAGCCCTCACTGGAGCTCAAATAGAGGCGGAAGTTAGCATCGCATGCTAGTTCACGATGAGCCAGCGTGAAAAGTCTTCCGAGCGCGTGCAAAAAACAGCGACTACGTGACGTGATGGTGGCGCAGCCGTCGTGGCGCAAATTAGGAGGAGGAACTTTCTCCAACCAAAGAGGAGAATCAGCGACGACGTCGTCCACCACCGCACGATCCGATGGACTCGCACGCGCACGCGCACGCACAAGGTTGGTTGTTTTCCACAACGTCTGTTATTCACTTTACATTTAAAAAGTTTGGCACAAGATCAACAATGTCACGTTGGCATTGTCATGAAGTAAACCCGTCAAGAACGCACCCGTTGCCGTGTTGGGGCCGAGCCCACCCACCGACTCCAAGTTCTTGTGCCCCCACAGCCAACACACACACTAGGTTTCAATTTGTTTTCTGTTTTGTCATTTTAGCTGTTTTGTGTTGACCTCCTCTAAAAAATGAAAACATTTTATTTTATTTGATGTAATGTCTGTTTTATTATATCGTCGTTTTTTCCCCTCCGGCGGATTTGGACCAGGCTAACCCACAAAAAGGGAAAATCTGCCCCGAACTGATCCTGCTGATCCTGTATTGATAAATTCCAGTTGCTCAAGACCAATAATCAACAAGTTATTCATTTTCTAAATTTATGGTTAACTGTAGTATGTGCACACCTGGAGGAAAGAAATCTTCTACGTTTTTTTCACACCAAATATGACATGACTTTGACAACAAAAATCAGAAGCAGATCTCCTCCTGGAGTTTCACTTTTATTTTTCGAGCGCCCGTCATTTCCATGACGAAGTCACAGATTTTTGCACTTTTCAAATGCAGCGACCAACGATGAAAAACATCAGTTTCACTAATTCGTATGAAATGAGTTGGACATGGACACAAAAAAAAAGTCTCACGGTTCGACACTCCAAATGGAGCAGAAAGTCAGCCATTTTGGTTGAAAGACGTCATTTCACACTGAGAAGCACCGACTGCAAAGTTAGAAAATGGGAACCTCTGACACCAGTTTGACGGACAAACTCAAGGTCGTGTGTACACGTCCACCAAAACAGGACACACACAAAAAAAGTCTCAAATGCCACGCCTGAAACGGAACGGAAAGTCGTCCATTTTAGTTTGAAACAACCAATTCGTACCCGTAGACCAGTTTCGCTGACTGACATGAAAGTGGTTGGGCGTGTCTTCAAAAACTTGTGGAGGCCATTTTAGTTTGAAGAATCAAATTCCAGATCAAAGTTGAAGCGGTTGCGAGGTCCTGTTGATGGTCGCTTGAGGCTTTCGTCCTTTTTCTTTGTGCATTCCTGTTAGGAGACGTGATAGTTGTGACATTTGTCTTCTTGTGTCTGACAGACGTGCGTGCAGAAGAGCTTCAGGAGTGCAACTCCGGCGTGGACTGCGAGGAGCGACAGCCCGCCGGCGTCAAACGGGAAGATGAGGAGGTGGACGTCAGTCATGAGGGAGGAGAGCATCTTGAGGGTCTGCGCGAGGACGAGGAGGAGGACGAGGAGGAGGACGAGGAGGAGGACGAAGAGGAGGACGAGGAGGAGGACGTGGACGCCCCCGTCTGCCAGCTCCCGGTGATTCCAATCGTCGTGAAGGGCGAAAACGATGACAACGGAGCTCAGTCGAGAAGCGGGTCGGAAGGCGGCAACCACACCGACGACGAGCACCCGAAAGGAGGTCGCGGGAGACGTCGGAACCGCGACCAACACTTCAAATGTTCTGAGTGCGCCAAAGCTTTCGGCACCAAACGAAATCTGAAAACGCACATGATGATCCACACGGGGGAGAAACCCTTCATTTGCTCCATCTGCGGCGCAAACTTCTCCCTGAAAGGCACTCTGA
Source organism: Leptonotus elevatus (assembly GCF_054856555.1). Taxonomy (NCBI): domain Eukaryota; kingdom Metazoa; phylum Chordata; class Actinopteri; order Syngnathiformes; family Syngnathidae; genus Leptonotus; species Leptonotus elevatus. Next base: position 561,330 of record NC_141241.1, on the reverse strand, counting down.
TGATTCACATGAGGACGCACACGGGGGAGAAACCCTTCCCATGCTCTGTGTGTGGTGAGAAATTCTCACAGAAAGTCAACTTGACCAAGCACATGAGGAAGCACACCGGAGAGAAACCTTTCCCCTGCTCCGTCTGCGGCGAGAGGTTCTCCCAGAAGGGCAACTTGATGATCCACTTGAGGTGGCACACGGGGGAGAAACCCTTTCACTGCCCAGTTTGCGGCGAACGCTTCTCCCAAAAGGGGAATCTGGTGATCCACACCAGGACGCACACGGGAGAGAAACCGTATCCCTGCTCCGTGTGCGGTCAAACCTTCTCCCGCAAGGACATTTTGTCCAAACACACCAGGACGCACACGGGTGAGAAACCTTTCGCTTGCTCCGTTTGCGGGGAGAAGTTTGCGCAGAGCGGTAACTTGAAGACACACGTGAGGACGCACACAGGAGAAAAACCTTACAGCTGCCACCTGTGCCACGTCCAATTCGCGTACAAGTATCAGCTCAACAAGCACAAGTGCCCCTCGGATGTCGCCGGCGCACCGTCAACATTCCATGATCGTAACTAACTGCACCTGATTTTATTGATTCATTTTTTGCTTTGAATAAAAGTGCCAAAGGCAGCTGCTGTGCTGTGCTTTGAAATAAGACAGATTTGTGATTGATGAGGCAAATTTCAGCGTTAATTGCATTGTGTTCTTATAAATGTACTTCTCTTTTAGGACTTCAAGTAGAAAACACAAAGAAAACCAATCATATTAATTAAAACGTTTAATACAAGATTATTAGAAAATAAATTAGGCGACAATTAATGAAAAATGCATAATAGAGATAAATAATAAATACTAAAAATGAAAAAAAATGTGGGAAACATACACCATTTTGATAAAGAATACATTTGGAAACAAATATGAAGATACAATTGTTTGTAGAAGTACAATGAAAATGTGACTTTTTTAGAAAAATTTAAAAAAATAAACAGTTTTTTTTTTGCGTGTGTGGAAAAAAAATACACTGATGGGAAACACAATTTTTACAAAAAAAATTGCCAAAAGGAAATTTGAAATGAGAAAAAAATGCAACAATATTTGACAAATAAACATAAAACGATTAGGAGGAAAAAATGATAAAAAGAATAACAAAGATATTAGGAAAAAAAATGTAAGGAAAAACTAGAACAAATATATTGTGAGAAAATGCAAACTATTGAAACGTTGGAAAGCTTTTTGTCTCTATGGTAACTGGTCAACTGCCCTGACATTACTGGCGATCAGTCCACAGATTGGCTTGATTATTTTATTAAATTTAATTTGCAGTTGTCATAAACGAATAACAAACATAATATATATATTATTAAAAAAAAAAAGTTGGAATAACGATATCGGTTGGGTTTTATGACGTACTGTTGTAGTTGTCAACATTTGTCCACTTGATGGCAGCATTGTACCGCTGCGAATGCAGGTTGTCACCAACTTCCGTCGAAGAAGAATAAAAGGCGGAAGTGATTCGCAAAGCGGAGGCTTGCTAGCCATGAAAAAGCCTTTACTGACGCCTTTCAAATCGAAAGTAGGGATTTTTATTATACAGTTCAAGGTGCTGGAAACATGAAAAAGTTTAACCAGTCCCTTCTTAGCGCGCATCAAAGCGTCTCTAGTTAGCTTAGCTCGTTAGCTTCCTAAAAGTGTCGCTGCAACATGCTAAGCGGACAAGCGTCAAGTGGACAAACATGGGGAGAAAAGTGAAACAAATCGTGATGGTTTCGTAAAAAAAAAGAGCCCAGAACGAGAAGAAGGAATTCGACGACGACGACTGGACACTTCAATGGACTCACACGAAGCAGGTCGGTCCTCCGATTACTTTCACTAATCAATGAATCAATCAAAACCTTGAATGAACCAAACAGGGAGAACATTGAGACCGAGGTTTCTTTTATTTTTCTCTCTCGATCTGATTCACGCCAAAACAATAACAATACTATATAAATATAAATGAAGACAGTGTAACAACTTTTGAGCAGAACGGAGAGCAGCAAATATCGATCCAGTCGTGCAAGCGCCACAAAACAACAGGATGGGGAAGATTGATCAAATGAACAACAAGAAAGCAACAGATTCTAATTGTTTTATTTCAAATCTATGAGAGAGAGCAACAAAGGCCACTGAAGGTCTCAAATCACAAAATACCACAAAGTAGCAAAATAAAATAAAAAGCACAATTACATATATTTTTTTCTTTCGGGAAAAAACTCTTAAGCATTAGGAATTATACAGTTTGAAAGAATAAGACGAAAAATACAAATTAGGGCAAAAACACAATACTTGAATCTTAATCAATGAATTTGTATAACCAAACTAATATTTTAAATAGTTACAAATTCAGTCCTAACAATATAGTTACAAAAATAAGTTTCAGTAAATAAAACAAAAATATGAAAATTATTGTAATTTTTTTTAAATAATAATAAATTGGGAAAAATATTATATGAAAATTATGAGCATGTGAACATAAGATTTTTTAAATATCTTGAACAAAATCTGAGCGTTGTGGACATTTTGAACATAATTCATTGACATTTTTTAAAACTCTGAACACGATATTCATTTCATTCCTGCTGGCGAGTTTGGCGCATCTTCCAACAATTTTGTCTTCTGGCGCAAAAGAAGCGCGCTCGCTTCTTTCGCCAGATTTTAAAGAAAGAAAGAAAAAGTTTGTTCCTGTAACGTTTCCGCCAAGTGACTCGTGAGATTCAGCCCCAATTTTCTCAAATTGTCATTACAGTTACGTCGAAGCTTGAATTCTGATGAAAAAGCCACTTGAGCAATATAAACGCTGACAGCGAGCGGCGAACGAGTTCCAAATATGACCATTGCATGCGTTGTATTGAAGCAAGGCAGCAAATTTGGGACCCGCACCCATTGACGATGTCGTCCTCGTGCGTTTGTCTCGTGTCTGGCAGACGGCCAGCCGGGGGGGCGGATCTCGAGGGTGAAGTGCGAAGCTCAGGAGCACCCCCGTGTTAAGGACGAGGCGCCGTCTTCCCCCCACGTTCAACAGGAAACGCACCCCCGCGTCAAACAGGAAGCGGCGGAACCCGAGGCCTCCCGCGTCAAAGAGGAAGAGGAGGAACGCAGCGTCAGTCAGGAAACGGACGGCGGCAAACCTGCGATCCCGGTGAAGCGTAAAGACGACGACGACCACGATGGAGGCGAGGAGAAGCTCTCGGCGCCGCTCTCAGACTCGTCGTCGTCGCCGCGCTCTCAAGATGAAGACGCGTCGAAAAGAGGCGCGAGGAGTCGCCAAGCGTTCAAGTGCTGCCAGTGCCACAAAGCGTTCGGCAGCAAGAGCAACCTGAAGCGACACATGGGCTGCCACAGCGGAGAGAAACGCTTCGGCTGCTCGGCGTGCGGCAAGCGCTTCTCTCAGAAGGGAATCCTGATGCGGCACGCCCGCACGCACACGGGAGAAAAACCCTTCAGCTGCCCCTTCTGCGCCAAAAGCTTCTCCATGAAGGGAAACCTGCTGACGCACACTCGCATCCACACCGGCGAGAAACCCTTCTCGTGCTCGGCGTGCGGCGCCAGCTTCACCGTCCGCTCGGCGCTCGTGCAGCACGTCAGGACGCACACCGGAGAGAGACCGTTTGCCTGCTCCGTCTGCGGGAAAACCTTCTCCCAGAAAGTCAGCTTGATGACGCACTTGAGAAGGCACACGGGGGAGAAGGTGTTCCGGTGCCGCGCGTGCGACCGCGCATTCGCTCACAAGTATCAGCTCAACAAACACTCGTGTGCCGGCGACAAGAGCGCAACGTCGTCCGGCCCCTGACGGGGAGGCTGTGATGTCACACTGGGGTCAGAGTGCACTCACGGTCCATCCGACTGCGAAAATTGGAGAGCTCCTTTCAGTGATGACAAACTTCTTAGAATGCTCTCATATTTCATTTTTTTTACTTGTTTTACTCACAAACGCAAATGAAGTGCTCTCATTAATATGGAAGCAAGGAGGTGATGGATGACAACCCCCCCCCCCCCCAGTCTGGCCTTGCTCAAAACGACGTGTGTTTGTTGAAAACGTCTCTTTCTCGAATGAGTTTAGTGTCAAAATGACATCGATGAGGACAAATTTATTTAATTTTCACAAATAAGCAACAACAACAAATAAAAAGAGACATTTGTGTGTGACAATTGTTTTCTTTCTGTTCAGACCCCAAATCAAGATTTTCTGTATTGTTCATTCAACAATCGCGCGCCTCCACTGCGATCAACTCGCTCACATTTATTTTCTTCCAACAGCCTGCAAAGTTCCACTTTTTGAAACATTTGTGCTTGCGCCGGTCCAGATGTTGGTCTCGTGAGCAACATCTGGCCACGTTTCTTGCGTAATCTCAGACGGCTGATTTGAACTCATTTCTGGTGCCGAAAACGGATCCACGTTTTTCTCTATTAAGCTTGAGGATCCCCGTTTTCTTAAAAAATCGACAATGTTTATGTATTTATATAAAACACTAAGTTACAAGTTTTAAAAAGTTAAGTTTTTGACATTTGGTTTGCTGACAACATCTGGGACGCTATGACAATAAATCTGAGTCTAAAAAAACGGCATGGAAGGAAGTGGAATTTGGAAAGGTACGATTATGGCGATCCAAAGGTTGCAAGTTGAGCCAACATTCATCTGCTTGGCGTCAATTGTGCCGACGTCGCTTCATGTCGGCGGGTCCGGCTCGCACCGACCTCTCCAATGCGACTGCACAATCGAGTGCAATCGGAATCGGCTCATCTTTCGACAGCTCGTCGGTGGCATTTGCTCATCTGGAAGCTGAACTGTGTAAATAAAAAAAAAATAAAAAAACTTGACGTGCTAGGAAAGAAAACGGACTGCAATTTTGGAATCGGCATACAAAGTCTTCGTCATCCGTCATTTGGTGTGTGAGGAAGCGACCTTTGACCTTAACCACAGAGTCGGGGAAATGTAGCAGAAGTTTCTCCTCATTGGATCGACGTTGCAGCATCACAAGTCCGTTAGGCTGCAATCAATTTATCGTCAAATTCGTCACCAATTTGGACACAAATTGATTCGTTTGGAACTTCAGACATGAAAGTTTGCAAAGCAGACGCGTCGCTTAACAATGTGCTGCCTTGCTACTTTGTTTATTTGCACTTTTGACTCCTTGTTTGAGCAATAAACTCAAATTTGTCCAGTCGGAATGAGTTTTTAAAAATAATCACATTTTGGTCATAGTTATACTAAAATAAAGGCAGTTGAACCTTGAATTCATACAAAAGACAAGTTTTATTTGCTATTCGTCTGATTTTAAAACTTGCGGTAAATCAGAACAACAACAATGTAACCAACTCTGCAACTTTGTCACTTCAACTTCTCATGCAAACACGTGGACTGCACTTTAGCATTGAACTTATAAAACGACACCAATAAATAAACAAAATAAATAAATAAAGCTTACCTGTCGACCAAAATGAGGCTGAAATGTCACTACTGTGTTGCGATGTCAAATTTCAATGCCATTTATTGTTCGAGCCAAATGTTCCGGAACGATCCGTGTTACAAATGTTTAGCGTGGAGTGATTTTCCAAACCAAATAAGGACAATCTGTCACAATTGGCAGCGCTGGGAAAATTTCTCCTTGTGCCACAAAAAGGTTGAAGCAATCCGCGAAAGGAGAAGAAGACGCGCAATCCAACAATTGCAAACGGACGTGAAGATGCAAAATCTTCATTCCCGGCCTCTCGCCTCACGAGTGCATTTGTGCTTGTTCAGCTGAGACTGGTGCGTGAATTTCTGCTGGCAACGTTGACAAGCGAAGGGTTTCTCTCCCGTGTGTTTCCTGGCGTGCTTCATCAAGTTCCCCTTTTGGGAGAAGGTCTGCGTGCAAACGGAGCAAAAAAAGGGTTTCTCCACGCCGTGCGTGCTCTTGTGCGCCGCCAAGCTGCCTTTTTGGGAGAATCGTTTGCCGCAAATTGAGCAGGGGTAGGGTTTCTCTCCGCTGTGCGTCCTCATGTGTCTCACCAGGTGTCCTTTCTGGGAGAATTTGTGCTCGCAAAGGGAGCAGGGGAAGGGTTTCTCCCCGCTGTGCGTCCTCATGTGTCTCAAAAGCGCCGACCGCAGACTGAAGCTGGTCTCGCAGGCGGCGCACGAAAAGGTTTTCTCGCCGGTGTGAGTGTGCGCGTGCGTGGCCAAGTTGCCTTTGCGGGAGAATCGTTCCCCGCACACTGAGCAGGTGAATGGTTTCTCTCCCGTGTGCGTGCTGGCGTGTTTCATCAGATTTCCCTTTTCGGAGAATCTTTTGCCGCACAGCGGGCAAGGGAAAGGTTTTTCTCCCGTGTGCGTCCTCACGTGGAGCTTCAAATTGCTCTTTCTGGGGAAGGCTTTGCCGCAAAATGGACAACCGAAGCTTTTGTCTCCCGCGTGACTTTGCGCGTGTCCTTGCAAAGTGGCCGAATCGGGGAAGGTTTCGTCGCATTGACAACAGGTCAAGTTGTCGTCATCATCGCGTAACCTTAACTTGTCCTCGCTGTCCGATAGCGGGTGGGATTGCGCCGGCTCCGCTCCGACGTTCTCGCCTTGATGACGATGGGACCAGTGAGCTTCATCTTCGTCATCTTCACCATCTTCGTCATCTTCGTCCTTGACAATCACGCGAATCACCGGCAACTCGGCCGCCTCGGGACCGATGTTCACTTCCTCCTCTTCTGCTTTAATGCTGGGGCGCTCCTCCTCCTCATCTTCATCCTGCTCCTCCTCCAAGCTGGAGCTCCACTCCTGCTGCTCGTCTTCTTCACCAACATCTGCACAATACAAGACGACTGTTGAGCGCATACAAATGGTGGCAAAGCCACAACGTCAGACTGACTTGATGCACGGCCTCAGCTGATCCCGCCCCCACAACTCTGTTCTCCAACTTTACTCTTCCATCCATCTCCTCAATATCTGACCTTATTCTCAACTCAAACCCACAATCTGCCACCTTGATCCACTTGCCAAAACACTTGTTCAACCCTGCCTCGCCTCCTTAACGTTGTTACTCGTTCACTCTGCTCCTCATCCACCTTTCCTCTCCATGTTCCCCGTGTTCGCCTCGCCACTATTTGCTCCCCAGCTGTGATACCCCCCCCCCCCCCCCCCCGTCCTGACCTTCGTGCCACCAACTCAAAACTCCCACTCTTCAAAACTAAACTTCAAAACTACCTGTTCAGGCTGTTCTATTCCACCCATCTCATTTTCACTATTTATCTATTTTTACCTTGTTTTTATTTTTATTTTTATTGGTTTTGTGTGTTTTAAACATTTTGTACGGTCACCGCCGCGTAAAACTGAACTACGTCGTAAAGTGAGGACTCACTGGAAGTACAAAGAGTGGACTTCACAAAGACGCCCACTATGATCCGTTTTGATGATAGAGGATAAAACAACAAAAATATTTATATTGGACCCTTTTTCCAGAATGCATTTAATTAAAGGACACGTTGCCAAGCGACTAACACATTGTGTGAGAGTACAAACTTGCTGTGTGAGAGTCCATGTGTGCTTGCAGACTTCCCCAAAGTTTGTCGTGGTGCTCCGCGACCGTCCGTTTTTCACTCGACGACGATTTTCTTCACATTTCACACAAATGGATAACAACACCGCTTTAGCATGTGCGGCTAACTTCCGCCTAACAAGCTAAGCGAATTGCAAAAGCTTCAAAGAGCACCGAGGAACGTTTGCGACCAACTGCGATGTTTTGTCACTGACCCTGGTCAAGAACTTGCACTTTATAAATAAGAAAAGAGGCGGCCAAAAGACAGAAATCGTATATTTTAAATCACACTAAGCTAGCGCTCCGGTCAAGCGGAAATGACGCAAGACAGGCGGCGCGTCGGAGAAGCTACAGCAACACCAGATGGACAAAATACAAGGACCGTTAATGTCATTCAAAATTCATATTTTGATAAACATGTAAAGTATAGCTCTTTAAAACTCTTTATCTTGTTATATACGTTTCTGAACGGTAAAGACGGGTAGATCAGTTACATATAAAATGTGCTTCAGTATATTTGATCATGAAATAAATAGTTTTGGGTGCTTCTAACTTAAAGATAATGAATAGCCCAAAATGATCCAATGGGGTACCGCAAGATTACGTCACCACACTTCATTAATTTTCATGAGTCCAGCGAGGCTCAAACTCGGCGGGCCAGTCACGCTCGACGCATGTAAACAGCGGAACGAGCGAAATGTCCACTGCGCTAAATCGACTGCTATAGACGTCGAAGAACATAATAATGCTCAATTAAGGAGGCGGCTTGAATGTTCAGTGGCTGAAAAGGAAACGAGCCGACCTCATCCAGAGCGAACGTTTTATTTCTTCTCCCTTCAAAACATCGTCCTCCACAACTGGACGAACCCGCGCACTAATCAGTCGGCGAGAAGCAGCTGTCACTTTCACAAAGGTTGCTGACCCTTGACCTGTTTTTTTTCATGCACTTGTTGCTTTGACTTGGCTTGGCTTGTATTATTCACAATCCTTAGCAAAAAACAGACATTTCTTCATATGACGGAATTCCATGATAACTCATGAGCGAAGGTTTCATGTTGATTGATGTGATCGATATTTGTGATGTTTTGATTTGAAATCCCGATGATGGCAGCAGCTGAAGATGATGCAATAGCATGGATATAAACACAAAATGTGGTAAAGGGAGCAACTTTGCCTTTGGCTTCTGATGTCAAGCCACAAGGGTGTCAAACTTGTGGGCCGAATTTTGCTCCCATCACAAATGTGGAGAAAAGAATTCCTCCAGTGGATTTGATTTGAAAGCGTTGCAAAAGGCGGCTTCAAACTTTTGTGCCTTTCCAATACGACGACCGTCAGCAGCTCGCAAAATGCAACCAAACAAACACGACTTGCATTTGCGCTCCTCGGACAACTCGATTGTATGAAGGACACGACAAAAAAGTCCTTCCACTGGAATATTTTCGTCACACGTGATAAAAATGTGCTGATGTGAAACGTTTTTTTTTTTAAATATTGAACAATTCAGCAACAAATCCTAGTTGCAAAAAAAGTCGCAATTTCAAAAGTAATGAATTCCAACAAACACACGTGTTGCACTCTAGTGTTGCATCATCAACACAATTATACAATAACACTTGGATACACACAAATCTTTGGAACTTTCTTTTTTGTTTACAACTTGAAGAGCATCAATGTAATAAACAATACCAATCAAAAAATACCTTCAAACGTTTTGTGAATATGACATTTCCCAAACAAAATCAAAAGAGCAGCAATAATGCAAATGTTCGATATCTTGGTATTGACAAAACAAGTGATGCTATTTTTACCCTCAACCATTCTAGTATTTTATTTCCCACAACCTGAACCTACTAAATTCACACACTTTCTTCATCAAAAATCCATTTCACAAATATCTGTATGTTATGCAATAGCTTGAGACCTATTTGTCAAAATGTCAAAGGAACAATTTGAGAGTTTTGGCCTTTTTTACTTTGGTATAAAAATGATTATGCTTGCCAAGATGACTTCCTTAATTTTTCACAGCTAACTTTCTGACCTCAATTGAAAGCAAGATGGGAAGCTTTTTAGTCATTTATTTTGCCCTTCATGTCTCGCCGTAGCATACTCCAAGATGGCGGCGGTTGCACATGCGCAGTGCTGATTTACAGCAGCCAACAACAACAACAGTTAAAACGTCGTTTCGAACACATCTTGCGTCTAAATGTTCGATTCCCGTCCTTTGCTGCTAATTTCAATTTTATGAAATGCTCGTTGTTGCCAACTAACGTCGACAAAACATCACAGTTTGCTACGAGTTCGTCTCGGTGCACTTTGAAGCGTCTCCAGACAGCTAGCTTAGCTTGTTAGCCACCAGCGCCAAGTGTTGTTGCCGTTTGCGTGGCGAAAGTGCACCGAAATGAGCGAGCGGCTGCAATCGTGTTTGTAGCAAGGACGGCAGAACACGAGGAGGAACTTTGCGGAACCAAAGAGGAGAAGCAGTCCCAGATGGACGCGCACGCAGCAGGTTGGTTGCGTCCATCCTCGAACCTCGTCACTTTTTCTCCGCATAGTACTTTTAAAAGGGAGGAATTTTGCCCTCGGTGGCAATTTCTTTCGTTAATTTCCTTACGGGATTTACGTTTGCTCTCTCCCTTTCCAAAAAGAAGTCAGCTTCAATGAAGATGGAAAAAAAACAGTCCATAGTGTTGGGTGCGAATGCTTGTTTGCACACAGTGGAGATCAAAAGTGGTCGAGATTTTTTTAAATTGTCAACTAATTGATCATATGGCTTTTTTTTAATTCAATGATGAATCAGATACAAAATCAACTTCCAGCCTTTAATCAGAAAGCGCCACATTATTTCAAACGAAGAGTTCCAAAAATGCACAAACATAAATTGATTATGATCAGATTACTTTGCTTTGCTTTGCTTTGGTCTGTTACATAGAAGATAAGACAAAACATTAGAAAATCGACCCAAAAAATTGACGGGGATGTTTAGAAACGTGATTAAATACAAAGATAATCCATCTGATTTCATAAATCTGAGAACTGTTTTGAGGGTGAAATTCAGGGAGTGAAAACCATTTTAAATATCACTGGCAACTGATACAAAAAAGTTGAAGGTGGATAAAGTAGTAAAATAATGACATACTGCGCAGCACCATCTTGGCCAGTCACGTTGTCACTGTGACGTAACGCGTGCTGTAACATGCCAATGTTCATTTTGGTCTATTTTGCTCTAAAAAATACCGGACGGCGTCGTCAAGTATTGCCAGAATTTCGATAGCCCTCCTAAGCGTCGGGTTTCATGTTCTTCCTTCCAGAAAGAAAGAGAAAAAAAAGGACATTTTGAGCGGCAGTGGCTTGATAATGCAGCCGGCCTCCAAAAGAGGTCCAGGAAAAGCTCCATGTCTCAAAGCTGTCAACGATTGTCACCCAAATTGATGTGCACGTGTAAACACGTGCCCACTTCAGAGTCCGAAAATATTGGAACGATTACACCAATACTTTGGATTGGATAGATGTTGTAAGCCGTTACCTGTGAAGAGGTAGCATCCATAAAATCCCAAATAAAGTGATTTTGGTTCTAATATTTACATGCTAGTATGATATGCAAACTGTTATTTAAAGTTTTTTGTTTTTTTTGCATTGTGTATTTACATTTTCGACTTCTACCACTAAAAGATCTGGTTAGAAGCCACCGTACTCCCAGTAAAAAAAAAGTTAGCCTGGAGCCTTGCACTGACTCCACGAAATTTGTGCCAACCGTCTCGTGTCCTGCAGATGTCCAGCTGCTGCTGCTGAGTCCAGAAGAGGAAGATCCGGCGACGCCCCGCCACATTAAAGAGGAAGATGAAGAAGTGGACGTGAGCCAGCAGGCGGAGCGGCTGCGAGGTGCGGACGACGACGACGACGCGGCCACGTGCGACTTCCCGGTGATTCGCGTCGTGGTGAAAAGTGAAGATGAAGACGGCGAGAGCGAGGCGAGCGCCGAAACGGAGCCAGCGCAAGTGGAAAACTCTCAAGGCGACTCGGGAAAGCGCGCAGACGGCCTGCAATGTTCCCAATGCCGCAAAACGTTTGCCTACAAGTCGGATCTGAAGACGCACATGAGAAGTCACACGGGAGAAAAACTATTCAGCTGCTCGCTGTGCGCTAAAGGCTTCACTCAAAAGGGTACGCTGACCATCCACATGAGGAAACACACCGGAGAGAAGCCTTTCCCGTGTCCGGCGTGCGACATGACTTTTCGAGATCGCTCGACGATGGTCAAGCACACGCAGACGCACACGGGGGAAAAATCCTTCGCTTGCGCCGTTTGCGGTCAAAGCTTCGCCAGAAAGAGCAACTTGAAGGAACACGCAAAAACACACAGCGGAGAGAAACCTTTCACCTGCTCAATCTGCGCCAAAGGCTTTGCCAAAAACATCAATTTGAAAGCTCACATGCGAATCCACACCGGAGAAAAACCATTTGCGTGCTCGCTGTGCGACATGACCTTCCGCTTCCAGTCGTCGTTGATTCCGCACATGCGAACGCACACCGGCGAGAACTTCACGTGCTCCTTCTGCGGTAAAATCTTCTCCAGGATGATGAGTTTGATCGAGCACACCAGGATACACACGGGAGAGAAACCCTTTTGCTGCTCCGTGTGCAACATGACCTTTCGGCTGCAGTCCACCATCGCCAACCACATGAAAACGCACAGTGGAGAGAAACCCTTTGCTTGCTCTGTGTGCAGCTCCCGCTTTACGCTGCAAGCCACCATGTTGAGACACATGAGAACGCACACGGGGGAGAAACCGTTCCCTTGTCCCGTGTGTGGGGACAAGTTTGCTTACAAGTATCAGCTCAACAAACACAAATGTGGCGGGGAGAGCAGCGGCGGCTTCATCTGACTTTTTTTTTCTTCCTTCCCCAAAAAGGAAAGCATCAGACACATATACAACATTATTGTATTTATTGTTTGACTCCAACATATTGTCATCAGACGTATTCTACTTGTCATATCAAATAAAAGATTTCAAGCGTGACAGAACTTTTGTGGTTTTTATCGCAGTGTACAATTAGGGCTGCACAATATCATCGAAAAACATTTTCCCCACATTCATTTAAAAATGTTCAGGCAGCTCTTGATGTTATTAACGTCCTTTTGGGCTTCCTTGTGCGATATATGACGCTGCGTTGTAGGACACAATTCAAATCAAACTTTCTTAGATGTGTCAAATATGTTTACCGCCAATAAGACACGGTTTCATCTTGGCTCAAAGTCCTCGATTTTACAACAAGGAGGTTTAAGAGCTCGTCCTCGACAGTTACTTTACCATCCACAGTCTGATAGACTTCAGGTTTAAGTCTTGTAGTAGAAGGAGTGGGGGCACATTGTGCAGCACCAACATTTCCCATTAAAATACAATCAATTTCACTGATTTGGGCGAGGGAGTCCTGTTAACCATCAGTCATATTGAGACCAATAAAGCTATTCTGACTCTAAATGTCTCATCTTTAAAAAAATATATTTTTTTATTTCTACGGACCCCTTGCAGTAACTTACACTATAGACCGCTAGAGGGCCACATTTCCCTGTTTAGACGCACTTCCCAAAACACGCTTTATTGTTTGTCCAAGTGGCGTTGCCGTAGCCTGTCTTTGATTGGCACAGAGCTCGGAAATACTTCCGCATTTATGGACGCTGGCGGAAAGAGAGATGCGATTTGCGTGTAAATGTCATGTTATTATCGTTTTGCTGCACGTCAGCTTCTCAGTGAAAGTCGACTTCTTGACTTCGAACAAAGACACAACATCGCCGTTTCTCACAGTTTCGCCGCAAGCTTCTCCAGCACGCTTAGCTTGGTTAGCCGCTAACAAAGAGCGGAGGAGGTTAGCCGCACATGCTAAAGCCGTGTCGTCATTGGGTGGAAATGAGCCCAAAATGAGCCACAAAGTGCAAAAATGTTTGTAGTGGTGTAATTTCAAAGCACCGGGAGGAACTTTGCTCGCACACAAGAGGACGAGGAGCGCCGACGTTTTCCTTGTCGAGCCTCGAATGGATTCGCACAAAGCAGGTTGGTTTCAAAGAGGATTTCTTGTTGTAGCGTATTTTGACTTTGTTTTCACAGATCGAGGACTTTTAGTACGTTTAGAGAGGTTTTAATGAAAACGGCTCATCCTGGTAGAGCAGGGGTGGGCATTTAATTTGCAAAGGGGTCACATGACATGAGAAACTGGAAGTTGATATTTTGCCGTGACCGGCAACTCTGCTGCTTGCGCTTTTTGTTGTTGTTGCCGTGAACGGCTCTGATTGGTCAATCGCCAGCTCCTCAAAGAAAAAGAAAACCCTATTTTGCGCCTTTTATTTTTGTATTTTTGTCATTCGACACGTGCTTGCTTCCTGTTTTCACGCGAGAAGTCAAGTTGGCCTTCAAATGCGTCTCGAATGAACTCAAGCCTCCAAAGACATCAATTGTCGGGAAACCAAAATGCAATCAGCGGTTGCCTTAACTCTCCTGTTGTGTTTGTTTCTTAACAATGTTCGTGGGTTTTATTGTTTAATCAACAAAGAAGTCACATCATTCAATGCGACCTTTTTTATACTTGAAAAACAAAAACGTGAAATAACAAAGTTCAAGCCAAGTTTTTTTGTTTTCCAATTTGACCGCAAAGTCACAGTCGGGTTAACTCAGCGTCTCTCAATTTTTTGTCACCCCAAACTCTCCACCATCGTATCATTTGGCTATACAATCGATTTCAATTAACCAGAAATGAAATTGTGTTCAAAATAACATTTTGCATACATTTTTTTCATTGATATTACAAAATCATTGGTTGATGTTATTTATGAAACTTTAAAAAATTGCAAAGAATTTGATTCTTCAAGTCATCCATTTTACACCTGCATTTACATGTAATTTCATATATTTTCATAAGTCGTCGGTTTATGTTACTGGGAACTTATTCAAAGAGTTTTGATACCCGGTGTAACCGCAAAAAAAAAGAAATAATGTCTTCAATGATTTCAATTGATATCACGCGAGTGACTGACAAGAAGAAGCCAAAAGTCACTTTTTTAGGGTTACTGTCATGAATCATTGTTTCATTCATTCTAATTAAAATGTCTATGAAGTGCAGAGGAGCTCATACTCTTGTTGCAGTCTCTGACGATGTGAGCGCCACTGCCACCTACTGTAGTGGATGTGCAATTACTTCTTCTTTTTTTCAGTACGGCAAAAAAAAAAACACATCACTGTCTTGACTGCGTGTTTGTCATCTTGTGTCTTTAGACGTGTTGGGGGCCCCCCTCATCAAAGAGGAAGAGCCCCCTGGCATCAAAGAGGAGCAGCCGGAGCCCCTCCTCTTAAAGGAGGAAGAGGAGGAGCAAAGCATCGGTCGGGAGGACGTGGGCAAACTTGAAGTGGTGGTGAAAAGCGAAGAAGCTGACGAGGCGAGAGGATGGAAAGCCGACCGCCTCCTGGCCCCGCTCTCGGACGGCGAGGCGACTTCCACGTCGCGCTCTCCCGACCCCGACGACCCCCACGACCCTGAAGACGATGACGACGAAGACGACGATCCGAAAGGTGATGTGAGCTCGAAATGTTGTCAGTGTGACAAAACGTTTGGCAAGAGGAGAAATTTAAAGCGCTATTCGCGCTGGCACGAGAGCGAGAAATGGTTTTGCGGCAAAACCTTCACACTTAAAACGCAAGTCGGGAGACACGTGAGGGTGCACGCGGGGGGGAAACCGTACGGCTGCCACTTTAGCGGCAAAGGCTTCTCGGAGAGGGGACACTTGACCGCGCGCACGCGAGGCCACACGGGCGACAAGCCTTTCTCGTGCCCGGCCTGCCACGAGCGCTTCGCCACCGAGGGACATTTGACAGCGCACGGCAGGACCCACGCGGGAGAGAGACCCTTCGGCTGCTCCCTTTGCGAGGCCGACTTCGCAGACAGCTCGGCGCTGGCCCGGCACGCGCGAACGCACACGGGGGAGAAACCCTTCGCGTGCGCCGTTTGCCGCGAGCGCTTCTCGCAGAAAGGCAACCTGATGACGCACATGAGGACGCACACGGGCGAGAAACCGTTCGCCTGCTCGCTTTGCGGCGAGCGCTTCTCGCAGAAGGGCAACTTGAAGACGCACGCGAGGAGGCACACCGGGGAGAAACCCTTCAGCTGCACTTGGTGCGAGGAGAGCTTCGCTCGCCAGTATCAGCTGTTCAAACACAAATGTGCCGCCAGGAGTGGCACGTGACGCCGGCGCTCAAATTCAGACCGACGCGCTCTCACGCGGATCCTTTGCTCAGGTTCGTATCATTCAAAGCAAACAACTCTGACGGATGCAAAAAGCAATGTGATGGGGACGCCTCGAATTCCAACACATTTATTTGGGAATAAGGATTTGTTTGTAGGGCTGGGTTTAAAAAAATGGATGTATCAATATAGAATCAATATTTCTTTTCACGGCCTCATGTCGATTCATAAAACCATGGATCGATACTTTTAATACGCCCCTCAACATCAATTAATGTGCCTTCTTGCCTTACAGGGAAATGTATTTGACCAAAACAGATGTTTATGTAAAAAAAAATGTTTTAATTACATTTATATTTAATAAATAAATAATTTAATTGATTAAGAAATAATAATAAATATACATGTGATATATAATCTAAAAAAGATAGATTATACTATATAATATATTGATATAACATATAATTATATTTAAATATATAGTAATAAAAATAATAACCTAAATAAAATGGTAATAAATAGATCAATACATTTAATAATTTAATTAAAATATGTTTTAATTTATTTTACAAAAGAAGCACCTCCCCCCAGGCTTTTGCAAAAAAAAAAAAAAAAAATTTGCCACTTTATTTGCATAGTGCTGTGGCTGTAATCATTTATTGTTTTGATCAGGTCATGTTCAATAAAACATACATGATTCACAAAACTACATTGGATAAAATTTTGAATGTAAATATTCATATTTTTTTCACACTAATGCAGCAAGTAAGAAGTTTCTACTATTTCCAGCATTGTTACTTCTGAGAATGTCTTCCATATAAAATGAAAATGGGTCCTGCATGAAATCCTTAACGGAATCGAATTCAATCGAATGTATTTTGGAAATCGGAATCGAAACCCAGCCCGATTTGTTTGTAACCATTTTTGGAAGACGAGGACGTTCCCGCCCGCTCGCTCCTTTTCGCCATTTTCCAAAGCGTGTTCGTTTGTCTTTCTGTCGTGCAGACGTCCGGCAGTCGCGAGCCGAGGCGCCACAACACGCCCACCAAGTCGTCGGAGTGATTGTGAAGAGTGAAAATGAAAATGAAGATGAGGCCAAAGGCGGCGGCGGCGGCGGCGGCGCGGGAAGCCAAACGGCCGCCTTGCGATGCGGCGAGTGCCACAAATGCTTCGGCGACAAGCGTCACTTGAAGCGCCACGCGCGATGCCACACGGGGGAGAAACCCTTCGTCTGCTCCTTTTGCGGCAAGGCCTTCCCCCGCAACGAGCATCTGACGTCGCACGTGAGAATCCACACGGGCGAGAAGCCCTTCGCGTGTTCGGCGTGCGGACGCAGCTTCTCTCACAAGTCCAACCTGACGGCGCACATGAGGCGGCACACGGGCGAGAAACCGTACGAGTGCCGGCAGTGCGGCCAACGCTTCTCGCGCAAAGTCAGCCTGAGCGTCCACACCAAGACGCACACCGGGGAGAAACCCTTCAGCTGCTCCGTCTGCGCCAAAACCTTCTCCCTCAAGGAACACTTGAGCACGCACGCCAGGACGCACACCGGAGAGAAACCCTTCTCCTGCTCCTTTTGCCCGGCGACCTTCGCCGACCGCTCGGCGCTGAGGAGGCACTCCAGGACGCACGGCGGGGAGAAACCCTTCGCCTGCTCCGTGTGCGGCAAAAGCTTCTCGCTGAAGGCCTACCTGACGGAACACCAGGCGGCGCACGGCGGGGAAAAAGCCTTCTCGTGCGGCGCCTGCAAGTCCAAGTTCAGTTTCCGCTCGGCGTTGGTGCGCCACATGAAGACGCACGGCGCGGACAAAGTGCAGAAGGGCAAACGCCGCGCGGGTGCTGCTGAACATAGCAGCAACATGCAGTGAAGATGTCAACCCGCCGGATGTGAAAGAAAATCTTTTACGTTTCAGTATTTGCAAGTGATTTACGTCTATTTTGATTGTTTATCATGATTCTACATGAAGTCATCTGCAATTGATTCCATCTTTCTGTAATTTGCTCTTATGCCTAAAATTCATAACTTATAATAAATGATTATCTAAGTATCAATATGAAGGTCTGTGGCTGTTTGATTATATTCATCGTGAGTTAACTCGTGCGATTAATTACCGTTAACATTTCTAATTGCCCCTAATTTTTAATCATCTTTTTTTTAATCGCGTCAGGCGGTTACATTTTTAAATTGTGATTAATCGCATGACTTCAATAGTTAACTCACGATTAATCACAAATGTTATATCTGTTCTTAATGTTTAATGAATTTTTTTCTAGGTTTTCATACTCTTCAAAAGAGGAAAAAATGTTAAACTAATAGAAATAGTTTAATGGCAATGGCAGTGCATGAAAAAAAAAAAAGATTATTAAAAATTCGGGGCGTCAGGCGATTACATTTCTAATCGGAATTAATCACATGACTTCACGAGTTAACTCATGATTAATCACAAATGTTATATCTGTTCTATTATATTTTCATACTATTGTTAACAAAAGTAGGAAAAAAAAGTTAAACTGGTAGAAATAATTCAAAATAATTTTTGACGTTTAAAACTGTCAATGGCAGTTAATGAATTGAAAAAAAAAAGTTTGTTTTTTGGGCGTCAGGCAATTAAAATTTTTATGTATATATATATAAAATCTATACAAAGTAAACTAACCCAATTTCTGTAATTGATATATACATAAGTAATTTTTTTTGTATATAGGTTGTCTCGTACAAAAAGAATGAATCATGAATCTTTAAGAAATTGCAAAGAATTTGATTATTCAAATCATTAATTTGACATTTCATATATTTTCATTTTTTGTTGACTGACTGACAAGAAAAAGCCCGAAGTCACTTTTTTAGGGTTTGTCATGAATCGTTGTTTCATTCTTTCTAATTAAAATGTCTATAAAAAAAAAAAAAACATCAGTTAACAAATGATTATGTGTCTCGTGTTTTTATTTGCTCATTTCCATATTATGATGATGATGATGATTTTCTTCCTCATTTCAACTTTGATGATTTCCGTTCTCTGCAAATGTCTTTGAACATCTGCGCGCGTGCGCGCTGACATCCTTTCATGGCGTCGCGCGTGTTTGTGTTGCGGAGTCATCCATCAGCGGGCGCGTCCCTGTTCCTGTTTGTCCGTCTCAGGAACACAAAAGCGAGCGAGCGAGCGAGTTGACCGACCGGCGCCTTTGGGCAAGGCGTGTCCTTCCTTGAGTCGCGCTTTCTTTGCTTTTTCTTTCTTCTCGCTGTTGATTTATCAAATGTGAGCGTCTCGCGATGGCGGCGTCACAAAATTCATCTCGTCGACATCATTCTTCATATGCAAATGAGGTCCGCGGCCGACATGGCCAACGGTTCCTGCTTGGAAATCACAATTTTCACACAAAACATTTGCGATCGACAGCGAAGGAGACAAAAGTTTGCCAAATTGAAAAAATCGAAAGTCGTCTTTATTTGAAATGTCAATTATAAATGCAATGACGTGGATTGCTCAATCAGAGTGAACTATTGCGCAATTTCATTGAATAAATCATACAAATAATGGAATCATCCAAAGTTTATTCATCTGACTTGTTCAGTTTGAAATGATATGGATTTCGCAATCAGAGGGAAATATATTTCATTTTTCATCTCGACGAAAGTTTAAAACGATCAAAAAGCTCAAATTGAAAAAAGAAAGGTTCAATTTCAGTTCAGGAATTCAATTGTGAACATTCGAAATATTTCATGATTTGTCGTTCTTTTGACGGCGGTTGCTTTAAAGGTGACAGAAAAACATTTTTGTCGTTATAACGCGAAAGCCCAAACGGCGACTGGTCACCAAACGTGAGCGTCGGAACGCAATCGAGAGCTTCGCAGTGCGCTCGATACCGAGTCGGCGTCACTGCCGACGCTGCAGCCATCCGTCTGTCCGTCCTGCCTCACTCGTCAACCGCGACATACTCGAAGCCGTCCGCTCGGGGCAGGATCTCACCCCGACCCGGAGAGGGCACGCCGCCCTTTTGCGCCCTTTTGCGGCCTTTTCGGGTTTGGAGGTGCTGATGTTCATCCCGAGCGCTTCGCACCAGCGACAGTTGCAGATCACGGCTTGAAGAAGCCGACAGCATCAGAAAGCAGAAAAAGCATCGCGCGATCTTGAGGCCACCGAAGCGGAAAACCCAAATTCAGTTTTCAACAGAATCGGCGACAGAGGACAACCCTGGCGGAGTCCGATCCTCACTGGGAACCAATCCGACTTACTGCCGGAAAAATGATATATTCTAATATAATAATTGATTTTTTCAAATATTGTAATAATATATCAATTGCGTTTATGCAATCGGTGCCAAGAAAGGTTTTTTTTGCAATCGTCGGAAGTCAGCAGTTGTATTTCTTCTTCTTCTTAAAAGTATTTTTCTTTTTTCAGAAAGTTGTATTGTTTCAAGAAAAAGTTTTATTTTTGTTTGTAATCTCTTTGATTGAATTTGGAAGTCATTATTTTTATCATAGAATCGACACAATAAATGATTTAATTTTTTTCAATAATCATTGAAGTTGAATTGGGTTTTTTTCAAGCATCAAATTTCAATTCTTTTTTCTTCTATATTTGTGTGTACATTTAATGATTTGTGAATTTAAATTTTGAGCAGGCCTTTCATCTCCATCTTCATCATCCTCCTCTTCCTCCTGCCTGCCGGCGATGCGGATGTTGCGAGGATCGAGTTCGACGCAAAGAGCGAGAAATGATGGATTGCCGGCCGGCCAATCGCAGGTGACGCAATGTTGGCGCCGAGGTCATTCGGGTCATTCGGGTCATTCGGGTCATTCGGGGCGGAGGCCCGAAAGAAGCGCACCAAACATTTGCCAGACTTGATGAATTGCAAATGTTGACTCGAGCAAACAGAGCGCGAATTCCCTGGGGGAGGTCTGAGAATAAAGGCGCCCGTGCGCGCCGCACACCCGATTCCTCGTGACTGGTCGCAGCGACATGGGTGCCAGGACTGGCTTTTGGACGGCGGCCGCTTTGGTGGTCCTCCTCGCGCCGCTCGCCGGCTGCCACGCCAACGCAGGTGCGACCATTCACTTTTGTATATCGATGCGGGCGACCTGTCCATCGTTGATATATATTTATTTGCTTTGTAACTAAAATGCAGGAAACATTTTTGTGAACAAAATCAAACGCTTTCGAGAAATGAAAACAAACTCAAACGACATCGTACCAATCGAATATTAAAAAATATGTCGAATAGAATCGATGATTACTCGGATAACATTTGATTTGACATTTAAGTGTATTATAAAACCAGCTACTTTTTGTGATAAGGCTGGCTTTAAAAAATCGATATATCGATATGGAATCGACATTCCTTTTCATCGGCCAACATCGAGTCATAAAACCGATACTTTGAATACGCCCCCAGTGACGTCTCTGCATTTGGGGCCAGTGGGGTCGGGCCCCACCAGATGGCGCTGTTTGGCACATGCAGGCTCATAATTGGTCGTCTTTAGAACGAATCATTTATAACATTTTATTTGATCAAGAATAAAAATATTCAAATAAATACAATTATGTTTGTTACGTTGTAAACATAAATGTTCGACGGTCTAACTTTCGAAACGAGAGAGGGCCGGTGTCGGTCCCGGACGTGATCGGGTTCGCCTGCCGATGGCGCCAGGATTGGCCGGAGAAGATCCGTTTACAATTGTTCAATAAAAAAAAGTCAAAAAAAGATTGAAGCGCCGCCGAGCTTTCCGATGACGTCAAATGCAGCAGCGCGAACGAAATGCGCCATTCGGACGTGTTGACTTTGGTTGGGTTGCGCTTCAGGTGGCGGTGTAGTACCGTCACGTGCCTCCGACGCAGGTTGGCGCGGGTTCGCTTTCATACGCGTGCTAACAAAAGTGGAAAAAATGGCCAACTAATAGAAATTGTTGAAAGGAATTTTTGACGTCTCTAGCCGTCAATGGCAATGAATGAGTTGATTTGGAATTCAATGTAATTCAATTGATGTTCCATAATGAATCAAAAAATGAAGGGAAAAAAATCGTCATCGGGTGGAACTGAAGCCAATCGAATCAAAATTGCATCGAACTGAAATCGAATCGATTGAGGACATTTAAATCGATACCCGGCCCGACTCACCCGTGTACGAGAGGAGGTCACGTGACATCCAGATGGCAACGGTTGGTCAATTTGTGCCCTGATGTCGCCTGGCGACCGCTCCAGAATTTGCGACCTTCCCACTTGTCCTGCATTTCCTTTTCTCTCCTCAAGCCAACGGTTCCGAGTCCGAAGTCGGGGTTTGCTCCACCTGGGGGCGCTCTCACTGGCGCACGGCCGACGGCGCCTTCTTCCGCCTGCCGTCGTCGTGCAACTACCGACTGGTCGCCGACTGCGACGACGCCTACGAGAGGTTCAACGTGCAGGCCAGACGGCGGACGGCGGACGGCGACGGCGCCGGCGCCATCCGGGCGGTGCTGGTGAGGTTGGATGCCGACGTGCTGGAACTGCGAGCCGACGGCGACGTGCGCGTCGACGGCAAGCGGTGAGCGGACGCACGCCGCGAATGGCGGCAGGATTTTTCCCGCCGTGTCTGTGAAAGTTTCACCTCGCTCTGCCACGCACGCGCATTTGGACCACGCATGCCACCTGGTGGTCAACCAGAAAAGCTTTTTTGCCATCCCGCATAATAAACATGTCATCGGTTGTAATAAAAATGCATGTCAAGCAATTTCAAATGTCAAACGTATCGCTTTAAAGACCATGCTTTGCGATACGTCTGGTATCGCGATACGGCTCGTCTCGTATCGTGAGGTTGTTGGCAGCTCTGGTAAAAACCCTGCCACAGCCCCTCGTGCTAGCTAGCTAGCTCCCCGGGTGCTTGTTTACCTGCTAGGCAGCTAGCTAGCTAAAGCCAAACTGTGGCATGGTTTTTACTGACTGGACCTGGATAAAGTGCTAGCTAGAGAGCTAGCTAGCTAGCTGGCTAGCACGAGGTGCTAAAGCCAAACTGTGTTTTTACATTGACCACAAAAACCTTCCTTTCTGGTGATTCGCTGTCGAGCTCTATAGCGCCAACTATTGCCGAGGAGGACTTTGTCAATGTCCATTTAAGAAAAAGGTTTGTCTGTGTGTGCGCAGCGTGTCACTTCCTGTTGTGCAGCCGGCAATGACGATCAAGAAAAGTTCATCCGGCGTCCTCGTCAAGGCCAAACTTGGAATGACAGTTGTCTGGAACCTGGGCGACGCCCTCAACGTACGTTCACGCACGCACGCGCATTCAACCTTATTTTCAAGTCAACTTCAATGCGTGCTTCAAAGTATACTTGAATGTGTAAAACGTGTACTTCCAAGTTGAAAAGGTGCATTTTTTGGGCAGAAAAAAATACCGATTACCAACGAATCTGCCGATTATTTAAAGACGTATATTTAATGCAAAAAATTGTGTTTCCACAGTATTTGTGTGTGAATATTCATTATTTGAAGGAAAAACACTCCCAAAGTTGATGCTAACTTCTTGCTAGCATTTGAATGGGATTTTCCCTTCACTTTTAGCATTAGCGCTATTGCGCACAAGCAGAGGTGGCAAATCCAGGTCCAGAAAGTCAAAACCCTGCCACAGTTTGGCTTTAGCCCCAGATGCTAGCTAGCTAGCTAGCATCTGGGGCTAAAGCCAAACTGTGGCAGAGATTTTACGATTATTACCTGGATTTTGCACCTCCATAAAAGATACGCTACACACTTGCTAGTGGCTAATGCTACGCAAGCAAATGGTGCATTCAGGGTACTTTCACAGCATCAGAAACTTTGGCTTTCTTCGATGATAACGTTTTAAGGGGAAACGAATCGGCCGATTCGTTTTGTCTGATGTTTGAAGGGCAATAATCGGCCGATTATAATTGGAGGTTGATTAATCGGTCGGGCCCAAGTCATTAAAATGAATCGTATACTTGTCTTCCATTATTGAAAAGCAAAGTTACTGAACAAATGATGTAACTTTAAAAAAATCGCTACAAAAGATGTCATACACTTCCATGACGCCATTTTAGAATGAAAATGCAAAATGAAGATACATTTGGAATCAAAAACTGAAATTGTTTTCAACGGACGTGATGGCTGCAAAACAAAATGTGCCGATGATGTCGTTGCGTGTGTTTCAGATTGAGATTGCCAGCAAGTACAAAGGTTCGGTTTGCGGCCTTTGTGGAAACTTTGACGGCGTTGACGACGAATTTACGGAGAACGGTGAGCGACACAAAAAAGCCACTTGCGCAATTTCTAGCGCTGACGTCGGATGCGCCGGCGTGCAGGAGTGCCGCTGTCCGTCGCCGATTACGCCGAACGCCACAAAGTCAGCGGACCGGCGGAGACGTGCGAGCGGAGCGAAGAGCCGGATGAGCCGCAAAGCCGTCACGACTGCGCCGGCAAGGTCAGCACTCGGATTTTCTTTTCTTATCGACTTTCCAGAGTGCGATTAATCGAAATTCAATGACGATTTTGATTGTTACCCTCCACGATTACAAAATTGGCATAATCGTACAAAAAACACGATTAATACGAGGCCTGCGACGAGTCCTCGCATTGTAAATAAGAGTAAATATAAAAACAATAATAATCAAATTAATAACATTAACAATAATGATCATGAATAAATAAATAATAAAATCCATCCATCCATTTTCTTAATCGCATTTCCTCAGTAGGCGGGGTACACTTTGAACTGGTTGCCCCCATGTAGCTCCGCCCCTGCAGGAACAATCATCAGTTGCCATGGCGATGCAGCAGGCCACGCCCTTTCCTGTCAAAGGGCCATTTCTGAGTTGACGGAGTTGTCGTCGTCGTTGTTTCCAGGAGTTGTGCGCGCAGATGTTGACGATGGCGGCGTTCAGCAGCTGTCACCATCTGGTGGAAACGGACGCCTTCGTGCGCGCGTGCGCGTCCGACGCCTGCCACGCGCCCGCCCACGAGGGTTGGCGCGCCCTGACGGCGGTCTGCCAAAGCCTGTCGGAGTTCTCGCGACGGTGCGTCCGCGCGGGAGGAGCGCCGGGAAGGTGGAGGAACGCCTCCTTCTGCCGTGAGTCGCTCGCCGTGACTGCCGAGTGCGGAGGGCTTTTGTTGTCGCCATGGCAACCAAGCGGTTGTTGTCATGGCGACCGCAAGCAGCGTTAATGTCAGAGGCGGCAAATCCAAGTCCAGAAAGTGAAAACCCTGCCACGGTTTGGCTTTAGCCCCTGATGCTAGCCAGCTAGCTCCCTAGCAGGTAAACGAGCACCATGGCTAGCTAGCTAGCGAGCTAGCGAGCTAGCTAGCTTGCACTTAGAAATTAAACCCCCCCCCCTTTTTTTTTTTAAAGAAAGTGAAAACCCTGCCACGGTTCGGCTTTAGCCCCTGATGCTAGTTAGCTAGCTCCCTAGCAGGTAAACAAGCACCATGGCTAGCTAGCTAGCTAGCTAGGGAGCTAGCTAGCTTGCACTTAGAAATTAACCCCCCCCCTTTTTTTTTAAAGAAAGTGAAAACCCTGCCACGGTTTGGCTTTAGCCCCTGATGCTAGCTAGCTAGCTCCCCAGCAGGTAAACGAGCACCTGGGGCTAAAGCCAAACTGCGGCAGGGTTTTGACTTTGTGGACCTGGTTTTGCCACCTGCGGTGAGGGTTGCTGGTGTGGTGTGAAACCAGACCCAACCGGTTTTGTTTCTTTCAGACCGGCAGTGCCCGTCCGGCATGTCGTTTGCGGAGTGCGCCCCCTCCTGTC
Source organism: Leptonotus elevatus (assembly GCF_054856555.1). NCBI lineage: Eukaryota > Metazoa > Chordata > Actinopteri > Syngnathiformes > Syngnathidae > Leptonotus > Leptonotus elevatus. The sequence goes on along the minus strand of NC_141241.1, from coordinate 535,849 downwards.
CGGACAGCTGCAGCAACCCTCGTGCCAGCCGAACCTGCGACACACAATGCCACGACGCGTGCATGTGCCCCCCCGGTACGTACACGCGTACTTCAATCTCTAACGTACACTTGAACGTGTACTTGAAAGGGGAATGTGCTTAACTCATTGACTGGCAGGCATTTTGACTGAAGCAACCCCCTTCGCTCCCCGCTGTTTGACTGGATTTGGACTGATTTTGCAAGGCCCACAGAATATTGTGTTCTATTGTTATTAAAACATGGAACCTAGCAAAGAAAAAAGATGAGTCTCTTCTATCATCAGGAAAAAAAAGCATATTTCTGTCTGCTTCCATTTTGCAACAATTAGCATTAGCATTAGCTAAGTTTCATCATAATTCACAAATCAGTTGAAAACACTGGAGGGGAAAAGCCTTTTTTGTAACATGGCCCTTGTTGATCTCTTGTACTCTGTTGCCACCTGCTGGCCGTTTCTGTGATAACTACCCTTGCTTTAAGCGTTCTCTTCAGTTCAGAGGCCAAATCAAAGCTTTCTGTATGTTCTAGCATATCCAAAAACATAAAAATACGTTTTTTGGGACACTTAAAGCATTTTTTGGGAGCAAATGAGTTCAACGTGTGCGTGAATGAATACTTTGTGTCTTTGAACTTGCTTCAATGTGTACTTGATGTGCATGTGAGGATGTGCTTGAATGCGTCCTCGAACCTGTTCTCTAAAGTGAACTTGAATGTGGACTTGAATTTGTCGTGACAAGTTGACTTCCTTATATTAAATCCGAATCGGGGGGGGGGGGGGGGACATAGGGGCGGGGTCATGATGACATCAACCGTCTATTGCGAGGGCATGTCCCAACTTGTTCAAACCGGAAGTATGACGTCATAGGAAGTCCATATTTGGGTGGGCGGGGTCAAAATGACATCATCCATCCATTGCTAGGACTTGTTGGGACATGTTCAGACACGTCTGGACGGTACGTACCAGAAGTGAAGGGGCGGAACTTAGGCCGGAAGTTAGGGGCGGAGCAGGAAGTGACGTCACACCGGTCCAAAAGTTTGACGAAAAGTGTCAACTCTCTCTGTGGTGTAACGCTTGAAAGTGTACTGGAAAGTATTTCGATGATGACGATGACGACGATGACGATGATGACGAAGACGACGATGACGACGATGACGATGACAATGATGACGAAGATGATGATGATGATGACGATGATGACGAAGACGACGATGACGATGATGACGATGACGAAGACGACGATGACGATGATGACGACGAAGACGATGACGACGACGACGATGATGACGAAGACAACGATGACGATGAAGACGATGATGACGATGACGATGATGACGAAGACGACGATGACGACGATGACGAAGACGACGATGACAATGATGACGAAGATGATGATGATGATGACGATGATGATGAAGACGACGATGACGATGATGACGATGACGACGATGACGATGATGACGACGAAGACGATGACGACGACGACGATGATGACGATGACGAAGACAACGATGACGATGAAGACGATGATGACGATGACGATGATGACGAAGATGACGACGAAGACGATGATGACGAAGACGACGATGACGACGATGACGAAGACGACGATGACGATGACGATGATGACGAAGATGATGATGACGATGATGACGAAGACGACGATGACGATGATGACGATGACGAAGACGACGATGACGATGATGACGACGAAGACGACGACGATGATGACGATGACGAAGACAACGATGACGATGAAGACGATGATGACGATGACGATGATGACGAAGATGACGACGAAGACGATGATGACGACGAAGACGATGACGACGAAGACGGCGACGAAGACGATGATGACGACGACGAAGACGATGACGATGATGACGATGATGACGATGACGAAGACAACGATGACGATGAAGACGATGATGATGATGATGACGATGATGACGATGACGAAGACAACGATGACGATGAAGACGATGATGATGATGATGACGATGATGAAGACGAAGATGACGACGAAGACGATGATGACGACGAAGACGATGACGACGACGACGAAGACGGCGACGAAGACGATGACGATGATGACGATGATGATGATGACGATGACGAAGACAACGATGACGATGAAGACGATGATGACGATGATGACGATGATGAAGACGAAGATGACGACGAAGACGATGATGACGACGAAGACGATGACGACGACGACGAAGACGGCGACGAAGACGATGACGATGATGACGATGACGAAGACGATGACGACGACGGCGACGACGACGATGACAATGACGAAGACGATGATGACGACGACGATGACGAAGACGATGACGAAGACGGCGACGAAGACGATGACGATGATGACGATGTGGTCATGTGCGCCCCCAGGAACGGTGCTGGACGACATCGGCCACTCGGGCTGCGTGGCCGTCCGTCAGTGTCCTTGTTTCCGGAACCAGCAGGTGTACCCGGCCGGCCGCACCTTCTCGCACAACTGCAGATCATGGTACCACGCGCACACGCACACACGTGTCAATCAATCAATCGATCGATCCGCGCCGTTTGTCGCGTGACCCAGCGTGTGCGCGAGCGGCCGCTGGAAGTGCGCGGAGAATGACGACTGCCCGGGAAGCTGCTCCCTGGTGGGCGGAGCTCACATCAACACCTTTGACGGCAAAGTCTACACTTTCCACGGCGACTGCTCGTACGTGCTCGCCAAGGTAGCGTATGCCTTCAACGTGTACTATCAAGTGTGCGCTAGAAAGGATGCGAGCTTTTGATACATTTGCGAGTATGCGATCTTTAAAGTACGTGGATGCACACTTCAATGTACGCTTAAAAAATGTATGCGAATGCGTACTTTCAAGTGTACTTGAACCTGTACTGGACACGCATGACAAGTGTGCTTGAACGTGTACTTGAAAGTGTAACTGATTGCATACTAGGAGACCTCCTGTGGTGAGAATGTGAAAGTGCGTGGAAGCGCATACTTGAACGTGTACTCTGCTTGAATGCGTACTTTCAAGTGTACTGGAACGCGGCGTCTCCTTTTTCCTCAGAGTAACGGCTCGTCGTTCACGGTGTTGGTGGATCTGGTCCAATGTGGTCGAGCGGACGCCGGGACTTGCCTCAGGGCGGTCACGCTGGCCCTGAACGGCAACTCTGTGGTACGTCAACCCGCCGGGTCGCTTTAATGCGGATGGTTTCTGTTTGTCACCACGGTGACTGCAAACAATCTTTGCGTTGATGTTTTGTCACTGACTGGTCGCCACGACTGGACGAGAGTAGGCCGGTTGCCGTGACTGGGCTGGACGCGAGAGGATTGGTCGCGGCGACCGGACTGGGTGTAAAAGGACGGGTCGCCGAAGCTTGACTGATGTTTTGTCACCTTGGCGACCGTCAACCGCTTAAATGCTGCCCTTTGCATCTGCCCCCCCCCCCCCCCCCCCACCGCCAGGTGGTCAAGGTTCACGCTTCCGGTCAGGTGTTTGTCAACAACATCCTTTCCCAGCTTCCGCTCTTCACACGTGAGTTTCCTCCGCCGCTTCGGTGACGCCGCCGCGGACGCCAAAGTCGCCTCGACGCAGCATCAGGACCGTCCCGCCTCATTGTTGTGATTTGTGGCGGCAGCGGAGGTGAGCATCTCCCGCCCGTCGTCCTTCTACGTGTCGGTCAGCGCCGAGTCGGGTCTCAAGCTCATGCTGCAGATTTCTCCCATCATGCAACTCTTCCTGTCCGCGCCCGCTTGGCTCAAAGGAACCGCATCAGGTGCGTACGTCCGCAACCTAAAGCAAGAATGTTGCCGCAGTGCGCTCGAGTTGCGCAGCGTACTTTCGAGCGTGCTTGAAAATGTGCATTTCCAGTCAACGTTTGTGTATCTGAATGTGTGTTTCAAAGTTGACCTTAAATGGCACGTTCAAGGGCGCTGCAAAGGCTACGAGGTTGCATACTTTGAAGTGCTCTCCAACGTTAGCTTGAATGCGTACTTCAAAGTGAACTTAAATGTTTATTTGAACGCATTCTTTAAAGTGCGCTTGAATGTTGAAGGGACAATTGACTCATTGAGCCCAGTTCATATTTTGTCCAGAATTAATTTGATAACTTTGTTCTTTTTCATGAACAATTACGAACTTTAAAAGCCATTTTTTTCCACTGAAGATGACAAATGAAAACAGCAACGAAACGCTGCGGTTGATCAAGACTTGCAAAAGAAAACGCATGCGACGTCATCGCGCGGCGCAGCCACTTCCTGCTTTTCTTCTTCATCTTTTTAAATGACTGGTGGAGCACATCTCTATGGTGTATAGCGCCACCTACAGCGGCGGAGTCTCAAGATTGGCAAAAGAACAACAGATGGAAACGTCAGTTTCTGAAATTTTCAGCAAATTTGCTTGAAAAATTCCAACTCAATGGACGGAGACCTGCGATTGGCCGGCAACCAGTTGAGGACAAGCGCTTAAGAAAATGGATGCATGGGTGAAAAGTGCGCGTTCCACAGGTTTGTGCGGCAACTTCAACGACGTGATGAGCGACGACTTTGGCGTGCCGAGCGGTCTTGTGGAGGGCGCCGCCGCCGCCTTCGCCAACGCGTGGAAAAGCCGAGCCGGCTGCCCCGACGTGCGCACGCGCTTCGGACACCCGTGCGCTCACGGCATCAGCAAGGGTGAGAGAGGCCGACGTTCAAATCACGTTCAAAGACGCAAAATGCGATTTAGTCACGGCCGGCAACTCGCAAACAAAATCTGCAAAAACAAAAACATCATTCAAAACGAATGCATTTTGTTCTACGCAAAGAAACACAAAAGTATTCATGGCGAGCAGCCTCCTCTCGTCCAGGCCAGTCAAGGCGACCGGTCCTCTCACGTCCAGGCCAGTCAAGGCGACCGGTCCTCTCACGTCCAGGCCAGTCAAGGCGACCGGTCCTCCTCTCGTCCAGGCCAGTCAAGGCGACCGGTCCTCTCACATCCAGGCCAGTCAATGCGACCGGTCCTCCTCTCGTCCAGGCCAGTCAAGGCGACCGGTCCTCTCACGTCCAGGCCAGTCAAGGCGACCGGTCCTCCTCTCGTCCAGGCCAGTCAAGGCGACCGGTCCTCTCACATCCAGGCCAGTCAATGCGACCGGTCCTCCTCTCGTCCAGGCCAGTCAAGGCGACCGGTCCTCTCACGTCCAGGCCAGTCAAGGCGACCGGTCCTCCTCTCGTTCAGGCCAGTCAAGGCGACCGGTCCTCCTCACATCCAGGCCAGTCAATGCGACCGGTCCTCCTCTCGTCCAGGCCAGTCAAGGCGACCGGTCCTCTCACGTCCAGGCCAGTCAAGGCGACCGGTCCTCCTCTCGTCCAGGCCAGTCATGGCGACCGGTCCTCTCACGTCCAGGCCAGTCAAGGCGACCGGTCCTCCTCTCGTCCAGGCCAGTCATGGCGACCGGTCCTCTCACGTCCCGCCCAGTCCCGGTCTTCTCACCCTGTTCCTCACATCACCTTCTTTCCCGTTTCGCCGCATTTGGGTCCGGCAATTCTTCACACCCAGAATGACAGAAAGATCTTTTTTGTAATTGAAGGTCAGGCATTCGTTTGTGAGGACGTTTTGTGTTTACAAAACCCACAGATTTTGTTTGCGAACTGCTCGGGTGCGCGTCCATCCCGTTTTGTGTGTTTGCCGGCTTTTGGCATGATTTCAACTCCAACACGAAACCGTCCCGATAACGATGATGTTTGTTGCTCGCAGACAGCTACGCGCAGTTTTGGTGCGCCAAACTGACGGACGCCAGTTCAGCCTTCGCCGCTTGCCACGCGCTCGTCAGTCCGGACACCTTCAAAGACGTGAGTGGGCGCTCGTCACCGCGCAAACCGGCACGCCATGGCGACCGCGCCGACGACGACGCAATACCGACAACGATGACGCAATACCGCCGATGATGACGCAATACCGACGACGATGACGCAATACCACCGACAATGACGCAATACCGACGACGACGACGCAATACCGACGACGACGACGACGCAATACCGCCGACGATGACGCAATACCGCCGACGCCGCTACGGCGCCGCTGACGATGCTTTTCGCACGCAGAACTGCATGTACGACGCCTGCACGTGCGAGGAAAGCGAGTCGTGCATGTGCGCCGCCGTGTCCGCCTACGTGTACGCGTGCTCTGCAGCGGGAATCCAGATCAGCGGCTGGAGGAACAACCTCTGCGGTCAGTGAACGCACCATCCGGGGACGCTAACGCGAGACGATTCCAAAAATATCAATACGAAATCATCATACCAGGCAAAATAGCAAATGCTAGGCTACGTTAGGCCAAGGTTGCTAAATTGGTACTTAGCGCTGAGACTTATTTAGCATGTTAGCTATAGCATGTTGAGCTAATTGCTAAGCTAATAGCTTGAGTACTAGGGATGTAACGATATCCAAACACGATACGATCATTATCACGATATTGCGGTACTAAAAAAAGATCACAATATTGTAAAAAAAAAAAAGAGCTCGTACAAAAAAATAGGATTAAATATATTATTATGAGTGATTATTCTGATGAGTTACGCACACGCTATTATTGAACAGTTTGACAACGGCAAGTCTCATCAAAAGAGTCAAAAGAGAAAGAATGCAAAAATTGTTTTTCACGACGAGAGTTGTTGTGGCCCAACATTCGTTTGCTTTCACGTCAATAAGCAAACTCAAAACACTGAATAGCAGCTAAATATTCAATATATGATTTTTAAATACATTTTTGTTTAAAACCGCAATTGCAAATATCAGTAATAATTGCAAATAGGCGAACATTTCTATCAAAATATGACACCAAATATTCACTGGAAAAAAATATTAATGAATAAAAAAAATGAAAATATATGATAAATAAAAAATATGAGAAACAAAAACATGCAATGTTATATGCTATAAAACACACACAGGAGAAAACATTTCTCATGAATAAAAAAGGAAATCAACCTTGACGACGATATTGAGGCACTTTTAAAATGGCGATATCACGATATCGACGTTATCGTTACATCCCTGTCGAGTAGCGTGCCACGCGGACGGACGGCACAGCTCGAGCATGTTAGCGTTTGCATGCGAAGCTAATGGCTAAGCTAAAAGCTGACCACGTTCGGCCGAGCGGCCAGATCGGCGCCAAGGACGTAAAGGTGTTGTCGCACCTTGCGCGGCAGGCCACCTGTCCTCGTGCCCGGCCGGCACGGTGTACGGCTACAACATGAGCAGCTGCGGCCGCACGTGCCGCTCGCTCGGCGGCGGGCCGGACCACGCGTGCCGCGCGCAGACGGCGGCGGTGGACGGATGCGGCTGTGCCGAGGGAAGCTACATGGACGGGAGCGGACGCTGCGTGGCCGCCGCGCAGTGCCCGTGTCACCTGGACGGCGACGTCGTCCCGCCCGGACAGACCGCCAGCCGCCTGGGATGCGCATGGTAAGCCCGTTGCTCGCATCCTCGGGACCGATGGGTTGTCGCCATGGCGACCACGAGCGTTTTTATTTAGTGACGGATCACAGCTTGCAAATGTCGCACGTACTTTGAAGTCATTTTGGCCAAAGCGTCTTCTCCTCCTTGACTTTCTGCCACTTTCAGCATCTGCAGAAGTGGCGCCCTCCGCTGCCCCGGAGTAGCAAATGCACCCGGTAGGTACACACGCAAACACGCACACACGTTTGTTCCGTTTTAGTGTTCTGACACAGTGTAGGGCATTTATTTATTTATTTCAACATTATTCGATTATTATTTGTCATGGATCGAGATATGCGGATTTGATGGTCCAATATTTATGATGTTTAACGGCATTAATGATGAATATGGAAGACGATTCGGGCCAGCGAAGAGAGAAAAAAAGTTTGGCAGGATTCTCACTTTCGTCTCGGAATTCCCACTTTCAAGACCAAAATCCGAATCCCGCCAAGCTTTTTTTTCTCTCTTCGCTGGCCCGAATCGTCTTCTGTACAAATATTACTGTATGAATTTTGGCATTTCTTGCATACGAGTTTGAATTTTTGGAAATCTTGTTTCGTGTCGTGACGACGCAGCTCACGAGTGCGCGGCCCCCAAAGTCTACTTGGATTGTTCAGCGGCCCCCCCGGGCTTTACCGGGACCGAATGCGAGAGCAGCTGCGCCACCCTGGACATGGCATGCGTAAGTCGGCACGCACGCACGCACGTCGGCACGCACGCACGTCGGCACGCACGCACGTCGGCACGCACGCACGTCGGCACGCACGGAAGACAAAGACTTCTAAGACTTTCTTTCGCCGCTTCTTTCCGGACAGATCGGCGGCGGCGGCTGCGTGTCAGGGTGCGCGTGTCCCGAGGGTCTGGTGTCGGACGGGCTGGGGGGCTGCATCCAAGCCAGCAAATGTCCGTGCGTCCACAACGGCCACGCCTACCAGCCCGGACAGGTCCTGCAGGTGGACTGCAACACCTGGTGGGTTCCGTCCCATTTGGAGCTTTCCTTTGCTCGACTTTGAAATCAGCGTGCATGAAAATCATGTTTGGATTTCTTCGAGCGACGTTTCTTTATTTTTAATAATAAAAGGCTTACTTTAAAAGGTCACGTTTTTAAAATTGCTTTACTACGTGACGTCGTAAAAAAAAAAAAAAAAGCCTTTTGTTTATTTTTAAACGCCTGACTATACATGGTCATTTATAAACAACACCTTACGCCTGGTCTTTTTTTTAATAACACCTAACTATATATATATATATTTACATTTATATTTGTTTGTTTTTTAAGAAAACAAAACAGCGGCCGGTCAATTATCGTTGCTGCACTGCTAATGTGAAGGATCTGCGCTTTGTGTCAAATGTGTTGGCCCTCTGGGGGCCCCTGCTGGCTAAGTTTATGTGTGCGTGAGTGCAGCACGTGCACAGGCAGAAAGTTCACGTGCACGAGCAAAGCGTGCGACGGCGTGTGCGCTATCTACGGCGACGGGCATCACATCACCTTTGACGGCAAGAGGTTCGACTTGCGCGGGCAGTGCGAACACACGCTCGTGCAGGTAACACACACGCAAAATATGACAATTGCCTGTTCATTCATTCACTGCCATTGACGACTATAGACGTCAAAAATTCATTTAACTCTTTCTATGAGTTTAACATTTTCCCACTTTTGTTAACAAGGGGATGAAAACCTACAATTGTTTTTATTGTACATTAAAACATGTCAAATTTGTGATTAATCGTGAGTTAACTAGTGAAGTCATGCAAAGCCTGACGCCCCTAAATTTTAATTAAAAGTAATAATAATTTTTAATAATCTTTAAAAAAATTAATAATCTTTTTTTTTTAAATAATATTTTCTTTAAAAAAAATCTTATTTAAAAAAAAAGAAGAAAAGATTATGAAAAATTATAGCGATAATTTTTTCAAATTGTAATTATCGCATGACTTGACTCGTTAACTCACGATTAATCACAAATTCTATATCTGTTCTAAATGTACAATAAAAATAATCTAGGCTTTCATACTCTTGTTAACGCAAGTGGAATTTTTTTTAACTAATAGAAATAGTTGCAAGGAATTTTTGACGTCTATAGCCGTCAATGGCAGTGAACGAGTTAATGACGCACGTGCGCGCGCAGGACTACTGCGGAGACGACGAGACGGAGGGAAGCTTCCGGATTCTCAGCGAGAACGTTCCGTGCGGAAGCTCGCCGACCACCACCTGCTCCAAGAACATCAAAATCTTCGTGCAGGTCCGTCATCAGCAACAAACACTTTTCACATTCATTCATTGCCGATTATCGTTGCCGATATCTGGCATTTTGACAAATATCGGATTTTTTTTTACGAATCTGAAGGCCGATAAAGTTGTTATCTCACTGAGCGGCGAATGCTTGCGAACGTAGCGAATTTGGGGTTTTCATCAGCATTGGTCACACGTTCACAAACAGTTTTGAAGACATTTTGAACCGATTCAGACCATTTTTCACTGTCTGCGGCCATCTTTTGTAACCTTTTACGAACCCTGACGAAAACCCCAAATGAGTTGCATTCGCATGCATTTGTCGCTGAGTCACATCCAGGAAACTTCATGGATTCATTTAAATTTCCCCTTTATAAAAAAAAAATGATGCTGACATTGGGATTTCCCTACACTTTTTATTTTTACAAATTTAAAAAAAAGAAGAATGATGTTGAATTCCATTCGATTCCATTTGGTTACATTTTAAAAACCTTTATTTACAGTCGAAAACTTTAGGCAACTATTTACTTGTATCGGTTTTAATTGATCTGAACATGCTTTTTATGACCCTGGAAGCTTCCTGACATTTTTGTGATCATTTTTATTGAAACAAAAATGTCAATTCTTTATCTGTTTGAAATGAAAAGAAAAGTTTTTGTTTTTTGTACGTGATTATTTTTTCTGACTGCAAATGAATATCGGTTATCGGCCTCCTTGACTACGAATAATCGGTATCCGTCTCAGCCTTGGCAAAACCATATCGGCTTGCACGATTTCAAATACACGTTCACGTCCTCCTTGGAAAGTCGACGCTTGATCGACTTGATTAAGTTGACTTTCATGTCAACGTTCAAGTTCACTTCTTGAAAATACATTTGAATGAACACTTCAAAGTGTTCATCCAAGGACACGTTGGAGTGAGTCATTTATTTGTTTTTGCTGCGGTAGAATAAAATAGAATGTATAAAGATACGCAACGTTATGACAAGGTGTAACTGTAAAAAAAATAAAAATAATTCATAGACACATTTTTATACTTTTTATAGTCATGGCAGAAAGTTGGGGGGGCGCAAAATGTTTTCTTCTTCCTGAGGTTGCGGGCGCATAATCGAAAAATAATTGAGAAGTACTTCAAGTACGCGTTGGAGTACACTTTGGAGTATTCCTTTGATAAAAGATGAAATTGTGTCCCAATTTTCTTTTGGATGATCTCTAAGTCCAAAGTCCTTCTTTCAATGCCTTGAACACGAAAACCGCTGCGTCCTTTTAAGAGCACTTCCAAGGACGGCGTCAAATCGTTTTTTTGTACACTTTCGAGTCTGATTGTCCAAACGCCGCCAGGATGATGAAGAATTCCACCTGAGGGAGGAACATTTCCACGTCATCCGGAGCCGCCGGCTGTTTTTTCCGGCTCAGGTGCGCCAGATGGGCGTCTACGTGGTGGTCACCGTCAAACCGGGAGTCGTCGTCATGTGGGACAAGAAGACCTCCGTCTTCATCAAACTGGCACCGCGCTATCAGGTCAAATTTCATTCCATTCCATTCCAATCGGTTCGATTGACGGTGGATTCGATTCGATTCTTTTCCATTCGAATCGATTCGATTGACGGTGGATTCGATTCGATTCTTTTCCATTCCAATCGATTCGATTGACGGTGGATTCGATTCGATTCTTTTCCATTCCAATCGATTCGATTACCAGTGGATTTAATGCGGTTATCGTTGGATTAGATTCGATTCCATTTGAATCGATTCAATTTGATTACCAGTGGATTCGATTTGATTCGATTTGATTCAAATTGATTTGATTCGATTCAAAAGGCAAGCTAAAATTCACACTAATGCATAAAGTATTGCTTTACCGCAGGGGTGGCCAAGTTGGGTCCTCGAGAGCCCCTACCTACGCAGCCTGTTTTTTATGTTTCTCTCCATTAACACACCAGATTCATGACGACGATCGTTATCAGGCTTCTGCAAAGCGCGTTGATGAGCTGATCATTAGATTCAGCTGCGCTGAAGGAGGGAGACGTGCAAAACAGGCCGGACGGGGGCTCTCGAGGACCCGACTTGGCCACCCCTTCTTTACTGTATATTAGTGGTGCAACGGATCATGAAAGTCACAGTTCGGATCGGATCACAAATTTGAGCCGCGGATCGGATCCGTTTTCGGATCAGCAAAAAAAAAGTGGACGAAAGCAATTTGCATTGCCGTCAATGTATTTTATTTTGAAGTTTGCCTTAGCGCGTTACGTTGAGTATCTTCAGCTTGTCATGTCTGAATGGCGTCCATTGTGAATGCGCACAGTTCGTCATAATAATAATCAATAGTAATCATAAATAAGTCAATCAATAAAAATACAATCGTATTAAAATTGATAACGTTATTAATAAGAATCCTAATCATGAAGACAAATCAAATGTTCCCTTTGGTGTGGGTGTGGCCAGAGAGCCCCCGGCCACCGTGTAGCTCCGCCCCTAGCACAAGCAACCCGGGACGCGGATCGTGGGCCGTCCCGACCTTTGGACCCGAGTCCGAGCGCCCGCCCATCAACGATGACGCGTTGCACCGCGACTGCGTATCGTGCGGTCGCATTGGAAGACAAATAAATGTCAATCGTGGCGAAAGCAGCAAAATGGAAGGCCGTCGTCTCCGTCCTCCGAGTCGAACCCGCTTTTTCTTTCTCTCCCCCCCAAGGCCAAGGTGTGCGGCCTGTGCGGCAACTACGACGGAAACATTCGCAACGACCCGGCCGAGCGTTCCGGCGAGCCGGACTTCAGGGACAGCCGGGCGTCGCGGTCCGACTGCCCGGACGCCGCTCTCGCCGTCCCGGCGCCGGACCCGTGCCGCGCCAACCGGTACCGTGCGGCGTGGGCGCAGAGGCAGTGCGGCGTCATCATCGGCGTGGCCTTTCAGGCCTGCCACTTGCGGGTAACTGAAAAGAGGAAACCTTGATAAGACACGCCTCCAGATTGCAGGACTGCCATGGATTACTTGAGTATCGTCGTCTGAACTGGCGCGTAAATACGTCTTTAAGACTTTGTACTTCCAAAAACAGACAATTGAACTTTGTCCCAGGTGGATCCCGGTCCGTACTACGACGCGTGCGTGCGTGACTCGTGCGCGTGCGACAGCGGTGGCGACTGCGAGTGTCTGTGCACGGCGGTGGCGGCCTACGCCAAAGCTTGTGGCGAGGCCGGCGCTTGCGTCCGATGGAGGACGCCCAAATTCTGCCGTGAGTCTTTCGGCGGCCGTCGGCGCAGGCGTCCATCGACGGCGAGCTGATCGATTGACGGCAGGTGTTCCGTTGCAGCCATCTTCTGCGACTACTACAACGCCCCCGGAGGCTGCGAGTGGCACTACAAGCCGTGCGGCGCCGACTGCATGAAGACCTGCAGGAATCCTTCGGGGAGTTGCTCGCACCTCATCGGCGGCCTCGAAGGTGCGCGTCTTTTCATTTTGGGGGGAATGTGGTGGGTTTCAAAAATCCAAATATCGATATCGAATCGCTGTTCCTTTTCATAGCGCAATATCCATTCATGGAACCATGAATCCATACTTTATACTGGTCAGATCATGTTCAATAAAACATGCATGATTCATGAAACTGCATTAGATTCCATTTTAAATGTCAATATTGACAGTTTTTCCACTTTTAATTATGTATTTTTTATTATTATGTTATTATTTATTATTTTAATAATTATATTTATATTTCATTAATATTTTCATATTTATTTTTTTATTAACTTTTTAATTTATATATTTATGTTCAATAAAACATACATAATAAATGTAACTGCATTGGATTCCATTTTCTCAATTTCAAATTATTTATTTTTTATTATTTTTTAAATTATTTTTAAATTATTTTAAATTATTTTGTATTATTTTATTGATTATTTTCATCTTTTTTATTTCCAATTTTCAATTTCTTTTTTTTCCAATTACTATTGCAATTATTATTGATTGTTTTGATCAGGTCATGTTCAATAAAACATACATGATTGATGTAACTGCTTAGGATTCAGTTTTAAATGTAAATATTCATAAAAAAAAATCATAGTAATGCACCAAGTAAGAGGAAGAAGTTTCTTCTATTGACAGCATTGCTACTTCTGAGAATGTCTTCCATATCAAAGGAAAACTGGTACTGCATGAAATCCTCAACTGAATCGAAAACCAATGTGAATCGAATCGAATCGAATCGAATCGAATCGAATGGATTTTGGAAATGTGAACCGATACCCATCCCTAACAATAAGCAAATGTCGTGTTGTCTCAGGATGTTACCCTCAGTGTCCTCCCGGTCGTCCGTACTTTGACGAGGACAGCATGACGTGTGTGGCGTGGGAGCAATGCGGTTGCTATGACAACCGTGGCGGCCATTTCCACGTGGGCCAGGCCGTTCCTGCTGAAAATTGTCAAACTTGGTATATCTCGCCACCATTTTACACCAATATACTGCAAACCGGGGCTTGTCAAGCTTTTTGTGTCCAAGGACAGGGAGAACATTTTCCATGGACCCGATAACGCCAATTAACTCATTCGCTGCCATTGACGGCTATAGACGTCAAAAATTCATTTGAACTATTTCTATTAGTTTAAAAAAAATTATCCATTTGTGTTAACAAGAGTATGAAATCCTAGAAAACATTTTTTATTCTACATTTAGAACAGATATAAAATGTGTGATTAATTGTGAGTTAACTAGTGAAGTCCTGCGATTAATTCCGATTAAAAAATGTCATCGCCTGACGCCCCGAATTTTTTATAATCTTTTCTATAAAAAATAAAAATAATAATTTTAATTATGATTATTATTATTTTAAATAATCTGTTCTTTTTAAAAAAAATATATATACATATTTTAATTATGTTTTTTAAGTTTTAATCATCTTTTCTTTAAAAAAAAAAATTTAAATAATCTTTTCTTTTAAATTTGTTTTTTTAATAAGATAATAATAATTCAAATGATTACAAATGTATTACAAATTTTACATCGTTCGAAATGTACAATAAAAAAAAGTCTCGGTTTTCATACTTTTGTTAAACTAATAGAAATAGTTGAAATGAATTTTTGACGTTTGCGAATTAAAAAAGAAAGAAAGAAAAGACGATTCAACGTGACTAACTTGTACACCCCTAAATGCCATGCGAACAAAGATGGCTTATTTTGTGCGGGGTTGCCAGTTTGAGAACCAGCACATTTTCCCGCCATGTTAACCGCTGTCTGATGTTTCTCACAGCTTGTGCACGTCGTCCGGATTGCGGTGCAGCTACAACGTGAAGAGTAAGTCGCCGAAAGCGCGCCGTCGGAACCTTTGTTCATTGCGCTCATTCGCCGCCATTTTGTCCCAAATGTCAGCATGCTCGTGTCTGGTCAACGGCGAAACCTTCGCTTACGGCGCCGCCATCTACAACACGACGGACGGGCTGGGAAACTGCATCACGGCCACGTGCCGCGCCAACGGGACGGTGGGCCGCGACGTCAAGCCGTGTTCCGCGACCGCCAGCCCGGCGCCGCACCCGACGCCGTTTACCTTCAGCACGGCGGGGGCGACAACAAAAGGTAGGAAAAGTCAAAGGTTGATCGTTGAACGATGTCAAGATGTCGTTTGCCGGGTCATAAATCGGCCTCGTTATCGTTTGGGAATTTTCATTGTCGTTTGTTTCCTTTGGAGTTTTTCTTTTATACATTTTGTTCGTTTTTATTCGTTTTCAGGGTGCTGTTATTTAAAAAATGCTTTCAGTTTCAGTATTACTTTTTTTTTTTTATGTGTATTATTTGTTTGGCTTTAGACATTGATGCTAACTAGCTAGCTAGCTCCCTAGCAGGTAAACAAGCACTCAGGGAGCGAGCTAGGGAGCTAGCTAACTCGCACCTGGGGTTAAAGCCAAACTGTGGCAGGGTTTTTACTTTCTGGACCTGGTTTTGCCACCTCTGCTTGTGCGCAATATTTAATAAACATACTCAAATGAGAAAAGTAACTCATTTCTTTAGCTAGCGTTGCGTTTGGCGGTCGCCTCGGAGCGACGTCATCTGAAGGTGCTTTTCTATTGGCCGCTGCTCGATGACGTCACTTCTGTGTGACACTTTCAAACGTCCTTATTCCGGTGAAAAAAAAGCGACTTAAAATTAAAAATCATCCCCAAAGGTGCATTAAATTAATTACCAAAGACTAAAAGGAAGGACATTTTTGCTATAAAAATAGTTAGTTTTAGTTTGTTTTGTGTTAGTTTTCGTTTTAAAATAAAGCTTTTTTGTTTTGATTTTATTTTGTGAATTTGAGTTTTTCGTTTTTTCATTAACTAAGATATTAACGAGTTCACATTGTTGACAATCTGATTACTTTACAGTTGTTACTTTGACACCGTCAACATCGACAACGTTAACCACGCAAGAAAAAACAACAGCAAAGGATGAAACTTCTTCGTTCACCAGCAAAAGTGGAACGACGACCAGACCTCAAGAAACAACAAGCGCGTCGACTACAGTTGTTGGTGAAACGACTACCGCGACACAATACACAGGAACAACATCCAAACCCTCTTTGAGCACCACAACTACTAACGTTCCACCAACAACCAAAAAGGGAACTACTGGTAGTGGTAGCGAGAAAACAACCAGACAAGTTGAAACAACAAGATCTGAATTCACCACTGGCCCAAAAACATCTACTGCAGTTGTTGGTGAAACAACAGCTGCTACACAATACACAGGAAAGACATCTCAATCCACTTTCAGTCCCACAACTACCGAGGTTCCAACAACAAACGAAGGAGGAACTACCGCCAGACTTGGAGAAACAACTGCAAGTGAGAAAACAACTGGACAAGTTGAAACAACAAGATCTGAATTCACCACTGGCCCAACAACCACCTCTACCACGACTCTAGGGAAAACTACACCCGCAGGACCAGGTTTAACAACAACTACCAAATCCAAAGGACCAACCTCCCAACAATCTGTGGTTACCACAACTACCACTAGACCTGGAGAAACAACCACCACAGAGGGAACAACAGTAACAACTACCAAGGTTCCAACAACAACCAAAGGGGGAAGTACTGCCAGACCTGGAGAAACAACCAACACAGAGGGAACGGCAAAGAGTGAAACTACGCCCAGATCCAGATTCACCTCTGGCCCAACAAGCACGTCGACTACAGTTGTTGGTGAAACGACAACAGCTACACAATACACAGGCACAACATCCCAACCTTCTTTTAGTACCACAACTACCAAGGTTCCAACAAAAACAACCAAAGGGGGAACTACTGCCAGACCTGGAGAAACAACCACCACAGAGAGAACAACGGTAAAGAGTGAAACTACGCCCAGATCCAGATTCACCTCTGGCCCAACAAGCACGTCGACTACAGTTGTTGGTGAAACGACAACAGCAACACAATACACAGGAACAACGTCCCAACCTTCTTTTAGTACCACAACTACCGAGATTCCAACAACAACAACCAAAGGTGGAACTACTGCCAGACCTGGAGAAACAACCACCACAGAGGGAACAACGGTAAAGAGTGAAACGACACCTCGACACACCACTGGCCCAACAAGCACGTCTACAGTTGTTGGTGAAAAAACAACAGCTACACAATACACAGGAAAAACATCCCAACCTTCTTTTAGTACCACAACTACCGAGGTTCCAACAACAACCAAAGGGGGAACTACTGCTAGACCTGGAGAAGCAACTACAAGTGAGAAAACAACTGGACAAGTTGAAACAACAGGATCAGAATTCACCACTGGACCAACAAGCACAACTAGAGTTGTTGGTGAAAAAACAACAGCTACACAATACACAGGAAAAACATCCCAACCTTCTTTTAGTACCACAACTACCGAGGTTCCAACAACAACCAAAGGGGGAACTACCACAACTACCACGAGACCCGGAGAAACAACCACCACAGAGAGAACAACGGCAAAGAGTGAAACTACGCCCAGATCCAGATTCACCTCTGGCCCAACAAGCACGTCGACTACAGTTGTTGGTGAAACGACAACAGCAACACAATACACAGGAACAACATCCCAACCCTCTCACAGTACTACGATTGTACCCTCAACCACTGAGGGTGTTTTGACTGGAGAACCACCAACAACAGTCGTGGTTTCAAAACCTTCACACGTGGGCACAACTATTTTGACGCCGACAGCTGTTCTCGGCACAACCGCTATCAGACCGACAAGTGGAACAACCGTGACGGGTCAAGCCAGAACCGCACCTTCCACTTCTTCGCTCCCGTTGACCACAAGGTCGTGTTCCTGTTTTTTCAACGGGACCACGTACCGTCCCGGTAGGTCGCGCTGACTTTACGCGGATTTTTCCAGTTGAGCGGCGATCTTCCGATTCGCTGACGGTGTTTTTTCGCAGGTGATTTTGTGTACGACGTGAGCGACGGCTTCGGCTGGTGTTTCGTGGCGTTTTGCAACGCGTCCTGCGAGGTGGAGACGCGATCCAGTCCGTGCCCGACGAGCGCGGCCGGCACCGCCGCGCAGTCTACGGCCGCCGCCGCAACCTCGCCTTCAAGCCCAAACACGTTCACCTCCGCTCCCGACCGCGACTGCTCTCACGTCTTCCCGCCAAGAAAGGTCTCGCGAGAACGACTTTCGGTGGCGCGAGTGCCGCCTCTCACCGGGATTCTTGTCTCGTCCGCTAGAACGGAGAATCCTGGAAAACCGACACGTGCGCCTCGGCGACCTGCGTCAACGGGGAGGTCACGGAGTCGCCGGCATCCTGCCCTGCCGCGCCGGCGCCGATCTGCAGCGACGGAAGCGAAGCCGTCCAAGTCTACGACCGGCGCGACAAATGCTGCTTCCGCTACCGATGTCAATGTAAGCTTGCGCTCGAACCCGCTTCTTTGGTCCCGCGTGGCGTTGCCGGCCAGCGCGATTCTCCTCCTTTTTGACCGGCTGTCCAAATTGTGTCCAGGAACACAATTTGGCACGTTTTTTGTGTGTGTTTTTTTTGGGGGGGACGCAGAATGCCAAAAGCTCCTTTGAAATCCTCCATTTTGTGAAAGCGGAGCCCCAACGCCTTGCAGGAAAATGTTCTGTCATTGCATGCGGTCATTTCAGTCTTCTCGTTCTCTCATTCTCTCTCTCTCTCTCATGCTCTCTCTCTTGTTCTTTCTTGTCTCTCGTTCTCGTTTTCGTTTAATTGTTCTCTCTCTCTCTCTCTCTCATTTTCTCTTTCTCACTTCTCGCTCTCGTTTTCGCTCACTCTCTCTCTCTCTCTCTCTCTTTCTCATTCTCTTGTTTTCTTTCTCTCTCGTTTTTCTCTTTATCCCTCTCCTCTCTCTCATGCTTGCTCTCGTTCTATCTCTCTCTTGTTCTCATTTTCTCTTGTTCTCTCTCATTCACTTTCTCTCTCTTGTTCTCTTTCTTGTGCTCTCTCTCGCTCTTGTTCTTTCTCTCTTGTTCGCTCTCTCCCATTCTATCTCTCTCTCATTCTCTCTCTCACTCTTGTTCTTTCTCGTTCTCTCTCTCTCATTCTCGTTGTCTCTGTTCTCTCGTTCTCTGTCATTCTCTCGTTTTCTCTTTCTCTCTCTCTTCTCTCTTTCGTTCTTGCTCTCGTTCTCTCTCTCTTCTCTCTTTCGTTCTTGCTCTCGTTCTCTCTCTCTCTTGTTCTCGTTTTCTCCTTCTTGTTCTCTCGTTCACTCTCTCTCCTTATTCTTTCTCTTGCTCTCTCTTGTTCTCGTTTTCTCTTTCTTGTTCTCTCGTTCTCTCTCTCGTTCTTGTTTTCTCTCTCTCTCTCTATCTCTCATTCTCTCTCTCTCATTCTTGTATTCTCTTCCTCTCCTCTCTCTTCTCGTTCTCTCTCGTTTTTTCCTCTTCTCTTTCATTCTCTCTCTCTTGTTCTCATTGTCTTTCTCATTCTCTCTCTCATATTTCTTTCTCTCTCTCTCATTCTCTCTCTTGCTCTCTCTCTCTTGTTCTCGTTTTCTCTTTCTTGTTATCTCTCTCTCTCATTTTCTCTTTCTCACTTCTCGCTCTCGTTTTCACTCTCTCTCTCTCTCTCTCTTTCTCATTCTCTTGTTTTCTTTCTCTCTCGTTTTTCTCTTTATCCCTCTCCTCTCTCTCATGCTTGTTCTCGTTCTCTCTCTCTGTTGTTCTCGTTTTCTCTTGTTCTCTCTCATTCGCTTTCTCTTTCTTGTTCTCTCTCTTGCTCTTGTTCTTTCTCTCTTGTTCGCTCTCTCCCATTCTCTCTCTCTCTCATTCTCTCTCTCGTCTCTCTCACTCTTGTTCTTTCTCGTTCTCTCTCTCTCATTCTCGTTGTCTCTGTTCTCTCGTTCTCTGTCATTCTCTCGTTTTCTCTTTCTCTCTCTCTTCTCTCTTTCGTTCTTGCTCTCGTTCTCTCTCTCTTCTCTCTTTCGTTCTTGCTCTCGTTCTCTCTCTCTCTTGTTCTCGTTTTCTCCTTCTTGTTCTCTCGTTCACTCTCTCTCCTTATTCTTTCTCTTGCTCTCTCTTGTTCTCGTTTTCTCTTTCTTGTTCTCTCGTTCTCTCTCTCGTTCTTGTTTTCTCTCTCTCTCTCTATCTCTCATTCTCTCTCTCTCATTCTTGTATTCTCTTCCTCTCCTCTCTCTTCTCGTTCTCTCTCGTTTTTTCCTCTTCTCTTTCATTCTCTCTCTCTTGTTCTCATTGTCTTTCTCATTCTCTCTCTCATATTTCTTTCTCTCTCTCTCATTCTCTCTCTTGTTCTCGTTTTCTCTTTCTTGTTCTCTCTCATTCTCTCTCTCTCACTTCTCGCTCTCGTTTTCTCTCACTTTTTCTCTCTCTTATTCTCTCTCGTTCTCTCTCATCCTCTGTCTCGCTCTTATTCTCATTTTCTCTTTCTCTCTCTCGTTCTCTCTCATATTTTCACTCTCGTTCTCTCTCTTGTTCTCTCGTGCTCTCTCTTGTTCTTGTTTTCTCTCTCTCTTGCTATCTCTCTCTCTCTCTCTCTCTCTCTCTCATTTTTGTTTTGTCTCTCTCATTCTCTTTCTCTCATTCTTGTTGTCTCTCTCTCTCTCGCTCTTTCATTCTCTCCTGTTCTCTCTCATTCTCTCTCTCTTGTTCTCATTGTCTCTTTCTCATTCTATCTCTTGTTTTTCTTTCTCTCTCTCATTCTTTCTCTCGTTCTTGTTGTCTATTTCTCTCTCTCATTCTCTCTCTGTTGTTCTTTTTTTTTCTCTCTCTCTATCTCTCTCATTCTCTCTCTCTCTCTCTCTCTCTCATTCTCTTGTTCTCTTTCTCTCTCAAATTTTTGTCTCTCGTCCTCTCGTTTTTTCCTGTTCTCTCTCATTCTCTCTCTCTCATTTTCTCTTTATCTCACGTCTCGCTCTCGTTTTCTCTCACTTTCTGTCTCTCTTATTCTCTCTCATTCTCTCGTTCTCTCTCATCCACATTTTCTCTTTCTCTCATTCTCTCTCTCATATTTTCACTCTCGTACTCTCTTGTTCTCTCGTTCTCTCTCTCGTTCTTGTTTTGTCTCTCTCTATCTCTCTCATTCTCTCTCTTTCTCTCTCTGTCATTCTTGTTTTCTCTTTCTCTCGCTCCTCTCTCTCATTCTCTCTCTTGTTCTCGTTGTCTCTTTCTCATTCTCTCTCTCGTTTTTCTTTCTCTCTCTCTCATTCTCTTTCTCTCGTTCTTGTTGTCTCTTTCTCTCTTTCGTTCTTGCTCTCGTTTTCTCTCTCTCTTGTTCTCGTTTTCTCTTTCTTATTCTCTCGTCCTCTCTCTCTCATTCTCATTTTCTCATTCTCTCTCTTGTTCTCTCTCATGTTTTCATTCTCGTTCTCTCTCTCGTTCTTGTTTTCTCTTTCTCTCTCTCATTCTCTTGTTCTCTTTCTCTCTCAAATTTTTTTTCTCTCGTCCTCTCGTTTTTTCCTGTTCCCTCTCATTCTCTCTCTCTCTTGTTCTCGTTGTCTCTTTCTCATTCTCGCTCTCGTTTTTCTTTCTCTCTTTCGTTCTTGCTCTTGTTCTCGTTTTCTCTTATTCTCTCTCATTCTCTCGTCCTCTCTCATTCTCATTTTCTCTTTCTCTCTCTCATTCTCTCTCTCTCATTCTCTCTCATTTTTTCACTCTCGTTCTCTCTCTTGTTCTCTCGTTCTCTCTCTCGTTCTTGTTTTGTCTCTCTCTCTATCTCTCTCATTCTCTCTCTCTCTCTCATTCTTGTTTTCTCTTTCTCTCTCTCCTCTCTCTTGTTCTCTTATTTTTTTCTCTCGTCCTCTCTCATTTTTTCCTGTTCTCTCTCATTCTCTCTCTCTTGTTCTCGTTGTCTCTTTCTCATTCTCGCTCTCGTTTTTCTTTCTCTCTTTCGTTCTTGCTCTTGTTCTCGTTTTCTCTTATTCTCTCTCATTCTCTCGTCCTCTCTCATTCTCATTTTCTCTTTCTCTCTTTCATTCTCTCTCTCTCATTCTCTCTCATTTTTTCACTCTCGTTCTCTCTCTTGTTCTCTCGTTCTCTCTCTCGTTCTTGTTTTGTCTCTCTCTCTATCTCTCTCATTCTCTCTCTCTCTCTCATTCTTGTTTTCTCTTTCTCTCTCTCCTCTCTCTTGTTCTCTTATTTTTTTCTCTCGTCCTCTCTCATTTTTTCCTGTTCTCTCTCATTCTCTCTCTCTTGTTCTCGTTGTCTCTTTCTCATTCTCTCTTTCTCTCACTTCTCGCTCTTGTTTTCTCTCACTCTCTGTCTCTCTTACTCTCTCATTCTCTCGTTCTCTCTCATTCTCATTTTCTCTTTCTCTCATTCTCTCTCTCAGTCTCTCGTCCTCACTCTCATTCTCATTCTCTCGTCCTCTCTCTCGTTCTCTCTCATGTTTTCATTCTCTTTCTCTCTCTAATTTTTTCATCTCGTCCTCTCTCGTTTTATCCTGTTTCCTCTCATTCTCTCTCTCTCTTGTTCTCGTTTTCTCTTTCTTGTTCTCTCTCACTCTCATTTTCTCTTTCTCTCTCTCATTCTCTCTCTCGTTCTCTCTCATGTTTTCACTCTCGTTCTCTCTCTCGTTCTTGTTTTGTCTCTCTCTCTATCTCTCTCATTCTCTCTCTCTCTCATTTTTGTTTTCTCTTTCTCTCTCTCCTCTCTCTTGTTCTCTTTCTCTCTCAAATTTTTCTCTCTCGTCCTCTCTCGTTTTTTCCTGTTCTCTCTCATTCTCTCTCTCTTGTTCTCGTTGTCTCTTTCTCATTCTCTCTCTCTCATTCTCTTTCTTGTCCTCTCTCATTCTCTCTTTCTCTCACTTCTCGCTCTCGTTTTCTCTCACTCTCTGTCAGTCTTATTCTCTCATTCTCTCGTTCTCTCTCTATTTCTCTCTCGCTCTCATTCTCATTTTCTCTTTCCCTCTCTCATTCTCTCATCCTCTCTCTCACGCTCATTCTCATTTTCTCTTTCTCTCTCTAATTTTTTTCTCTCGTCCTCTCTCGTTTTTCCTGTTCCCTCTCATTCTCTCTCTCTCTTTCTTCTTGTTGTCACTTTCTCTCTTTCGTTCTTGCTCTCGTTCTCTCTCTCTTATTCTCGTTTTCTCTTTCTTGTTCTCTCTCATTCTCTTGTCCTCTCTCACTCTCATTCTCATATTCTCTTTCTCTCTCTTGTTCTCTCTCTCATTCTTGTTTTGTCTCTCTCTCACTATCTCTCTCATTCTCTCTCTCTCTCTCTCATTCTTGTTTTCTCTTTCTCTCTCTCCTCTCTCTTGTTCTCTTTCTCTCTCTAATTTTCTCTCTCCTCTCTCATTCTCTCTTGTTCTCGTTGTCTCTTTCTCATTGTCTCTCTCTCATTCTCTCTCTCATTCTCTCTTGTTCTCGCTCATTCTCTCTCTCTCTCATTTTCTCTTTCTCTCACTTCTCGCTCTCGTTTTCTCTCACTCTGTCTCTCTTCTCTCTCATTCTCTCTCTCGGACTCTCTCATGTTTTCACTCTCGTTCTCTCTCTTTTTCTCTCTCTTGTTCTTGTTTTGTCTCTCTCTCTCTCTCATTCTCTCTCTCATTCTTGTTTTCTCCTTCTCCTCTCTCTCATTCTCTCGTTCTCTTTCTCTCTCTCATTTTCTCTTTCTCATTCTCTCTCGTTTTTTCCTGTTCTCTCTCATTCTCTCTCTCTCTTGTTCTCGTTGTCTCTTTCTCATTCTCTCTCTCGTTTTTCTTTCTCTCTCTCGTTCTTTCTCTTGCTCTTGTTGTCTCTTTCTCTCTCTCGTTCTCTCTTGTTCTTTTTCTCTCGCTCTTTCATTCTCTTCTGTTCTCTCCTGTTCTCTCTTTCGTTCTCGCTCTCGTGCTCTCTCATTGTCTCTCTCGCTCTCGTTCTTGTTTTCTCTTTCTCGTTCTTTCTCGTTCCCTCGTTTTCTCTCTCGTTTTCTCTTTCTCTCTCTTTCGCTCTCTCGTGTTCTCTTTCTCACTCTCTCTGCGTCTTGTTGTCTTTCGTTCTCTCTTTTGTTCTTTCTGTCTGTCTCTCTCGTGGTCTCCCTCTCTTTCGTTCTGTCTCTCGTTCTCTCTCATCCTCTTTTGTTCTCTCATTCTCTCTTGTTCCGTCTTTCGTTCTATTTCTCTCGCTCTCATTTTCTCATTCTCGTTGTCTCTTTCTTTCTCTCGTTCTCGTTGTCTCTTTCTTTCTCTCGTTCTCTCTCTGTCTCTCTCTCTCTATCCCTCTCATTTTATCTTTCTATCTCTCTCATTCTCTTTCTCTTGTTGTCTCTTTCTCTCTCTCGTTCACTCTCCCTATTTCTCTCTCTCGTTTAACTTTCTCTCTCTCAGGATCTCTCATGATCTCTCATTCTTTCTCTCTCATTCTCTCTCCTGTTCTCTCTTTCGTTCTCGCTCTCGTACTCTCTCAGTCTCTCTCGTTCTCTCTTACTCTTTTTCTCTCATTCTTTCGTTCTCTCTCTCATTCTCGTTTTCTCTTTCTCTCATTCTCGTTTTCTCTTTCTCTCTTTCGCTCTCTCGTGTCTCTCTCATTCTCGTTTTCTCTTACTCGCTCTCTCTCATTCTTTCTTGTTCTTTCATTCTCTTGTTTTCTCTCTCTCGTTCTCTCTCTCATTCTCCCTGTTTGTCTCTCTCGTCCTCTCCCTCTCTTTCGTTCTGTCTCTCGTTCTCTCTTTCTGACTCTCATTCTCTCTCTCATTCTCTCTTGTTCTCTCTTTCGTTCTCGCTCTCTCTTACTCTTGATCCCTCTCTCTCTCATTTTCTCGTTCTATCTCTCATTCGCTCTCTCTCGTTCTCTCTTTCTCTCATTGTCTGATTCTCGTTTTTTCTTTCTCTCTTTTGTTCTCTCTCTTGTTCGTGTTCTCTTTCTCTCTCTCTCATTCTCTCTCTGTCACTCTCGTTTTTTGTTTTTTTTTAGGTGAGGAGCGCGACGTGTGCGGAGTGAGGACGCAAGCGAGCGTCCTAGAGGTGAACGGCTGTCGCAGCAGCGGAGCCGTCAACATCAATTCCTGTGCCGGACGATGCGGCAGCTCGTCCATGTGAGTCGCCTCACCTTTGACCTTTGCAATAAGGTTCAAATGGCCCTTAAGGTTGCACTTAGGGGAAGGTCGGACGCGGTCGAATGTGATTGGACTGGACAATCGTGAACTATTTACAGTTGGTGATTCACACCCACACACTTGGATGTTGACAACCGGTTAACCCGCTGCAGAAGTTATTTAAAATTTGGAAACCCTAATACTAGTTTAAAAACCCTCCTTTTAAACCATACTGCCAGTTTAAAACCCTACTCTGAAACCCTACCACTACTTAGGGTTAGTTTCGTAAACATCACGTTAGCATAACATGGCATTAGCATAACATGACATTATCACAACATGACGTTAGCATAACATGACGTTAGCATAACATGACGTTAGCGTACCATGACGCTAGCATAACATGACGTTAGCATAACATGGCATTAGCATAACATGACATTATCACATGACGTTAGCATAACATGACGTTAGCGTACCATGACGCTAGCATAACATGACGTTAGCATAACATAACGTTAGCATAACATGACATTAGCATAACATGACATTATCACAACATGACGTTAGCATAACATGACGTTAGCATAACATGGCATTAGCATAACATGACGTTAACATAACATGACGTTAGCATAACAACCTAGCTTAGAACCCTACTAGTTTGAACCCCTAATTTGAAATCATAACATGTGAAATCCGTACTTGTTACCCCCGTAGTGAAAAACCCATCATTTCAAATTCTGTTTGTGCAAAACGTCTTTCAGGTACTCTGCGGCCGGCAACGCCATGACTCGCCGGTGCGAGTGTTGCCGCGAGAGCGCCACCAGCAGGCAGGAGGTGGAACTGACCTGTCCCGACGGAACCACGTTGTGGCATAGCGCCATCGTGGTGGAAGCGTGTCACTGCAGTGCGACGGCTTGTCGATGAGCCCCATGACGTCTCGACCGCAACCTCGCAAACTTTTGTATGCACAAGAAAAATGATTAAAAACATGGATGCAGTTTCAAGACTCGTTTCCTTCTTCCTGTTACTTCACAATAATCTAATTGGCACCAAAAAGCATTTTCCCCCTATTTTCTTTTTCTTTTTTTTGCCTCAAAAGGAAAAAAATCATTTACTGCCAATACAAATATTGATATTGATGCGTAACATGATGTGAATGAAAATGTTTTAAAAAATTTAAGGTCAAATAATATTCAGGAAACACTGAAGAAATGCCCAAAAATTATTTTTAAAACTTATCAAAGGAAGAATCATTAATTAATGTCATCTACGCATCTCACCAATCTGTCCAAGGCGGAGAATCATCACAGAAACAGCAAATCATTTATCGAAAATGTTAAAAAAAAAATCACCATAGAATCATCAAAAGAAACTATTTAAAAAAAAATTTTTTAAACTACGGAAGCGTATGACATATATTTTTTTAAATCATGTTTTTCTTTTTTAAATAATATATATTTTTGGGCTTTTTTAGCCTGATTAATTTTGGGGGGAATAATTTGTAATAATGTTAATGCTTTTCTGAATTATATTTCGTTTTTCAAAATTTGTTTCTGATTTTTTTCTTTAAAAAAAATCAAGTTTATCTGAATATTTTTTTTGCTTCTCTGATTTTTTTTCAGTTTTTCTGATTTCATAAAAACATATTCTGAAGAGCAGGGAGGAATATTAAAAAAACAAACAAACTAAATTAAATATTCAAAAAAAAAATCAGAAAAGCAGGAATAATCAGCTTTAGTAAACGGCGTAAGGCGTAATTTTAGTTTTTAACAACTTATAGTAAATAGTTTTAAAAAAAGATGACCATGTATAATTTTTTGGGGGAGGAGCTTTGTTTTATTGAGCATTTATTTTCCTTTTTTTTTTTCAGTATTTTTTTCAAATCAAGAAAAAACAAACCCAAATTCAATAATTCCACATTCAAAATTATAATTCAAAGTTCAAATTGAAATTTCAAAGTTGAATTTTAAAGTTCAAATGCAAAATGAAAGAATGGATAAGGAGCAATTTCATATTTCACATCTTTATTACATTCTTTGGAGATTTGGATATATATATATATATATTGCGTAATCTTCCACGTAAAGCAGACATTAAAGATTGATTTGATTTTGTGGTTGTGTTGCAATCGTGCACGTGACGTTGCCATGGAGACCAAGCGGACAAACTTTGGGCGCGGCGTCCAAAGAACACGACAAGAAAATGACAAAAGGTCACGTTGGCGTCACAACAACAATTAGCATCGGCCGGGCGACGTTCGGACGAGTCTTGTGGAGACGGCGCGCCCTTGCGCGAGGAAGCAGGAAGATGCGGCGGCGGCGGCGGCGGCGGCGGCGGCGGCGGCGGCGTCACAGCTCCTCGGCCATTTGCAGCAGCGAGTTTATGGCGGCGTTTTTATCGCCCTGCTGCGCCTCCAGGACGGTGCGCACCACCTCCTGATCCAGGTTGGGGAACATGTCCTGCAGGGCCTTCAGGTCCTCCTCGGCGCACGCCACCGCCACGCCCGGAGCCACCGGCGCCACGCCGCCGCCCTGCTGGTTGTACACCGGCGCCACGCCTGGAATGCAAGCAAAACGCGACACAAAACCACGTCTTTCAATCCTGGCTTGAAAGCCGTATTTGAAAGCTGAACCCTTTCCAAGCCGAACCCTAATTAGAAGCCTGCTGCTAACTTTACAGATGAATTGGAGTTTGAAACTTTAACAAAACCACAATTGGAAGTCTTGACACCCCTACTTTAAAACCCTAACTGAGTTTGAAACCCTAATTAGAAATCATAAACCTAGTTTAAAACCTTACTTTGGAAACATCAACTTTAAAACCTTAGCGCTAGTTTGAAACCCTAACCCAGAGGTGGGCATCAAGGGCCGGAATCCTGCAGGTTTTGCATGTTTCCCTTCTCCAACACAGCTGATATATGATCCGCTCGTCTGCATAAGCCTGATAACGATCCTGTTGATTGGAATCCGCTTGTGTTGGAAGAGGGAAACCTCCAAAACCTGCAGGACTCCGGCCCTCCAGGACCGGGATTGCCCGCCTCTGCTCGAACCCTTCCTTTAAAACACCAAGCCTA
Source organism: Leptonotus elevatus (assembly GCF_054856555.1). Classification (NCBI taxonomy): domain Eukaryota; kingdom Metazoa; phylum Chordata; class Actinopteri; order Syngnathiformes; family Syngnathidae; genus Leptonotus; species Leptonotus elevatus. Next base: position 507,602 of record NC_141241.1, on the reverse strand, counting down.
AAAACCCTACTTTGGAACCCTAACCCTCATTTGAAAGCTTACTTTGGAACCCTAAACCTTGTTTAGAACTCGAGTCGTTTGAAATCGTAACAACAATTGAAAGCCATCCTTTTTTCACATTTGAAACCCCGAGTTGTTTAAAACCCGACTTTGAAAGCGTAACCCGAGTTTAAAACCCGACATCAGATTAAAATCCCAGCTGAACCCCTCACCCTAATTAAAACCCTCCAACTTTCCATAAAGTTCCAAGAGCCCCAAAATGACTGACCTGCGATGGGCACGTAGCCGACGCCTTGCTGGTACACGGAGGGCATTAGGACCACGGGCTGCGTCGTCATCATCCCCGCCGGGAAGGACTGCGGCACACACACGCAATCGCACACCTCAGTTGACGACACGCACGTCGCCACGAGACGGCGCACGTGGCCAACGGCGGGGGACAAGATGGCGTCCGTACGTCGCGTGACCGGCGCTCGGCCAATCACGGATGGAGTTTGCGCAAGTCATTGGGCGCAACAGGTTGCCCCGTTTGCCGTCTCGCAGGCACGCGGCCGGCGACGATAAACAACCGACGTTCGCTTCCTTGCCGTTCTTTGAAGCAAGGTTCAAGTTGTTGCTTCTCCGTCGGCGATCTCATCTTGGACGTGCCGCAAATCTTTTTCATGGTTTTTGTAGCACGCTGGCAAAATTCTGCTGCTAGCCAGGCAGCCGATGCTAACGCTAACAGCTAGCTACGAACCACCTTACGGGGTCGATGCCACCGACTTTTACACACGAGCGCCGTTTCCGGCCACTGTTGGCCGCGTTCCAACACTCGCACACTTCCTTGGAAGTTTGCTTCTTTATAAAGTCGCACATTTCTGCGTTTTTTTGCTTGAAAATGTGCCACTTTATCAAATCACAATTTAAAAAAAAAAGTTTGGTCTGGAAAATGTGCCACTTCGTAAAGTGGCGTCTCGGGTTTGAGGATGTTGTCGTGTATTTGAAGAAATGGAAAGATTTCGTTGCCATTGATCACAATCTATTTGATTTTGAAACAAAAGTTGCGATGACGAAATGTTAAGATTCATCCCCGTAAGTCGCCGTGTCCCGCGGCTATTTTTAGAACAGACGCGCGCGCGGCGTGCGCGGCGTGCGCGCGTACTCACCGCGAAGGACATGACCAGGTTGATCATGCCTTCCTTGTCGTCGCCCTGCCGGCCGCTGAGCGTGAACCACTCGTCCACCGTGCTGCCTTCCCGCACGCTGTCGGGGACGTTCACGTGCGTCCACGCGATGCGGTCGTCCATGGAGAACGCCCGCTGGCGCAACGAGCCACAGCGGCGCCGCCTCAGTACACTTTTTTCTCTTCAAACGCGCGCGCACGCGGCGGCGACGCGGCCGCTCACCTCGTCGAAGATCTCCAGGTAGAAGGAGTCGACGGCGGGAGGCAGCGTGCACTGGACCACTTTGTTCCATCGCGGGTTTTTGGCGCCGTTGTGCGCCGTCGGCGTCTCGTAGACGGCGTAGCCCAGACGCACGCGGCAGTACGGGTCCATGCGCGTCATGCCGTAATTCTTGGCCAGCTTCGCCTGGAAAACGCAGATTTCCTTTCATGCCGGGTCGGCTGCAAATTCTGGACCTTTGCTCAACTTGCTGTTAACTTTTCACAATAATTAGGAAACATCAATAAGCCACGCTGTCCTTTTTTTTTTTTTAAATGTTCCGCCATTTTTATCGGCTTGTTCCAATCGGTCTGCAAAACAAAAAGAGATGCAGAGAAGAGCGGCTCGCGACGCTTCGGATAAATAGTCGGCCAATCAGGAGGGTCGCCATCGCGTGGGAAAAAAGGACGCCTGACCGAACTCAGGCACTCAACAATCAAGCCCGAAATGATTCAGACCCGGAAAATTTGGAACATGCCGACATTTTAGCGTGACAAAATCCAAAAACACAACAAAAGGGGTTAAGAAATGGTCGGTGGACAAAAATAGATCATCTAAAGCTGAATGGGCAAAAATGTCAGGCGGAGAACGAGAACGAGAGAGCGAGGGAAAGAAGGAGAGGACAGAAATGACCGCATGTCATGACAGAACCTTTTCCGATGGCGTTCGGCTTCGCTTTCAAACGCCATCGGAACCTACGGAAATGTGCCGCCGGGGTCACACTCGGTAACGAAACGTGCCACAGTCGCCGGAAGACATTTTTAGACGACAGAATGAAGGAAAGCAAATGAGCTTTTTGGCATTCTGCATAAAAAAAAAGGACAGCTGGTCAAAAAAGAGAACGATTGTGGGTCAAGGCGCTGACTGGCCACTGTGGCCGTCAGTCACGGTTTGTTTGGATTATGGCGCCGTTACCTGGACCACGGTGATGCTAAGTCGGCCCACGGTTCCGATGGCGCCGCCATACTGCAGCTGTCGTGCGGCCTGAGCATCCAACTGGATCTGATGATGATGATGATGGGTTGGCGTGATGCGCAGGAAGTCCTGGGGGAGCTCGCCCACGTACACCTGCGCGATCAATGCGGCACAATCACAATCGGCAAAAAGACTAGAAAGTTATTTTAGTTCATGAAAACCAACTAAGAGACAGGTCGGGTGCGCGCGCGCGTGCGCAGGGGACAAATACTGTTTGGGTTTTTTTTCACACGCGATTAATGATGCATCTTTACTAAAAGATTGTGTCAACGTTGATCTGTCCTTAGTAAAGCGTTTATTTAACAAAACAAAACGAACTTTCCCAAAGGGCCCTTTTTTGAGAGGGGCAAGGGTGCGAGCACCGCGAGCGGTCTGTCTACCTGCGCATACCTGCGCCTTTGTAAAATAGCAACAATCTCAGCACAGATGTTAAAGAGCAGTGCCGATAAATCAATCACAGAAAAGGAACCAAGAGATGCTCAGTTAGTAGTTGACGGCTATAAAAGCTGAATCCAGCAATTAGCTTCATCTCCTGACGCGTTTGTTTTGTTTTGCTTATTAACACCGCGAACGTTTCAAGCTGAGAACAGTTAAACGCCTAAATAACCTTTCTCGTGTCTACAAATAAATAAATTAGCCGATTTTACTGTAATGCGATTGCGGAGAGGCGGACGTGACCCACTTCGATGTTATATATACAGTAAACAAATGTAAAAAGGGGAAATTACTTCTCCACGCTGTGTGGTGATGGTGGTCGCCATGTTGTTGTTTCCGACGATCCAAAGCGGTAGTTTTGTTCACGTTTGGAATTCGGACCGATTCGAAACAAACGTCAACTTCAAAACAAATCTTTTACTTCCTGGTATTAGGCCTGACCCGGAAGCAGAAGAAGCGGAAGTGATAATCCGCCCCCTGTCCGTCGTGTCTCGAACGCGCTTTGTTTTTGCTAAATTTTATATTCATAAATGTAAATGTGTAAAGTCGAAACCTGTTTTTTTCTGTTTTCGAAAGAGTTAGTTGTATATTTACAGTCCATCTCTATTTCCAAAAATAAGAAGGCTTTGAAGACCTTAATTTTGTGTTCTCATTTTGGTGTTTTTAATATTTCTTAGTTTTGCCTGGCATTTTTTTAATTATTATTTTTTTCCCTTTTCCTTTACTGTTATTGTGATAGTGTTGTGTACTGTGATGATGATTGTTTGCTTAATATTTGCCATGTTTGGCTTTTGATTTCAATTCGTTAAATAAAGCAATTTAAAAAAAGGGAAAAAAAGAACGCGCTTTGCTTTAACCACTGATCTGAATATCTAGATTTTTTTAATAAATATATATCGATTTTTTTTTTTACACACAAACCATAAACAATCTCTGGCTGTGAGATAACATTTGTAATACAAACCCAAAATAGGGGGGGGGGCAGCAAGGCATTTTTCATTTCTACAAGCCAACTTCGTTCAGTTTCACATATCAAAACATAAATACTTTGAGACCTCCTCACAAAGCAGCTGATAGTCCGTCTTCAAGTCGTTCAAGATTGACAAAGAAGCAAAGTGTGACTGCAGTTCAACTTTAATTATTATTATTCGCTCAAAGAAATATTGTAAGCCTAATTTAAGATTAATTAATTTTTTTTTTACATAACAAATGCCATCCATCCATCCATCCATTTTCTGTACCGCTTGTCCTCACAAGGGTCGCAGGGGTTGCTGGAGCCTATCATAACAAATGCCCATTTACTTTTTTTTTATAGATCATTTTAACACAAACCTACCAAATAAACCTCATATGATACATATTTATTAGCATAATAAAGCCTATTTATTTGAAATGCATAATATACATATATATAGGGACATCTGCATTCAATTTCATCCCAAAAACATAAAAAAGTAAAAAAAAATGCACAAAAAATGGGCATACGTGTTTTTTTTATGCAATTCAAACAATATACTTTATGTATTTTAAATAAATACTGTCATTATTATTAATTTAGAGTAGTTACACTTTATTAATACTTAATACATAAACCTGAGGATTATGCATTTCAAATAAATTGGATTTATTAGACTAATTAATATGCGAGAGAGCGAGAGCGCGCGCGAGGTCGGGTGCGCGCACGCAGGGGACGCAAATTGGTTGTTTTTTTCCACACGTGATGAATCATGCAGCTTTTCTAAAAGATGGCGTCAACATTGACCTGTCCTCAGTCAAGTGTTTATTTAAAAAAAAAACAAGACAAAAACACTCACACACAAACGAACTTTCCAAAGGGCATTCTTGAGTTCCGTGATGTTATTTGGACTTGTTTGCTTTGTTGTCGCCACTCGCCATCAATTCCTTTGGGCACGCGTGTTGATATGAGAAAAGCTCGCTGAGCAAATTGGAGGCAATCAGAACTTTGCAAATCAAATCAAACTTGATTTAAAAAGCACCTGGAAATGCAACGTCAAGTGCTGAATGATTAAAACATCCACTTTATTATCAGTACGGCATTGCGAGTGAGTGAGTCGACTTTGGAATCGCGAGGGCGCTTTGACTTTTGGATCTGGTCCTGGAGCGCCCCCTCGAGGGCAGCAGCGGAAAGGGCCCGTCAGAACCGCAGACCCGGCCAATTAGCATACGTCACACTTGTGTCAATGCGTAGTAGGAAATGACAGAACGGATTGGGGTTAATTCGGGTTTTGGGTTACAGTATGACCTCCAGACGGGTATGCGGATCTGACCTGACAGAACTCCGCCCCCCCGCCTCTTTTTTTTCGCCTGCCGGAAGAAGACACCAATCTGATGACAGATCGTTACATAGCAAGCCCCTCCCCTTTCTAGTCCCTTGTACGTGCAACCAATGAGGTCACGTGTGCTGCACGTTGACGTGCTTCTTGTTGCGTCAGTGCGGCTGGGTGAGAAATGCTTGCTTCTGCTAGTTTTTAATTATAGTTAGTCAACCTCATCCGGTTTCTATCTAGCATTTTAGTCCAAGAAAACATCATTTTATTCGTCCAGTTTCAGTCAACAAAAAGCGTAAACGTTTTAGTCTAGTTCTAGTCAGGACAATCCTTTTTATTTTGTCAGCAGATGTTGAACATTTTGGATCTAAGACTACTTTACATCACATTTTCTCTCATCTTTTGAGGAAAAACTACTTCGACACACAGTGACAGTCTATCAACAAGTGGTTACTTTGGCTTCATGCTACCAGCTAGCAAATTAGCCAGCATTAGTTAGCGGTCGGATTAGCATTATAGTTGGAACGTTATAGCCGTTGGATTCATGTTACACAATGACTATAATTTACTTTTTTCTTTTTTTTACTTTTCACCGTGAATCCACCTCCTGTCTGTCCCATGTGTTTGTGTGTTTGTGCATGTTGCGCTAGCGAGCTAGCTAGCTAGCTGCAGATTTGAAAGGGGGTGTTTCATGACAGTATCACAGACAAGGTTTTACAAAATCACATCATTTTTGTCTCATTTTTGTTCATGAACTCCTAAATTTGAGTGCAGTACATTTTCGTCTCGTTTTCATTAGTCCACCATCAGGCATACTAGTTTAGTCCCAGTTATTGTTTATAATGAAGGTTTTTAGTCTAGTCTGGTTTTAGTCCAGTGAAAAATGTGTTGACAAAATAATTTTTGTTGAGTTTTTGTTGACGATATGATCACGATCACCCACTCAAACCCCGCCTCTCTCGGTGTGGCTGCCACGCCCCTTTCTACGTGAATTGCCTTCTAAAATATGAAGGAGATGCACAACATTCAATTTTGCACGTTGTATGAATCTGGTCGTTACCTACTTCCTCGGCACAGGTGATGTCATCTTCAATCGACAGCAAGCGGAAAAATGAGTTTTTAAAGGCATGAATTGTTCATGAATAATAATGAAGTTATTACATTGACTAGAGACAAAATATCTTCTTACTGTTGAAAATGGCTCAATGAGTCAAGTATCCCTTTAAGAAAGCAGGCAGGCTTCTTTTTTCCCTTTGAAAGAATTGCGAATCCCCAAAACGAGTCGTGAAACTCGTCAGTGCGAGCAGGAAGACGAGAACAAACCAAAAACGAAGACATAAAGTCCCCTCATCTTTTTGGGTGATTATTTCAATTCCTGGTGATGCGCATCAAGGTGGGCGAGGTCGACGAGGCTGGCGGCGGCGCGAGGCGGCGGCGGCGCCACATGCGGCGCCAGCCTGTGTTTCTTGCCGCCGTCGATGTTGAGACTTTTGGAGCGCAGCGCCGGGAACTTCCTGTCGTCCGCGTCGTCCGCCTCCTCGCCATCGCCGCTCTCGCACGGCGACACCAGGATGTCCACGTTGGACAAAGGCCGACTCGGCTCTGGGTTTGCATCCGCGTCCGGGCTGCGACTCCGCGCCAAATGGACGCCGCCTGGAAGGAAAGAGACGCACGGTGCAGGCAGGATGGTGTCAACGTTTCCATGGCATTAGGGGTGTAAAAAACAAACAAAAACGATTTGCCGATATATTACAATATTACAGTGCGCAATTCTCGTGTCGATTCGATATGCGGGTTAGAGTTCACACTTTAAGCATGGAAAAGCCTGAAGTTTCAGATAAATATACAAATCTTAGTGTACATGTACAAGTTTACTGATTCGTAGTGACGGGAAAATGAAGCTTCATGAAGCTTCATGATGCACTTGCAAAAATGTACAAAAAAGGAGTCGAAAACAATCACAAGTGCTTCATGAAGCTTCGTCTGTCTGCTACTCACGACTGATTCGTATTTTCAACAGAAGACAATTGACTTATAGATTCATATCGTGATTAATGAATCGTGATACGGACCCAAGAGACTCAAGTTTAGAGATTTACAATCGGAAGAGAGTCAAATAAAACATTGAAAAATAAAAACATAAAAGTCACTCAAGGGTTGAGGAACGAACTTACAACCTTCAGCTTGGGAGACTGCCACACTACCACCTGAGCTATGCCCCTCCTACTGTTTGGTCTCCAAAAGACCAAAGACATGGTTTTTGGTCTCTTGGAGTTAGGAAGATTCCATGGAATCAGCTGCAGCTGACATGAGCGATATACTAGCAGAAAGCAGGAGCTGCGTGGCTCAGGGAGTAGATGGGCTGTTTCTCAAGCTGAAGGTCAACCCTTGAGTCACTTTTATTTTTTCCAATTCTTAATTTTACTCTCTTCCGCGTGTAAATATGACTCTAAAACGGAGTCTATTGGGTCCCACTCTAAATAGAGTCTACAGAATGTACTGTGTAGCTATGGCTTGAAAGTCGAACTCTGGCTTGGAGGCCTGATTTGAAACCCTAACCCAGACTTGCAACCTTCATTTGAACACCTAACGATGGCTTCAAACCTCGCCCCCGGCTCGAAACCCGAACATTATCCTGGACCCAGTCGCAAAGTCCTAATGTGAAAGCAAACAGTCTTGACCAGAAGCTCTCATTTGAAACCCCGACTCTGACTCGAAACCCCGATCCAAACTCAAACTCTCCAACCCTAATTTGACACCCAAACTCAGACACGACCCTCCAACTTAACAGCAAAGTCCGGAAACCCTCATTTGGAAGCCTTACGTGTCGTTCCATTCCAAAGCCGATCTCTTACTTCATTCTCTCATTATGATTGGAAATCTCCCTTGAAGACAAGACCGGTCTTTCCCCTGCTCGCATGCGCATTTTGGCCTGTTTTACGACCGCTTCCCCCCCCCGACGCTCCCCCCCCACCGGGACGCCGTCCTACCGGCGCAGGCGCGTCCCTCTCGTCTCTCCGGACTTCCGGCCGCCGAGGCGGCGTCGGCGAGGTCGTGCTCCAGCTGGTAGCGGTAGAGGCTGCCGCCGTCGACGCTGCAGAAGCTCCCGCGGCGGCGCGGGGAGGCGTCGCCCGCCAAGGAGGCCGGAGGGCCGGCCAGCTCGGAGCGCTCCACGCCCGCCAGCTTCTCCAGAGCGTTCATCATGCGGCCCGAGAACTCCTCCAGCTGGGCCAGCCTCAGGTCCACCGTCTGCAGGGACGCCTTCATGGCGTGCTCGCGCTCGTTGACCTCCTCCAGCCGCATGGACATGTTCTCCACCCTGCGGGAAAAACAAACAAGGTTGCAGTCCGCGTGCGTCGACGCCCGTTGCAAAAACATCAAACCGAGGCAACCATGTTTGTTTTTTCGATGTTGACCTCTCCAGACGCAGCAACATATTCCAATATCAACATCTTCTTCATATGTTCTTGATGTGCGCGGTTTTTTTTTTAAACGTATTCTTCAGCCTCTGGAAAAACATCAAAGCAACCTTAACCATGTTCTTTGCGTGTGGACTTATTCCGGACGCGTGAAAAACATCAAAGCAACCCAAACATAATTTTTGGGTTTTGTTTAGACGTTGACCTCCTCCTGACGCGTCAATGTATTCTTCATCCTCTGGGAAAACGACATCAAACTGATATTGAACATGTTCTTCACATGTTCTCTGTGGAGTTTTTTTTTTAATTTAGTCTTTGCATGTTTTTCTCGCTCATGTCCCAAAAGGCAACGTCAAACCAACGTAAGCATGTTGTGCTTCATGTGTTGCTGTTATGCTCGTTCTTCATTCTCTTGAAACGCATCCCTACGACATGTTATTGCGAAATATGACGCACACGCGTGTTACGTGGAGTCCTGTTCATATGTTGACTTTCTTCTCGCGCAAGGACGCGTTTGTCACCCAAAGGAAAGAACCAGACCAACCTAAAGATGCTTCTGGGTTTGTTCTTTTCACGTTTGACGCGTGACGGAAGCGTGGACGTGCTCGCCTCCCGGCGGGAAAGGAACATTTAAACCCGTGACCCGTTTTCACTCTCTGGGAAATCATCAAACCAACATAAACATGTTCTTGACGTGACCCTCCGCCTCGTGGAAAGACATTAAGCATGTTTTCCAAAACATGTTGCTTTATTTGTAAGTGGACTCGAACCGCAGACGCAAAGATGCTGTGTGTCATGTTGGCGTACGCGTGAACATCGTGCCGAGACTATCGAATGTCCGTGGCATGATGTGACGGATGCGTGTTGAAAAGCGGCGGCGGCGGCGGCGAACCTCTCCGAGGTGACTCGGATCCTCTCGTTGTTGGACGACTGCTTCTCGTCGTCCTTTTCTCGGAAGTACTCGTCCACGCATTGCTCCTCAAACTCGTGGAGACTCTTCAGCTCGTCGGCGCCCAGCAGAAGTTCTGCACACGCAAAGAACACGCGTCGTCAGCCCGCCGTAACCGTACTTGCCACTTGACTCGACTTCCACGCCGTTTTGTTTGTGGCGTCAGCGTGCCGAAGAATAAAAAGTCCAAGTAGCTTGTGGGGTCAAATCGCAAACTCAAATGTGGTCCATTTTTAGCAAAGTGCAGAAAAAAATGAACAAAAGCAGAACTTTCAAATGAATACTGGGCCAAAGTGACATTTTTTTGCATGCATTTGTTCTAATTCTAATCCAACTCCTAATTCCAAGATGGCCACACGCCCGCAAAAACACTGCCAACATCTTTTATGGACTATTTGGCCCATGTTTGGACTTGGACCGCTGCTGCACTAAACTTTGTTTCGCTGTTTTTTAAAATCAACCAACCTCGGTCCATGTTGATGTTTACCTCCTTTTTTTTTTCTTTTTTTTTGACATGTTCTGTTTGACAAGCTGTTGTCAATGTTGAGAAATAAGCGCAGAAACTAAAAGAGAAAATGCGTATTTGTGGCTGATGTTCTTATTAATCAGTGCAACATCGCGTCGACTCAAGAAAATCAACGTAATCTTTCTTTCTTTTATGAAATGTTGACATTTGGTGGACACTAAACTTCTATTTTTGTGTAGCTTTATTTTCTATCAGGGAACCTCTGCCAAAGGTACAAAGGAACGAGAGTGGGCCAATTCCTTTTTTGGGTCATTTTTAAGCCAAGCGCACGGATTTAACACTGGGACAAAAAAAAAGAAGAGTTTTATGAAATGAGAGATTTGGCGGATGTTTGGATTTGGACCCGTTGCACTGAATGTCAAGCAAACTTGGTCGATGTGGAAAATTACAGCTAGCTTAATTTTTGTTTGTGTTGAAGTTGACAACATTGGGCCAAGTCTCATTCGCAAGCTGGCCACACCCCCGAAAGCGGACTTCCTCCAAAGCATTTGATGAAATACTGATCGAGTTGGCGGATGTTTGGACTTGGACCGATGTTGCACTAAACTCTTTCCCGTCACCCCAGTTTGTTTTTCTTTCAGGCAAGCAAAATGGTGTCCATTTTGTGCGGTAGTGATCGCGTTGATAAACATTTGGACGTGGCCCGATGTTGCACTCCGCTTTTTGGTTGTAATTGCAAAGTACAGAGTAAGGAAGGAAGTGGCGGTGTGGGGGGGGGGCGGTCTTACGGAGGCGTCTCTGGGTGTCGTCGCGGTCGGCGTCGTGGCGCGGCGCCCGCCGGCGGAGGCAGCGGCAGCAGAGACGCTTGAGGACGATGAAGACGTGAGGGAAGACGATGAGCGGCGGGGGCAGGATGGGTCGCTCGTGGAAGGTCATGATCAGCTGGTAGCGCTGGAACTTCCACACCTGGTTGGAGATGGACTTGACCTCGAAGAAGGTGTTGCTGCCGGCGCCACAACACGTTTACTGGCCGTGAGCGCCGATGGACGGACGGACGGACGGACGGAATTCTGCACTGACTTGAAGACGGCGATGAGCAGGTTGACCAGCAGGATGTTGGCCACCAGCAGGTAGCAAGCCATGATGGCCGGCGTCAGCCAGGCGCCGGGTATGCACGGGGGCAGCTTCTTGCCGTCCTCGTCGTACATGTTGTCCCCGCACGGAGCTGACGCACGCGCACACACATTTACACACATTTACACACAACCATGTGTGACAATCTTCTTGTCATTGTGCGATTATTGATCATTATTATTGTTGCTTACGATTAATCTCCATGGCGTAAACTGAACGGCAACAAAGAGAAGAAAAGGAGGAGGAGCAAGATGAGGAGGCGGAGTCAGTTTTAACAGGAAGAGGAACGCAAACTCACCACAAAAACAACAGCACCAAACAACACAACATCATGTGTGAGGCATCAAGAGTACAAGGGGTGCTGCTGCCCCCTGCTGCCTTGGAGTGCACAGTCAATGAGTTAATGAGGTTTACAGAAGGAAACTTGTATATATTTTATTTATTATACAATTATAACTAATTCAACAAAAGATGCCAAAAAGGAGGTCTTCAAAGCAGCACATTAGATTTTTTATGAACTTGTTAAAAAATAGTGACCCCCCCGCCCCCATACTAAGAGCCTACGATATGTCTCATCTGTACGTATACCGTATAGTTTATACAGTAGTCTGCTGGCGAGATGGGAGGAGCAAGATGGCCGCCCTGTGGCTTCAAGGGCCATCGGCTACGTGAGCTTGTGCCTTTGTCTTTGCTGCATTATGACGCCTGTAGACATTTTTTTCCTACCAATGACTTGCCCTTGCGGGGACACTTTGGTGGTCCCCACAAGTCCAGACCTCTTTTTGAGGGTTTAAAACTTGGTTTTAGAGTTTAGGTTTGAATTGGGATTAGGATTAGGTAATCAGTTGTGATGGTTAACTTGGTCAGGGTAAGGGGCTAGGAAGTGCATGGTGTCAATGAGATGTCCCCACTAAGATACAAAGACAAATGTGTGTGCAGTCGGCTGTTTATGTCTTTGTACAAGTAGGCTTGTTAGCGTGCGCGTGCGTGTGATGACGTTGCTGTCAATCAATCGATCAATTATTCGAATGAGGCGACGTGCATGTGAGCTATTGGCAGGCGGCGTTGGTGTCCATATTTGGCGTGAAGGAGCGAATGGCGCTCGGGGAAGCCTTACTATGAATTCTAGTCTTACGGTCTATGGAGTCGGCGAACACTTCGCCGTAGATCATCCAGTACGGCATGTAGAAGATGTTGCGCGCCAGGCGCCAGGTGGGCTCCTCGTCCGGGTGCAGGATGGCCTGGCGGGCCACGCCGAAGCTCATCAGGACCACCAGCATGATCACCACAAAGTACAGCATGTCGATCATCTGATTGGATCGATTCGACAACAAAAAGGATATTAAAACGAAGGCATAGCGGGTTCTACTCGTGTGCACAATTGTCACGAGTGAGACGGCACTTTTACTCGTATGTCCGAGTCATTCTCCTCGTGGGCTGAAAGACCTCACGAGTAGTAAGAAAATCATTTTACGAGTCCTAAATGTCAGTAGTGGCAGAAATGTCTAGCGCTGTCACTATCGAATATTGGTAGAAGTGATTAATCTATCGATTATTCATACAATTAATCGACTCAAATTGGGGGGGTCGATGTTGTACTATGTTAGCGTTTCAGCCATTTTGTTCGTTTGCAAATGTCTTATTTGAATTCAACGCAGAAGACAATCGGTCTTCTCTCACGGAGGACGACAGACATCAGTTAGCAATTCGCGTTGACATGCCGAAATCGGAGGATTGGGACAATTTCAAACGAAAAAAATGGCTCCGAACGATGACCGGATGCTGAAAACGCTTGCCGATGGTCGACGCGCTCACCATCTTGCCGATCATCATGACGTAGGGTCCGAGGTACTTGTTGACGCCGAAGATGTCCAGCACGCGGATGTACCAGAAGATGATGTCAACGCAGTAGATGACGCGACCGTAGCCCATGTAGGGCTCGTTGTGCAGACGCAGCAGCAGGCCCAGCACGAACACGCAAATGGCCGCCAGGTCCGTCATGTTCCAGTAGTCCTCCAGCCACACGTTGATCTTCTGCTTCAGCTTGCCCGGCTCCGACATCAGGATCTGGACGGGGGCGGCCGCGTTGGTTCCAAAAACAAACAAACGTGACAACGGGCCGCAGATGACGCACGCGATTTTGATTTCCGCCGCAGATTTGAACCTGCCGCAGCTTCTCCAGGCCCAGCGTGACGATGTAGGAGATGACGATCCACTCCTGGAGCGAAGGCCAGCGCTCCATCTTCACCAGGATGATGTAGTTGTACAACATCAGGTAGACCAGGTACGAGATCTGAAAGCGGCAAAAAGGGATTCCTGGGAAGTCAAGCGTTCCACGTACTAGCGTGCTGTTTGTCCTCACTAGTAGCACGACTCAAGCCACTAGTAGAGCCACTAGTAGAGCCACTAGTACACACGACGAGCAGGAGTTGACCCCATAGAAGAAAAGCTACGAGCGATGCAGAACTCAACACGAGTTGGCATCCAGCAGCTACGAGTGGTGCGAGTTCGCCCTCTTTGCTAACAACTCAAAATTCCATGTCTTGTCATGTCACTAGTTTTGCTTCAACGACAGTGACTGCATGAGTTTGATTTGCCTCACTAGTTGTCCTGCTAACAACTCGAGAAGACCAAAGACTCGGACAAGGACCTAAAACGGACTGAACTTGCCGTGTTGAACCAGAACTTGGTGTAGGGCGCGTTGTAGAATTCGTAAATCTTCCTGCCGATGGGAACCCTCCTGTTGCCTTTCTTCTGGTTGTCCTCCTCGTCTCCTTTCTTGGACACGGCGTCCACGTTGGACACGGCGTCCTGGAGACAAAAAAGCGGAGCGTGCCGTCAACGGCGGGAGGCAAAACCGGGAGGTTGCCGTTCTCGTACTTTGCCGGCTTTGTTGTCATCGTCTTTGCTCCTGGCGACCTCGTTCTCCTTGGACGAGTGGAAGGACGTCTCGTCGCCCAGACCGAAGTCCAGCAGGAGGATGGCGGGCGGGAACACGATTCCTAAAATCACCTGAAAATTGCACACTTGACATGCCTGACTTGAGTTGAGATGAGGCCAAACCGTGTCATCTGAAAAGTCGTGCTGTCGCTATTTTTAGAATCGATGAATCGACTCATCGGATTCATTTTAATTTTGCATTCAAGTGTATTACAAAAGCGTTTTCCACCTAATTACCGTTTATTAACCCGTGATTGTTGTTTATTTCATACTTCATAATGTTGCAGGCCCAGCCTGGCCCTTTAAAGAGCACAGGTGGCAAATCCAGGTCCAGAAAGTAAAAACCCTGCCACAGTTTGTCTTTAGCCCCTTGTGCTAACTAGCTAGCTAGCTAGCTAGCTCCCTAGCAGGTAAACGAGCACACATGGGAGTTGGTTCGCTAGCTAGCTAGCTAGCACCTGGGGCTAAAGCCAAAGTGCGGCAGGGTTTTGACTTTCTGGACCTGGATTTGCCACCTCTGTTAAAGTGTAGCAGTATGCGGGATAGAGTGCTGCAGTGACGTGCTTTGGCAAAGGGGGGCGCTGTTGGTCCGGGGCGTGAATGAGAGCGGTGGAGCTCGCTCTGAGCGCACTGTACGTTGATGGAAAAAAACTCTACAAATAAAGTTTGTGCCAAAGCGACGAAAAGAAAACATGCCTGTTCAGTTTCCGTAACACGGTTAAGAGTTCACTGGACGGGGACGAGGATTTAACAAAATTCTTATAGTGATTTAAAACAGGCGGGGATTGATGTTGTACTATGTTACCGGCTTGGTCATTTTCCAAAGTAAAAACTGATGTTTGCAAATGTCTTCTTTTGATTAAACACAGAAGGACTACAGAAATCAGTCAACAATTTAGTGTTGAAATGCTGAAATCAGAGGATTGGGACAATTTGACATGAAAAAAGAGAAAAGGCTCCAAACAAGGACTCGATTATTAACTCATTGACTGGCAGCCATTTTCACTGAAGCAACCTCCTTCACTCCTGGCTGTTTTACTGGATTTTGATTGATTTTGCAGGGTCCACAGAATATTTTGTTCTATTGCTATAAAAGGAAAAATAATATTTCTATTCGTTTCCGTTTTGCAGCAGTTTCATCATTATACACAAATCAGTTTCAAACTGTGGGTAAATGAGCTTTGTTGCAACATGGCCCGGATTGATCTCTTATACTCGGCTGCCACCTGCTGGCCGTCTTTGCAATTACTACCATTGCTTTACCAATTCTCTGCAGTCCATAGGCTGCATCAAAGCCTTCTGTTTGCTCTAGCATAAAAAAAAAGTAAAAAAAAGTATAAATACGTCTTTGGGAGACTTGAAACATTTAAAATAGAACGTTTTTATACGTTTTTGGGAGCAAACGAGTTAAAATAGTTGTCACTAAATTTGATAATTGATTACTTGTCAATGGAAACAGATCAGGACTCGAGCCAAGTGTCAACTGGACAGAAATGACAAGAAGCGGCCGGCGCTTTTGAGGCGGTTGCTTGTGGGCCGCCCGCTGGCGCGCTTACCTTGAGGCTGTTGCTCTTGCCCATGCGCAGGCATCCCATCCACATGTCGGTCAGCAGCATCTGGCTGCAGGTGTGCGCGATGAAGTCGCGATGTTTGGCGGCCACGGCCAACTTCAGGCAGGTGGAGTTGCTCCAGTTCTTCAGCTCGTAGGTCAGCAGCTTCATGGCCACCTGCTCGTCGCGTTTGTACGACTGGTCCAGAAGCTCGTAGGCCAGCTGGCCGAACTCCCTGCACGCCGCAACGGAAGAGGAAACGTCACAAGGAGATTTTAGTTCACGTACAAAGAAGCCAAAACTAAAATTCCAATTTCCTTAACTAAATAAAATCAAAGCCAAAATGCTTTTCAAAAAACGAAAACTAACTCATTGAATGTTGAGCTTTTGAAGATGATTTTAAATGCGATTTGAAGTCGATTTATTTAAACTGGAATAAGGACGTTCACACACACGCGACGTCATCGAGCAGCGGCCAATAGAAAAGCGTCTTCAGAGGACGTCGCTCCTAATCCAGCACAAATGCAATGCTAGGTAACAAATGCATTATTAATTTCATTTGACCATAATGTTTATTAAATATTGCGGATTTAGCTTCTAAAGCCAAACTGGCAGGGTTTTGACTTTCCGGACCCGGATTTGCCACCTCTACGCACGAGTAATACAAGTAAAAAAAAAAAAGAAAAGAAAAAAACCCCGAATACTACAACTCACTAAAACTAAGCATTTTTTAACTCATTCACTCCCAGCCATTTTCACAGAAGCAACACCCTTCACTCCCGGCTGTTTGGCTGGATTTGACCGGATTTTGCAAGGCCCACAAAATATTGTGTTCTATTGCTATCAAAACATGAAACCTACCATTAGAGTCTCTTCTTTCAGCAGAAAAAAAAAGTATATTTCTATCTGAGTAACTGAGGGTTTTGTCAACATGGCCCCTGGTTGATCTCTTTTGCTCTGCTGCCACCTGCTGGCTTGTGTAATAACTACCATTTCTTTAACCGTTCTGCAGTTGAGAGGCTGCATCAAAGCCTTCTGTACGCTCTAGCATAAAATAAAAAAAAGTATAAATACGTCTTTGGGACACTTAAAACATTTAAAATAGGACGTATTTATACGTTTTAGGGAGCAGATGAGTTAAATAACTAAAACTAATAAAAACTCACAAAGCCACTCTGAAAACGAATTCAAACAAAACAACTCCAAATGAAACAAAGAGTAAATGTCCCAACTCTAAATTATGCCCCCCCCCCCCCCCCCCCCCCCGGCGCCCTCACTTGGAGTTGTTCTCCAGGTCCTGGTAGATGTCGTCCACCAGCTCGCTCTGGGACGACTCGTGGGCCATGGCCTTGTAGAGCTTGCAGGCCACCAGCGCTTTGGCCATGGCCTCCTCCCCGCGCTGCCACAGGAAGAGCGCCATCTTCTGGCGCTTCATCAGCACGGCCCACACCATCAGCTCGTGGAAGGGGTACTGGAAGCGGCTGACCTCGGGGTCGTCCGCGTCGACGTCCAGCTCCTCCTCCTTCTTCTTGTTCTTCTTGCCCTTGGGGCGGGGCTCGTCCTCCTGGAGGTCGTCACACAGACGGACAACGTTTGTCTTGCCTTCGCCGCCGCCACGCCTCGGGACAGCGCGGGCTCGAGACCGTTACCTCCATGCCGAGCAGCTTCAGGGCTTTGGGCTGCAAGACAAAACG
This sequence comes from Leptonotus elevatus, assembly GCF_054856555.1. Classification (NCBI taxonomy): domain Eukaryota; kingdom Metazoa; phylum Chordata; class Actinopteri; order Syngnathiformes; family Syngnathidae; genus Leptonotus; species Leptonotus elevatus. The sequence goes on along the minus strand of NC_141241.1, from coordinate 490,328 downwards.
GCAACGACGTTGGTGCTCGGCAAACTTTCAAGTGGCACCTAAAAAAACAAACACGAGTTGCTCGCTCTACAAGTCGCGCCATACCAGGCCAAAATATTTATCCGAATCCAAAGAGCTTTGATATGGAGGACCAAAACCACCACAATTAAAAAGAAAAACATGAATAAATCAATAAGCGTGAAAATAAAAACGGATATAAAAAATTCAAAAATTAAATACAAAAAATAGATGTAAATAAATACTATATACATACATAAATAAATGAATAAATCAATAAAAGTGAAAATAAAAACGGATATAAAAATATTAGGGATGCACGGAAATGAATTTTTTTGTCCGAAACCGAAAACCAAAATGAAAAATGCTTGGCCGAAAACTGAAACGCCGAAAAAGAATTATGCCAATTTTTTACTATCATTGCATTTATTATAAATAATGAACATTTTTATATTATTATAAAATATGTATTTATCACTGGCATTTTAACAAAGCACAATATCAATTGAAATGTGCCCCCAACGCAGACTTGTTGGCTGACGGTACGTGAAACACCAAACGAGGGTTGGGCATTTTCTGGCGGCGCCGTTGCACTTTCTGGTCAATGTCGTTGGCACAGGCGGGCACGGATGCGTGCGGCGGGGACGGATGCGTGCGGCGGGACATGGTGCCGCCGCACTTCGAATCCGCACATTCACCAACGTTTAAAAATGAATAAAGACATTTGTTGGCACCAGCTCATCGGCTTCGGGAACGGACTGCAAAGTCCCACACGGCGTCCCGTCCGGGTGTGTCAACACCCGGAGAGAGCGGGAAGTGTCTCCGTGTTTAAATCTGTTGATAGCAACAGTGCTAGCATCAGCTAAAGTATTTAGCACGGCCACCGGGATGCCGGTGAAAAAGTGCAAGCGTTGGAGGGGCTCGTCTATAAAAGACGAAAAGAAGGGAAAAGAAGGGAAGGCGCTGCAGCAGGAAAGGCGGCTCACAGACGGCAGTTCTGTCTTTTTCCGACCCGCTTAAATGTCGTACGCCAAGCGACGCCCCTCTCCTCCGGCGTGCGCAATGACCCCGGGAGCTGCTGCCATCCGACCGGTGCAAACTCACGCGGGGAAAAGCCGGCCAGAGGAGAGCCGGACACTCACTCGTTTTTGAGAAGCATTTTCGTTTTGATTTTATTTCGTGAATGAAATTGAGTTTTGAATTTTTGTTTTTCTTTCTTTCCGTGAACTAAAATAAGCGAGGCGGGCGCTCACCCGCTTGAGTCCGTACAAGTTGTTGTAGAGCGCCCTGAAGCTCTTCCTGGTGTAATTGCAGCGATAAGCTCCGCCCATCAGGAACTCCAGAACCAGTCCGATGTCGATCAAGGTGATCTGGTAGTCCGGAGGGAGGTTCCCCTGGAACGAAGACCACGTCGCTCATCAACCTACGGCGGCCGTGACAACCACGTGTGACTCACCTTCTTGACATCTCGCACCACAAAATGCAGCGTGTTGGCCGGTCCCAGCTTCTGCACAACGCAAGCGCACAAGCAGGAAGTAAGCACGCCATCAGGTCGGTGAAGGAGGCGGAGCCTGAAGCGTCACTCGCGTCAGTCATGCGTCACAGGTGCCAGTTACATTTCACACGATTCGCTCGTGTCAGACATGCGTCACGTGAAGCCCGTCGTGTGTCAGTGGAGACGCGGGGCCGCCTGACACGGAATTTTTGGAAGATAACCCAATTATGGGCCGATTATGTCACAAGTGTCAATCTCATGTTGTAAGTGACACACACAAAACGTGTCGCTCAGGCAACAAATGTGAGTCAGTCACATATAAGTCACATATGTGACAATCACGTATGTCAGTCACATGTCACGTAAGTCACATCTGTCACATGAACCAGTCACATCTTGCATGTTGAACACGTGACGCGTGTCAGTCACGTCACGTGTCGCGTTAAGTGTCACGTGTGGGTCTCATGTGGCAATTGTCAGCTGTGTTACACATGTCACAGGAATCAATCATGTCACATGACGTGCAAGCATGTTACATATCAGTCACATCACATGAGCAACGTCTTGGATGTTGAACACGTGACGTGTCCGTGGAGGCATTTGTCAGTCACGTGTTGCGTAAGTCTGTCACGTGTCCGTCTCATGTGGCAAGTCACAGGAATCAGTCATGTCACGTGTCCGTCGCGTATGTCAGGCACATGTCGTGCAAGCATGTTACATATCAGTCACATCTGTCACATGAGCGAGTCACATCTGTCAGTCACGTCTTGGATGCTGAACACGTGACATTTGTCAGTCACGTGTTGCGTAAGTCTGTCACGTGTCAGTCTCATGTGGCAAGTGTCAGCCATGTTACCCGTCACAGGCATCAGTCATGTCACGTGTCCGTCACGTATGTCAGGCACATGTCGTGCAAGCATGTCACACATCAGTCTTGCACGTTGGACATAATTGACTCGTCAGTCATGTGTCACGTGTCAGTCAAGACAAGTCGTCTCATGTATCACATTACGTGTCAGTTGTCATTTGGATCCGTCAAGCGTTGCTTATGTCAGTCACGTGTCACATCATGTTAGTTCTGTCACTCTCATGTCACCCGAGTCTGGCGCACGTGTCAGTCAGCAGCCACGTGTCACGTCTCAGTTCAGGTCGCACGTCACATGACTTGCATGCCGGTCACATGACGTGGCCGTCACACGTGTCAAGCAGCAATGGCGTGTCTGCCCTCAGTCTGGTCATGTGTCCCGCGTCATTCACGTGTCAATCATGCGTGCGCGACCGTGTTGTAGAGTTCCTCCAGACGAGGGATGGTGAGGAAGTGATGAATGTTGACGCCGTTCTCGATCAGAAGCTTGACAAAGTCCACGCGGTCCAACACCAAGGCGTCCATCATGGCCTGCTCCAGAGAGTTCACCTGCCGCAGCGTCGTCACCGTCATTAGCGGCGGCGGCCGGACGACGGCCGGACGACGGCCGGACGACGGCCGGACGACGGCCGGACGACGGTCTTACCCAGCCGAGCAGCTCCAGCTTCCTGGGGTCCGTCTCCTCCGGGGCTTCCGCTTTGGCCTTGCCCGCTTTTCCTTTCTTCCCTCGAGTTTTCCCTTTGGCCGCCGCCGATGGCGCCGCCGCCGCCGCCGCGCGCTGGGCCGCCGCCGGGCTTTTGGGACGCTCGCTCAGGCTCACCGGCTGCACACCAACGCACATGTCAAGTCCAGACCAAAGTTTAGGATCTTGCATGATCGTTACTTTGGATTTGCTTCTTACATTCCGTGACTTTTACTCAAGGAAGTCGTTTCCTTTGGTTTGGAACGGTTTGAGTTTTTTGATTTGATTAGATTTTTTATAAATATATGTCGTTTTATGCATGTATTTATACAGTACATGAGTATTTGTCAAGATAAAAATAGTCACTAAGAATTGTGTAATAAAGTAATGTAAATCAATTTGACTTATTTGGCTAGTTTTCATTCAGTAAAACAAGCTTGAGATGGCGTGAAATGGCATTCGTTGGTGTGCAGGGGCGGGGCTAGAGCACAAACCCAGGAAGTGGACCACTTGTGTGTGCGTGTGCGTGTGCGTGTGCGCGCGCTCACGGGCCAGTGGTGTCCGTGCACGAAGATCTGACTGCGAGCGATGTCCACGCGATTCCACGCCAACGCCAAACTCAGCTGGTCGCACGCCGAGGCGTTGGTGCCTGCACGCACACGCGCACGCTCGTCAGACCGTCGAGCGCTGGTCGATAAACATCAATCGCTGTCAAGGTGTCGCATGATGCTGAACTTTGACCTTTGAGAAGCGCCGTGAGGATCGACATCTCGATGTCCTGCTGGCCTTCGCCGCCCATCCGGAAAACCGTGATCTGAAACCACGCAGCACATTTGATTTGCGCCGCGCGGGCCGGTCGGCGCGCGCGGGTCCCGCTGCTTTTTTTTGCTGCTTTTCTATTTTTGCTTTCTTTATGAATTGAAACTGAGCGCACAAAGCAGAACGGTGCCGTCAAACAAGACACAAGAAAAAGGAAAAGACACAAAACAAACAAAAGCCAAAAGGTCGACTCTGATTTGGTTCGCTTCGTCTCAACTCTCACCCGACACAGCAAATGACACTTCCGAGCTTCTGCTTCCGACACTGGAAAAATGACTTTCTATTATTTTGTAAGTCTTTGGAATTGGTTATGGATATTAAAGCCCCTCATTTAGTTTCTTGTGTGTTTTTTATTATCATAAAATGTTGGACCGTTATCAGTGATTTGTTAGCGAAACATGAAAATAAATAAATCATTACAAATCCTTTTGTGTTCAAAATGTTACTTTGCACATCTGCATTTAACCTGAACTTGTCTTAAACTGCAAATTGATTGATTAAATGTATATATATATTTTTTTAAACATGGCTCGATATTGTAAGCAGTTGAAATCCATTTTCGATGCATCGTTCCATCCCGAGCGATTGGCAATTTTGGGAATTTCCAATTTGGATCAATTGTCAGATGAATTGTCGTTCACCCGCGACTTCGATAGGATCCTCACAGCTGAAGCCAGAAGGCCGCCATCTTACGTTGCCGGTGACTGACAACTTTTGTTTTTTTGCTGAAAGCAGCGTTATGAGTTTGTGTTTTACACGACGACCTCCAGCGGCCAACTTCGCCGATTGCCGCAATCATTCAGACGATATGATGTCAATATCGTGAATTGTGGTTGTGAATATTTCTTGTCTAATGGGCTTGAATTTCTGTTTTTATCCTGAAACAGACATATAACGTTTTATTGTAAGGATCGGACCACATATATTTGAGAAGCCCAAGGACAGAAGAGGAAATGAAACTCATTGACTCATTGAGCCTTTTTCAGAATTCATATTTTGAATCGATAACTTCATTCATTTTCATGTACAATTCATATCTTTAAAAAACAATTTGTTTACTTGCTGTTTCGACTGAAGATGACATCAGCTGTGCTGAGAAAATAGGTCACGACTGTTTTCTGGCTTTGGTCAGTAAACTGAGCTGTGATTGGTCGATACGGGTGATGTCATCTTCAGTCGAAAATAATCTGTTTTTAAAGGTCATAATTGTGCATGAAAAATAATGAAGTTACCCCATGAATTCAAAATATCAACTTTTTACTGCTGAAAATGGCTCAATGAGTCAAGTTTCCCTTTGAAAGCCTTTTTCTTAGCGATGAAATGTTCATGTCGTGCTCGTCCAACGCACGTCATACACGGCGGCACAAAGGAATGTGACAGACGTCGAGAAATCGATGGATTCAAGTTAGGGAGGCTGAGTGAGTGGCAACGCAAGATGGCCGCCGGTGGCTTCACTTCTCCCAATGGCGACTAAGACGGTATACGTCCATGCGCCAGAGCATCTTTAGCCGTCAAGCTAGGCTTGTTGTCACGCCAATTATGAGCGAGGCCGCAACGGACGTGCGTGTGCGCGCGTGTGCGTGAGGGAACTTGCGTGCGTGCGACCCACCAGAGTTTTCTTCTTCATGCACTCCATGACCATGAGGAAGATCTGCTGCGCTTGACTGCGGCCGTAGTTGAACGTCTTCTGAATGGTGACCAGAAGCTGCTCCTTCACGCCGTCGCTCACCGACCTCAAACATGGCCGAGCAACGTTAGCCACACCGCAAATCCACAGGTGGCAAACCCGGGTCCAGAAAGGGGGAAACCCCGCCTGCCGCACTTTGCTTTTAGCCCCTGATGCTAGCTAGCCATGGTGCTGGTTTATATGTTAGTGAGCTAGCGAGCTAGCTCGCACCACTGTGGCAGGGTTTTGACTTTCTGGACTGGATTTGCCACAAATCACGTTTGTCTCGTTACATCAAGAACCACAAACAATTTCCTTGTCATTGAAAATCAACTCACGTGACTAAATGAGGATTTCAATGATTGGAAGTTGTTACCGTTCCAAAAAGTAGTGCTTTGCCGCCATCTGCCGCAAGTAGCAAAACTGATGGCAGCAAAGCACCACTTTTGTCTAAATGAAGCTCCTCAACTGACTTCAAATGACACCAAGATGGCCAGAAGGCAAAAAGCGTCAAAAGGCGCCAACTGACCCGTCGGGGTGGCAGTATCGGTGCGCGAAGGAGATGATGTCGGACGCTCGGCCGCTGCCGTCGCACACCACCACGGGGACGGGGGGGTCCTCCCGCAAGCTGTCCAGGACCACCGAGATGATGTTGGGGCCCCCCTCCAGGATCAGGCACACCACGGGGACGCCTTGACCCAGACCTGCGCAAGCACGCAGGCCGGAGAAAAGCACTTTGGGATCGGACCAAGTCAACTTCTGTCAAACAAGTATCTCACAAAAGTCAGCACACCCCTCACATTCTGCAGAAACGTCATCATGGGAAAACACTGAAGAAATGACTCTTATGATGACAAGTAGCTTATGAAATATGGAAGAGCAAAAGTGGCAAAATTCAAGAAAATCAAACAAAAAAATAGAGATGGTGAAAGTGTCGCCAATCAAGTGTCGCCGATCAAGTGTCGCCGATCAAGTGTCGCCGATCAAGTGTCGCCGATCAAGTGTCGCCGATCAAGTGTCGCCGATCAAGTGTCGCCGATCAAGTGTCGCCGATCAAGTGTCGCCGATCAAGTGTCGCCGATCAAGTGTCGCCGTTCAAGTGTCGCCGATCAAGTGTCGCCGATCAAGTGTCGCCGATCAAGTGTCGCCGATCAAGTGTCGCCGATCAAGTGTCGCCGATCAAGTGTCGCCGATCAAGTGTCGCCGATCAAGTGTCGCCGTTCAAGTGTCGCCGATCAAGTGTCGCCGATCAAGTGTCGCCGATCAAGTGTCGCCGATCAAGCGTCGCCGATCAAGCGTCGCCGATCAAGCGTCGCCGATCAAGCGTCGCCGATCAAGCGTCGCCGATCAAGCGTCGCCGATCAAGCGTCGCCGATCAAGCGTCGCCGATCAAGCGTCGCCGATCAAGCGTCGTCGATCAAGCGTCGCCGATCAAGCGTCGCCAATCAAGTGTCGTCAGTCCCGCCGCGCAGGTCGCGTGTGGGACTCACGCGTGTTGATCTTCTGCAGCGCCACGTGCTTCTCCAGCTGCCGGCGGAGCGGCACCTCGGCGCCGTACTTGCCGCCGGTGCCGTCGTCGGCCAGGATGAAGTGCGAGTGGCTGGCGTTGAGCACGGCCAGCTTGCTCAGCGGGTTTCCCATCGTCCCGTAGGGACGCGACACCTGCGCAAAACAACAAAACGCACCTTCACAACGAGTGAGTGAGCAAAATTCAACATTCGCGCTCGGACCACATGGATCAAATTCCAATAACCAATTCATTGGATGATTCATTACAAAAAAAAGAAAGATATACATAATGAAGAATGAATATGAATTACAAGCAGACTACCAGAGAAAAATCGGTAACAACAAAAAAAATGGCACATTTTTTGGGGCAACTTTTTGGGAGGGATGGATTAAATAAAAAAATAAAAAAATACATACAATAAGTACAATGTTGGAACATTAAAAGATGGGACTTCATAAAAAAAGAATCTCTAAAAATGTGTATAATAGACCCATCAAATATTGAAAAGAAGAATAACTTTTTCAAATGAGTTCTTACTAAACGTAATAATTATATCTAATGATGATGTTTCTGGGGTTGGTGAAAGACTGGTTGGTCACCCGGTGGGTAGTCGGTCATGGCTGGTCGGTGCTGGATTTCACTTTCCTTTCCTTTCTTTGATCCTTCCTCGGGTCTCCTGACAACCTCACGACTCCAGCTGGATTCTGACGTATTCGGTTTCGGTGAACGGGATGGGATTTTTAATAGGTTTTAGGTGAACTCGTGAGTACACACTCACACGCACGTGCAGATACAAAATAAAAATAAATGGATAAATAAAAAGAGAGCAATGGTGATGACATGTCAAATCGGTAAAATGACCGAATGAACAATACTGAGCTCTCAAAAAAACAAAAACAAATTAAAAATAAAATGTAATAATTGTAGTTAAAATTACATTGATTATGAATCAATAATTACAAATTCACAAAATATATGAAGAAATACATCAATTAAAATATATATATGAATATGTGATGAATTGCTCAGTTTAAGCAAAATCAAATACGTGAATTCCATTTCAATTATTTCTGAAATATTATTGAATGATTCATTAGAAATAAAATAAAATCAAGGTCATTTGCAATAATACATTCAATACAAGATATTGTCAAAAGGAAATGTGAATTCATGATTATAAATGAATTATAATTTACTAAACTAAGAAGATTTGTAATGACTTATAAGAGAAACATGAATGTTGAAAAAATGGATAAAAATGTCATGAATCGGTCAATATGAGGAAAAGCAAATGAATGTTCTTTGAAAAGAAAAATGTCAATTGTGACTTAATTGTAATGAGACGTGCACGGTTGTGAATTTCCGATTGCGAATGCGAGCGGCGGCGAATGTTGCGCTCTCACGTCTGCGCCGAGGAGGTCTTGCTTGTTGTCCACGATGCCCCACGGTGCGATGCCGATGGCGCACACTTTGCCGCGGGACTTGGACGAGTGCTCCTTCAGGGCGTCGCCCACGTGGCGGATCACGCCTGCCGCGCACACGCCAACAAACGCACGCAGCTCAAGAGCACGTTTCATCACAAAACACACATTTGCCTCCAATTCGCTTGGCATCGGAAAGCAAATAGAAAGTTTGCAAATGTGGAAAATGCACGCGTGACATCATTTATACAAGAAGAATTTTACACTAAACACAAGTTAAAAAATGATGAAATCTAAACAACAATAATTGTCATCAATGACATTTTCTAAAAATGACACCATTCAAATATGAGAGCTTAAATATGGAGGTCGATTAAAAAAGATTTTTTTTGTTTTTGTTATCGTGTTGAGAACAAAAAGTCACAATTTCTGAGATTGTCTTTTGTTTGAGTCAAAATATTTTTGGTGGGGATAAAAAGTTTGAAAAAGAAGTGCAACATTTATGATTCATTCTTGAGATACATGTTTTCATTTTGAGAAGCTTTGTTTTCATTGAGCTTTTTTGTGTGTTAAAAAAAATGTTTTTGGTGGCATTACATTTTTTAATTGGTCTTAAATTTGGAGGTCGTTAATCCGGTTGTCATTTTCATTTACAACAAAAACTCACAGTACACTTTTTTTTTTTCTATCCAGAGTTTAAAGTCAAATATATTTCACATTTTTGTTAGTAATAAAATTTGGCAATATTCTGGGACCAAATCTTACATTTGGACCTCATTGATTGTGTGAAATGATTTTCTTCATCTGGAACTTGAAGAAAAATATTTGCCCAATTTACAAAATACGGAGATCAAATCTTGAATTCGGAGGTCGAGGGGTGTTTGTGGAATGATTTTTTCCAGTCAAAAAGTTGTGTGTGTGCGTGTGTGTGTTTAGGACAAAAACCGAAAAGCCGGTTTTGAAATACACTGTATGCGTTTTCATTTTGTGCTTTCATCTCAAGCTTGAGGTAAAATATCATTAATGTTTTTGGTGGGGCTAAAATTAAGACAACAACAACAAAAACTTGTTAATTTGGTGAGAATCTATTTTCATTCAAAACTTGGAAGATTTTTTTTTTAACATATTTTTTGTGGCCATAACAAAAACAAATTTCGCAAAATCCAGAGATGAAGTCTTCAATTTGAAGTTTGTCATTTCTGGCGAGATGATTTGTCCAACAGGGAAGCGGCAGGCCGACTTTACCGGTGCTGACGCCGCCGGTGAAGATCCAAGCCCCGGTGGTGACGGCGGCTTTGATGAGGCCTCGCCCGAAGACCTGCCGCAGTTTGGGGGGCAGCTCGAAGTTCTGCAGGCCGCCGTGGACGGAGATGAGCAGCGTGGGGAGCTCCAGCGACCAATCCTTCACCATCAGCTGCAGCAGGCACTCCGGCCTGGAGTCGAACGACACGCGGATGTACTGCGGCGACACACGTGACATGCAGGTGTGCCCATCAGGTGTGCCGGGACGGCCCGCCGGGACGGCCCGCCGGGATTGGCGGATTTGCCGCATACCATGGCCTTGTTGACGTGTCCTCCCTCCTGGAACTCAATGACGCCGTACGCGTCGGTGGGGGAGGCCCGGGTGTGTTTGAGGGGGGTCCAGCGCTCCGGAGGCCGGACCTCCAATCGCACCAGGGGCCCGTCCGTCTCACCTTCCTCCTCCCGGCCGCCGAGTGCCGGGACCGCCGAGTGCTGCGCCACTGGATGGCCGCAGCCGCACCTGCCAGGAAAACAGCGTCCGGTCACATCACGTCCAATTGACCGTTGCAATCCTAACCGGGCCTCGCTCAAATCTGCCGAGAAAAGAAGGGACGCTACAGCCGGCAGGTGGGCCCATTTGGTGCGAACCCTTCTCCTCCTGGCTTTGGTCCTCTGGTTCTTCTTCTACTTTGTTTGCGCAGCTGTCCAAGATTTTGGCACATTACCGCCACCACCTTCAGCGACCCCGGACACGGCAAAGAAGACGGCCGGCGGACTTTGTGCCGGCATTTATGTGCGTGCGTGCGCGTACGTACCTGCCGGCGTCTTTTCCTGTGATGATGTGAACACATTGTCTCTTCTGGAAGGTTTTCTCGATCCAAGCTCTCTGCAGCTGAAAGCAGATGACATTCAGTCACGTCACAGCATTTGCATCTCATTTGCATCTCATTTGCATCTCATTTGCATCCTGTTGTCATTTGAGCCGTGGAATACATTTGACTTGACTTCTTTATTATTTATGTCCCACAGTGCGTTTGTCACATTGGATTCCCGCAGACTCGCAGTGCGGCAACCTCAGATGCACCTTTTTGTGGATGTTTTAAGAAATATAGTTCACATTTGTACTTTTATGAACTTCTTTTTCTGTGGAAACTTTTTTGACAATTGACGTCCATTTATTAAAGATTTTATTTTGTTGCGTTTTTTTGTCTGATCAGCGATCAACACGTTTGAACAAACTGATAACCAACCACCGATTTGATCAGAAGAGGAAGCAAAATTTCTATTTGATTAAACAACTTTTCTATTACTCGACAGTCGACTGCCGCCATTTGCAGGAGATCAATTGGAAAAAAAAAAAAAAAGATTTACAAATAACAGGTAATGTCTTCTTTCGTGGAGTCGATCATTGACGTCATTTATTGATCGGGCAAATTAAGACAAGTGGAATGTCATTGATTATTCCCGGCCTGGTCCGTATCGGCCGCAAAATGCGTCATTTGTGGCATCGTATTTCCTTCCGTTTATTGGACCAACTTGCCAGGCCACAACACAAAAGAGCTTTCAAAGCAAATCAATCCAATGTTTTTCATCAATTTCTGTTTCATCAATTTCCTGCTGCTGCAACACACGAATGTGTGTGCGTGTGCGCGTGTGTCAGAATCTGACTAATTATTGTGAGAGTGAAGCTTTCCATTTCTTGATGGTTCCAATCCTCTTACACAATAATCATAAAAAATAAATAATCCTGCTCAGCTTTTAAATCACTATGATAATGTTTCATTGTGCTCGCACGCACACGCACACGCACACACGCACGCACACACACGCACACACACACACACACACACACACACACACACACACACACACACACACACACACACACACACACACACACACACTCACACACACACACACGCACACGCACACACTGCGTGGCATTGCACTCTGCATAATGGAGGATTAACATGAACGCAACTTAAGCCTCGTTTACATTGTCTTTATCGTCACACACATCATGTAGATAAAGATGTCCATTTTTTGTGCAGTGTGAATAAATGTCAATCAAAGCCTTACTTCCTCAGCATGAGGACATTTTGTTTTCTTTTTGTCTCGCATTGCGACTTGGACCAGTGATGCCTCAAGTTGTCTCTGAGGATTCTAAAAGGTATAACAAAGGTTTGTCTCAGAGGACGTCAAATTGTTGTCCTTTGAGACAAGTTATCTCTCAGGACTTCAGGTTGTCTCACAAAACAAGCAACGTGTCTCCATGGATGGCAATTTGTCTCTAGCTTGTCTCTGTAGACAACACGTTGTCTCCAAGGATTTGAAGTTGTCCCAAAGTTGCCTCTGAGGACATCTATTTGTCTCTACAAACAACAAATTTGTCTCCAGGAAACTCAAGCTCTTCCAAGCTGTGTTTCTGAAGACAGCAAGTTGTCACTGTCGACAACAATTTGTCTCTAGGGATGATTTCAATTCGTCCCAAAGTTATCCCAGAGGACAACGGGTCATCTCCAAGCACCGCAAGTTGGCCACAAGGACTTCGAGTGGTCTCTTGAGTTGCCGAGGGCATCAAATGTGACTTCAATTGTCTCTTAACCGAGGATTTCAAGTGGTCTTTGAGTGTCTTGGACTTGAAGTTGGTTGCCTCTAAACATGTCACCGAGGACGTCCAATTTGCTCCAAGAAGGTCACGTTGTCCTGTGGACTTCAGGTTGAATCTGGGAAAGCTCAGATTGCCTGCGAGGACAGCCAGTTGTCACAGAGGACGTCACGTTGTCTCTCAAGGCATGAAGTTGCCTCAAGTGTCTACTACCATGTCTGTCCTCGCACGGCAAGAAATGTCAGCTTTGCAGTCAGTCCACACTGCAATATGTCTTGCAAATGTCTGACTTACCCGCTGCGATCCAGACGAGGCGCTTCGTTTGATGGACGAGCGCTTGAAGGAGCCGCTGGTTCCTCGTCTCCCTCTGCTGTCCATCATCTCGTCTTCGGGACGTCTTCACTTGTCCCTCGGCCTCATCGTGTTCTGGGCGGGCGCCGTTGCCGTCCCCTCCAACCTGCGTCGCGCTCGGCCGTCTCTGGCAATGCGGGACGGCTGCGCGCGCTGCGCGCTGACTGAGCGGCTTCAGTAATCCCGATTAGTCGTCTTTAATGCATGACGGAGATTTCATGAACGCAGATTGCAGGAAAATCCACCTTCGGCGCACAAAAAAGGACAACAAACGCGGCAGCCCCGAACCACAATTCACTTGATCACTACAGGCACTTTTTTTCCTTCTCTAAATCAACATTTTCATGTTTTTTTTGCTTCGTCAACCTCAATTCTTTTGCCATTTGACACGATGCTGCAAACTATTCGTGGTCAATTGATGCTTCATTCCTTGAATGTACAGTAGCTGTAGTTGTTAGTAGAAGCCTTTCCGTGACACGAGAACATTCCAAGAAACAGGCCGACGACAAGCAAGTCTCTACTAACAAGTTCTCACGACACCAAGTGTCGACTGTCCAACCAAGTCTAAACTACCAAATGTCTACTGCTAAGCGTATACTACCAAGATGGACCTAATGAGTCTACAAAGCATCTCCTCTCAGTTCTTCTCTACCGAGTGTCTACAAAAACCCAAGTCAAGTTCCTCCATTCAGAGGGTTCAATGCACTCGGATGTCATTTTTTTTGGACATATGATGACATCCACCAAAGCACAGAATGGGTCTTCCTGCACCTCCATCAAATTCACGTTGACACCAACCGCACCACAACTTAGACCTGCTTCTATTCTATAGCATTTATTCGACGTGCTTGACAAAAAGGCAACGAGTGCCTGAAACCTGCCTGACTCGTTGGGCCCAGTAGTGTTACTAGTTGGGCCCAGTAGTTCAACAGGAAGGTTTCAATGTGTATTAGTAGTCCAAAAGTGACACTAGTAGCAGAAGGAATTTTTTTTTTACTGTTAAGACCCAGCTGTTCTACTAGTGAGGATAAAAGCATGCTAGTACATGGACATGAATCTGGTATATCATAAGTATGGAATAAAGTCTCAAAAACACCCCCAAAAGACATAAAGCAAGATATTTAAGAGGACAAATTGTGTCAATGGACTTTTTATTGTCTGCGTACAAAACCATTGATATGATCAGCACAATATTGTCAAAGCCAAAAGGTAAGCAGAGCTGCAGTGTTACCACAGATTAGCATTAGCTAACAATGTTAGCATCAATAGCTTTTAATAATAACTAGTTATGACTAATTCTGGACTGACACGTGTTTTTCGCCGGCTTGGTGATGATGAAATGCTGCAAGTGCGCCGAGTACCAACCAACGAGTGTTTACGACTGGCTAGCAAGTGTTACATGTCCAAGTGTCCACAACTACCAGTCTAATGCTTGCTAGCAGTTTTGAACAACCACGTGCTAGCAAATATCTCGTAAAAAGTGTTTACTGGCATTAAGTCTCTCCTACTGCCAAGCGTTCGCCGCTCTTAAGTGGTTGGTAGCAATTAAGTTTTCACTACAAAGTGTCTACTTCCAGAAGTCCCTACTAAAATGTGTTCACTACTACAAAGTGTTAACTCCTACCAAGTACCGCATATCTACTACGAAACATTTTTTTTATAAGCAAATATCCAGTAGCAAGTGTTTACTACTAACGAGTCTTCACTACCAGGTCTCTACTACAAAATGTCTGCACTCAAGTCTTTAGCACCGGGTCTCGACGAATGTGTTGACAAATAAATAAATAAAAGTGTTTGCTGCCCAAGTGTCTTCTCTCATGTATCTACGATTGATTGTTTACGACCAATGTCTTTACCAACAAGTCTCTGTTATTTTAATTATCAAGTCTCCACTACCAAGTCTCCACTACCACCAAAAGACTACAAAAAGAATTTGTGTCACAGTTAACAAAACGGAAAGCCAAACAAACGTCCCGCTGTCACATGACTTACTTGCCAGAGGACATCAGCCGGCCTGTGATTGGTCCCGGCAAAGGAGTCATTTGAGGACAGGAAGTTCATATAGTGGTGGTAGAGGGCGTACTGGACAGGTTGTCCATGCGCAGGCGCACCTCCGGTCCCCTGGGGGGTGGCGTGCCAGACCGGCGGCAGGCCAGGACCTGACCGCAGCTGTGGCGAAACTTGTGGGACAGGAAAGCGTAGAGGACAGGGTTGACGCAGGCGTGACCGTAGGACAGGCAGTGGGACGCGATACGAAAGACGAAGGACGCGTCCGTCAGAGGGAAGCGGCCAAACTCCGCCCACATGACGATCACGTAATGCGGGATCCAGCAAATCAGGAAGGCGGCGATGACGAGGAAGACCGTCTGCGTAGTCTGGGTACACACAAAGATCACAACGCCTCAGAAAACTCAGCAAAATCCACAAATGTCCACTACTCGCAAAAAAAAAAAGAGCGTAGCAAGTCCCTCCTCGCAAGTCTCAACTTAACTCTGTATTACCGAGTCTGTACTGTCGGTTATCTACATGACTACAAAGTGTACACAAGTGCCAAATCTGTTCTACAAGCATCTACTACCCGCCAAGTCTCCACCAGCCAGACCCTAACCGAGTATACGTACCTACTAGTAGTATACGCATCTACTTAATCTACATATACTAGCAGGTCTTGACTTCAAAGTGTCCACGATCAGACCCGCTAAACCAAGTCTCTACGATTAAAGTTCACATTTCTATCAAGGCGGTCCTACCAAGTCCCTACGAGCAAGTGTGAGTACAAACTGGCGGCGCGGCAGCGTTAAAACTGCATCAAAAAAGGGTTCCTATATTTTCACGGCATGAAGGGTTAAAAAAAAGTTTGAAGAATAAACGGGCCAAGACGTGTGCAAGTCTTCACTGAGAGAAGACAACTTGAACGTCTATTCTTAGAAGAGCTGTCTAAATATTTACCCAGCACGCTTTGCTGCTGCCCCGCCGGGTCCTCTGCTGTAAACTCACCTCCGAAGAGATCCTCCACTCTGGCTCGCGTCGAGCAAGACACGTTGCTAACCAACAGTCGGTTTGGAAGATTGGTGGGTCAATCGGTCAGTGACGTAGTCAGGTTGTTGCTCAGTCAGTCAGTCAGTCAGTCAGTCAGTTTGGAAGGTCGAATAGCTGTAAGTTGGTTTGTTAGCTGTCGGTGAGTTAGTCACTCAATCAATAAGGTCCAACTGTTGGTTGGTTAGTCAGTTAGGTAGTTTTAGCCAGTCACTTACGTCAAGTCAGCCAGTTCATTTCAGTCAGGTCAGTCAGAAAGTTAGTTAAATAGGTAAGCCAGTCAGTTGCTCATTTCCTCGGTCAGTTGGTTGTGGTGCTTGAGTTCGTCACTGGGATAATGAAGTCATTTGTTCAGTTGGCTGGTTACTCTTTTTTGGGGGTAAGGTACGGTATGGCATGGCATGGTCAACTAACTAATGAACGGTCAGTCAGCTTGTTTCTTATGTAGACAGTTGGTTAGATTGGTTAGTTGATAGTTCAGTCATTTAGAGTCAGACAGTATTGTTGTGTAATCAGTCCATTGATCGGTAAGATTGGTGGACAGTCACTTAAAAAAGTCCGTCAGTCGGTTGCTTGCTCACTCGCTCGTTCACTCTGTGCGGTTGGTTCGCTGGTTAGTTGGTTAGTTGCTTGTCAATTGTTTGCTTGATTGGTTGGTTTATGAGTTTGTCATGTATGGTCAGGCAGTTTTTTCATTTATTTGCTTGGTCAGTTTGTAAGTTTATTGGTTCTTCCGTTGTTAAGGTAGGGTTAGTGTTATGTAAGGTTAGGTCAGAATAGATTAACTGATAAACAGACAGTCAGCTTTGTTATGTAGTCAGTCAGATTGTAAGACTGGTCGGTTGTTTGGTCACTGGTCAGTTACTTCACGTTAGTTAGTTAGTCATTTGCTTACTTTGTCTCTTGGTTAGTTTAGTCAGGTATGTTGACAGGTTAGTTGATCAGTTATTGAAGTAATCAGTTGGTTAGTAAATGAGTTTGACTTGAAAAATTGAAAAAAGGAGATGTGTGTACCTTTTGTTTGATGCGTTCAGACTTGGTAGACATGTTCTTCATCTTTTTGTGAAGGTGAAATAAAACCTGAGGACAAACAACAAAATGGTGTGAAATTTGTGGATTATACCGTTTGTAATTGTTGTCAAATACGCTTTTTGTTCAGTTTTTCGATACTAATAGAGCACCCCAAATCCAATGTTGCGCCAACTTTTGGGAATGGCGTCACCGTTGGGAGGTGAGTGGACGCACACTGACCGTGACGTAAGAGCAGCAGATGACCACGAGAGGCAACAGGAACCCAAGCAGAGCCACGGCGGTCTTGTAGGCTCGCCGGCCCCGCCCAGAACCCCACACCTCCCAGCAGAACGTCACGTTGGGGGCGCCGGGGTGCCCGGTCAGCACGTGGTTCTGGGCCACCGGCACGGAGCACGCCAGCGCCATAGTCCAGATGACGCCGACGCACAACAAGGCCACGGAGCGCGTCCGGTAGCGGCACCGGCCCGACAGAACCACGGCCACGTAGCGATCCACGGACATGGCGACCAGCGTCAGGACGCTCACCAGAACACTCACAGACGCCAGGAAGTGGCCGAACGTGCACGTAAACCCCCCAAAGTGCCACCCGGGGAGGGAGTAGATGGTGGCGTGGAACGGGACGCACAGAATCAGGAAAAGCAGGTCCGCCAAGCTCAGGTTAAGGATGAACACATTGGTCGGGTTACGGCCTCTGGAGCCCCCCGCCGCGGTCCGGCACGCCCCCGCCCGGCAGCTCACCAGCAGGACCAGCGTGTTGCCCACCAGGCCCACCACAAAAATGAGCCCAAACACCACCGGCACCGCCACCGCTTCCGGGCCGGGAACGGCGGGACCGGAGGCTGCGGCCAGTCCCCATGACTGGTTGGTCGGCTGCGGCATGTCGGAACCGCGCTGCAAGCAGCCGGAGAAGCAGAAGCGAGAGCGCGCGCACGCACACACGCGCACGCACGCACACACACGCACGCACACACGGGGACGTTTATGGCCCTCTTGCAAGTTCACTTCCTCTCCCTAATTTTCAAACTAAAAGCAAGCAGCAGAAAAAGCTCATCAGCAGACCTTTTCATTGAAAAAGTGCCACACATCAATGTGATCATTGTCTCGTGTCTGTGACGTGTCCGTGTGATCCGTATGTTGTGTTTCTGTTTTATTATGCATTTTGTGTTTACATGCGCGTTTGTGTTTATGTGTGTATTTATTTTCATGTGTGGGTGCGCGCGTATGCGTTATTTTCAGTGCCCTCCCGCAGTTGCGTTGAATACGACTGAACTTGTAAAAGCAACATTTTGCTGAATTTTTTTTGTACGCTCATATTTCTATATTTCAATTTGGCTTTTTCCATCTTTGATCAAGTTTTCCGCAAATGGCGGTTCAAGTGAATGCTTGTGGAAAGCGCACATGTGGTTGTTCACGTGTGGTGTGTTATCGGCGTGTGAAAGTGAACACGCTGATAATCCCTGACAGGAAAGTTAAACATTAATAATTACCACTAAAACGTGTTGATATTTTTTATTTATTTGCTTTTTTGATATCCCTTTTAAAGTTTAATATGAATATTTTACGCGTTCATTTAGGAAGAAAAAGCAAAAGGAAGAATTATTTTTAAATGTATGACAAGTTTTTAAGTTTTTACTCATGGAAATCTAATTATTAGAGGTGTAACAAAAAACGATTTGAATCGGAAAAGGCTTTTTTGATTGAGAAGATGCGACATTTTGAAATCTGGCGAGATACTGTTGTCTGCTGTTACTACGGGTTCGATGCCACGGACTTCCGGGTTTCACACATCAGCTCAACTCCTCAAAAATGGAAGCAAAAACAAAGATGTCGCGTTTATATTTTGTTCCTTGCGTGCAGCTAGTTCGGCTCTTCATAGAAATATGACGACGAGATGAGTTTCTTTGACCGGAAACTGGATCGCTGGATGAATGTCCTTTGATCACGACTTTCGATGACCAGAAAATACTAATATGAGGTCCATGTGTCGTCTTTTGCCAGAAATCTCATTTCATTCTTCAACTTGATTTTTATTCGTGTAAGCGCGAGTTTAGGCACGTTTGTCGGCAGTTTCTCTTCGTAGAAGTATTTGAAAACGCATGAGTTTGTATGAATAAGAAAAAAAAAATCATGACGAAGCCAAGTTTGAGTGCGGGAAGCTGTCGTCCAATCAGAGCGTGCGAGCGGACTTGCCGATAAGCAGCTGCGCTCTGAGCACGGCGCGCCGCCATTGGTCGTCGCCGAGCCAGCCGACGGATAAAAGTGCGCGGCGGCGACTCTGCGACATCATCGTCGTCGTCTTCGTCGTCATGGCCGTCCTCTGGATCATCTCCTGCTTTGCGCTCGTCAGCGCCGCCTACGGTAAGAAAATCGAATGTTGCCGCATTGTGTGACGTCCTCACATGACATCGTTTTCTCTTGACGTCTGTCAGGTTGCGGAACGCCCGCCATTCAACCCCAGGTGACCGGCTACGCTCGCATCGTCAACGGCGAGGAGGCCGTCGAGCATTCGTGGCCCTGGCAGGTGTCCCTGCAGGTCAGACGCGTCCTGGTCCTCGTCCTGTTCCTCGTCCTGTTCCGCTTTGTTTTCAAGTTCCTGTTTCTATTCCTCTTTGTCTTCCCGAACCTTTTTCTCTTGTTCATTCTTTTCATGTGCTGCTCCTGTTCCTCTTTGGGTTCTTCCTCCTCTTCCTCCTCTTCATCTTCAGCTTCCTGAATCGTCTTTGTCATCCAGTTTGTTCCACTTTAGGTGCCTGATCCTGTTTCACTTTGCCTTTTTGTTCCTCTCCCTGTTCCCCTTTCTCCTCGGGTTCCTGTCCATCTTCTCCTTCATCTTTCCGTTCGTGTCCCTCTTCATCGTCCTGTTCATCTTTGTCATCCATTTCCTGTTTCTATTTGGGTTTATGTTCCTCTTTTGTCCTTCTTTGAGTTCCTTTTATTTTCCTCTTTGTCAACCTGTTTCTTGTTCCTCTTTGGGTTCCTAATCCTCTTTGCCATCCTGGTCCCGTTTCTCTATAGGTTCTCTTTGGGCTTGTGTTCCTTTTTGTCATTCGGTTCTTGTTCCACTTTGGGCCCTTGTTCATCTTTTCCTTTGTCTTCCCAGTCCTCTTTCAGTTTGTGCTCCTCTTCTACTCCGTCTTTCTGCTCCTTTCCTCTTCCTCATTCCATGCATGTTCCTGTTCCTTTATCATTGTCTTCCTGTTCCTCTTCACCTTCATCTTACGGTACCTATTCCCCTCCCTCTTGATGTTGTCCTTCGAATGCTCTGTGACTGTTCCTGTTCCTGTTCTCCTTCCGCTGTACCATCTCGGCTCGCGCTCCCGTTCCTGTTGGTAACGTTGCAATTTCCTTGGCAGCAATCCAACGGCTTCCACTTCTGCGGCGGCTCCCTGATCAACGAGAACTGGGTGGTGACCGCCGCCCACTGCAACGTCAGGTAGCCGTCACGCACAGGTGCATGATGGGAGCTGCCGTCGTCCTTTTCGTGACCCCACCCTTGCCCCCCTTCAGGACCTACCACCGCGTGGTGGCGGGCGAGCACGACAAGGGTTACGGCTCCAACGAGGTGGTGCAGGTCCTGCGCCCCGCCAAGGTGTTCACGCACCCCCGCTGGAACCCGCGCACCATCAACAACGACATCGCCCTGATCAAGCTGAGCACGCCCGCCCGCCTGGACACCAAGGTGTCGCCCGTCTGCCTGGCCGGGTCCACCGACGACTTTGCCCCGGGAAGAACCTGCGTCACCTCCGGATGGGGATTGACCAGATACAACGGTCTGCTTGCCGGCTTTCCTTCCTCTTCCTCTTCGTCAACATCACCCGATTCCTGATATATCCCCTTCTTCTTGCACTTTGGCTTCCTGTTCCTCTCTTTTCCCGTTGGTGCTTCTTTCATTATCGATTGAGGTGTAGTAACGATCAATCACAACTTATTTCAATTATGAAACTATCCTTGTTTCAGTTAAAGTTGTCCAAATCCTGGGAATAATGTCAGCCCCTCTTCGCAGTCAATCATCTTCGATTTCTGTAGTACTCCATGAAAGTAGACTTTGGGTTTGTTTTTTTCCAAAATAAGACAAACATTTACTTTTACTTTGGAAAACTACACTCAACATTTCTGATGGACGTTACGGACCAAACCCGTGATTGAATCATCATTACTTACATGACCTTCTCCTTTCTAATCACGTTGCTTTTTGTTTTCCTGTCCCTGTTCCTGTTTGGCTCTCTGGCGTCCCTCAGCTCAATGAGATGTTTTTAGACATTGCTTTGGTCTGTCCTTGTTGAGATGAAAACGTGGTAGGCTGGTCTAACTGTGTGGCGTTTGCAGCTCCCAGCACTCCCAACAAGCTCCAGCAGGCGGCGCTTCCTCTTCTGTCCAACGAGCAGTGCAAGCGTCACTGGGGCAGTAACATCTCCGACGTGATGATCTGCGCCGGAGCCGACGGTGCCACCTCCTGCATGGTGAGGCAATCGCGCTGGGCTGCGAACTGGGCTTCTTAAAAAACTTTTCTTGTCACATTTACATCAAACATTATTGTTTGTAAAGAGTTGTTGTTAACTGAAGTCCGCTAGCTTACTACTAACACCTAACGTGAAAAACATTGCAGTCATTTTGAACCGTCAAACAGATGCTACTTGAAGGCACACAGAGCAGAATTATTCTTCAGCAGAACTCAGTTCTGCCCAGTATGTTGTGGCGCAATGGGGTACTACACTCAAAAGTGCAAAACTGGAAAAAATTGGGGAGGGAATATACTGCTTGAAATTGAATTTTGAGAAGCCGTCTGCTCGTTCCAACTTGTTCTCCTTTGCGCCCTTCAGGGCGACTCCGGCGGTCCTCTTGTGTGCGAGAAAGACAACGCTTGGACCCTGGTGGGTATCGTGTCCTGGGGAAGCAGCCGCTGCTCCACGTCCACGCCCGCCGTCTACGCCCGTGTCACCGAGCTGCGCGCTTGGGTGGACCAGATCCTCGCCAGCAACTAAACTCACGTTTCCACTGGAAGCCCCATATTAATAAAAACAAATTCATCATCCCAACAGCTTGTTGGCTTGGACTTTCTTCCACATTCATGTTCACCGTCAACACTCGACTGAAGTCATTATTTGGAAGCAAAACGTTCATTTTTGTACAAAATGTAACAGTTGGCCACAAAAACTTGGATTTTGCCATCATCATCTCAAATCAGTTCATATCATCAATGTCAGGGATGGGCTAATCGTTTAAGACCGGCGGGGGCCACAGTGCTACTCGGGGGGCCAAATAGGACCAAGCACTTTCTCACCACTTTGAATTTTTTTCGAAAATGGCAGAATAAACCTTGACATAATGGATGTTTATATCTTGTGCCAGTCTTGATGTGTATTCAAAATATCATGAGTTTTCACGCATCTTTAGCGTACTTTTTCTTAGCCACACTAACAGCATGCGGCGAAGTAAAAAGTTTGTTTGGACTTTTCATCTGGAACACCCACAGATTCAAGTCGGGTAAAATCTATCCGGAGGAGGTCTTTCAAATATGACCTCTTATAATAGGCCAATAATGGGGCAACATTTGAAAGTAAATCCAAAATGTCTGACTAAAGCCGTTTGGTTTAACATATGGCTCTCCAAGGGACTTTTTTGTAGGTCTTGGACTGTTTCATAAGCCTCCGACATTTTGTAGTTCTGTGAAGTGAAACGGACAACTGGGGCTACTTTGTTGAAAGTTTGTAGGATGCGTTACTGAGCTTTTCTTCTTTTTTTAAATCACACACTTAACTATTAAAACATTGATTATTATGCCAGGCCTGGTGTGTGCGCAAAGTTTCATGAGTTTTCATCCATGTTAAGATCTTTAAAAAAATCTGCTGTCATGGCAACTGAATTTCACAGCACGACCACTACTTCGTAGACGTCTTCAGGGCGGGACTGTCAACAAATACGTGACATTTTGAGAAGGTAGGATCACACGGGTCAAGTTACAGTAGCTTTTATTGTCACGCTCAATCATTAGACTTTGCCACACCACAACCTTTGCCGAAAAATCACAATATTCGGTCCGTCTGAGACATGATCAAAATCTTAAGGATTTTCTGACCATTTTTCAACTGAACCCCTTCAACGGGCTCGGTACAGTAGATACAATTGTGAAAATTGCCATTTTTTGGTCACCAATAGGTGGCACTATATGCATAACCGAATATTGTCATATAAATACCTTCAGATGGTGACTGTTAACATACATGTGACGTTTGGACATTTTTGTAGCGTTTACACGAGCGTTGGTGAAGCAAACATGAAACGCAAAATTTGATGCCCCGTCCTTGTCATGCAGAATTTCGAAAACTCAAGATGGGAGGAAGAATTTCTACAGATACAATAGAAATCTCGCAGCGGTGGCTGTTCAGGCCCTAAAAGTTATTCCATAAAATGACAAAGCTGCCCTTCAAATGAAGTTACTGACTTGGAAAGCATGTATAGCAGGATGCCTTCCTCCAACAAAAGAATAAAACACACACACACATGGGTTTACATTCCTAGTGGGGACATCTCATTGACACAATGCATTTCCTAGACCCTTACCCTAACCCCAACCAAAACCCAATGAAAACCTAAACTTTAAAACCAAGTTCTGATCCTCAAAAAGAGGTTTGGACTCATGGGGACCACCAAAATGTCCCCACAAGGACACGTGGTCCCCACAATGATAGCAAAACCCCAGAAAATGATCCCCATGATGTGATATAAACCCGCGCGCGCGCACACACACAGTATATGCTGGTTTTAACTTATCGCATGGGTGGTCTGTAACATGACCCTGGCGATGGGGGGGGGGGGGGGGGGGGGGGGGCGTTTACAGTTGTCTGTTTTTCACACATCAGCTTTCCCTGAATGAAAGTGACTTTGTGTTTATTATCGAGTCTCTATTTTTTGAGTTTTATATTTGGATGTGACCAAATGTAAACATACAAAAAGCATAGCGCCCCCCCCCCCTCCCTAAGAAACACTTTACCATTTTTAAGACTACTTTGTTTAACCTCATGAATACGTGAATTTGTGGCTGCCAAACCACAAACGTGCACGTGCATCACACGTTATGCATCGTGTACGCGCCCGGTCGGTAGCGACACAGCTGGGAAAAAAGACAGACGTGTCGTGTCCAACATGTGACCTTCAAACACATGAACCCTTATTTTGCAGCGTCTTTGAATGCAAATCTCTTACCATTGATGTCAGTTTCTTCTTGGTTCTACTTAAAAAGTCAAGTCAGGTCTATTTGCATAATCGCAAACCAGGCTCTTCACACACCCAGTTGACAAAAAGTCAGTCAACGAGGCCTTCAAAACGCACACGTCCGCGGAATCCAACGTCGACATACAAAGACAAAACTCTTTCAACCATAAGTAATACCAATAATGCAATTAACGAAAGATGTAAAAAGAAATACATCAAGCCGTGAACAATGAACGACATAAATCTTTGATCAATTAACAAAATATCAACATTTATATTTTCTGGCATATTGATTTAAAATGTTACATATTACATAAGTATTTATTTATAAAGCCAATATATCACCAATACAATCTCCTTTCAATAAATCAATCAAATAAATCCATATATAAATAATTCATCAATCAATGATTAATGAAGCCACCAGGAAATACAGTTGGTGACACATCCAAATTCACTTAACGTTCTTTGCCCAGCTGTAGATTTCCCGGAATTCCATGTGGCCAAACTCTCACGCCCGCTGATAGCGTGTCCCTATGTGGCCACGCCCCCCCCCCCCAATCTCCTCCAATCGGGCGCGAGCTCGTGCGTATAAAAGCCTGCCGTGTCCAGAGAAGACATGACGTCGCCATGGCTTTCCTGTGGATCCTCTCCTGCCTCGCCTTTGTCGGTGCCGCCTACGGTGAGTTAGCGTTAGCACGTTAGCATTCAGTTAGCTGGATTGTCAAATTCATGATATTCCATACATCTTATTGGCGACATCTTCATCACGACGCCATATTCGATGTCATGGTGTCGTGATGATGTCATCAGGTTGCGGCAATCCCGCCATCTCTCCCGTGATCACCGGATACTCTCGTATCGTCAACGGCGAGGAGGCGGTGCCTCACTCGTGGCCCTGGCAGGTGTCGCTGCAGGTACGCACAAGTGCACACGCACGATGGCTTGCCAAACGTGATGCGACAGCGCCATCATGTGTTATTTGCGTCAGGACTACACGGGTTTCCACTTCTGCGGCGGCTCCCTGGTCAACGAGAACTGGGTGGTCACGGCAGCCCACTGCAACGTCAGGTAACAGCGCCACGACGGCATTCGCAGTCAAAACGTTTCTCGTGCTCGCTGGCGCACCCTACAGATGAACGCGTTGTGCTACGATGGATTTTGTTGATTGCCCACGGACGGGCACGAGCGTGACGGTGTTTGTCTTGCCGCTTGTAGGACTTCCCACCGCGTGGTTGTGGGTGAGCACGACCGCTCGTCCACCGCCGAGGACACCCAGGTCCTGAAGGTGGGCAAGGTGAGACCGCGCCTCTGTTGTTACGCCGTTGCTAGCGTTAGCGCAGCGTGTTGCGTTGACGCTGCGACTGGCGTCCCGCCCGGCAGGTCTTCAAGCACCCTCGCTACAACGGCTTCACCATCAACAACGACATCCTGCTGATCAAGCTGGCCAGTCCGGCGCAGACCAACATGCGCGTGTCGCCCGTCTGCGTGGCCCAAGCAGGAGACGACTTCCCCGGCGGCATGAAGTGCGTCACCAGCGGCTGGGGGCTGACCCGATACAACGGTCAGGAAACGCCGCGGGGGGCGGGGAGCGGCGGCCAGCGTACGGCTTGACGCCAACGTCCGCCCTGTGCTTGCGTTTCAGCCCCCGACACGCCGGCCCTCCTCCAGCAGGCCTCCCTGCCGCTGCTGACCAACGAGCAGTGCCGTAGATTCTGGGGCAACAAGATCAGCAGCCTGATGATCTGCGCCGGAGCTTCCGGAGCGTCATCCTGCATGGTGGGTTCAACCTTCTTCAAGTTTCTACTCATTTCCGAGTGTCCGCGAATGCAAAGTGCCAACCGACAAGTCTTTGCTAACAAGTGTCTACTACTAACACGTGTTTTATGACCACGTCTGCACTACTGGGTCTAAACTTTCTAGTTCCAAGTGTTCACTAGCAAGTATCAACTAACAAGTGTCCTCTACGAGTACAAGTCTGCGCTACCTTGTACCGATGCCAAGTCTCTAGTGACATATATCCACTACTTTGTCTTTACTACCAATGGGAACCTTCTAAGTGTCTACTCTGTTAAATATCACGTACCCAATTTTGACCAGCAGTCCACATCCAATGTCTACTGCAGATTGAGAAAGGTCAGGACAGAACAGGGAGAGAAGGGACACGGGTAGTGAGAAGGGGATGCAGTGAGAAGCAAGAAGGACAGGACAGGACAGGACAGGACATGACAGGACAGTGTGTAATGTGGTTAGCGGTGGGATGCTCTCTATGATTGTGTTAATTGTGCGTCTTTTTTGCAGGGCGACTCTGGCGGCCCCCTGGTCTGCCAGAAGGCGGGCGCCTGGACCCTGGTGGGCATCGTGTCCTGGGGCAGCGGAACGTGCACGCCCACCATGCCCGGCGTCTACGCTCGCGTCACCGAACTGCGCGCCTGGATGGACCAGACCATCGCCTCCAACTGAAAACAAGCCCTCTTTACAGACTGGAATGTTGAATAAAAGTAAATAACTGCCACAAACTCTTGCTGTCGGAGATTCTTTTTCATCGGCCATTTCTTTGCGTCTTTCTTTTCCTTGTATTTTCCCCACCATTGTCAGTTTTTGTCCACTGTGTTGACACGATTAGACTATTTTCTCTCTCCTCGTTGACGTTGCTTCAGCTACAAGTGCCTCGCCTCAAGCATGTCGCTGGCCTGCATCCCCTCAGCGAAGCATCGTGCCAATCGCTAGTTGATTAACGCATGACTCGTGTATTTTTGAAGGGATTAAGAGCATTTTACCTTCATCAAATAAGCAAAAGTGTCACTTTCATTTTGAACCATGTGCCAGTTTTAAGTCACCTCATTGGCGCACCGGCCAATCTGGACACAAAACGGGGAAAAGAAGATTTTGGAGGTTTCCCTCTTCCAACAGGAAGAGAGAAAGGAAACGTCCAAAAGGGCATCTCTGTTCTACACGCCAGATGCCCCCCACCCCCCAATAAAAAAAAATACAAGTGAACAAGTATTATCCTGCGCACACAATGCTTTTATTTGGAAAAGCCAGATGTTGTCTTATGCATTTGTAACACTTTTGGAGCGAATAAAGTCAATTGTACTATAGACCAGTGATAGGTTCGGCTATTGTAGTAGTGGAAATTATACAAAGCAAATAAATGACCACCGACCAAAAATATGAGATTGAACTGCTGGCTGATTTTCGTTGAATTTAACAACATTTAAAATTTAAGTGACAGACAATTTGGTTAAAGAAAAATATATTTCCCTCTAACGTCAAGTGAATTTTTGTTTCTGAATCCTTTTCCTTTTAAACCTATTATTTAGGTTTGAAGAATATAGTCCTCAATAGTTTCAGTTTTCAACCTGGGTTGTTGTATTCAATTCTAATTTTCTCATTTGTATCTCTTTTTATGTACTTCACTTTTGTTTTGAAAGAAGTTCAGTGAAAGTGTGAAAGAGTTTTGTTAAGTGCCCCTTTAACTTTAAACAATTTCCCAGTTTCATGGCTTAAACCAGACCAATATTACAATAACACCATGACAGCATTATGTGGTTGACCAAAATCTAAATTGACACAATGTACAACTCAAAACGATTCAGCAAAATACTGAATGAGTTCAATATTCAATGTCTCTCGTTCCAAATGTTTGTGTTCTTCTTATTGTCCTGAATATTAAATCCAGAGTCTGAGAGTCCGTTGCTGTGTAGCAGAGAGAGAAAAACTGATCGATCCTACCAGGTTTGAAGAAACGATCGAATGTCCAACATGTCTCCGCCTCCTGCGTGAGGCGCCATCTTGTCTCTCGCGCACAGAATCCAACTCCGCGATTTGTTCAGGTTTCTGAATCAAACCTTAACAGTAGCCTAGCATAACAAGAAAATAATATGCATAAATAACCAAAATTATGCATCTGGTAGTTTAAAATACAAATGAAGGTTCGTTTTCCGTCGAGTGAAATCGATACAATTGCAATGATGCATTTCAGAATGGCGGTGTTGAAAAACATAGCAAGGGCACGTACTCCAACCCGCCTTCAATTAAATGCAAAGTCGCCACTTACAGCCATCTTTTTAACATAAGACAACATCAATTCCACACCACAGCTTCTTTTTTGTCATCATTTGACCAGCGATAACAGGTTCGTTGAACAATATGAGTCCAAACTCACCAAGTGTCGCTTGGCAAAGTGTACGTCACCAAGAGTGGAAAACACAAAAACAGCTCCTCCACGGTTCAAAAATGCTTTAGAATGCTTGTTTTCTTCTATTTTTCTCTTTCATTTAGCAGTAGCTCCTTGCAAACTTACTGCACACATTCATCTCTCGTCGTCGAGTGGTGGTGGTGGTGGGGGGGCGGTAATTGCTGCCTTCATATGGTATCAAAATACAATAAAATACAACATGTCGAGTAGAAAATTGCACGTGGGCGCCCCCTAATGTCGTATTTTCTACTGGACAACTGGGAATTTATGTTGATACCCGAGTTTCCGAGTTGAGAGAACTATTGAAGTTTCAACATGGCGGATTTCTGAACGGCAAGAAATATTAACACTTCTCAGGGCGTTAACGTCCGCGAGCACAGCAGGTTGTTTTAGAATCTACACAATTCCGTAGCATACACAATTTTGCTATAACAACAAAATCACATGAACACAACATGAGCATTTATGCTCACATTCGTCACGGCGTTACGTCGGCACGGGCCTTTCAAAATAAGAGTCTACACGTAAAGTTTTATCATTGATAAAATAAAAGAACATTAGTAACATCATGAATTTTCGAATCAATCTTTTAACACGTTTTGAACTCTGTTAATAGGTTGGTTTTTTTCAATGAATGTAATTACTTTACGACTGTTTTTAATAACAGGCTCTCCGCAAGGTCACGTGACATCCGCAGTTTGAACCGGAAGAAGGTCAAACAGAAGCCGGCTCGGGCGCCAGGTGGCGGCGTCGTACCGTCACTTGGCAACGATGCAGGTTGACGTGGGTTCGCTTCCCCGCCTGGGAGACCATTTTTTCTATGTCCGCTCGTTGACGACCTGTGCTAGTCGTGCTTGTTTTGTTCTCGTTTATTTCCGGGACGTCCAAAAGAGCAGTTGAACGCCAGCGAAGTGAGCCTTTCACCTTTCACCTTTCTATGTAGTAAACATGTTGTTGGGGGTCCTGCGTGCACCCTCCTGCGGATGACAATCTTGTTTTGGCCGGCCACCGCCGTCCCGAAGAGGTAAGCGATTGTCTTGATTTGATTGTTATTCTTATTTATTTGGCACTACCCCGACTGCCGGAAGATAATAATGAATGCCAGGGAAAAATGCTAAAATGGCGTTGCTACTGTTGTTCGGACCCGTCTTGCTTACCGCCTGATTTAAAAAATAAAATAAAATGTGCCTTTCTTGCAGCTGCGACATGTATGGAAATGTATCTGTGGGGCCTTTTCTGAATGAAGGAAACCGGTTTATAAGCGGGACGGATACAATATTTGAAAGAATTGAGGTATAGCGAGTTTTGTTGGTTGTGCCCAAGAATTTCTGAGTAGAAGCAATAAAAAATGTCAAAGACGTAAGACAAGCAGATATGACAGACAGGGCACACGGTGCGAAAGGAAGGATAGCTTGTCGAAACTGAAGAATGTCGCTTGTGTAGGACGATGAAAACAAACGTTGGCTCTGGATGAGGTCGGCTCTTTTCCTTTTCAGCCACTGAACATTCAAGCCGCCTCCTTAATTGCGCATTATTATGTTCTTCGACGTCTATAGCAGTCGATTTGGCGCCGCGGATGTCATTCTCGGACACAATGAGTCGATTTAGCGCAGTGGACATTTCGCTCGTTTCGCTGTTTACATGCGTCGAGCGTGACTGGCCCGCCGAGTTTGAGCCTCGCTGGACTCGTGAAAATTAATGAAGTGTGGTGACGTCCATCTTTATTCTTTTAACTCTTAGTTTTTGTATGTCTAATTTCTTTACCCAATGCAGTACTTGGTATGTAACGATGGATGGTTGTTGTTTAAAAAGTGCTTTATAAATAAAGTTGCACAGAACTGATTACCCTTATTCTTATGATTAGCAATAGCAGCAAGTTGAAATTCATCTTTCACTGTTTTCTACAACGGAAGAAAACAAATATTGACAAGTTCAAGTGATCAGAGTTCAGGGCTGCGTCCGAATGTGCGCGCTACTCCCATTATAGTGCCCTCCTGAGGGGTCGCGCCATTTTGTAGTGGCGTCCGAATGTCCAGTGAGCGAACACGGAGGGCGCTCCAAATGACCCACAATGCACTCTGAAAAGTCATGAACGCCGACGGTCACTCATGCGCGTTGATATAGACCACAATTCGTTGCGAGTATGAAAAAAAAACATGGCGCGAGCGACAGTGCAAACGCGAGAATCAAAGCGGTGAATGTACCATGGAAAGCATTCATGCGTTTCAGTTTAAATTATGTACAACAAAAGTAGCGTTTTAAAACATTTTCATTCGCAATACATAGTCGGAGATTTATGCGCTGGTAATCGTTACGTGGTCACGTGATATGCCACCAACGCGGGTCAGGTTTATCGTAGTTACCAATAAATGCGCAGGTCTTAGGGCGACTTATGGTGAGTCCTTCCGGCACTGCCCCCTGCTGTCAGGGAGGCGACATTGATACTTGAAGAGAAGACAAACTGATGACTTCCTTTATTTCAAGCACATACAAACCAACATGGATGCAAAAAGCAGAAGACGAAGAAGAGGAAGGGTCGTGTTGACGGGTCAATGGGTCAATGGGTCAGGTGCGCGCGGACGGGCAGGCGTGTCCGACGCGGCGGCAGTAGCAGATGGCGTTGAAGAAGCGGCAGTAGCAGGTGTCGCAGGCGTCGCAGCAGGGCAGCGCCAAGCCCAAACACGACTGCTGGTGCCGGATGCAGCGGCGGGCCGAGCGCAAGGCGCGCAACGCGGACGCGTCCTGCGTGGACATGCGGGACGCACAAAGAAAAAGAAAAACAACATTTGGTTCCTTTTGGAGCTGGCGTGAGGCTACGCTCACCTGGTCATAGGACTCCGCCTCCATCAGAAAGTCCCCACGGTCGTCATCGTCACCGTCGCCGTCGTCCGCCCGGTCGAACCCGCGCGCCAGTTTGTGCCGAGTTTCGGTGTCACGGCTTCTCTCTGTGGGAGGACGAAAGAAAAGAAGAAAAAAAGTATTCCAGTGGCATAGCAACATTCCAAAGGGGGGGGGGGGCGGCGGCGGCGTTCGTAGTATTGATCCGTTTCAAATCTGCATCTTCAATAAACAATCACCATAAATTGTTGTGCTTCAGTCAAGTGACTTTAGTTTGTTCAACTTGAGCAAAAATCCTTCAAAGTGAGACGGAAAACAGGAAAAAAAAATACTGATGGTCGAGACGGTCGTTAAAAAAAATGTGAACAAAAGCTTTCCTATAAACGTCCGTTTTGACTTTTTCTTTTAAACTAGACATCGTTTAAAAAACAAACACATTTTATGCATGGTCACTTACAACAAAATAAGCAACCTTACAATATGCAGTCATAAAAAGAAAACAAAACGCTTTACATGGTCATTTTTTTTGTTTTTTTAAATGTCAAACTATGCAAATGGTTTAAAAAAAAAAAAAAAGCCTGACTATATACATGATCGTTTAAAGGAAACAAACAAATGCCTTACTATGGTCATCTTTTTAAAAAGAAACCTTACATTGTAACTTTAAAAAAATGCCTTACTTGTACATCGTCGTTTTTTTCTTTGTTTGTTAAAAACTATGAGTATTCCCGAAAGTCGACCAAAAAACATTCACAAGCAAAATTTCTCACCGAGTGGCGACCATTCGGCGTCCAGCTGAAGATGGCGGGGGTCGCGGGGGTCGCGCGGGCGGAGCAAGGTTGCCGACGAGACAACGAGCAGGCAAAGGAACCAGTAGCGGCGGGACGGCGCCATGCCCACCCGCATCCTGAACAACTGAACACACAACAAAACCTTTTGGACCCGTTTGTTGGTTTTGGGGCCCAAAAAGTCCAACCTCACATAAAATTGGCTTGCGGGGAAATTATTATTATTTTTTTAAAGGTAATATTTGCTAAAGATTTTTCAACATCATATATGCTCCATCAATGAGTACAAAGAGCCCTGACCTTTGAACTGCTTCAATGTGGAGTGTTCAAATTGAACGCATAATAAAAAAAAGTGCCAAAAGGTCGAGCTTAAGACGTCAAATTGTCGTTGGTATTTCGCCGTTGAGGAAATCTGCGTGCGTGTGGCGGCCACTCACCTGCGAGCGACGGCGGACGTGTGCGCCGGTCTTGCGTGGCTGGCGTCGGGATGTCGCCGGAGCGCGCGTCTTATTTGTCATCCGGATGGAGCGCGCGTTGCCAAGGCAACCGCTTACGCGGCTTAAGCCGACAAATGAACGCTCGCCGAACGCTCGCCATCCAATCGGCCGGTTTGCCCCCAATGCGATGACGCAACGCCAATCAGGCGCAGCTGTTCTCAAACTTTTGACGCGCCTGGAAAAAAACGTTTGTTGTTGTTGCCGTGTCGCCGACTCGTGTATCGATGTACTCAAATACTTCCTAAAAGTTACTTAAGTACTCCATACAAGTTTTCTAAACATGAATAGAGGAACATTTATTTCAATATATTGTACTTAAAAGGTTAACTATTGTTTGTAATCGTCACAATTAGTTTTTGTGTAGATTCGATCTCGGCTTGTTTCCTTATTTTTGTTTTTTTTCCTCCCCAAGGAAAAAACTAAAGTTGACCGTTTCTAAGACAAAACGAGTCTAAAAGGCATCTTTTTTTTTTATATCAAGAAAAAATATCTCAAGTACAAAAGTATGTTGTTTTTTTTAAAGATGAAGTCAGATTATTTTGTTGTTTTCAAGATTAAATGTGCAATCTGTCTCGTTTTGTTGTTTTTCTGAGAAATCATATTCTCTTTGACGAGCGTTAATAACATTAATATGCTGAAAGTGTTTTTCTGTTTCTGTCGAGCTTCGGCGTCCGCTCGGCTTGCGTTTTGGCCGCTCGGCGTTCCGCGCGCACGGAAGCGTCCCGTCGCCACGGCAACAAAGCTTTCCCGCTCACCAGCTCCACGACGTTGTGGTTTTCTTTAATGCGCCTCATTTGGAGAACATTAGCTTCATCAGCGGCGCCCGCTGATGACATCACAACGGCTGCGCGTGGCGCTAATGGAATCGTGTCAAAGGAAATGGCTTCTAATAAAGTCACAACAACAACAACAACCATCGGCAACAAAAAAAGGACGCCGCTGGACGGGGAGGACAAAATGCATCCGTCCGTCCACGCGGCCGTCGAATTCTCATCTCGGTCACGTGACGCCATCCAAGCAAAACAGTCAACAAAAGAAGGCGCATTTGTTTCCACAGAGGCGGAAACAAAGATGGCGTCCCCAACGACGCGGTCGTATCTTCCAGTTCATATCAAGGATTGTTTTTTCTGTCTTTCTTTTGATGTCTTGTCCGTCCAACAACAATTTTGTACGGGGAGCGATTTGTCTCAAAAAGATTCACACAAAATGGCTGCTCCTCCTTCTTGACCTTTCGGCAGCATTGGACACAATTAATCGCGCCATCTTCCTTTACAATTTACGGCCGCGATCGTTTTCGGCACCAAAGAAAACATTTCAGACAAACGTGAAACAAAAACTAAAGTAGAAGCCATTCATTGAGACAAGAACGAGAACGAAGATGAACTCATCATTTTGCCAATCACAAAATTGGCACAATAATAATAATCACGGATTTTATTTGTAACGCACTTTACATCCACCAGAGATCTCAAAGTGCTACTATAATAATTCAATTAAAATCCATTTTCAAAACTATCAGTAGTCTGAGGTTGCCCTGAGGTTGCCTGAGGTTGCCCTGGGGTTCTTGGGCAAGGCATTCCACAGGCGTGGAGCAGCAGAGCAAAAGGCCCGGTCCGGTCCCCCACTGTGCGGGTCTTGGTCCTGGGTGGGAGGAGTTGGTAGGAACACTTCCAAATCCTACGTCATTTATGGAGTCCCCCAAGGTTCTGTACTCGGCCCCCTCCTGTTTGCCATTTACATGCTCCCCCTCGGTCAAATCCTTCACCATCATGGTCTACGGTTTGATTGTTATGCCGCGACACTCGACTAAACGTCTCTCCACTAAATCCGCGACCGCCGTCATCCTCTCCACCGTAAGCAACCGCAGACTTACCGAAAAAAAAAAAAAAAAAACCTTGTCAAACTAAAGCGCAATAAAACACAACTCCTCATCATAGGACCCAAATCTCTCCTTGCGTCTCTTCAGAACTTGTGCTTCCCAATCGATGGTCACATGATCACCGCCTTCATCCGCAACCTTGCTATCATTATGGACACATTCCATAAATCAAGATGACAAAAACGTCCGTCTTCCGCAACCTTGCACGTTTCCGTCCCTCGTCCTCTCGACTCTCGCGCTCTTCAGACCACGGCCGCATTGCTTATCCGTTCTTTGATCACTTCCAGACTCCATTGCTGCCACAGCCTCCTCTTTGGACTTTCTTCAAAAACTGCAATATGTTCCGAGCTCTCCGAACCCGCAGCCGCTCAAAAGAACACAATGTCCGTTTGTGGACGGTCGCGCACGCGCATTGATTTTTGAGACAAATGTTGCGCGGTTTGGAGATATTGTCTCACACGGCCCGTTCCTCCTCCGTCCATTGAACGGAACCGGCAGTTTCTCGTTTCAAATTGGACATTGAAAGACAACTTGAGTCTTCAGTCTGTATTCGCAAAACAACAGATGGAAGTCGCACGTCCGTTTTGGGCATTTTCAGCATTGGCTTGAAAAATCACAGCAATTGTATGTAAACCTGACTACTGCCTCCTTGTGGACGGCAGAGGAACGGACCTTAGACGCGAGTATCTGAAGACGGCGTGACGGTCTCAAAAATAAATGCGCGTGCGCGACCATCCAGACGCACGTTTGACGACTTGCACGAGTCAAAAATGCACAAAGAAAATCAATCAATCATTTCAAGTGTCAATTGTGGATCTGAAAATCACAAATTTATTTGTGTGAATAATAATAATAATTGTAATAATTGTTTTCTTCTATCAAGTCCTTAGTCATGTGACAAACGGAGGTGGGCGCTCACGTCAGGGTCCGAACTACGAGCGGACCCCAAACGCCAGCCAGCTCAGTTTGGAAAAGACATTTGATTAAAACGTCGCTACTGCGTACGACGTTTACAGAAGCCTGGACTGTAAATTCAAAGGTTGATGTTTCCGATTGTGGGAGGGACCGATTAGCATGCAAACATCTTTTATGAACTCACTTTTACAGAGGATTCATTATAATTATAATCCAGACTAAGTCACATTTTTCAATCGGTCTCCTTTGTGTGATAAACGTTCTGCTCAGGGTTATTTTAGTTCACGAAAACAAATTTAAAAAAAAAAACGATTTTGTTAACGAAATAAAATAAAAACAAAAATGACATGTTATGTTTACAAAGCGAACTAAAATGAAGCATAATTATAGCAAACATGTTTTTGGTTTTAGTCACTATTTTAATGCACCTTTCGGGATGATTTTGAATGATTTCAAGCGGATTTATTTCCGGAATAAGGACGTTTGAAAGCGTCGCACACACGTGACGTCATCGAGCAGCAGCCAATAGGAAAGCGCCTTCGGATGACGTCGCTCCGAGGCGACCAGCAAATGCGACGCTCGCCACCCAATGAATCGCTTTCTCACGATTATTAAATATTGCGCACAAGCAGAGGTCCATTTGGTGTTAGCTCGCCAGCTAGCTAGCGAGTTCCCTGGCTAGCTTACATGGTGCACGTTTACCTGCTCGGGAGCTAGCTAGCTAGCTAGCTAGCATCAACTGTGGCAGCGTTTCGACTCTCTGGACGTGGATGTGCCACTTCTGCGCGCAAGTAACACACATTTGAAAAACAACGGAACCGGACAGAACCACCCTGAAAACAAACTTACATTTAAAAACAACCTCAAAATGATCACGAAAATGAAAATTCCCAAACTATAATAAATCCCCGGTACTGCTGAAGGCTCACTTACTCGCACATTTGTTGTTCCCTGGACTGAATATAATTTGGTCTGAAATATTGAAATGGTTTTCTAAACCATGTCAAATAGCGGTTCGGCCCGATTGTAAACTGGCAAGATTTGGTGGTTGTGACTTGACAGAGGCCCCTCCCCCTTTTCACCCAAATCAGGTTCTCACGATGGGCATGTTATCGGATGAATGCTTGGCACGTTTTCTTTCTTTTTTTGCTTTGTGTGCAAATGTTTGAATTTGAGGACAAGGACGGCTGTTGCTGTCTCGTTTGGTTTTTGCTTTTGTTTTCAGTTTTTTCTTTGTTCTTTTGTAAGGAGGAAAGAAATCTTAAATGTTTTTAAACCAACAAACAAACAAAAAGGGGCCATTTTTCAACTCTGGAAAGTGCAAAGCAACAATCTTGTGTTTTATTGGACGTTTGCAGCCATGAAAAAAACTCTTCAAGGAATTGCACAACGGGCGCCCACGGCAATCACGTCCCGGTTCCGCCGCACGACGGCCGCGACGTTTGAAGAAAAGAATCCAAAGACTGAAAACGGGCGTTTGTCACATTGTGACGTTGGCAGCCATGTTGAGCGATACGCGAGGTAGTCACGTTGAAAGGTAAACAGTGAGTTGAGGTAGTTGAGGTCAAAGGTCAGGTGGCTCTCATCACGTCATCACGTCACCGGACGTCAACGGGTGCCGACTTGTCGCGATTGACTCGCGACCTGTTGGCTCGCGCCGACTCGTGCTTTTGAACTTGCCACTTGTGAAGCGACGGCGACTCGTCCGTTTTCACCCGCAACTTGTAAACCCGCGCCGGCTCGTCCGTTTGAACTCGCGCCGACTTGCCGGGCCGCGACGCGGCGTCCTTCTTACCTCGCGACTTCGCGTCGTCGCGTTTCACTCGCAGCAACTTGTTGACGTGTGACCACTTGTCGTTGTGAACTCGCTTGTTTGCCGGCGGCGGCGGAACGTCGTGTTTGACTCGTGACTTGTTGGCGTGCGTCGGCGGCGGGTGAGCTCGTGCGATTTTGCCGACCGGCGGCGGCGGCGGCGGCGGCCTGTCGTCCTTGGCACGTGACGACTTGTCATCGGCCCGCCACCTTTTGTCATCTTGAAGTCGCGACGACGGCTCCCGGTTGGCTCCCGACGAGCGGCGGCGAGCCGGCGACGAGCGGTCCCGGTCGGCTCCCGACGAGCGCGGCTCGGCTCGCGGCCACTCGTTGGCGCCGAGCGAGCGCTCGTCTTTGACTCGCGACAAGTTGTTGATCTGCGTGGACTTGTTCCGTCGCGACAGAACGTCTTCCTGGAGTCCGTCGCGG
Organism: Leptonotus elevatus; assembly: GCF_054856555.1. Taxonomy (NCBI): domain Eukaryota; kingdom Metazoa; phylum Chordata; class Actinopteri; order Syngnathiformes; family Syngnathidae; genus Leptonotus; species Leptonotus elevatus. The sequence goes on along the minus strand of NC_141241.1, from coordinate 453,033 downwards.
CGTTCCGTCTGCAGCGACTTGTCAGGCGGACAACGGCGGTCCCGATCTGGCTGAGTCCAGACCCGCGTGGGGACACTTCCGGGCCGGAGGGGAACGCGTTTGGCTTCCGGTCCGATCCGATTCATGCGCAAGAAGAGACTTTTATACCAGCGGGTCTTCTCGGGTTCGACTCGAGGACTACGTGGACTCGCTGCAAGCGGCTTCTTGTTGCCTCGGAACAACTGACACAATTTCTGCCACCAGGTCTTGGGTTTGACCTCTTGACCCCGAGCAGGAGGCTCCTCGTCCGCACGGCGGGTACTCGGCGGCGTGGCCGCGACGTCCGCGGTCCTGCTGGGGCCGAGGAAGCCGCAGAAGCGTTGACGCCAGTTCCTTGACTTGAGGGTTTGAGCCGAATTGGACTGACGGTCCTGCTCGTCCTCCTCCAACACGGCCGTTGGGCAGAACTTCATTTTATCAAAGCTGTCAATCACACTGAAAGGACACAAACATCAAACTTAGAACTTACTAATATATAAAAAACACATATATATATATATATATATATGTGTCAGATTTATTATTTAAATAATTAATTACATGAATTTAAATAAATATACGAATATTTAAAAACTAGCACATTTAAAAAAAAAATTTTTTTTTTTAAATGTTGGTCACACTTGGTCAAGGTGTGCCACAAGGTGGGGCCAGCGGCACCGGCGTTGGGTTCCGGCGTTGGGTTGCGGCGGCGGGCGACTTACTACAAGCTGGTGACCTTGTGCTCGCTGAGGTGGCTCATGGTGAGGAAGGGATGCTTGAGCGCGTCCTCGGGTGTGATCCTGCGTTCGGGGTCCATTTGCAGGAGACGCTTGAGGAGGTCCACGAACGCCTTCCGATCCTCAAACTCCAACGGCTCGCTCACTTCCGGCTTCAACTGCGGGGGGGCGGGGCAGAAAAGACCCGAGCGCTGAATACGTCCGGTGGGGATCCCGGCGGGGGGGTGGGACCTCATCCTGATTAGCATTAGCATTTAGCATGAGGCCGGCGCTTACTTTGACCAGGTCATCCAGACACTTGAAGGACCAGGGCAGCGATTCGGGCCGAACTCCAGTTTTGTCCTGGTACTCTCGCTCCGTCTGCAAACAAAAAGTGCTCGTCAGCAAATGGACGAAATGGACCTTTTTCCTTTAGTGACAATTTCTCTGAACGCGGCAGGAAAGTAATGCGCTGCAAAAGCCGCCAGTTGGAAAACGAGCGTTGATCTGTCAACAAGAACTTTGACGCTCATGAAATACGTGCGGCAGGCGGACATGTTGGATTGCCGACGAAGTGTCAGGAGTTTTGTTTTGCAACTCGGCGGCGCTGTTAACGTGGAATGATTGGCGGCGAGTGCTTTCAAATCAGTGAGGACGCTCGGACCTCGGTCCCGCTCGGACCTCGGTCCCGTTCGGACGCTCGGACCTTGGTCACTTGAGTGGCCAGCACGTGTCGTTCAAGCGACGCAACGTGGAATATTCCGTTTCCAATCACTACTGCCACCTGCTGACAAAAATCACGAAACTGCACTTCGCAGACAGAACGCGGGAAATTCGAACCCGAATCCAGTCTAAAAAGTCTTGGCCGCAGACTTGCTTGCATTGCGAACAGCTGATTAGAAGATGTTTCAGTCATCCAATAAAAAAGCTATTTTGAAGTTCCATATTGCAGCTTCAGCTAAAACTGAAATTCAAAAGACATTTTTGGAAATGAAATTAAAATAAAAACGAAAATGCTTTTAAAACAAAAACTAACAAACTAGAACTACCGTGAAAATGTCTTCATGAGTTGAACACACGAGCGTTCGGCGTTTCTTCGAAATGTGAATTTAAGTTCAGGACGCTTGAAAGTGATGTCATCCATCAGCGGCCAATCGAAAAGCACCTTCCGATGACGTCACTTTGAGGCGACAATTTTGCCGGCCGGACTTTTGGCCTCTTAACGGCGCCAACGTCTTGCCGGCTTTTCATGGAATTCAGCCCAAACGCAACGCTGTTACTTTTTTAATATTGCCATCGTGTGTATTAAATATTGCGCACAAGTAAATTCCAAAACTCTAATAATTGCGTGCGTGCGTGCGTGCGTGCGTGCGTGCGTGCGTGCGTGCGTGCGTGCGTGCGTGCGTGCTCCGTCCAAACGTTTTGGCAAAGTGACTTTTCCTCTCGCTCGACTTCCTTGTTTTGCGAGCGTGCGCCGGACGGACGGCGGCAGTTTGAAACGGAGCCGACGGATGTTTCGGCTCCGCGACGCCATCTTTCTTACCATCAGCCGCCATTTTGGATGATCTCCATCGTTGCCTTTGTCGCTCCTTTTGAAGTATTTGTGCGTGTTCTTGCTGGCGGTCAGGAGATGATCGGGAATGCGACCCACCACCTCGATCATGCTCCGCAACTGGAAAACATCACAACGGATCTCGAGATGCTCGTTTGGCTCCCACGAAACGCCGCGTGAGCCAAATTGCAATTTTTTTGGCCTTTCGTATAGAAAAATATTCCACATGTGGAGCGATCGGTTTTCTTTCACTTGATAAGGAAAAGCTGTCTGATTGGTCGCCTGTTGGCGTCTTCATCTTGTCGGTTTTGACGTCAGCAGCAAAGCGCAAGGGTGCCCCCTAGTGGAAATGTCCGTTTTTTTGGGGGGGCAAAGTCAAGTTACAAAACAACAACAAATAATCCATATTGAATTTAACGGTTATTTTTGAGCCTTTTTTGAACAAAACCATGAATCGATTATTTCTCCCATAAATTCAGGCCAAATTCTCATTTTCTTACATTTATGACGCTTGAAGACGCTTGAGAATCTTTTTCATTTATATTTACAAAGATCGAATTTGAATGATGAAAGTACGCCGATGTCAACGTTTGCGTCGCACTGAAGTGATTCGAACGCGGACGCTTTTCGTCAACGAACGAAATCACTTCGAATTGGAAAAAAAAAAATCGAACTGAGCTCTTGTGAATGGAATTCAAATGGAAAAAGCAGCCGCGCTGGAACGGCGATGAGGGAAGAATGCGTGTGCGTGTGCGCGGGCGCGAGCGCGAGCGAAGAGGACGAAGAGGACGAAGAGGACGAAGAGGACGAAGAGGACGAAGAGGACGTACCATGTTGTAGTTGGAGTTGGCCAAGAACAGGTAGTTGCCCAAGTAGAGGAAGGACAGCACGCAGCCCAGAGACCACATGTCGATGGCCTCGGAGAACGGGAGACCCAAGGCCACTTCCGGCGCCCTGCGGGGGTCGGCAGCGGCCCCGCCCATCGAAAGGCCGTTATCACGCGCGGAGAGGCGCAAAAGGGGCGGGCTTACGTGCGAGCGCCCACCTGTTGCCCATGGGCTGCAGCGCCACGCCGTAGCTGAGCGGCGCGTCCACCGTGCAGATGGAGAGTCCGAAGTCGATGAGCTTGACCCGGAAGGGGGCGGCGCCGTGATCCACCAGCATGATGTTGTCCGACTTGAGGTCCGTGTGGATCACGCCGATGCTCTTCAGGCCCTCGAACGCCGTCAGAAGCTGAACGCAAACGCGTCGGCGTCACAATGGGGGCGTGGCCGGCGCGCTGCCGGAATGCGCTCGGAAATCAAAGCAAAAGGTCAACGGCGTCCGTTCGCGCGGCTCGCCGGCATCCGAGCGGCAAACGTCGGCAAACGTGGCGTTGAGACGAGCGCGTCCGATTGTCGCGTTTGCGTTTGATCTCGTTTTCTTCACGTGATCTTCGTCAGACGCCGAAATATCGTTTGCATCGCCATCGAAGGCGGCGTTTTGTCACGTCGCCCAAACGTCGCGCTTTCCCCCCCAAATGTCAAGTTTCGCCGTTTGTCAGTCTTCGAGCGCGTCAGGCTTGACTTTTGCGTTTTGTCACTCAAGTTCTTTCTTATTCAATTTTTCTGGAGGTCACTTTTCATAATTATGGAATTCAAATTCACGCTCTGAAATGAAACGTAAGGAAACGTTGAAGTCAACGAGGTTCGATGCTGCAGTTGAATGTCCGATTTCAAAAGTGCTGTCATGAAATGAAAGTCATAAGGACGCCATGTTGGGTTTTGTGCTCTTGTTCTCGTGGCTCTTCGAAGCCTCGCCTTCACGTGTTGTATTGATTTCAAATGTTGTTTTCATCACGTCGAACGCACCCCGTCAATTTCAAGCGATTGCTTGTGTTGAGGCAAATCGTCCAAATTTGCTGTACCAAGGAAGTGCGGCCGATCACTACTTTTATCCAAACGCACTGAAGCCGCCGGCCGGCCGCTTGTTTTTGTCAGCGGACCAGCGCCGACTTCATTTGCTGCATGCGATGCAGCGCGGAAGGCGACCGGTCGCTTCATTTGCTGCATGCGATGCAGCGCGGAAGGCGACCGGTCGCTTCATTTGCTGCATGCGATGCAGCGCGGAAGGCGACCGGTCGCTTCATTTGCTGCATGCGATGCAGCGCGGAAGGCGACCGGTCGCTTCATTTTCTCACCATCGAGGACGACTTGCCAGGAAACGAATTTTCACATCAGTTGCGACTCAACGCGAGCCAAAAAGGTTTTCCCAATATTGCAGAAAATATTCTGAAGAACAAAGCGGGACTTCTTGGGTCTGAATTGGTTCCGCTTGGACTTTTGTAGCAAATATTTGCGCGTGGGTCGCTAACAGATTCTTTTACGACTCGAGCAGATCCTCGGGAGTCGAATCAAGTCCGCTGAATGCGGAGTCGGGTCGCGGTCCCGAGTCCTGAAAGGGCGTGATCGGAGTCGCCCCTGCACCCACCTCTGGGGTCTACCTGTTGGGCGACGGGTCGGATGTCGTTGGGCGAGAAGGTCTTCCATTTCTTGTCCAGAACCATGCTGAACAAGTTGGTGTCCAGGAGCTCAAAGACCAGACACGGGTGCCGGTTGAAGGTGAAGGTCTCGATGAACTCCACGATGCTCTTCTTGTCCGGGTCCAGCACGCTCACGATCTCCTGCATCTCGATCTGAACGCGGCAACGGCGCGGGGCCGAAAGGCGCAGAGGTCAAAGGCAACATCGCGTTTCTTCTTTTTGGGCTTGCAAAAAAAATGGAAATTGAAAACGCATTTTTGTATTTTTGGAACGTCACAAGTCTTCCTGCATCAATTCCAATCTTTTGAAATAAAATTGAAAAACGACAGCACGATGTCACAAATGTCTCCAGAAATGGCGTTCATCGAAAAAAAGGTGACAGTTGTGTTGATTCCGCCTTCCGTCAATTATTTTTGACAATCGGTAAATGTTATTTGAGGAAACATTTGACTTGAGTGAGCCCCCCTCCACCTCTAGGTGGCGCCAAACGCAATCACTTTCTTCACTGGTCTTTTCTGCCTGCATTTTTTGCTGCACATTTTCAAATTGGAAGAAAACGAGTGCAAAAAACGGAGCGAGTTTGAAAACAAAAAGCAAAACAATTCAAAGATGGCGTTGAGCAAAAGTCGACAAAAGGAGCGTTTGGTTCTTTTCAATTCTCTCGTCCAAAATGACAAGAAGACATTTGGGGCTTATTTGGAACGGACAAATGTTGTTTGCGTTGATTTTCTTTTGAGGTTGGAAGGAAGAAACAAAATGGCGGACTGGACATGACCCACCTCGTTTTCAAACAGCGCGTAGTTCTTGTGGACTTTGAGGGCCACGTCCTTGGCGGTGTTCAAGTTCTTACACTTGAACACGTGGCTGCTGGTTCCTCGGTCCAGAAGCTTGTGGATGTGGTAAAAACTGGTTTTGCTCTCCACGACGGAACCTTCCATCTCTGCCAGATCGTGGGAGTCCTCCTCGGAAGAACACGCTGAAGAACATGCAGAGAACGCAGACTGCGCAAAGGTCACTGCAGGGCCCGCGGGAACATGCGCGCGCCGAACCTGGACCGACCGCGGAAACCAGAAACCAGAGCAGAGGAGCGCACCGAGGCCAAAGACGAGACCCTCGCCCCACAAATAGGCCCCGCGTTCATTGGGACAACGGCGAGCAACCTGAAGAGTAGAAGATGGAACCGAGTCCACCGCGGTGACAATCCAGTCCACAGGCTAGACCCTGACCTGTGCATTAGTCCTAGTCCATAGGCTGGAACCTGGCCCAAAATAAAGACCAGTTCAGCAGGTGATACGACCGGACCCGATCCACAGGATAGCCACGAAGACAAGGGATAGACCCGAGACCAGATAACGGAATCCTTCCATTCACTGGATAAACGGCAACCTGACGAGTAGAAGATGGAACCGAGTCCAGACTAGAATCTCAGCTGGACAGACTAGCCTAGAAAGTCGAGGGACTTCATGATGGGACCTAACACAGCAATTACAATCAAGTCTACATAGGCTAGACCCTGACCCGTGCACTAGTCCGTAGGCTGGAACCTAGCCCAGTGCAGACTGTAACACCGAGTCCAGAATGAAGACCATTTCCTCAACTCAGGGTTCACCAATTCTGGTCCTCGAGGTCCGGAGTCCTGCAGGTCTTCAGACGTTTGCTCCCGTCAGCATGACTGATGTCCATTCTGGAGTATCGGCTGCGTTGGGAGGCGGACACGTCGAAAACCTGCAGGACTTCGGGGAGCACAATTGGTGAACCTTGACCTCACCCAAAGGATGGACCCGAGGATAGAATCCGACCCAGACAGTACCGAAGCCCAGCAAAAGAAACTATCCGGGTGGATTGCTTCTAGCGTAGGACAGAATCGAGACCAGAGAAAAGAGTCCAACCACGTGACATCATCGTCCTGAGTCGGGAAACAAGATGGAGTCTTTTGTACCTTTTGTGGAGGTTGAGACATTTCAGGCTCGTTCATTGCAGACCCGAATTGCAAGCGAAACGCTGACTAAGGACCCTCGAGAGTCCACAGACTAGATCAGAGTGCAAGACCAGAGAGGGGGGATAAGCCAGGGTGGGGGGGGGACCCCGGGACCCCACACACAAACGGACCCCGACCACAGCCGGTCTACGTCCAGGATCGTCCCAGTTGGATTCGGACCGCATTTGAATTTCTTACCTGTGTCATGTGTGGAGGATTTTGGGAGGACGACAGCGCAGTAGAGGGCGGGACGGCAGAGGACGGCGGCGGCGCGCTCCAGGACAGCGAGAACACGTCCGCTGGCGAACACGCAACATTGGGCTTGTTTGTATTAGAAAAAAAACACACACTTGGAAATCTTTGTCAGGTGAGAAGGTTTCCCTTGTTTCACACGCCGCCATCAAAGTTGCCAGATGTCATCAAGGTGCACCGGCGACGTCATCCGCCACTGATGACGTCGCCGGCTGGCGATGTCGTCCGGCGGCGGCGGCGCCCGCGGGCTGCGGCGCCGCATCGGCCCGTGTTTTGGACGACGCGCAACAAACGTTTGGCGCTCGCTGGCCTTTTTGGGTTTTTTCCCGCTCGGACTTCATTTTCTCGCTCTTTAGCTTGACAAATGTTCCCGAAGGCGTCCCGCGGTTTGAGGACGCGGACGGACGCGAACCCGCGCTCAAGTCGAGTCGGATCCGTTTTGAAGTTCCCGATGGCCAACGCGACGCCGCTCGCCAGCGATCGAACCGTCAACGTGAGACGCACGCTTCAAAAACTCGCTTCCATAAAAATATCAGTAAGATCAGATTTCTTCGAATGAAGCAAAATGTACTTCTTTTGCTCCAACGAGGATTTTGACTTCAGATCGTGCTTCTTTCCTGCCGGAATTCGCGTCCGCCGGCAGTTTGAAGGACTGCGAAGCTTCGAACCAACATTTGAAGAGCGAAACAACATGGACGCCCTCGACTGGATGTTCGCAAGTCGGAAGACTTTGCATCATCTCATAAGAACAATCAGACAAAAGTGCAAAGTAGCGTTTTATTGTTAGCGTTTCTTCTCACTTTGTGCTTTTGTTCCTTTTTCCAGCACATTCACGAGCAGCGCAGTGGCCTAGTGGTCGCGCGTCTGCCCTCAGACTGGGAGCTTGTGGGTTCAATTCCAGGCTTGCAGGTCAATGGAAGTCACTTTTGCTTGTTGTTGGAAGATCATTTTGCCTAACGGAAATAATCATTTTCTCATCGTACTCTATTTTTTTCCCCTCCTGTCCTTTTTGCAGCGCAGGATCGGTCTGTCTCCGAATGAGTCGATAGTCGGCGACTTGAGCGAGGCCGTCGCCGTGACGCGGCGCCTTTCTATCGATCTGCAACACACGAGGCCGAGCCTAGACAGTATAAGAGTAGAGACTATTTTGAATAGATGAGTCCTTCTTCCGCATTCAGCAGATAAGGCGCAAATCTTCGTCTTTCTGCGATGGCAGCAAATCATTCAAGCGAGAAGACGCGATCGCTTGCTTGGTTTGAGGAGCGTGGCCAGAATTCAAGATAAAAGAACGGGTCAAAGTTCTCATGCCATCTTCACAGGACCAACCAATAAGACGTGGTGTCGGGTCGGGTCGGGCTGAACAGCACGGAAGACAAAAGCGAGTCTTGAGGCCACAAACGGACTCGGGTCCAAAAGGTCCAGCCCAGAACGGAGACTTGATCCGAATCGCCGCAAACTGGACCTGGCCGGTGCGACTGAATCCGAAGAGCCTCGATCACAATCGAACCGAGCCTGGACGGAGGATGCGTGCGTGCGTGCGTGCGCGTCATCATTTAGATCCTCCTTTAAAAACATTTATACACATATTTTTATTTATTTCTTTATTAATTTTTTTTAATTTTATTTTTTTATTGTTGGTTTATAATTTATTTATTTCCATGCCCAGCAAAAGTCTCGCATGACGAGCAGTCTAACACTGCGTGTGTTAGACCGAGTGTTGGTATTCTTGTAGAGGAGGAAAAAAAAAAAAGATCCTCAGTCTAAAGGATATCAACTAAGACAGAGAAAATGACCTCGCTGGGACGCGGGTCTTGAAAAGCGTCTTATAAAACCAAAGTCTGAGCATCGAGCCTTGCCAATAAGACGGACTGCAAGCCGGAGAGACGAAAGACTTCAACTCCAGCCAAAGTGCACGGACGCAAAAAAAAAAAGAAGGCGGCCAGAAGCGACTCGAGAGGAGAGCTCCCGACTGGCAGAATTGAAACCATGTCGGGAGGAAAGACCAAAGACCTGGACAACACAATGTCGTCCAGCTCAGACAACTTTGGAGCTGTCCGTGTTTTCAGGACTTCAGATTTGATTTGGACTTTTCAATTAGTCACACAACACAAGTCCTCATTTGCATAGAAAAGCTGGGGTTTGTTGTTAGTACGACTTTTTTTGGCATGAGAAGAAGACAAATTATTCAAATGGAGGTCAAAGTTGAGAATATGGAGGAAGGTCAACATTCGGACGTCTTTGGTCACCAATCAAACCCAAAATGGCCACATTGGGGAAAACACGTGCGTCGTCGTCGTTGGCAACAAAGAACACAATTTTGGCTCCGTTTTTGCTCGACTCTTTAATGGCTTTTATTGAAACGTGAACAAAAACATTTGGCCTGAGATGAATACAAACAATTGAATTGGGATTCGCACTCGCGTCACGAAAGCTTCGCGTGCGCACAAAAGCAATCAAAGCTGCAAATAAGTTCGACAAACCTCAGCAGCAACATTCGTCAGCTGCCCAAAAATAAGAACAAAAATCAGAGCAAGCGATTACGAGCCTCCGAAAACAAAATGGCGTCGGCCGTCACGTGATGCGTTCGACTTGTCAGCTCGATTCAATTCACAAAGAAATCATTTTGAACTTCTTTTGTGGCGGGAGAGAAAAAATGTTCAAATCAACCTGCGACTTGCGATCACGTGTGCGGTCCAAAGCGAGCTGGTGTGACAGGAAGTGACATCACGGCTTGCCGCTCGCCTTCAGGAAGCGCTGCGACTTTTGTCTGCTCATGCCGCGTTGCCGGTGAGCCGCTTGCGCGTCCAAGATGGCCGCCAGCAACCTCTGAGGATGGGGAGGACGCGCACGTTAGATGCGGACGCGCGCGCTCAAGTGGCGCGCACGTGCGTGCGTGCGTGCGTGCGCGCAAAGTACCTGAGCCGTCTTTTCATCTCGCAGCTCGATGCTGCGAATCGACTCTTTCGTGGGAAGTTTCAACTTGTGCTGCTCCTGAAAAACACGACGTCACGCGATGACGACGTCGTCACGCGATGACGACGTCGTCACGCGTCGCCGGCGCCGCAACCCTGGCGTTACCTTGCAGTAGATGTTGAGCCGACTCCCGCTGACGTTGGGGGCGGCGTACGCGTTTTCGAACAAACATTCCCAGTCTTTGCTGAAGTGGCCCACAAAGTCCAACTCCTTCACGCACACAACCCGCCTACGCAACACACACGCACACGCGCACGTCAGCGGGAAGACACACGGGATCTTGGCGGGGGTGCGCGTGTTTAAGGGTCGCGCACCTGTTCGTGATGATGATGTTGGTCTTCCTGTGTCCCGGGTACGGGCACTGATCTCGGAAGACTTCGCCTTCCAGCTGCTTCAGCTCCGAACGCTGGCGCCGCAAACACAAAGTCACAAAAGTCACAAAAGTCACACACACGCACGCACACGCACACAAAGTCAGTTTGTTGTTCCTCGAAACACTTTCTTGACGCTACCAAAGGTGATTGCAAGCTAAACTAATTAAAAAAAAATATCACAACACTCATTTATAAAGATGTTTTTTAATAAAGCATTTAAAGAAGGAAGTAAAGAAAGCAAAAGACATGCAAGTGGTCGACATCTTGGAAGGAAAAAGAAGAAAACGTCCAAGCATCCTTTTTAGTCCTCATCAGGCTGCATGTCAAGCAAACACAAAAGAGAAACAAACGCGTTAACTTCAGCTCAACAACAAACAAGAAGAAGAAGAAGAAGACGAAGAAGAAGAAGACGAAGAAGAAGCGAGCAGCACAAAGTGCAAAAAGCAATCTTGATGCTAGTTTCATTAGCCACTCAATAGCATTTCTGCGTTAGCATTGAGCTAGCAGACTTGAAGGCAGTTTTGTGGTCTGCTTGTGTTGCTACTCGAAACGCCTTCAAAGTAAAGCAGCGCTCATGCTAGCTTTGTTAGCCCGTCGATGGCGTTTCTCATGATTTGCTAACAAACAAGTCGCGTTTGGGACATTTGGAGGACAATTTGAAGACATTTATATCAATAAAGATAACTTTAGGCGGTCACCTGGAAAAGGTCAAAGCCTTGCGATTCCGTCAGGTCGTAGGGTCGAATGATTCCGTCCTCTCGGATCAGTCGAACCGGACGAAGTTTACTCACGCCTTCTGTGGACTCCGCCACCCTGATGCGCGGAAACACACGCACACACAATTAGTCCAACCAATGAAAGGTTTTGATGGCGTGACGACGACGACGCGGACGAGCGTTGCGGGCTGCTCCTGCCGCTGCAACGAGCGTCTCACCTGATTTGACCTCTAGGGGCAGCGTGGAACAGGCACACAGTCACATGATTGATTGATTGATTGTATTTCTTTTTTTTGTGTAAACCGATCAAACTAAGAGCCTGTGACCGGACGCAAGCCCGTCAGCCAGTCAGCCAATCAGCACGGAGCGTGCACATGCACGCACGCATGCACGCAGACATCCACCAATCAGCAGCCGGCTGCAACAGCAGCAACCTCGCTAACGCAAACGTCATCAGGCTTGTGCAGCTTCTCCGCCATGTTTGTAGTCCAAAGACATTTCCGCCGCCCTGATTGGGTCTTGCGGTCTCTCGTGTTTGTCGTCCGAGCCAGGTTCGGAATCCCGGTTCGGGTTTATGGATTTGGAGTCGGACGCCATGTTTGTAGTCCCTTTGGTGTCTCATGCAAGTTTCCAGTTTGGTCAATCAACACAAAATGCCGCTGGGAGCAGGGGGAGGGGCTTATTTGTGGGCGTGGTGGTCATGTGATGAACTTACCGTGCGTCAGCTTACGTCACATGCACGAGTCATACGAATGTGACATGAGAACACGCGTGACAAGACATTTGCTGATGATGCGGGTGACGAGCCAAGACGCCGAACATGAAGCGTAACATGTTAAGCGCATGGAAGCTTAACATGTCAAATACTCACACAGCAACAACAAAAAAGAAAAGAAAGAAAGAAAGAAAGAAAGAAAGAAAAGTCACACGGGAGCTCAACGACACAAAAGCAGAACAAATGAACATTAGTCAGCACAGCAGAAGAATACAATCGCACCTTCGCCCAAAACGCTAGCGCTAACGCTAACGCCTCCATCGGGACCAGGACAGCCCGTGACGCGGTCGCTCGACTTAATAAAGCAACTTGAAAGTACTTGAAAGTACGTCTTCTATGCAGAGAACGAACTTAACTCAAGAACATCGTCTTTGTTCCACTTTCAACTCCTTTTTGACTGCGGAAGACAAAAACTAGTGGATCTTCCAAAATATGAAAACAAAACTGTCAAGTGCACTTCAAGACGTGCTTGTTCGATCCCAAATCTCATTTCAAATACAGTTGCGCTCGTAAGTCGACATCATCCCGGCGGACGCCATGTCAACTTCTGAGCGCAAGCGCACAAAAGCTAAGCTAAGCTAAGCAACACAAAAATGCTACATTTGACAAAACGAACATTTGACTCAACCTCTGAAAATAGCAAAACTATTTTATGGGCATTGAGCATTTTTATCACCACACACTTGGGCTCACAAGTATAGAATACCTTTGGTGTGTAAAACTTACGAGCGCAACTGCCGACATCAATCGGACGCGTTGTTATTATTATCATATTATGAAATATGAAGAAAAGAGGCTGCAATGTTTGTGTTTTGACGAAGGACATGATAAGCGACCGAAGTAGTTGCGGTCCAAATGTCCTTTTTGTCTTTCTGTGGCGCGTTCAACTGGATGATCGCGTTTGTTGCTCATTGCTGCAATTTTGCTTCATTTGGACGCGAAAAAATGCATGTCGAGTGTTGCCTCGCTAGAACGTGGGTCACGTTTCGCTGATTTTTTTTTACAGTAATGTACCAATTTTGAAAACATTTATGAAGGTTTGAACGTTGAGAGAAATGTGAGCAAATGTAAATGCCTCGACGAGAAAAGTATATAAAGTGTGTGGTGAGCGCTTTTCGAATACATTTGAAACAAAAAGCCAACGACGACGAGAAAAAA